>NC_030387.2:5767500-6392500 GCF_001625215.2 Daucus carota subsp. sativus | reverse complement strand
AGGTCTTATCAGCAATTTCTAAATTTCAATTTGGAGCTAGCATTAACAGGCTCCTCAGCATAAATTTGGATGTGTTTAGTCTCTCAAAATTATTTGTTTAGTATCGCTTTTGCTAATTATGCTAGATATTTTGTACTTTGATAATCAAAAACTATGTCTGACTTCCTTACAAGTTTGTTATGCACATTAAGTAGACAAGGTAAAATTTTAGATGCCATTTTATTTTGGTTTTTAATATGTCTTTCTTTTGAACTAGCTCCTATAGATATCCAGGTCACAAAATCCAGATATAAGCATCAGTAAGTTTTCATTTTCTTGGTTGTTTGTCGCTTGCATGCTAAGTGTATACATTATTAAAACGTAGCAATTATTTAACATGTTATAACTACAACAAATCCTAAGTGTTGGCTATAATTGTATATGCAAACATCTTAGACATTCAATAGCATGCTCTCTTCTAAGCATATAGACAAAGAAAAAGAATAATGGTGTTTGGGACAATCAAGAAAGTGGTTGAATTCTTGAAAGATTATGTTAGATTTCACCATGACCATCTACCTATAGTTGGTATTTTTATGATTAATATCCCATTGCTTTTGCTTCTATATATGCATTTGCAGATTGGGAGGTTAAATTTTTGAAAGAGATAAAAGGTTGCATACAAGTATCATTTGAACACTTAAAAAGAAAAACATAACTAGCTTTGATTTCAATTACATGTCCTTTGCATTTGTAGGAGAAGCTACTTAATTCGTGGCAACTAATCAAAAGATAATATGATTTCCTTGCTACGTATTGTATAACTTGTTACTTTGATCATCTTGCATATTTGTCTTAAAGCTTCAATAGTCATCATTTTTTGTTTAAGAAATTGTTAATAAAATGTAGTATGAGTGTTGTGTTCTTCCATTTGTAGTATCACCAGAGTTTCAAAGTTAAAGACTATATATGCACAATAAAACAAAACACAAAATTTGGCTTGCGCATTTCAAGGGTTTTTAAACCTTCCGCAAATCAATAGATGCTTTACAAAGGCCTAAAAGAATCAAACAGAGTTTAGTATGTCCATTACGATTTGTAATCATGATGTTGAGGTTCTATAAGAACATAATAAATATATCACTTAGAATCTTCTAATTTAAGTATAAAGCCTGAAGGCCAATACACCGCATTGATCCCATTATTCCCTCCTAAGATATAGGTATCTACTAAAATTTGCCACTTGAAACTGTTAAATTATAGCTCCCTTTCTTCTTAGGGTACCATGTGATGCCCCTGTTACACAATGTCCATTGCTTCTTTCATAAGATGTTGCTTCTCCCAAAACACATATATATAGACACATTTGAAATCTAAATTGCATGATACTCATCTTTCATATTAAACACACATACACTATCTCTCTCCCATAACTTTTGCGTTTAATGTTTCAACAACCTGTTCTCCTAAATTTAGCAAATATTGAGGTCTAATAATATTGTTTTACAATGTTTTAGATGATGAACGACATGATCTAAACATTTTTTAGAATTGAAGATTATATTAAAGATGCAGAATATTGAAAAACTTAACTAAAACCATGTGAAGCCGGCAAACTTTCTAGTTTTGATAACATTGTCTACGAGGTTCACGAGTAGTTAAGTCTTTAGTATTTTTCTTTCCTTTTGTCAAGCTCAATTTTCATTCTATTTCAAGAAACAGACATGTTACAAGCAAAGAACTTTTTATAATCTGTTGACTCAGCTTTCTAGTTTTGATAACATTGTCTAAGAGGTTCACAAGTAGTATGAGTCTTTAGTTTTTTCTTTCCTTTTGTCAAGCTCAATTTTTATTCTACTTCTAGAGACAGACATGTTACAAGCAAAGCACTTTTAATAATCTGTTGAACTTATATCCAACTTACCGGGCGTTCATATGCTGCATTGTGGATCATGTAATCAACACCAGCACCATCAAAAAAGGACTCAGCTTCCTGTACGGCCTCCTTGAGAGCATCTTCCCCAGATGCCAAGTCCAAAGGTAATACCATGACCTGTTGAGGTGCATATTTTCCTATTTTGAAGACAAGTACAACATCGATTTAGGAAATGACTATCAAATATGCATGATAGTAGAGTAGTAGACTCAAGAAGTTATCCATAAGAGGGCATACCGGCCAGTTGTTTCTTGACTCGCTCTAATTCAGCCTCACTTCGAGCAGAAATAATAAGCTTGGCACCGAGACTTGCAAGTTGTTTAGATAAAATTTCACCTATATACCAGCATAGGTGAAAATAATATATATATATATATATAAATAATTAAAATTAAACAAATGAATTCCAAGGGTATGTAAACGTATAAAAGGGTAGGTAAGTCTGTACTAGTTGATATCTATATGAGTATTATTCAATAATAATTCATTATATTTCAGATGAAATCATTATACAGAACAACTCTAAATTTTCACTTGCAAATTCTTAACTATAAACATCTCATACCTATCCCACGGCTAGCTCCAGTAATCCAAACAACCTGTAAAAACAAAATTATCTACTTAAGCACCTACGACTAGAAAGGCACAACGCAGATACCTAGTTGAGAGTTCATAATCCGCATATCCACTTAAAATGTCGTTTTCCAAAATTATAAAATGCAAAATTATGGCACAAACAGCTTTTAGTAAACAAAACAAAAGATGTCTTGTTTCGAATCGAAAATAAAGAATTATCACACTAAAAACCTAACAAATGCATCCACAATTTAAACAATTACAATTTTTCGAATAAATTCAACACATCAGTAAAATTGATCACTAACACTAAGCTGGTATGTGTGTATAAATTAGAAACCTTATCCTCGAATTTGTCGCGCTTGACTCGTTTTGACAATAAAGTGAAATCTCCTGCAAAATCAAACAATCATAGTAAGTTAATGGTGTGATAAACTTGACGAACAGATATATAATTATATATGTATATACGTGTACGTGTGTGCTGATAGAGAATTGAATACCATCAGCAGTAATAAATTTGAAGAGTATTGTGATGAAGATGGAGAGAAGTATTGAGATAATTATAATGGTCAGCATTTTTCAAGCACAGAGCAAGTGTATTTTCGTCTTGGTTTTCCCAATTAAAGGGGAGTGCTGATATGTTTTGCCGGCTGTAACCCTGAAGCGCACATGTAAAATAATAGTAATAGTAATTATTATATTATATATTATATATTATATATATTATATATTTATATCTATTATTAATATTAATTGTTAATTATTATAAATAATAATAACAAAAATAACAAAAACAATATGTGAGAAACTATTTAAACACTAAGGGTATCTCCAACCATGAGAAACTATTTAAAGAGTGAGGGTAGTATAGTCAATTTCTTTAAAATCACCCTCCACCCATATTTTTCCATTGTTTATAATTTTAGCTAACCTATATTTGTCGAACTTATGTCAGATTACATATCATGGCCAACATTCCAAAGAGGGACTCCTTATATGGAGTTACATAATGCGCCACTATAAATCATCAATTTTATTATAAATTCTGTTGTAGAATACATATAAAACGTGATTCTAATATAGAATACTATAAAATAAATCTATTTTAAGTAATTTAACACTTAAAATTTGATTAAAAAATATATTTTCGAAACTGATTCTACAACAGAATAATTCTGGATGATTATTATTCTGTTATGAAATCATGTTGAGATATTGCATAATTTTAGATGATCTTTGGAATAAAAAAATTGTATAACTTCGTTTTCGGTTTAATAATCAAAATTTGCAATTATATTTCATAAAAAATATATAGAATATTATATATATATATATATATATATATATATATATATATATATATATATATATTTATAATGGTGTGCTACGTAACTCCATATAAGAGGGTATGCTATGGAGTGCTACCCTACATATCATTTTATTAACATATTGAACAGATATATTCTATCTAAACTAATAATAACATACGATTTTTTAATTATAGTCAACTTATATGGTCACAATGTGGTAATATAGCCAATTTCTTTAAAAATCACGCTCCATCCATATTTTTTTATTGTTTATAATTTTAACCAACTTCTTATAGATAGTTATATTTGTCGAACCAATGTCAGATTACATATCATTTTATTAACATATTGAACAGATATATTCTATCTTAACAATCTAAACTAATAATAACATACGATTTTTTAATTATAGTCAATACCATTAGAGTACAATGTGTTTGAACATCTCCAGACTCCAATGGCATTGGCTATAACTATAATCGTTGGCTAAATCGGACATGTAAAACATTATGTAAAATTTGTTTAACCTGTAAAACATTGTGTTTCGATGATATTTGCTATATTGATTGGTTATAATTTAAAAATAGTATGTTATTCATATTTAGATTTTTATAAATAGATATATCAGTTTAATATGGTAATAAATGATGTGTAATTTTTCTACAGATTTCTTGCAGACCTGTAGAATTCGACAAATATAGCCATTTATAAGAGGTTGATATAATTATAGACAAGGGGTGTGTGTGGTTGAAGTGTGTTTTTTTTAAAGAGGTTGGCTATATTTATTATTTTCTATATGTCAACTCAATTTTTAGCTAAGGCTCTTCATGGCTGGAGATGCTTTTACAGGTTCAGCAAAGTCCAATTTAGCCGACGATTATAGCCAACCTGTTGAAAGCATCTTCAACTATAGAAAACTTTTAGCTAAAATGTAAGTTGGCATAACAAAATTAAAAAATTTAGCCACCGATTATAGTGAACCTCAGTGGAGATGTTTTTTTTTTTTTGAAATAAGACTTTATTTGCATATATATATATATATGTGTGTGTGTGTGTGTGTGTAGGCTAGTGATCAAATACAAACCAACCCTTAAATAAAAACTAAAAACCAATACAACAATTTAGTGATATTCTCAATACAATTTAGTGATATTTCCTGTATAATTTAGTGATTTGTGTTGCATAAATTAGTGATTTCTATGCATAACAGCAACAGAGTTTTGTTTCATATTAGTTTTGAGATTTTTCACGTTTGCAAGCGAATGAGTACAGCAGATCAAAGCTAGCCACGATCCAATCTTGCACTGCAATGGATAAGATTAAATAATGACAAGTAGCAACACCAAAGACGATGGCGATAAAATCAGCAATCGATGGGCAGATTTTCAAGCACTACAACCGGAGCAAACAGAGTGGTGGTGGACATGGAGGTGGACGTGAAGAGGGCAGCGGACATGGAAGAGGGGAAGGTGGAGGTGGAAGCTGTGATGGGCAGATTTTCAGGCGCTACAATTAGAGAAACAAAGGGGCGGCCGATATGGAGGCGGATGTGAAGGTAGTAGCGGACATAGAAGAGGGGGGTGTGGAGGCTGAGGCTGAGGCGGTGTTGCAGAAGATATAGGTGGTGACGGAGGTGGGGTTGGTGAAGATGGAGGTGGGGTTGGTGGAGATGAGATTGTATTAGTGATATTTTCTTCAGAATATGGTTATATTTTAAGCGGGTTTTTAGTTTGTAGATTGAGGGGGTTTGTAGTAGAATAAGACTCTATCTGTCTGTGGGTGGGGTGGGGGGGGGGGTGTCATGTTCCAGAGAGAACCCTTAAAACCATTATCTTATTTCTAGTATTAGCTAGAGTTCTGCAGCAGAACTTTAAATAAAAAAAATACAATACCAAAAAACTTAAAATTAAATGTAAGTAATGAAAACAAGTAGCACAAAAAAATATATATGCACATACATTACAACCAAAAAAACAGAAAAATAAAACATAATGAAAAAAATGTCCAAAATAACTAATGTATTAGTATTATAATGTCCAAAATATCGGGAATCGGTTACAAAATATTTTTATCACCAATGCTCACATTTTCTTAATGCAGATACAACCTCAACAACATAAAAGTGTTTGTCTTCTTCTTTCCATGTCAAATAATTTATTGATATTCTTATTTGATATATACTCGTAAACATGTACTATAAATAAACACATTTTTTTTATTATATCATATCATCATTCTCGTACATTAACATGAATAAATGCCCGGACAAATAAATGGGAAAAAAACGAGTGAATCATGAAACTGTATGTGATTTTCATGATTTTCTATTATGAGATTTATTTGATTTGCCATTTTAAGATATAAGGGACTTAGAAAGAAAAATGATGAAAGATATGGTTGAATTAATGAGGTGGATTCATGACATCCTTAATTTGGCTGCTAAAGAGAGCAGAATAGCACTAGCATCTAGTGTATGTGTACGAGTCAAACAGATTTGAGAGATGCACTTGTATACCAAATTTGTACAACAAATGATTGGAAACAAGATGCGCATACCAGATACACGTGTATGTTGAATATCCGCTTGATTTGAATGCGTAATTAAATTTTGTTTGAGAATTATGACTAAGGAGTTAGGTTTTATGGAGTAGACAAAAACATTGGAGTATTGAAGTACGAGTTATAATTTTTTAGTTCAATTAAAAATAATATCCTTCATTATCCAAATTTTTATGTAATTCATCATTTATAAGTTGTCTTAAACAAAATTATCAATCAATCAATAATATTTTCCAACTTTAACAAGTATTAAGATTCATGTTCTGCTTATTAGTTATATTAGCCTTAAACTCGTGCAAAGCACGGGCGGCTATATAATTTTAAATTTATTATATATAATTTAAATTTTAATATCATTTTATTAGTGTTTAGTATTAATAAATTATATTTAAAAGAATAAAGGTGGAGTTTTTATCTTGTAGTATATCAAACTGTTTAGAGATGTAAGATTATGAGAACTCTACGTGAAACAAACTTTTAGTTATAAAGTAAATCACCAAACCAACGTGACCAAACCAAAAATTTGTACGACGACAAATTATACCCATGTTGGCTTATTATAGTATAATAATATAGTATAGATTGTAGAACATAGTGTTCTCTAATTTATAAAAATAATTGTTCTACATTTTGATTACAATGTTTATATATTGTTGAACATAATCTGCAGGTTGTCGAATGAATACGAAGATTGCAGGACAAAAAAATTATTAAATATATAATCTAATATAACATATTGTAATTCTATTTAGCTTATGAATTATTTTACTAATATTTTATACGATGGTTTATACACGGTTTACACATGATAAATAAATTATGTGTGCACTTGTATTTGGTGAAAATTAAATTTTTTTTATTGATTCCGTCAAAAATTAAAATTTACTCATGATTTAACCATTATATTTCAATTAAAACAGGAAATAGGAAGTACATAAAATATTATTCAACGGGACTAGTTTACGTCCTTCGTCAAGTGAAACCGGAGCTTGACAAGGTATCGACGTGTTTCGAGAATGTACGCAAACTAGTTCTATGTATCAGATTTTCTCAATGATCGGGATCGTATATCTTACGTGACTAAGATTGGGGTATGTGAAAATACTTTTCTTATCAATCGCATTTTCTTGATAATTAAAACAAAGTTTTGATTACAAACATTTCCATTATTATAATTTGCCCAGACCAATAATCGACTATTTTGATCTTCCAAACGACTTTTTATAGGAAAAATCAAAATACAAAAGGGTTAGGAAAAGAAAAGACCTTTCCAAAAGATATGACCCATCAATAACGGACAGAAATTAATCAAACATATGATTTAGAATTTAAAGTGAAAAAGGGATCTGAATAAGTTTTGTAAATTTTAGAACAGTTTAAAACATAATGTGAGAAAATATTATAAACAAAGTTGTAGGAATTTGAAAGATTTTCGAAACATCAAGAATCACCGAATTTCGATAAAAAATGAATTTATTTTGAATTTTACAAGAAAGTTTATTTGTGTGGATTAACCCTACAATTTTTTGTCACTAAAACGAAAAAAATTGAGCGACTTTTAAAATAAAATATAAAATAATGAGGAAATACAATCCATATCTACAAAATATCCCAATACAATTTTAATCCATATTTTAGGTTCACTATCATTATTCAATTTTAAATCCTGTTTATAATCTAATTTCAATCTATTATCATAATTAATAATAAATATTATCACATGAACCAAGTATGAGTTTAACATTATAATATGCGAAGAATACTCACATAAAATAAGATAAATACAAACACAAATTAAAATAATTTTCAAACAATAAATTAGAGTACATATAGTTTTAGCATATGATGATTAGACAATTTTACCTCCACTATACTAATACGAGGTATAAGCAGCAGCAGTTAAAGCCTCCATATCCCCCTCACCGCGGGAAAAGGGAAAAAAAGAGGATATTTTGGTGCGACCTGGATCTCCCTCCAAAACACTCCCAATTACAAACCAATAAACAAACCCTAGATTGATTTATGTGTATCACAAAACCCTAATTGCGCTCTCCAATGTCATCGGACCACTCTAAAACTCCGGTCAAGTACGTCGCCGTCAGCGACCTCTACTCCTCCACTACTCCCTGCGGTGGCGCCGCCGGATCTAAGAAGGTCAAGGCGCGCAAGCTCCCGGAATTCGATGATGATCGGAGGCCTCCCGTCACCAGGATTTACTCGCGACGGAGCGACAAGCATGAGGATAATGTGTTCGATAATTTGAGTGCGGGGAAGTCGGAGAGTGTTGATGATGATTTGGTTGGGGGTAAGTCGGTTAAGAGGAGGAGATTGGGGAGTAGCGAGCTGAGTCGGTTGGGGGTGGATTCCAGTCTGTTGAGGAGTTTGTGTTCGGAGCGGAGTAGTCGCCGGAAAAGCGGTGGTGAGGGGAAGTTGCAGGTTAAGGGGGAGAATTCGAGGCAGAAGGTTGGGGGTTCGGGTTTGATTGACAAGAAAAAATGGACTTGGTATGGGTGATTCCTGTGCTTCTTCGATGAATTTTAAATTTGTTTACTCACCTAATCTAATCTAGCTTTTCGGTTACTAGTGATGGAAATTACTATATTTGTGCATTTGTTACTTGCTTTTTAAGAAAAGTTTGGATCTTTGAGTTGAGTATGGTAAATTAAATTGTTTGCTGTTCCAAATAATCTATTTGGGAGTGCTTAAATGGTTAAATTTCTACACTTATCAAACACTAGTCAAATTTCTAGTAAGTCGATTGTCTGATTATGTGAATATGTTCTATAATGAATGAACTTCAGAATCTCAGATTATATTTTTCTTATATTTAGGTTTAGTTACTTTCTCAAATTTTATTTTTTTGCATTTTCCAATCATTTAAATATAAGCAGGAACCTATCGTAACGGATTGGATATAAGTTATATTGCTTTTAAAATTTGTGGTTGGTGAATACAGGTTGAGCTACAAGTGTGACCCTACGAATTTGGTTGGATTACAATGCAAGGTGAGTTCTCTTAGGCGTTAATATCTTCAGAATATTGATGCTGCAAGGTCTCATATCTTTAATGTCATTCAATTTCTAAGCTTGAACGTTGGCATGCACAGGTATACTGGCCCCTGGATGACGACTGGTACACTGGTTCTGTTGTTCGGTACAATGAGGGATCTAAAAAGCACCATGTAATCATTATTCGTTAACATATATGCATACTTACATATAACTAACACTGTTTGGAACTACATAATGATTTTTCTATGGTGCGTTGTAGGTAAAATACAAGGACGGTGATGAGGAAGATATTATTCTATCAAATGAGAAAATAAAATTTTTTGTATCTCCCGAGGAGATGCGACATTTGAACTTGAGTAATGGTATTGGTAGTTCAAATACAGAGAATCTTGATATTAATGAGATGGTTGTTTTGGCTGCTAGTTTGGATGACTGTCATGAGCTTGATCCTGGGGAGATTATATGGGCCAAGCTTAGTGGTATGTGAATCTGAATATATTTGCCGACTACTTGAGCACATTATAGTTACATGCTTTGTCCTCTTCTTTTAATTCTTGTATGTTGACAGATGCCATATACAATTGTGTATTTGATGGATTTTGCAAAACCTTCACTGGCATTGTCTGTATCTTTCTGATTATGTTTATAAATTTGACAAAAAATCTGTGATGCTGATTCATGACAAGATTACATATATAATTTCCCATAATTCCTTGTGTAGTCACACACAAACACACACACACGCATATAATTTAATATGCACACACACGCACATATACATATACATATACATATACATGCATATATACATACATATATATATATTGCTATTCATATTTCTTATGAAGGCCTAGGAAACCTTTAGTTTTACTGAACGTGAAGTCACTATGCTTAGTGTAATTGACGATGTAATAGACATCTATAATATATGCCCCCTCGCTTTGAAACATTTGGTAACATGTTTAAGAACAAATCAGTAATATGACCTATTTGGCTATTCAAGCTGCTTGATTATGCATAAGATTGTGCCTCTTAGTAGAATACTTGAATTTATAACCAAAATTGACATATAAAGAGCATAAACAGAAAAAGCAAAAGATAACAAAGAACATTTTACTTTGGTAGCCCTTGAGGAAGATCCAGCCTAGCATTGATCAACTTGAATATATTTTGACTTATATTTTGGAATTTAATGATCTCTTTCAATTTCAGGTCATGCTACATGGCCAGCAATTGTTTTGGATGAATCTGTTATTGGTGGTCGTAAAGGTCTAAACAAAATTACAGGCGAGAAGTCAATATTGGTTCAATTCTTTGGCACACATGATTTTGCTAGGTCTGATATTTTCCATATTTCCAACAAATGTTTTCATTTAAATGGCTTTTTAGTGGTGCATATCATTTTAAGTATTTCTTGATAATTTGGTGTTAAATCCCCTTAATGTTGTGCTATTCAGGGTGAGAATGGAACAAGCTATTCCATTCCTTAAAGGGCTTCTTTCTTCTTGCCACACAAAGTGCAAGAAAACAGGATTTGTCCGAAGCTTGGATGAAGCTAAGATGTATGATCTTTTAACTTACTTTTTTAATTGGCGACTAATAGTAACAAGGTGGAAGGAATATCTTTATACATGCCATTTGGAAACTGAGACTTACTGGAGGCTAGAAAAAATTGAAAAAGGTAGCTAACAAAATTATAATAATTAATCGTGCTTTCTGTTGTCAGGTATCTTAGCAAACAAAAACTTCCAAAGAGGATGTTACGGTTACGGAAGAGCAATACAAGTAATGGATGTGCTAATGGAGGTGATGAAGAAAGTGCTGATTCAGATGACGAGGTCACCAGAGATACAGAACTAAAGAGAACCCTGGAGAGGATCCAGAATTGTCCATTTGAAATTGAGGACTTGCAAGTACAAAGCTTTGGTATAGCTTTCAACTTCCCCGAAATTGTATTAGCCTCACGTCTTGCATTTAAACATCACCTTATTTGTTGCTTACTACATCTTCAACTTCTCTTCCAGTCTGTCCAGCATCTTCTAATGTGTTTTTAGGGTTCATCACTATAACTTTGTAAATGGTGCAGGAATGGAAATTTAAGTACTTGTACGGATTGGTTTGAAAAAAGTACTTGTACTGATTTTACCACAGCACACCAAAAATTAAATGCTCTACCTCTGTATCCATATTTGATTTTAAAAGTCTTTAATTTAGTGCTAGCATATATCGAGATGAATGATCAGGATTTGGTGAATTCGCTGGTCGGGTTTTGCTATCATATGATTTTTTTTTTTTTTGCATGCAATATTTAACATGTTGCTTCACACATGGGTTCACTGTCTCTTGCAGGAAATATTGTCTCAGACTCGGACTGTTTCTACGAAGATATATATATCTGTCCAGATGGATATACTGCTGTGAGAAAGTTTCCTTCAATATTAGGTGAATCATTTGGCAAAAATTTCTTGCACTTTTTTTAAGTTTATGTACCGGCTTATTGTCAATTGAACCATACCCCTCTTTGTAAAATGAGTTTCAGATCCAAGTGTACACATGTCATATAAGATGGAGGTGCTGCGAGATCCTGCTGCAATAGGCTTGCCTCTATTTAGAGTTACATCTGAAAATGGGGAGAAGGTATCTTATAATTAGTGTTGAGGAATCATTAATTTTAAACATTTATCGTATTATTGAAGTTAACTTTCTAACACTACGACTTTGCAACATAAATTTGTGACTTATAATTTCTTTTCTTTGTTTGACCCTCTTGGCCTCTGCTTGATCAAGAAATCTGAGTCAAACGAGTTTTGGAATATCTCAAATAGACAATGATTTCATTTAGAAAGGAGTTATCATTTAACATCTTAAGATATACCCTTATTTTCTAGCAATGCATTACACTTGGTGGTAACGTTTTTGCTCTTTTTCTCAGTTTGAAGGATCAACATCAACTTTTTGCTGGGATAAAATTTATAGAAGAATAAGAAAGATGCATTCTCGTGGCAATGATGCCTTAAAAGTAGCTGGTGTGTTGAAAAGTACTATTAGATCTGGTCCCGCGATGTTTGGCTTCTCTCATCCTGAAATTTTGAAAATTATGCAGGTATGTTAAAAATCTATCACCGCATAGATGGTATACACTACATGCTCCTTTATGTCGATCCAACTCTCTAGCTTGGTGATATATTTATGGGAAAATTCAAGTTGTGGTGGCTACAAGTTATAACACACTTTGTTCACACTTTGTAACTTAATAGTATGATGTTGGTTTTTGTTGCCATCTACTATAATTAAATTGTATGCTAGCTCAATTTTCCAGCTTATTTCTGGTAGAAAGTCTATACCTTGACTCTTAAGATAAGCTGCCTTTTTATGAGGTCAAAGCACCCTTCTTGCTCTAATAATTATGGAATGGTTAGGTCTCACAGGTCTATATACATAAATTTGGTGCAGTTTAATAACTTCTTCAAAATTTGTGAACAGAATTGAATTTAACTTACTAGCGAAAGTTCAGGACTAAGAAAACACAAATTCATATTAGCCGATAGCAATAAAATATCGAACTCCTAACCTCACTATTATGCTGTGAACCTTCATCATGTATTTGACATTTTCACATCCAGCCCAATATGATTCTCAAGTGACAGGAATATTTATATGAAAGTAAAGTAAACTTTGAATTGTGATATAGTGGCTCCACTGTTGGTTTGTTATCTCTGGTAAAGATTCCCTCATATCCTGGTGTCTAGGGATTCCTGGGGAATGAGTGATGAATATGGTAGATTGCTCCATCTTATGAACAGAGTATATGAGATCCCCATTTTTAAGTCCAGAAACCTTTTTCCTTTTCTCATTTATTGGTTTGTATAGCCTGGACTTGCCTTTTATAATATTTTACGCTGTTGATCTACATGTGCATGAGAGGGTGTATCTTACAATGTTTTGCATAGAAGTTTAGTTATCTTTTATGTCATATTTTATTCTTGTCATAATGAATTTCATGTTTGCTTTAGGAAATTTATAGTATATAGACTTATGACTGGATAGGCCTAGACCACTAGTCCTGTTAGGGATTAGAGATAAAAGCAATCTGACCTTATAAGCTAAAAATGTGCAAGCTGAGGAAGATATTTAAGGTTCCAAGTCGATACTTTTTTTTTTTTACAATTGCGTGCAACGTTGTGCATGACACCCATATATGGATAGAGAAGTTACTCTATCGTCCTTCCACAGAAGTGGGGAGGACATGTATTATTCTGCGAAATATGGAGATTATCAGTTCATTATCAACTGGCAGTTATGCAACTAAGTTGTAAGTTGTGCCTTCTACTCTAACTGTCCTTTTACTGTCATTTGCAGGTGCTATCAACTTCAAAGCTTCCCTCAAAAATCTTCCAGGTCCCAGACAAGAAACATCACGACCTGCCGGTTGGTTTCCGACCAGTTCATGTTAATTGGAATGATCTCGACAGGTGCAATGTGTGCCATATGGATGAGGTATAACATTTATTTGTTTAATCACTACTACTATAACCGAGGCACATATATTTGCATAGAGTCCAGTGCATAATTTATTATATTTTGTTGCGATATTGTTCTTTAGGCATCTCTAATATAAAATTAAATGCATCTATACCCAGATTTTGAGACTTATATTTGCATATAGTAGGTTATATTGTCATGTATGTTATTGCCATGTTTGCTGTTGCTTTAGTTTCCACTGTTGAGTAACTTTATTTTCTGTGCAATCTGATTTTTTAAGTTTATATTTTGTTTTATGGAAAAGAAGAGTAAATTGAACTCTGATATTATCTTTCAGGAGTACGAGAACAATCTATTTCTGCAGTGTGACAAGTGCAGAATGATGGTGAGTTCACTGTTGTGATAAGTTTTCAATATCTTTTGACTGATATCCTTACTCCTAGTTATGAATATACATGTAAGCTGAAATTATTGGTGGTTGAAACTTTGGTTGATCAGCCATGTTTGTGGTGCATCATTTCATATCCTGAAACTGTTATCTTTTATGTGCAAAGTAAGTTATCCAATCTGATTTTTTCTTGGGCAGTTAATGGCAATTGCCTTTTGCTTATATAAAATGTTAAAATAGAGATCCTGACAGTGATATAGCTCAGTGAAAAGGTATAAGCTGACCACCTTCAGGATCTAAGATTCTAAGCCAATCTCAAATTTGCGGCATCTTGGATCAGGCAGGTCCATAATATACTGCCAACTCAAGGAGCTTACATTCTAGGAAATTGAAATTTTCATTGGTCCAAACATAGTTTACAGCATCACAATATTGTGGCCTCATAAATGATATGGTGTCTGGCATGAATCGAAGGTTATAGCAGCTGTGTCGCCTATGTGTGTAATTTTCTGATTCTATATGTAATAAGTGTGCTATTCATAAATAATCTGAATATGTATAGAGATATGTAGTTATTTACGGATCTCATCTTGATAATAGCAATAAGACAAGGATCCAGTGTTATTTCCTCTCAAAGTTTTAATATGCACACTTAAGGATTTGAAGTGCAAAACCAAGATTCTGCCAGTAGTGCTAACATTTCCTATTATATTTAAAGATTTTATAAATATATTAATTATTTTACTACTGTTTTGGTTCAGGTTCATGCTAGATGCTATGGAGAACTGGAACCCATTGACGGGATACTTTGGTACTGTAACCTATGTCGTGCAGGAACTCCTGAATCTCCCCCACCCTGCTGTCTTTGTCCTATTATAGGTATTCATTGACTTTTACTTGTAGCAAGACCCTGCTTTAAGGGCAGGATATACTGGCTATGTTTGGTTGGTGATTGAATTTTTCTTATTTAATAGTTTAAAATATATGAATATCTATTTAATCTCATGTATCTTGTCTTAGGTGGTGCCATGAAGCCAACAGTAGATGGACGGTGGGCTCATCTTGCATGTGCAATATGGATACCAGGTATTTCATATGCATGTTGGTTCTTACCAATTAATTAATTCTATCTTATTAACATATCTGCAATTTCTCAGAAACTTGCTTGTCTGATGTTAAGAAAATGGAACCCATTGATGGGCTGAGTAGAATTAACAAGGTATGTCTCAAGCTATCCACTTTATATCTATAGCCTTATTTCTGTAGGTGGCCCCTATGTCCGCAAGTATCTCATAAGTATTCAGAAGTCACTTTGCAAGAGAGGTATTAATTTAACTATATGGAAATTGGAGATTATAAACCATAAATTGATGAAAAGAACATGATTTGTTTGATCTAGTGAGAAAAGTAAGAAAAGTGGGTAAAGTGGTGGTACTCATTAATATTTATTTGATAAACGTAGGGAAGTGGATGAAAGTAGTGGTTGGAGTAATTTTTATCTTATTAAAATTTATTATTTATAAAGTCTTGAAAATTAAAGAACTGAGAGGGACAGATAGAGAAGGAAAGTTTAGAGAAAGGTTGGGACAAAGGGAGTACTAGTTATTCAAATTGTTCCAATTCCAAAACTTGGATGAGTATATCACTTTCAGTTTTGTTTATTTATTTTCTCTATCACGTAGGACCGGTGGAAGCTTTTGTGTAGCGTATGTGGTGTTCCTTATGGAGCTTGTATCCAGGTATACATTTGATTTTTTAATTCACTAAGTTTTTGTATAATCACTACATCTTTTATTTTTCAAATCCGTCAATAATGACACCATTAAACTCGTTCAGCATACATAATACATATGCTAAATAATATGCCCAGTGACATAAACTAACTTACGTCATTTATTTCCGAACAAACTCTCCTAGATTTTAAGAATAGAAGTCCGAAATCTATAATTTAAGACCACCCTTGTGTGAACAAGGGTTAAGTTCTTATCAAGTATCAGTATATTAGAACATAGCTTGTACTCCTGGCACAGGTGACAGGACCATGTTGGAGCAGTAACTGTAAATATAGCATTGTTGTTTAAAATATCTTTTATAAAATATTCAATGTGCATGCATATTTAGATGCATCATAAACTCAACGGTTGGTCGAGTTATCTACAAAATTACACACGAGGTTTAGATGCTTAGAGCAATAGAACTGTAGCTTTGTCTTCAGACCTGTCTCGGTGCCGAAATTTGAAGATGTAAACTCTTAAAAAAGAATCATATTTGTCAAAGTTTTTGTAAATTGTTGAAAGTCCTTTATACATCATAACCAGATATTTGCATCATGGTCCACTTTTGCTCATCGTGGTCTTACAATATTTAGATATTAATGCATTATTAGAAGCCTCATGAAGGAGATATGTTACAACACGTAAAATATCACCTTACTAGCTATTTAAATAAATCCCAGCACCATAATAATGTCTTATAATTGTCCATTTTGTATGCAAGGATGTCTCAATTGTCTCAGTTTACTGATATTTGTCATTGGTAAATACAGTGCTCCAACAGTAGTTGTTATGTTGCATATCATCCTCTGTGTGCAAGGGCAGCTGGATTCTGTGTTGAGGTATGTATATAAAAGCATTATTTTTTTAATTTCCCTTGCTCTCATTTTTTGCTTAAAAGGTTTTATTAGTTTACAAGGGCATAATACACCCATTTTTTTATAATCAATATAGCCTGAGGATGAAGACAGATTACATATGATTCCTATAGATGAGGATGAGGACAACCAGTGGATACGCTTGCTCTCCTTCTGCAAGAAGCATAGGCCTTTATCTCCTGATCATTTGTTTGCTGGTGACAGAATTAACAGAACTGCGTGCCAACACACCGACTACACTCCTCCTGTGAATTCATCTGGTTGTGCTCGCACTGGTTAGTGCTGCTGTAGTTTGAATAGTTACTCTTATTATCTAACATTTTGTTTAGTCCCTTATGTTATTCCAAAGTGTTAATGTGCACTAGTTACAAATACAAAAACACACACACACAGACACACACATATTATCTGTGTGTGTGTGTGTATTGGGTATCGACTTTGCAAATCACACTAGCGGAAGTGCAGGAACTGATAAGCTCAGTAATAGTTATGACTTATGAAGCTTTTGAGATAAGCGGTCCCAATGTTGTACACAATTGGGACTTGAGTATTTGACCAACTTATTTGGTAGTGTAAAACAATTAAGTCAACACTGATTTGACGGGAGAGAAATTTCAATAGGATAGCATTTTAACCCAAGTCCTTTGTAAATAGATAATAAATGAGAAGAAATTAGAACTCAGAATGGAGAATCTTAAAATTAACCTTCATTGCTAGTTGGTATGGTTAGTGGAAACCACTATGGTCTTAATGAGCTCAATTATTATCTTTTTACATAATAGTTCTTTTATCTGTTTTACGTGTCTGTCTTCCTACTCCTTGCATGATTGAATAATATGTACCTGGGGTGCTGTAAGTTCCAAATATATATGCATACATACATACATGCACGCACACCCACATATGTGTGTGTGTGTGTGTATGTAAAATAGCGCTCATTGTTAGGTACTAATATGTTATGATATAAACTAGTGGTCAATAGTCATTATCATTACATACTATCATTCTTGAGTTGCCATCTTAAATCAAGACATCTTGTAATATTGCACTGGTTGCATTGAATTAACTTTGTAGTTCTAATATTCGCGTGTAGGGTATCTATATGTTATATAATTTAGTCATACACTTGTTGACAGACAGCCTCCTATCAACCTTACTGTCTAGGTGTCAGTATGACCTTGATCAAGATACACAGTTGATAGTCACAACAATTTTTTGGTTGTGTGGAGCGACTTTTATATTTCTGGATTTCTATGAGTATATATATCGATGGAGAGAGAATCATCAGCAACACTCCAAATAAATGTTAATCATAAATTAACAAGTTCACCCAATGTTCACATGTCATAAGCCCCCCTGTTTTAACTCCAGCCTTTGGTTGTGACGAATTCGGAAGTTTTCTTTTTAGTATTTTACTCATATGGCAGGTTTTATTGTATCCATTTAAATAGTTCTAGTCTTTAGCATTTGGAAGAGTTAAATATCAGGAATGATGAAATATGGAAATATATGAGGATTTATTTGTGAGATTAGTGATTCTCTGCGGAGAATGGAGACATGTTGCATTAGCTCATTTTCAACCCTTTAACCTGGACCTAAATCAGGCGGCTTAAAAACCAAAAATCCTGCTATGTTCGATCTACCCCTTTTTACCCAATTTCTAGCCTCACCTATTTGTCGAAGTTCGTTAGAGAATTGATAGATTTGAAGAATTGAAGATAGAATGTGAACAATTGCTTAATGATTATGAGAAATCCGAGATGAATCACATAAAGTTAGGAAATCATTGGTGCTCCAAGATTCTTAAATCGAAGTTGGATGTTCAAGTTGGGATGAAGACCTTGTGTCTCCATAATTTGATGTTTGGGGTCTTCCAATACATGAACAGATTTAAGTACATAATTAACTCATTATTAATCCAAAGTCATGTTCGCATCTTCATTTTTGGAGTGCTTTTCGAGCCTTCTGAATGAACAAAATGGTTAAGCACGGAGGACAATAAAAACAAAGAAAAGAGGATGAACTGGCGGGCCCTACTAAATTTGTGAAGGAAGCCTTACTACCTTTTAGAAATGTAAAGAACCAAGAGGGGCACTCAAAAAGGGAACTGTGAGGAAAGTGTGGGACCAAGGTGGTACTTCAAATCAAGGTTGAATTCAATCCCAAGGAGAGGGGAATATGATGTGGAGTGAGTCATAATTAACATGGTATTGTAATATATTATTGTTAAGATAAGCGCATGTGTACTTGAACACACACAAATGATCCAAATAGAAATATCTAGAATTTGGATAAATGGTAGTAAGAAATTATAAGAAAGTAGTTGCTAAGTATTTTTACTTATATTTCAACTTTAAGAATATATTTTTAAGAGTTGTATTGTTGATTATTCGGGAGAGTTAAATATAATCAATAATGAATATTAAATTAAACAAGACATATTTGTGACTATCGATTCTCTGCAGAGATGGGTTTTACCTTATTTTCTACACTTTTATGAACTTTGTTTATCATGCAAAATTAAGTGATTGAAGTTGATGCATGATATGAAATGACTTCAGATGAGTGATTAGTTGAGCAATGCATGTGCATCCGGTTGAGCTATATATTCTGGTTATGGTTCGATTTTGTTGAAACTTTTCCTAGTGTCTGACCAGGTTTACTTCATCTGCAATATGCATTGCCATGTAGCAATAATCAATTTGATACATGGCTGACCTGGTTAGACTAGAATCAATTTGATTAGTATGTCTTTAGTCTTTAATGTCTTTATGGATTACTTTTCTAACAAATGTTTGATGATATCTTCTCATATCTTATCAGAGCCTTATAATTCCTCTGTGAGAAGAGGAAGGAAAGAACCAGAAGCTTTGGCTGCTGTATCTTTGAAGCGCTTATATGTGGAGAACAGACCTTACTTGGTCAGGGGCTACAGCCAACATGAGTCATTGAGCAATGTGAAGTGTTCCAGAACTGTTGATAATTATAAAATAACTCTTGAACTTGAAAAGTTAAAGTCTGGTGACCGTGATGCTACTAATAACATCCTTTGCATGGCTGAGAAATATAATCATATGAGGAAAACCTTCAGAAAAAGACTGGCATTTGGTAAGAATGTTTTACTGGTATTTTTTGTTTTTATTGAATATTTAGGCTAAATGCCTTACAAATGAGTATCTTTTCTAACACTTCTCGGGGGTGAGCGAGATTCAAACCCACATACCCTAAGACAACATAGGATAAACCCATCACTTGGGCTATCTAATCGCGCTCGTTTTTATGAGGTTTAGTTATGTTTTTATGCTGATCTTTTTTTTTGCTGGCCTATAAATTTAAGCAAAAATTTGTGACTATCATGCTCTCGTCTAGAACTGTAGTTTATGCTGCCTTTGTCTATTGCTTTCTAATTATTTTGATAAGCGTATTTTTTTATAGTTCCTGTTTTTTTTTTTTAAAATGAATTTTTAGTTCTGAATAAACTCTAGCCTTTCTTCTGAAAAATAAAATATCAGCAGAGTAATAATCACTCTTACAAGTTACAAGCTCCTAGATCCAAGTGACTGGGTTACTTGTGATCTATTCTTCCTTGTCAATATTGCATTTTAATGTCAATTGTAAATTTACGCCAATATGATCTATAAAATTTTATTAATGAAAGCCCTTCTTTTCAAAGATAATCATGTTTAGGTCCCTTGTGATTTCTAGCTTTGAACTCTCCTTCAGATTGTTATCAAAAAATTGCGCAACTCTTTGCCCAAAATTCTGGCTCCTTCACAATTACTAGCATAAACTAGTGCTTTCTAGACTGTGTCAAGTACAACTTACACTAAGGATTGCGGTAGAGAACATTATCAAGAATAAGTGATGAATTTCCTCCTTTTTGATTAATTTAAAAATAAAATAAATGGATCCTATAAATTTATGACGTAATTATTGCTATCTCACATCTACTCAGTAGTGGGCCTAGTGGCCAAATATTTCTTACTAGTGCCATTCTTGAGGTATATTTTGATATTTGATATATTCAGAGTTATTTATAGCTTATGGTCTATTATCACAGAACTTAGCAAGACTGCAGAATTATTGTAATGTAGGTTGCTAGTTACTCATTTGCTTGTTAATTATGTATGCACACTTGACTTGATAATTTAATATTCTCTAGTTATTGGACACAGTAATCTGCTCCTTTATTGCACGACTTTATGCAAAGAATTGAATGAGATTTTGATTAAGTTTCTCGAGCAGTAAACTTTTAATTCTCTTCTTTTATACATGGTAAATGGTGTAATGGAAGACATCATTCCTGGTGTTGGTCAGAATTAGTTTTGTATTGTAAAATTTAAAGTCAACAATCTGCAATAATGCTTAATTTTTGAGTTTTTTTAGTTAAGCAATTACCTAGATATTATGTTATCTGTTTTGTCTGCAAAACAGATTGCATTCTGTGCTTGTACATGTTTCTAATCTTATGTTGCACTCAGGTAAATCTGGAATACATGGTTTTGGGATCTTTGCAAAACAAGCACATAGAGCAGGAGACATGGTATGGGTGGTTTAGTTAAAACATAAAACCAAAAGATTAGTTTATTTCCCTTAAAAATTATGTACATACTACATATTTTGTGGCTGTAGGTAATTGAATATACTGGTGAAATTGTTCGTGCTCCAGTCGCTGACAGAAGGGAACACCATATATACAATTCATTTGTCGTAAGTTTCATCAACTCATCGCTCTCTATTGCTGAAAGGTTTAAAATCAACTTATTAGGTATAATTTCTAGTTATTAATAACATGGCCTTTAGTGTCCCCCCCCGCCCCCGCCCCGGAAAATCACCATAAACAGTTATTTTCTACAATTGTGAAATGGTGGTTACAAGTTTGATATTAAAGATACAGACCCATTTAGTAGCTTTTCTCAGCACCGTAGGTTTCTTGGAGGGTTGGTAATTTATATTATATTAGAGCCCTGGTATACTGAGTGTTCGTGACTTTGAGTTATGACGGCAACCCAATATTTTATTTATATTATAATGTGGACGAAAAAGGTTATGCTCATAAGTTCGTAGTGACCCACTTTTCATTTTCATGAATATTTTTCAATTTCGATGGTCTTTCAAGCGGGGGAGTGATAATAAGATACATTAACCGCTTCACCACACCTCAAGGTTTTGAGATAGTTGGTCATTAACATATAAACATGAAGAGCGAATAAGCGAATAATTATCTGTATATACATATTTGTTGGTTATATTAATTTTTTAGTTGGTATCTAATAGTCTCTTCTTAAGTTGAATTTGTAGCTTTGTCGATATAATTAAACATGCCAATTACTTGTCAGTTCTTTAATTGGGTGTTGTTTCCCGAAGGTATTAGATTATATAGTTCAATCTGTAGCTTTTCTTACAGTTTTTATGTGCAGGGCGCCGGCACTTACATGTTTCGAATTGATGATGAACGCGTCATTGATGCAACACGGGCAGGAAGCATAGCTCATTTGATTAATCACTCATGTGAAGTATGTAGCACCGTCTGCTGTTTACCCTCATTGAATTATTATTTAGCTTCTGACCTGGTATTATATGAATAGTATCACCTTTAGTGTATTGATTATCTTGTGACCTATTATACCGAGGTTTCTGTCTTTTGCTGAAGTAAAGCGTGAATAGAGGGAAATTTTAAATAACAGTAATTAACTAGGAAGAACCTAGACTGAACATTGAAACTAATGTGTTAAAATAGTACTCCCTCGCCCCTATTTACTGTCTTTTCTGACAAAATTTTGTCCCTACATAGTTGTCCTTTTTATACTTCAATACATTTCTTACCAAATTTTCAAAATACCCCTACATTTTTTATTTCCAATGTTTGACTTTACAGCTAACTATACATTCATAAGCTATCATTTAATGCAATAATTAGGGGCAACTACGAAAACAACACGTAATTAAATACTTAAGATGTGTCATTTTTTTGAAAGTGACAACTAAATAGGGACGGAGGGAGTATATAAGACACTTCCCTGGGGTGCCTGTAAAGTGAATCCAACATCGAAAGACTAAGGTGATAAAACGTGTTGGTGTATTAAAAATATAGTGCTAGGTGAAATTTTATGCTTTTCTCATCATGCGAAAAAGGTGCAAGAGATAGGGATAAAAGCGTGGAGGGATTAGTTGCATTTGTGATTAATTATTTTTCCATGTTAAAATTAATTTAGGTCACTAGAAAGGTCTGAAGTCGTATTGTTGAGCAGATATTATTGATTCATTCGAATCATATTAAGCACCGAAAGTTGTGCATTCGTTTTTTTTCAATGTATTATTATCCTTCTCTCTGTATATTACAGATTCCTGATGGAAGCTAAGATTTTAGTTAGGTCTGTGTTCTGAGTGTGCAATTTTAGGATGACGAGTGAAGTTGGAACATGTCATAATTAGTGTCTTCATCTTCCCTGTCCTTTTTTTTATATATGTATCTCTGGGTATTGGTCCACTTAGATATTAAGATAAAAGACAGCATGGGGCTTGACAGATTCTAAGAGTAACAAGGAAGGCTTCACAATGTATTCACTGCCAACAGAAATGGATTTCTTGATTGGCCCACAATCGACCATATAACATAGACTGCACTCTCTAGAGATTTAATATCTGTGTGGTGTTGATGTTCGTTTATTCATTTTGTGATTATATGTTTTTTGTGGTGCAGCCAAATTGCTATTCAAGGGCTATTACTGTGAACGGTAATCAGCACATAATCATATTTGCGAAGAGAGATATAAAACAATGGGAAGAACTGACATATGATTACAGGTTTGCCTTTAGATGAATGGTACATTGAGTGTCTTTTTAAGTATATTCTGATCTGTGCGCCCTGAAATTGCAGATATCTCTCTATTGATGAACAACTTGCTTGCTACTGTGGCTTTCCAAGATGCCGTGGTGTTGTTAATGATATCGATGCAGAGGAACAGAAGGCAAAACTATATGTTCCACGCAGTCAACTTAAAGAATTGAAAAGAGATTGAGAGGTTAGAAAAATCAAAAACATGAGCTATTAACCTATATCTGTTGTCATAGAACTCACCACTTTTTCCATAAGATCTCTCATTTCTTTGTCTTTTGTGAAACCCTGTTTTGCTAGATATATAGTTCTGACATAGTTGGTACAAAAGATGTTGTCGTTCTAAGTTGCTGATAATAATAGATTATAGGTGCATAATTTATGTGTATAGAGTACATATTTCTTCTTTCTTCTCAAATTTTCAAATATTTAATTATATTATTTATTTTGTTTTGTAGAAAAATGAGTAAGGAGGAGTTTGAGTGAAAAAGGAGAAATGTAGAAAGCAATTCTTGGAGACAAAGCAAATCACTTGAAGCTAAAGCAAATTCTTAGAGGCAAAAGTAAACTTGGAGAGAAAGAATAGCCAAAGCCCAACTTCCACCCTATAAATAGGCCTCTTCTTAACTTGTATCATTAGGATTCTCATAGTTAATTGGTAGGAGTAAACACTACAAATTTATTTATTAGTTTGTATTAAAAAGAGAAAAGTATGTTATATTATTTCCGGCACTGACTTTTTCCAGCAACTTGCAATTCAAGGAAGCTTTCTACTGTTTTAAGTACATTTGTTTATTCTATAAAATTGATTCTCCTCCTGTTTGTTCAATAAATGAAAATAATGGAGTTGGAAAGATTTTAAAAAAGTGTAAAATTGTTACAATGAAATTTGAGAAGAACATTAATATAGGAGAATTCAGTATTAATTTTCAAAATATGTGGAAATATTTGAACATTTTTTAAACATTATTGGATTCATTCCACTCACTCCAGTCAAACCAAACCAAAGCAAACACAATATTCAATATTGGTATGGAATAGTTGGATAGCTTGTATAAATTGTTTGGTATATCACTTTGTCTATCTGGTTTCTTTTCCAGCACCGTTCATATTTGTCACATACAATCAATAGTGTTTTTTATGTTTCAACTTGATATCATTACTTGCTAGTTTTTAGTTTAGCAATATATGCTTTTATGTTATTGTTTGTTTGATTATTGGCATAGCTGTACATCTTTACCAATGATGAAGACAAATTTAATACTCGCCCATTTCATAATAAATTGCGGTTATTTTCATTTTTTTGATTCGTGCTTGCCGTTTACGATAAATAGTTTTATAAAGGTGATATTGTTGTATTATTTTTACATTGTTTTGTATTGTTGTGCTTCCTTTTAAGAAATGTTTAGCATATAAGTTTTTGATGTTATACATTTGTTCGAAAATATTATTCATTATTTGTTGAGGAGAGTTAATGTCAGGTTGATTAATTTTATTTTGTTTCGTAAAGGATGAGGGATATTAATTGTAATTGATTGATGGATTAGGTTTACATAATCAATACTTTGTTTGGCCATCGGTGAAAGAAACCTTGTTCCTTTGACTATTTGTTGAAATTAAGATTGAGATATGTGTTAATGCTACAACTAAACACTTTGTATTTGTAACTACCTCATATTTTTCTATTTTTTTCTTTGCTTAAAAAACATAAAAATAGAGGAACATTAAACAGTGTTAAAAACATCTGTGCTGCATATGAGCAAAGCAGCAGAAAACCAGTAAGAACTTGTATTCTTCATTCCTTTGTTTTCCGGTCCTGTAAAAACTTCTCTATTATAACTTGCTTAAGGTTTTTGTTCATGCAAGCAGGAGGTAGAAACATCCAATGCTACACTTGTCAGGTATGGAATTCCATCTATAATCAAACTAATGAACGCATTCTTCATTTGTCAAGTTTTTTCTAAACAAATATTTTTCTACCTTTTTCCCCCTTACCCAAGTTAAACTTTTTCTCGTTTTGCTAGTCAAGTAATAATTTCTTAGATAACATATCCTTTTTTATTTAATTATATATTATGTTGGGATAAAATTCGCCTTAATAATATTATGAATAATATTATTTTTGTTTAATATGTTATTTAAGAAAATATATTAGATAAAATTAATTTTGCAGTGATGTGATTTATATTCTTCTAAAATTTGAATTAGTTATTAATATTTGATTTGGATTTAAAAAAGAAATCATAAACATGTAAAAGTTAGAATTTGTTTTGGATAAGGAAAATAAATCATAAATATGTAAGTAGATATCAGTTGACTTATATTCTCTTCTTCTAATCTAACAGTACTTATTTATCCTGTATATGATTTAACATGTAAAAATTTTACACGAGGGGCACGATTCCTAAGGGCAGTATTTTCACCCAGGCGACTCTCTAGACTCGGCTCTTTTTTTATGCTTTTTATATCTAAATTTATAGTTTTAGGGTTTTATTTGTTTAATTTATCATATTGTGATTGTCCTGTAGTTGTTAAGTTATTGACTGATTTAGTGTTAGGTTACATAACCTGCAGAGACTATAACAATATAAGGAAACGTGTTTTGTTATATTAATTTTTTAGTCTCTGTCATTAGTATTTATATTCTGGTGTTCTTGATTTTCTTAATTAATTTATCTATATTATGATAGTCATCGTTAACCTAATGGTCAAACTTTTACCTGCGGAGATAGGCTGATTGCTCGTGAACAGACAAGAAATTGGAAGTAGTTTCCTCTCTTATTTATTTATGTATGTGATGAAGTGTGTCAAACTAAACAAAATGTATATTTGTTTATAGATCTGGTGTTAGAAATTATATACTAAAATTTAATTGTACCGTATAATTCAACTTGTCCTAATAAAATATTTGTTAAGATCAGTTTATTTTAGTCTTATGCTATTGAACAACATTGTGCATATTTCTTAACTAGAATATATATTACCAGTATTTCATTACTTCTTTTTTAACATATTGCCTCTTGTCCTATTATTATATTTTTGTTCTTGACATATAGTGAATTGGGTAAATTACACTTATAATAATTAATATGACGAATACAAAGGTAAACATATATAAAGGATGACATTCGCTCAGGTAACCCTGAGAAACTTGTTAGATCTAATTTTAAGCGTTGGCAAAAACAAATGAACTTTTGGTTAACCACCTTAAACCTTAAAAGTGTTTTGGAATATCAAAATACTAGTAAAAAGACTACAACTTTAATTCCACAAACCGAAACTACAACTTTAACTCCACAAACCGAAACTACAAACCCATATCTTCTACTCCAACAAAACCCACTAAAGATCAAGATTATTTTTCTTAAATAGAATCCTTAGTGCTTTGTCGGATACCTTATATGATATCTATCGTGAGTTTGATTTGGCTTAAGAGTTATGGGAAACTTTAGAACAGAGTATAGGAGTATGATTTTGATGATGTTGGTACTCATAGGTTTAGTGCATCCTCTTATTATAACTTTAAAATGGTAAATGATAAACCTATAGGAGATCAATTACACACCTATCAAGATCATGTTACATATCTTGAATCCAAAGATTTTAGTTTTTCTAGAAGAATTCAAAGTCTTAAATCTCATCGATAAACTCCCTTCTAGTTGGTCCGAGTTTGCTAGAGAGTTTCGCCACAATTGATCTTCTCTCACTCTTAATAGTGCTATTGTGATAGTCCGTAATGAAAATGAACATAGACAAAACAAAAGGTCCAAAACTGAAATTTCCACTAAAATTAATCTCACCGAGGATTCCAAAAATCCAAATCACTACTAGACTTCTTTTAAACCCAAAAATAGAAATTTCAAAAATAGGGGGAATAAATTTCATAATAAAGACCTCTCAAAACATTCACATAATCGAAATCAAAACCCTTATAAGTTTAATGGTGGTCTCAAAAATAATCAAAGATATTTCTATAGGAAAACAAATCATCTTGCTCCTTAATGTTTCTACAAGAAAACTCAACCTGTTCAAGCTAGTTTTCCTTTCAAAGCCGCTTCAACACATCAAGTCATGATCGAGGGCACTCCTTCTAATAATTCGTTTAGGTTATAAAATTCTATCCCTTTAATGAACAATACTATTTTTAACTCTAATAATTTGTGGTTAGACTCTGGAGCTAATATTCATGTGTGTAGTAAACACTCATGGTTTTCAAATTATCAAGAATCAAATGGAGGAGATGTAATTTTTGGAAATGATTCGGGAACTCAAGTGAGTGGAAGACGAAGAATAAATTTGGAATTTACATCTGGGAAAATCTTAGTTCTTAATAATATTCTACATGTACCTACAATTAGGAGAAATCTCATTAGTGGCTCAATTCTTATCACCTTAAGCAATTGTATTGTTATGGAATCCAATAAAGTTTTAATCTCCTAAAATAATGTGTTTATTTATTATTGGGAATGTTATGTGAGAAAAAGATTAATAAAATTGAATGTTTCTCCCAATATTATCAATCATGAAATCTCTCCAATTGTCTTGGCTACTGAAAATTCTTCTTTGTGACATCGAAGACTTGTAAATTTTGGTACAATACGAAGAATAATTATTAAAGGATTACTGCCAAATCACAATATTAAGGAAAAAACTAAATCTGAAATACGTGCACAATGCAAACATACTAAAAAGGCTTTAGCAAATATTAACAGAGACTTTTCATTACTAGAATTAATTCATAGTGATGTGTGTGATAGTGGTACGGTTCTTTCTAAAGGTGGTAGAAGATATTTTGTAACTTTTATTGATTACTTTAAGTATTGTTATGTATACCTTCTTAAGGCTAAAGACGAGGTTTTAGGTAATTCTAAAAAGGTTGAAAAACGAAGTGAAAAAAGTATTAAAATTCTTAGATTCGATAAAGGTGGAGAATATATGGATAATGACTTTACACAATTTTGCCAAGAACATGGAATAATTCACGAAGTGACATCCCCTTACACTCCACAATCTAACAGTGTTGCCGAGAGAAAAAATAGGACTTTTCCAAGATATGATAAATTGTATGCTTGTAAGTTCATGTGCTCCTGAAAATCTTTGGGGCGAGGCTTTACTCACTATGTGTAGTGTGCTGAATAAAATTCCTAATAAAAGTACTAATATTACACCTTATGAGGATTGGAAATATAATTATTTCAAAGTTTGGGGTTGTTTAGCTAAAGTTGGAATTCTAGAATCAAAGAAAAATACACTAGGATCTAAAACAGTAGATGCTATCTTTATAGGGTATACTTAAGGTACTACAAATAGATTCTTGTCATTCATTCTGATAATCCTGATGTCTCTCCAACATTATTATAGAAGCTAGAGATGTCACTTACTTCGAAGATATATTCCCATACAAAACTAGAATGCCAAAACAACTTGTTAGCTCTAGTTCTAATCACTTGATAAACTTTCTAAGTACATCAACATCACTAGACGAACCTAGGATTAAAAGAGTTAGGATAGAAAAAGATAATGGAGATGACTTTCTTGTTTATCTAGCTGAAGGTGAACCATCTTCTTATGCAGAAGCTATATCTTCTTCAGATGCTCCTTTTTGGAAAGCTATAGATTGTGAAATGAAATCTCTTTTGGAGAATAATTCTTGAAATTTACCAACTTACCAAAAGGTTTTAAAACTGTAGGGTGTACATGGATCCTAAAGAAAAAATTGAGAGCTAATGGATCTATAGATAAGTACAGAGTTGGGTTAGTTGCTAAAAGGTTTACATAAAAGAAAGGAATTGATTATTTTAACACATAAATCTTAACACTTATTTGCCTGTAGCTAGCATAACCACTATTAGGACTCTCATAGCCTTAGCTTCTATTCATAAATTACATATACATCAAATGGATGTTAAAATTGTTTTATTAAATGGTGATTTAGAGGAAGAAATTTATATGGATCAACCCAAAGGTTTTATAGTTAAAGGGAAAGAAAACAAAGTATATAGGTTAGTAAAATCAATTTATGATTTAAAACAAGCCTCTAAAGACTTGTTTAAAAAATTTGATTGTATGATTACTAATATATGGATTTGTTTCAAATGAATTTGATAAACATTTATATTATAAAGTGACTTGTGATGAATATGTCAATATATGCATTTATGTGGATGATATTTTAAATTTTTAGTAGATCAATGTCTTGTAGTGTTGATATTGAAAACTATCTTTCTAAAATCTTTGATATGAAAGACTTGGGAGAAGGAAATGTGAGTTTAGGAATGAGAATATTTGGAAGTGAAAAGGGAATTCACATATCATTAAGTCATTCAATTGAAAAAATGCTTAGAAAAATAATTATATGTATGGTAGACTTGTATCAACACCTTATGACCCAAGCATAGCTCTTAATAAAAATAAAGGTAATCCTATTTCACAATATAAATACTCTCGAATAATAGGTTAACTACTATACATTTCAGTTAGAAAAAGATCATACTTATCTTATGTTGTAGGCTGACTTAGTAGATATACAAGCAACCCAAGTCAAGAATATTGGACAACCTTAGAGAGAGTACTCAAATAGATCATACTTATCTTATGTTGTAGGCTCCGTCATTTGTTGCTTGACTCATCATTTTTGTTTAATTCCTCCTATTCATGTACATTGTGATTTTAATACTGTTCTTCACTTACTGGCGCAGGAAACTGTTAATGCTAAATTGAATAGGCATATGCAAATACGTTACAAATCAATCAATCGCTTGAAGAGAGATTATGTGACCTTAAATTTTTTGAGGTCAGAAGAGAATTTATTAGACCCCTTGACAAAGGTTCCATCTATTATGGGCTAAGCCCATAATTATGCATCATCGATAGTGGCAACCCTACTTCTTTAATAAGTTCCAAGGGTGGAAACAAGCTGAATAAATGATTGTGTGAGAACCTTCAATATAAAGAGTAACACTTCTTAGAAGATGTACGTAGATACATACTTCTACCCCATTCCTATGATGATGGAGTGCTCATATAGTGAACGGTGAAGTTGAGTATTTATACTCTTAATAAGTCTTAAAGCAAAATTGGCAAGTTATTTTCCTGTTCTCTAATACCTTTGAGGGCTTACTTACGTGAGAGGAGTTGTGTGGCTGCAACCATAAGGTACGTGCTACTCCTTCCGTCCCATTTTAGTTGTCACATTTGGTTTTGTGTCAATCTACTTTAAGATGTAATTTTCAGTTTTTTAATATAATGAAAGAGTGACTTATAATCTTTGGTCAAAACTTGATCAATTTGACCAACAAAAATAGAAATGTGACAACTAAAATGAGACGGAGGGAGTAGTCTCCAAAACTCTCATGAGTTGGTTATGGCGCATGGCTACATAGTGCAAGTCCTAACAATGATTTTCATTATTGTGTGTGCTTTGTTAATATTTGCTTTAAAAGAATCAAATTCGAGGCGTAATCCACTTTGATTTTTCAAATTGCAACAATGTCACTGGATATGAATTCCAAGCCGGTAGCTACCCATATTGAATACATAATAATATGATCTCCATCTTTTATTTCATTTTGTTTTTGTTTTCTTACTTTTATTTTTTGGAGGGAATTGTTATATATCAAGTCATTAATATCTAATATTATAAAAAAAATAAAAATAAAAATTTATATCAAATCTTTTGCATTGAAATTTCTTCTCGTTGCTTTACAGCATGTTGGTGGGCAATTACAATTTTTATATCTTAAGTTATAATTTTATTATTTACTGAAGTTTGAACGTATTAATGAATTTCTTTCAGTGACCTCTGATTGGTTTAGTTTATTGATCATCTGATTCTTATCTACCCGTTCTTCAGTTTGTTAATTTCTCTAACATTCTTATTTATTATTTTTTGTCTTGTTTGTAGTGTTAAATTATCACTATTACATATTACGTTACTTTAGGCTTTACAGTATCATCCTATTTGTTTGTTAGAGTTTGACAAACAAATCCTTTATGATAATAACTCAAACAACACAAGAAAATGTAACTTACCTAATGATATAAAATAATAATAAGTACATTCCGGATCATATTTTACAAATTCCAGATTTCATCAAATGTCATGGGAGTGTTCCTATAGTCTGAACTAGTTTTCCCTTATCTTTCTAGCTTTTGCATTCAAAGCAGCTTCATCAGCTCTCTTCTTTGCTGCTTTCTTTTCCCTTAGTTCTTCTTGCTTTTCTACCAGATATTCATTTTTCGAGGTGATGATGTTCAAAGCAACCTGTTGTAACGTATTCACAGGAGGTGGATTCTCATACCTTACTTTCATTATCTCCAAAAGAGGTCTAAGTACCACTTTGTCTTGTTTCACACATGAGACTTTGATTCTCCTAATCGTCCTGAGAATATCTTTCTATGGTGAGTTCTTAATCTCTTCAAGGGTCAGGGTACTATCCTTGCCTTCCTTTTTCCTCCACAACGTGATTTTGGTTGGGTTAAAGGTTACAACAACTTCTTCTTCAGTGATATTAATTTGAAATGCATGTGTCCAAGACTGATCACAAGTTCACATGTACAAATCTCAAGATTCTAATCATTGCACTATAAATATGACAATATTCAAATATTTCGGGATTGATTACTTTATATTTTTCACTCGTTATCATTCCACACCCACTTAAGTATAATTTTATTCCAGTTTAAGTTACTTTCTTTTCCGGGCAAATTCTCAATCTCATAGCAAAAATATCTAATACTACGCCCTTCTTGTAGTATTTGGTATGATCCTACCTTGTTCTTCCCGGACAAGATCTACCCATAAAAAAAAAGGATGAGGCAGATGATGAAAAGATAATGAAGCCGTGCCAAACAAAACCTTAGTTTAATTAAATTATCATATAAATGTTGTTTCAGAATCTAATACACGTTTAATTTTATATAAAATTTTAAAAATAATTTAATTATCAAGCATTCTAAAACTTAGTAAAGATTTGTTATTTTATCTTCATCTTGGCTCTTGGCCATCTCTAAGTTATATTACATATACAGATTTATAACCTTAAAAGTACAAGCCAACAAGATTAATTTTGTCTGAGTCAACGGTATGCAATCAACTCAAGGATAAAGATGCTTATATAACAAACAACATACTTGCATATATAAAATTTACATGCCCCTGCTTGGACAAACGTTAGCAAAGTGTGATGGGTCTTGACAGATGAAACACCTTCTACCAGTAATAGTTTCACCTGTTGCTGAAACAAAGTTGCCTCCTCCATTAGTACTGCCTCCACTCCTGCCACCCCTGCCCCGGCCACCCCTCCTGCTTTGGGCAGATGCTTGGTTACTGTAATTTGAAGACGGGGCATTTCTTTCATTGTGAACGTCCTCCCATCTATACAACAACAAACAGAATATTTTCTTACCAAGAGTTCTGTAGAGTAGGTTTATTTACACAACTTAAACGAATTATAGAAACAACTAAAACTGCAGCTGTCTGTGATCAAGACAAGAATAAAATTACCCTTTGAATTATATGTTGCCTGTATATTTACATCCAAAAACAAGTCAACACATAATTATCCACCGGTCAATCAAATGTTGGAAATAAAATTAACTCACAAACAAAAAGTCTCACTGGAACTCAAATTAACCTTTGACACTCACAATATTAATCCATTTAAATGTAGATATTTCAGACTACTAAACAGATCATTAGACACGTTACTTATTCATTTGACTCGACATAAGAGCAAGTCCAATGGTGTGCTATATCTTGTTTTATATCTATATCATAGTACAAAAACAAAAAATTACTGCTCCAATGATGTTCTATATCTTGAGCTAAAATAGAACAATACTATAGTTTGTTCTAAATATAGAACAAAAGATAGATGAAACTATAATTGCCACCACACCAAAAAGGGAAATAGTGGCGTTCTTGGTGTAAAGTTAAGTTGAAAAATTCAATTTGTATTTAAAAGAGTGGGCTACTTGGAGAATAAGTTTAATTTGGAACAAGACATAGCACCAACCATTGGAGACATGTTGTTAGTTTAGCATCAAAAATCATTTTTTGATGCTAAATTATAGCAATAGCTCCATCTATTTTAGCACAACCATTGGACTTGCCCTTACACTGGTTTTGCATAAGCAGACAACCCAAATGAACAAACTTTTCAGGCCATACCAACCTCAGTTCTAGTGATACTGCAATACTGCAACCGATGTCACAAGCACACCCTAAACTCTTAAGTTAGCAAGTTTTATATTATCTTTGCCCCATACTTTATTCAATAATGATACTAGGGACACATACATGAAGAAGTTGCATCCCTGACATGAATAGAATTTTTTCCCCCTGTTACTTTCAGTGTTAGCAGTTCGTAATGCGCAAGGGTTTCCACATGAACCACAAGGAATTGAAGGTTCTCCTGCAAAATGAAAAGAATATGTGATCAGAATTTGAGTGTGGTACAGTAGATACTCTCTAAAATTATCACTTTAAAGAGTTTATCATATAAAAGAGGTTTATATTTATTTAATCAAAAAAATTATAACTAATATACATAATTTTTAAGTGATATACTAACATTTATGTCCATTTCCGGGTCAAAACACCACATATAAATTCAATAATATTACATAAATTGATGAAAGTTTGTCATAAATATAGCATAAAACATATCACAAAGACGAATTAAAGATAACATGGATGATAATATAAAGTGTGGAAGTTATCTACGAAAAAATTGTACTAATGAGTATTTAAAGATATTTCTTATCTCCCTGGAGTGGATAAAAAACATTTAATACTGTCGAAATATCACTTTGTGCAAAAGTCGGGACCGATATTTAAGACTATGGTTTTCTATAAATATATTAATTATCACGATAGAGGGGTTTTTAAATTTTAATACTGGTCCCGACTTGGGACCAAGCATTTTATCAATTTAGAGAGTATACCAATTCGGGAAGTATTCACTTGGAGGGGTCTACTGTGTAACAAAAGATCTGGTTGAATGAAAGTGAAGATCGGAGTATAACATAAGATCACACTACACAGGAGCCAGATCAAGTTTGTGCAGTACTTTATCAATCAAAATTAAAATTAAGTTCTATTTGGTCATATTTAGAGGGTCGAGCAACAACTTTAAAAAATCGTTTTTCAATCTTATGCATTGAAATAACAGAGCACCTTCTTCTAACAGTATAGTACTAGAATTACAGGAAGTATTGCAAGTAAATTAAAAAACAAATTTATAAGTGTGGTATATGCAGGTATCTCGTGCAGGCTTCATTAAAGTTCTTATTGCTCTTAAACAGTTACTTATGCTTATATCTTTGTTACTGCTTGCCTAACTGCAGTCCCGACATTACTAGCTGAAAAGTTTTCATTGACAGAAAAATTAATCATACAATTATTTTTATTCCTATCTGTGCTGGATTGCAGTGAGCAAGACATCATAGAGGTAAAGAAGTACCTTGTTGGTTTGTTCCCTGAGACCGAGCACTACGTGATCTGGATGCCTGTGACGGGCAATTATTTGATGTATGCCCGGTCTGCCGGCAATGTGTGCAAGTTCTCTGCCTAGGAATACTTTGCTGGAAATTGCTGGAAGATGTATTTGACCCTCGTCCTCTTCCTTGTCTGGGAACGCTTTGCTGGACATTGCTTGAAGATGTATTGGACCCTCGTCCTCCTCCATGCCTAGGAATACTCTGCTGGACATTGCTGGGAAATGTAGAGGTCCCTCGTCCCCTCCCTATATATTTGTAAAAAAAATTGAAAATTTAAATTGAAGTAAACATATAAGTATGAGTTAAATTGTTCGTTTCTAGTTTCAGGCAGCGATCACACATTCTGGTGTAAAGTAGTGCAATAACATCAATTCAGGGTGAACTTATATTGAGCTCGGGTTTGAATAAAAATGCATGTAAAAATTTGAAATTGACCGCAAATAAAATCCAAATACGCTCATCCAATACTTTAGTAAGAAGCAGGTCAGACCACTTATCTCTAATTCTTATATTAATACATTAAATATTGTCATGAATAAGTGTATAGATATGAGAGAGATATTGCATATAATAGTTGTGTTACAAAAGAGGATAGTAGTCTCCTTATATAGAGAAAATTTCAGACTAAACCTGATCTACTACTGAACTACTAACTAATATAAAAATTTTGGGGATACCAGGGCTCGAGTTTACAACCACACAGTATACTTAGCATAAGATGGATGGCCACCAATTAGTCCTTGAACTGATACTTGTTGAAGATAGCAGAACTCACATTCATGTGATTGGTTCTTGTGCTACACATCTATCCCCGATCCTAAGTTCCTAACCATGACCAACGTTTTGCATACGCCCCACATAGTTAAAAATCTAGTGTCAGTCTGTCAATTTACCAAAGAGAATTATGTCTGTGTTGAATTTGAAAGAGGTTTGGATATGAAGTGTCCTTTGTATTTTTGGACATTATTTAGAGGTGCTGTGGTGCTAGTCATGTGATTTGAATCGGCGGAATCAAGATACCAAGGCTTATGAGCAGAAACTTTATTACCTGATATTCCCAAAGCTGAAAATGCATTTATTGTCATTTGTTTAATCATATAGGGAGTAACAGAAGACTACCACGATTAGTTGTATTTGAGGATTCAACTAAGGCATTATATGCAATTTCAGATTTCTTTGGAGGCCTGATGGGACAATCTCTGATGATATGCCCTGATTTCTTATAATAATTGCAAAACCTTTTAGTGCAATTAGTAGCAACGTGTCCAAATCCTTTGCAACTATAGCATTGAATATTACTCATATATCATCCACCTCTATGACTTCATTGGGCAGCGTAGGCAACCGGAATAGGAGAAGAATTCTGAGCTATCTGCTTAATGAAAGTTTGTGTGACAAGGCATTGTTCTTCCTGAAGTAGCTCGCCGATGCACACATCCATTTGAGGAACTGGATTCCTGTTCATAAGGTTGGACCTGACTGGTTCAAAATCTCCTCTTAATTTTATTAAAAATTGATCACGTTTTCTTGTCTCATGTACACTTTGGACAGCAATTACTCCTTCAGAAGGCACACTCTCGTCACAATATCTGTGTATTCACCCCATAAATTCTCAAAGGAGAATAAAACTCCTGAATTGTCATACTCACCTGACTGAATTACCCCAACTCGAGTTCTAATTGAAAACGTCGGGTTGCATTCCTCTGGTCGTACACTTTCTTCAAATAACCCCACATATCTTTGGCAGTCTTATAAGGCCTGAGATTGAGAAGCAAAGAGGGTTCCATACTTCCAAGAATCCACGTAATCTGAGCATCTTTCACCTGTCATTTTGGAAGTTACTCCGCTTCTTTGGCGTCGGGTGTATAAATGTTTCCATCCATATGACCCCATAATTCTTTTCCCTTGACTAGAATCTCAAATTGGAAAGCCCAAGCAGAATAGTTCTTTCCATTAAGTTGAACAAGAAAGTGATCAAATCGCTCAATTGACATGATTTGAAAAGAAAGAACTAAAAGATGAATTTCAGAAAACACAAGTACAAGAGAACATTATGAATTTGAAGCAAGACAAGAAAACAGTACAAGATCAGATTGGCTTTGATACCATGACAAAATATTAAGAAAATGCTTTATTTCTCAATGAATCGTTATACAAACAAGCTCGTGTATTTATAGGTCTAACAGAGCTAATCAGCACAACAAATCAGCTAGTATATCCCACCATATCTGCCTGTAAATCAACCTACATAATCCCCTGATATCAGCCTATCATATCACACAATATCAGCCTCTAACTAAGTCTAACAGATCTGTTAAAGATCAGTGTTTTACACATATTTACAGCTATGCTTATACACTAAGGATTGTAATTTAGCGATTATATTTTTTTTTTTTGACAAAAGCAGTAGCTTATATTACGATAAATCAGCCAACAGAACAGTATTAGAATCAATGGGAACATTCCGCCCATCAATTACTCGACCTGGAAAAGAATATGACGACTTAGCTATGAAATGAGCAGCCATATTAGCGATTATATCGACAATCTCAACTTTGAGTTTTGAGTTTTTATGTCAAATTTAGGGTCATTAAGTTACTACTTGGATATTTCAGTTCATAGAAAAGGTTACCACATGTTCCTTTCTTAGCGGAAATATGCTGAAGATATTCTTTGCAGGGCCGAGATGTAAAATTGTTTACCAGTTCAGGCTCCCAGTAACACCAAGACCAAGCTCAGTGCTGATTTTGGGGACTTTGCATCTGATCCATGTGTAGCAAAGCCTTGTTGGTGACCCGCAGTACTTGACGTTTTTTCGTCCCAAAATTACTTGTGCTGTTCAGCAAATCTGCTCATTCATACAAGCTCGGAGAGAGCCTCGCCTTACTGCAATGAAACGCATTAGACTCTTGAATATGGTCTCCATTTATCAGGTTCATCCTCCCCTAGCCTCACAGCATACTCTAACACTAATTGGGGCAGGTATCCTGATACTCGTTTCACCTCAGGGTACTGTGCTTAGGTAGCCATTGGATCTCCTGGTCATCTAAACAACAACCCACATTGTCCCGTTCCTCTGCCGAGGCAGAATACAGAGGTGTGGCAAATGCTGTTGCAGACACCTTCTGGATCAGGAACTTACTGGTGGAGCTTCACCGTCCAATACAAAACGCAACTCTAGTTTACAATGATAATATTAGTGCAGTTTATCTCTCATGCATCCTGTGCAATACCAATGTAGAAAACATGTAGAGATTGACATCCGTTTTGTACGTGAAAAGGTTACTGTTGGTCAGGTTCATGTTTATCATGTTCTTTCTTCATATGCATACGCCGACATCTTCAAAAAAGTTCACTGAATTTCATACCAGTCTCACTGTTCGTCCCTCTCTAGCTTCGACTAAGGGGTGTGATAGTATATATGATTATGTAAATAATTTATTTTTTAAGCATGTAAATAGCTACTTATTTGACTAATGTAATTTCTATGATCTTATGTAATATTTCTCTAGTTAAGACAGCTAGGTTAGTTAAGAATTAGGATAGGTAGATAATCTTCAGTAATTACAGCAAGGATAACTTTTGTAATTACAACTAGCATTCCTTAAGTGTCTATATATACTTTTGTACTGCAATACTATAAGGTTAGGCGAATTACCCATATTCTAGAAGTAGAAAATAAATAGATGAGAATATGATACACACCAGAAACACCTAGAATATCACGGGACCCGGTGCCGCACGTTTCAATAAGCTGCTTTAGAATATCATCACAGCCACCAACACAACCTAATATGATAAGAGAAATTGGAATAAGATATTGATAATTTAAAGGTACCCAAAGATATAAAAGAGAGAACTAGTTCTACACAAAGTAAGTTAAGTACAAGTTTGAATGTTAAATAATGAGGAAATCTGTACATCGAAGGCGAACATTGCCCAACATTATTGTGCACTTAACAGTATGGATTGGTTAAAGTATGAATTAAAAGAAGTATCTTTCACATTCTTTAAAAGCAATCATACCTAAATGTTCCACACTGAAGGTCATTGGTATTTCCAGCCGACGAAACTTAAACTGGATCATGAACACGGGACCTATATCGCAATATTTATTTTTTTCAATACATACGAAAGATGTAAGGCAGGTAATATCTTTGACATAGAACTACAAATTTCCATATGGGTCAGAAACTAATAAATCTGAAAGTTAAGTATAAAACCAATAACCTGGAGTGCAATTACTGCAAACAGTTGTGGTCACAGATGCTTCTGAAATAGGCCCCGGAAGCCAAACAACATTTCTACACTAAAATTATAAGGCAAAAATATAAATTTCATACAAAAACATTTAATCAAAAAGTATTGAAATAATAAACTTAAAATAGATGAAGAGAAAAGCCTTTGCTGTATATACCATTATGAAAGAACAGAACACAATTAAAATTATCCATCAAAGTGTAGATAAAGCTTCTTAAAAATTACTTCATACAACATTTGTCGTACACTTTATCCAGTGCAGCAATGATATATCATGCAGAAGAGACTGTCAATATCAGGATTATAAAGTATAAACATCAGCTCAACTAATTTCTTGCATTACAAAAAGCTTCTTTGCAAGAGCACTTAATCATCATCATTCATCTGAGACTTGAAGTTAAATAAATGCAGCACTTACATATTACTGTATTAAATATAGTACACTTCTAGTGAGGAATTTATATTAAGTAGAACTATGTAAAAATCACCTACTTGCGGATAACCCAAGCATCCAACCATAAAGTTTCCATCCTGAAACAAAATATATAAATATATATAAGAAAGAATGAAATTTGGACCATCTAGTACACCTTGAAAATAAATATGCCCTAGTAAAATTAAATTAATAATTGTGTCATCTTCTTTTTTGAAGTTTAAATAAAATCAAAAACTGTTTTTCCTTGAGGTCAGTTAGAGAATGCACATATTAAACACACACACACGTCTCCACAGACTCGAACCGTCAACCTATTTTTATTAGGGTGTCCACTAGAATACAGTGCTGAGAATAAGTTTTCTTATTCTTTTCAGGCATAGAAGAACATTTTGTGGAAGTGAAATATAAATAAACTTGATCACCATAATAATAATATAGAATGTAAACATGAGGTCCATTCTGATAATTTTATCAATTAGCTATGTGGCTGGTTTCTTAAACTAATATCACCATGACTAGAGTAAATTAATTTTTTTACAAACTAAATGATCATTGTAATCTACAAAGTACTAGCAATACCTCTGTACATTACATATTATTAATATTACAGTATATTATATTATATGAATTACTGGATATCAATCATAAACTTATATTATATTTACAATGTTATATGTCTATCTAAAACTACTATCTATAATTCCATAACTGAATCGAAAAATTTAATAAAAGAAATATCCTATACATTAATTGAAAACTTCATTCTAACATATGAAATTTATAATGTGGCATATGCCATGAGTTATTCACATAATTCTCTTAATTCAATTGAACATATTAGAGATAGTTCCACCGTTTATAATTTCTGAATTTCTATCTATAATAATTAATATTAAATTGAAATTTGATATCAATATAATGCTCTTCCGTGATCGAGCTGAAACTCGAAATATTAATATGTCAGTTTTACAATTTCAAAACGATGATCAATAGTTCAATATAAATAAATTTTTATATATAAATGTTATTTATGTTAAGATAAAGCAAAATCGTAATGACTGTGTATAGTTAATTTATGACCAACTACCCCCACAGAAGAAGCTAAAAGATTGCAAAATTTTTAATCCATACTAGAACTACACATATAATGGAATGGGATTAGACAAAAGAATCTAGCATGAGGTAACTCTCATAGTCAAACTGCTGAAATGTAAGAGATATAATTGTTGATTAGTTGAAGAATATTTTTTAGCATAGACAATTACCGGTTTCCGCTTCAGTACCATATCCGACTCCAGACAAAGATTGCATCGTCTAACAACCTCTCCAAACGTATGTTGCTCGTTTGCAGCAGACCTGTTCGTTCTGCAGAGGTGATGCACATAACGTTATTATTACAGAAATACAAACTTATGGCCGTGCAGAGAGATAATGAGCTACCTCTCAAAGAAAACATCCATGGCCTCGAATAGCTTTGTTTTATTCAACTTAGCCTGCAGATGATCAAAATTTCTAATTATATTTATGATCCCGCAAAAAATACAGTTCATTCAACTTGTGTTGTCGAACAAAACGGAAGTTCAACACTTGGCACATAACTGAGTGCAGTTAATTTATGACTAACTCTTCTTGTAGTTGATGTTAGAATTATAAACATGAAAAATTTGTAAGTTCGAAGGCATTGAGGAATAAAATTCTGGTCTATGTGGAGTCTGGGAGAGTGGGTCATCTCTCGAATATCACCTTGTTGTGTGGGTATGCTTATCGACAAAAGTAACATCGTAATATATTGACTCCTAGCAAGTCTATATATACATGTATTATATATTATATAAAGAGAGGAAACATTTACATGTCAAAACAATTGGCCTCAAATTCAAAGGATTTCTTCCTTGGGGCAATGAAAAGAAGTGAAACAATTCAAGAAATAACTACGGAACTGAAAACAGTATAAACGAATAACAAGGAACTTAGAATAGATTTTCAAGAAAATATGTTGAAAAACTTCAATAAAGTATCGGAAAATCACAATACTTAAAAAAGCATTCTTGCTCCGTTATAAGATTTAATGTCCTAGCTCATTGGTCACAGGAAGTGACTCTACCATCTTTAAATATTGAGACTTCGCAGCAAACTCTGGCAATGGCAAAGACAAAAAACAAGGGACTAAGTTTTAGGACATCGCGCGAGCATCAATAGCATCCCTAGACTTATTGCTGCAAGAATTTGAATTGACTAAGACATAGACCACAAAGTTTGGTAGTTTTGGGGTAAACATTACTTTGTAATCAATAACAAAGTCAATTCAAAGGACTATTACGAGGAATGTGGATGATAGGGATTGCCATTTTATCCAACCTGACAGATATCCGATCTATTCCGATCTGTTTGGATTTTCGCGAACCTGATTTTTTGGATTTGGATCCGGATTCGGATCTTTTTCTCAGACCCGAAAGAGTTTGGATCTAGATTTGGATCTTAAGTATACCGGTCCGAACCGATACCCAACCCGAAACTCGAAAAAATCCGATAGCATACACGCATATATAATACATATATATCTTCAATTATTAAATAAATTAATATCTTACATAGTTTTATAACAATGATACATGACTTATATACATCAAATTATTAAATCTGATGTTATAATCAGTAAGTTGGCTAATTGTTGATAATTTAATTCAATATATTTGACGCTAATATTGAACTACATAAATATATAAAGTACTATTTTTTTAGTTAAGCACACATACACGCTAGGAGTGAGTCGCATCCTTGACCTACCTTTAGGAAAGCCAAAACCTCAATCATTGCACCAACCCTTTGTTAGCCACTACTTTTGTATTCTTAATATTAAAAAGACGTGTCATATTGTTACAATAATATAGATTTATTTATTTTTAATAAATTACTATTATAAGATCAAAATTAAACCCGAACCGAAATCCGAAAAAACCCGACGGATCAAATTTGGAAATTCATTTTCAATACCGAACCCGAACCGAGACATAACAGATCGGATTTGGATCTTACGAAACCCAAACCGTAATCCCTAGTGAATGACCTTTAGCCAACTTGGAGGAAATCAGAAAGCTGTTGGGAGCGTTCATAATCCATGCAGTGGGGAGGCGGGGGGCCGGGGGGGGGGGGGGGGGGGGGGGGTTGCTTTCATGACCAATTATTTTCTCTCCATCATACTGCCATTGTACAAGGATATTGTTGTCAGTGCTAGGAATCAAAATATCCTTGTATATCTTCTATTCTACGTATAGGAGTGGGGGAATTCGTATGGGGGTGTGTACATGAATACACTTCTTTGGAAGTTTAAGATTTTACATAACTTTTCCCTAGCAGATTACAATAAGAACTTGCTTTGACACTATCTTTCTTTTCTTGTATTGTTAAACTTGAAATGACAAGTAATGTTGGGCTTATTTATACAAATACATGAATGCATAAATACTAAAAGAAGGAAGTGATTTGCATGTCATGCTATAGAATGTTTAAAACGAACTTACATCTTGGAAACAAGCTTTCATCTGCTGCAAACAAGTAGTTAGAACCTCATCTTTGTTTTTTGTCCCTATGCTAACTGCTTTCATGTCAGACTCCATCGTTGCACGCAGATACGGTTTCCACAGTTCATAACTGAATCATAAATTGTATACCAAAACATTATGAAATTTCAAAAGAAAAAGGAATATCTTTATTTTTTATAGATTGAAGTTTTATAGAGTGGACAAATTTCCTTATACAAAGTTTTTAATATAGGATATCAGGATCTGGCACAATAGTTGTGCCTAGGGCTAGCAATTTCTCGTATCGAGTTGGGACTTCGGACGTTGAGTACTTGAGCTGATCAAAAATTTGACCCAAACTGAACATGACCCAAATTTTAATGGGTCAGTATACCCAACCCAACTCATCCATGGGTAATCCAAACCCAACCTAAAATAAAAAATAATTTATCTTAAATATATATATACATACATACATATATACATATATAGGGTCGCGCCCAAGAGAGAACCACTCCTTAAAATAGAACCATAGAACCACTAGGGTTCTGCTGCAGAACCCTAAATTTTAAATAGATTTTTAGGATCTAAATCCAAATACATGTTTTTTTCATGTTTTTTCATCGTTGTGTGTGTTCAAAAATAATTTAAAAATATAATCCATAGATATTGACATTTTTTTTGTGAAGTTCTGCTGCAGAACCCCAACTAATACTTAAGTTCTGCGGCAGAACCCTTGCCTAATAAGGTAAGGGTTCTATGGTTCTCTCTCTAATGGTTCTCTCTGGAACATGACCCTACATATATATATATATATATATATATATATATATATATATATATATATATATATATATATTACAAATAATAAATAAGTATATATATATAAACTTAAATAACAAAAAATAAAAGATATAGATATTTTATGATATATCATTTTATGTTACATATATAAGGATTTGTAATTACTGCACATATTATTTATATAAATTTGCAGTATGCACACTATAGTATTTACAAATTACATGTTCTAACATTAGTCTTAACTTTGACATACTATACTGAACTTTTGCCTACATACGTACATACATATATACAGGGTGCTCCTCCACTACAAACCTCTCTTAAATTAAAAACTAAACACCAAAATAAAAAATTTATAGATCACATCGAAATATTTAATTATGGTATGGAAATTGATTGTTGGGAGATGAAGAAAAATACAGTGAAGTCGGATTTCAAAAAAAAGTGAACCGATTGACGGGAAAAATAAAATTAAAAACGGAAGGATTCTATGAAATCATGAGTGGGAGGGTACAGGTTTATTGTGTGTGGTAAATTCTAGAAGGGCCATTAGATTAGATTGATCTAATGGCTTAGATTAGTTTGTAGTTTGTATTTTACTTTTGGCTTGTATTTGATCACTAGCCTATACATACACACACACAAATATATATATAGGCTCATGATCAAATAGAAACCACTTTTAAAATAAAAACTAGAAACCAATACAAGTTAGTGATATCCTCAGTACAATTTAGTGATATTCTCTTTACGATTTAGTGATATGTGTTGCACGAATTAGTGAAAACTTGCGGAAACTGCCCAGAATTTCTGAATCTGTTCTAGTTGCCGATTCAGGTGGTGGTTGCGGTGGTGGAGATAATGGAGGTGAAGGTGGAGATGGAGGTGGTGGACATGGAAGGAGCCTTTAGCTTTGTCCGGCAGATTTTTGGCAAAGATCTGGAATTTAAATCGGCATTAAGCTAGATATACGGTACTGTAGGTGAGGAAGACCGAGGTGGAGGTGAGGACGAAGGTGCAGGTGGAGGTGGAGGTGGGGGTGGAATGGAAGGGGCGGTGGAGGCCGGAGGGGGGTTGGATTTGGTGGTGATATAAATAATGGAGGCCGACATGGAGGTGGTGGCTATGGAGGGTCGGGCGGCATGGAGGTGGAGAGAGTAGCAGAGACTTGGCGGGGGTGGTAGGGTGAAGCTGCCGGAAGTGGGGTGGAGGGTTGGTGGGTTGGAGAAGAAGAAGGAGAAAGTGGGGTTGTTTGAGAATTTAGTGATATTCTCTTAGAAATTTAGTGATAGTTTCTAGTTTCTAGAATAAGGAGGTTTCTATTGGAGTAAAACTCTATATATATATATATATGTATGTATGTATGTATATACGAATGAATTACAGGAATGATAATATATTCTAGTTGAGTTAAATTGGAAGATGATACTCACCCCATGTCATCATATCCCATTACTAGAGCCTCGCCCTGTAATTAGAAAAACTTGTAAGCAGCTACCAGAATTGATGTAACGTGATAATGTAAGTTTTTCATTGCATGTAATGGTAAACTACTAGTAATTATCTACAACTGATGATCGAATAATTAGTTCTAGTGATAAGTATATGTTTGTGAATTTCATACAAAAATATGAAGATATGAAGGCGGAAGTGAAGTCCCATGTTTTTCCATCAAGCCATCTGTTTCCCAGAATATAGTCTACCAAGCAAATCTTAAAAGCTATCAAAATTCAAAATTAAATAAAAATTTAAAACTAAGAAAGAATCTACTACAAAATACGTAGTTCATCATGAGGTATCACAACCACAAGTAGTGAACAAAAATAACTCTATATTTAACTGTTTTAACAATCTCACATGCTTGTTTATCAATAATGAATCAACTGAATGTAGCAATGACTGAACACCCAATTGATGACCTAATTCTCCCTTTATAAGGTGGACAGACATTGTCATGCCTTGCTTGCACTATGAGAGAACAGTGTAAATTGAGTGCTTAGCTCATGAAAAACAAAAAAGAATCAAGTTTCTCTCGTAATGAAGAGACTCCTAGCAGCTTTGGAATTTATGTTACATTTATCCCTATGAGCGTATGGTTGCTACAACGAAACTTCTTTCTATTCTGAAATCACAAGAAGATGTCATTGTTTGAGTCTTATTTGATACAAATAAAGAAGGAACACATAAACGATAAGCTATTCTGATTACTCATAAAATTAGTATGATAGGAGGTATAGGTTGAAGACAAACATCTCACATTGCACAAACTGGTCATTAAATGAAAACCAACAATAATCATACGGCCCCGGTTTTAGGAGTGCTTATGGTGAAATATACACGAAACACCAATTACAAGAACGCCAACAATAAACATAGGATATGTAATTCTAAAGCACTTAAAGGTGAAAGAGATTACAAGATGCGTGGGTGTGAAACGAGTAGTGTTCATGTCTTTAGTAGCATAATACCGATCAAGCAGTTTTTGTATGTGATCATGCATCGTTGCATCAGTACCAATCCCGGCCTACAAAACATGAATAACCAAAAATAAATATATAAAATATGCGTTTTAAGCAAAAATTTCAGAGAATTCTTTGCAGCCTGGCAAGTTGAGTTAAAAACTTAATCAGTTTATATAGCTTCTAAAAAGTGGCATACCATAAAAATGAGTAATTGAAATATCTCACCTTGTCCATACATTCCATAAGATCAGCTTCACTTAAAAGGGGTGGTGGTCTAGTAACTCCAGAGTCAAGTGTTAGAGTAGTTGGTGTGAACTGCAATATTAAATAGGAAAATCACTAATTGATAGTAAAATATTTTACCACAGGTTCTTCTCAAAAAGTGCTTTTGTTGATGTAACAGAACTTATTGTGATATAATAGAACTTAGTCCCCTATGCTTGACTCCATTTCTTAAGCTGTCGTTTGCTGCTAAATTATAACTTCAACATCCATTCTTTTCGGATATAGCAATATCTATCTTTGGTATTATATATAATACCAAAGTTCTATCTGTGCTAATTTCTTTTTGTACTTCAGTATGCACAGTTTTATATCTGGTTCTATTTTGGTTATAACATTCGATTATATGATCTCATGGTTAATAAAAAAAACCATTAGGCCTTGTTTGGTTCACCGGACTTGCAGTTGCATCGTAACTCTATTATCCTGGGAACTAGGTTGATGTGTTTATTTCTCCATGTAAATAAAAAACCTATGTTTGGTGGTGTATTTAGTATGCAACTAAAATTCTAAATTTATTATTTGTATGATTAAAAACTTATCTATTGTATGATAAAATAAATTATATAATTTTATAAAATAAAGAACATACATGGAGAATTCAAAATAAAAATAACAATATTTTAAAATTAAATATATATATATATATATATATATATATATATATATATATATATATTACAATGTAATATATTAATATGCCATTGTTAGACTTTTAGTTTTTTTAAAAAAAATAACTAAAAAATAATTAAAAAATATTAGATAACATTAAATTAACATATATAATAAATAAATAAATAAATGACTTATAACAAAATTTTATGCTAATATGTTATATATTACACACAATTAAAATAGAGTATATATGTATAATAATTAAATAGAACTAAATTAATTTTCAATATTAATTGATTTATATATATAATGATAATATACAATATTTAAAATAAAATTATTATATTATAGAATTTAATTCGAATTAATCTTTAACCTAACTTAAATTTTGACATAATAATACTTTTGATATATCATATAAATTAATATATAATTTTTAGTGACGGCTAGACTGTGTAACTCATGGTACACACGTTTGAGCTATGTAACTAAGTGTTTTGGCGGAACTAACCAAACACCAAACACTGTAACCGATAGAAGTTCCATGGAACTGTGAGTTATTGTGTTGGGTTACATTGTACCAAACGAGCCCATCTTTGGGACATAACATTGCCTTCGTGTCCATAATTAAATATGAGAATATTGGGGGTTGCAGAGAGTCGAACCCGATTCTCCCGCGAACCTAAATTCTGATACCATGTTAAGTGACCAATTCTCCCAAAATCTCGAGGTGTTGGGAGGTTGGCTTATCAGGATCATATTGTAGGGTATTCTAGCAATATTAAGATCAAAACAGTGTACCATGTTATGATAACAAATAAAACTTTAGCATGTAATAACTTGGCAACACAAGTTAGCCCTATTATAAGATATATATACGATATTTTGTTTATAAGGATGAAAAATGAAAATTCTATGCAGTAACTAATACTTCAATAGACTGAATGAGTCTGTTGTAGAGGTCAAAATGCAATAAAATTAAAAAAATTACCACCAAGTAAACAACAAACCTGGTGTCCAAGGGTATATGTTGGAATTATTGATCCTCCCCATGATTCAAATCTATAAACTTCCAAATAATTTTTCTGGAAAATGTGAATGGATCAGTGGATAGAGCATGAACATAGCACAACTAAAATCAGCACACTATTTTCCGAATATACATATCATCTTGAAATTTTGATATCGGCGACAAAATCATAAAACACTATCTGTTTTCATTTTTTGCTAATGAACAGCACACCACTAAGTACTATCAAGGAGATCATATTGCTAAAGATATAAATTTGAGACAATCAGCTATTGGAAAACATGATATAGCTCATTACAAAGTTCAGATGGTCTACTCAAGCATATTTCTCGTAATGGTGGGATCACTTGTAACAAATACACAAAATGGTGCATCTATTAAATTACCCCCCTCCGTCCAACATCGAGTGAATCAGCACGCAACTTTTGGATCAATAATCAAATAGGTTAACATTATTCCAAATTTTAAGCTTGGATTTAGATTTAAAAAACAAGAAAAAATTATGAGAGCTTCTATATTAATACTAAAAATCAGAGGGGGGTAGTGTTACTTTTTCTATGTGCTAAGTTATAATTTCTACATATTCCTACATCTCAGAGGGAGCAACTTATTCAGCCAAGATTTACTATCTACAAACATTCTTATTTCTCAAAGGTGCCACTCTATCAACAAACAAGCTGTAATGATAAGGATCAGAACCACATGAGCTAAAACTGGAAGCGAACTTCGAATGGAAAGGACATGCGGTCTTAGCGCTGATGTAAAGATGTGTATTGATAATAAACATCCAATATATTAAGTCCAAGAAAAAAACCACTGGTACTGTGCAAAGTTGCAAATGTCAATGAAATTATCACACACACACACACACACATACATATAAAAACTCACAGCAAGTATGACTCTCCCAGTGGTGCAAAATAGTTCGCCTGCAATGTCGATGTCAACTGTAGTTTCGGCCCCCACAGCCGGCTGAGAAACACATGCTAAAAAATGGCGAACTACAAGTTCATACAATTTCTGTAACAATGAAAGCTATGTTTCAGTACTGATTATATACCATGCGAGAATTTACATAATATAACACAAGAGATGTGGGATGTGGATATACTAAATAATAAAAATAAATTAGGAAGGAGATTATGTATAAGTGAATTTACATGATGATCAGGAGTCCAGTTAGATTCACCAGCAGAAAACTTTGTTGGGTGAATGGGTGGATGGGCTTTGTCATCATGACCGCCATTACTTGGATATTTCCAAAGCCCTGCTCCAGGGTCTAAAAGCCTTTGGGCATAAGATCCCCACACAGGATGCTGTTGCTGATCTTGCACAATTGTCTGTATAACACTAGGACAGTTAAGAGTCCTTAAAGAGGAAAAAAAATGATGTTTATTTAACAGGATTTTGGGTTAGAAACTGATGCCAATAGGCATGCAAATTAACTTTAAGTGTCTAATATTTATTTAAATAGTCGCAAAAGCTAATACAGGTAACAACAGTGTCCTGCGCTCATGTCTGGATGCAGAGAACTTATAGTTGTTACAAATAGGTTTTATCTTTGCATTCATGGACATTCTTTAAAGATATACTGACCAGCAAATCAATGCTCACTTAGTCGAGTGTACGAGTTAATATTAATTGCTATTAAAGATAGCTGGGGAGTGCCAGCAGACACTACATTTTTCAAACAGAAGGAACCAATATATGGTGATTTTGAGCAAAATGTTGCTGAAGCAAACTGTTATACATAAGAATAAATTGTAATTATGTCAAGCAAAGTTATAATCTACAATAACTCATCTTCTCACCTCGTAGATCTTAAGCTGATACTAACAGTGTGAGCTTAGTGCTGACACTGCCGATTTTTCTTGTCAGCCACTGGCAGTAAAATGGAGTACAAAGATCAATTCGACCAGAGGGTACAACACATTAAATTATAACAGTACATGCATGCATGATGTGTTACTGACATGGTGAAAATTCTCTTTTGTATGGGGCTGTCAATTGCAACAAAATGAATTTTTTTATTCAAGAGGAAACTTTTATAATTTATTTCCATCAACACTCAAATTCGACTTCCCTCCCTTCTGACTGGTCAACTTTGGTAATTTAGGAATTCTTATCCATCTGAAAATGAAACTTAAGTATTGAACTCGTATATTCTAAAGTTTTCCACATTAATGTCAGCTCTCCTGCACATCCTCATTCACTTAATTTGGTTTCTTATGACCTATCACACAGACGACTCAACAGCATATACATTATTCTCACACTCTTTCCGGTAGTCCCCAGTAAAAAAAACATATAATCTTATAAATTTATCCCCTTAATTTAAATGATCAGAATCAAAGGCATTCGTCAAACCTTTTATTCAGATCATGCAAGTGATGTCTCTTAGAAGACCATAAAATCAGAATAGTTAGAGATAGAGTTACTCACATGCAAATCTGTCTCGGTCGAAAAACTATCAGTCTCTGTACGAGGATAACTAATAAAACCAGATAGGTAAAGCTCTTCCGCAACCTGTTTTTAAATATAAAACACGACCAATGTTAGAAATATATACTTGCAAGATGGCAATTTATGAACCAAGGGCCAATAACTTATTATTAGTGGACAAAAATGACAACTATATACTCTTCATAAGTATCACCTAAAATATAAGACTAAAATTCGACAAACTTTCCAGAATCTGATATCACGGTAGCAGTTTGTTTCATTACTCTATTGGACCAGTAACTGATTGTAAAAATGAAGGCTTTACATTATTTATAAGTATTTTGAGCTTGTAAGAAATTCTACTAGTGAAACTATTTTCTAAAGGCACAACGTTCTTCAAAATGAACCAACTGTGAATTAACTGATCACATTCCTTAAAGCATGGGGATGAATATGGTTGATGCATAATTCACACAAGAATCAAGTAATCGATTTTAATATTAAAAGGGCCATGATGTAATCAGGAATCCTGTAGAATGACAGAGAATTCATGTCATTGCTTCAACAAATTGGCGAGGCCTCAAATATTCAAACTCTTTGTAAATTAAGTCTTCCTACATCCAGAAGAAAATCCATGAGCTAACCTTCATAGTTTGCTTCGCACCCATACGAAAGTATCGTGATGCACGCTTTTCGAGCTCAATAGTGCTTAGAGGATGCGGAGGTCTTTTTAGAGTCTCACGCTGTCTGACTTGTGTGACCTACAGATGTTAAAATACATGAGAATAGAAAAGTCGAAATGATACTGCATATTTATATAAGATTGCATTAGTTCAGAATTAATGCTACAAGGGGACTAACAGTTGCAGTGGGTTCCTCAATACACATTTCGTATATTATTACTGCACAAGTATAATCAAATAAATGCCCGCGCCTGCAAATTAACATTGAAGAATTTTATCACCCGTTGCCATAATTAAAAGCATATTACAACTAGATCCGGCATATATCAAAAATTACATCCAATTGAAAGAAGCAGTGCAATCATCAGCATTGTGGGTGCAATTCACTGTCCAGAATTCTTCGGGTTCATGTGACTGAATCTCCCAATATCGCTCTACAACAAAGCCAAGTGTTGGAAACTGAAACAATACAAGCAATAAATAAATTTTACTCCATCACTTTGTGTGACTGAAAGGATATGAAGTTTGACAAATATTTCATCAGTAATATATAACAACACATATAGTTCAGTTTATATATAGGTACCTGGCAAGGACCATAACTAAGAACCACATTCCTGCCATCTGCAGCAAAATCTAGCACAAAAGCATCTCTCAAGAGCATAGTCTGAAATCTGGTAAAGGAAGCTCCAATCCTAAGATCTATTTCCTGTGGAAAATTGGCCATACAACATGAACGAAATGGAGAAAAAAAGAAGGAAAGGAAGAAAAGGAAATAGAAATGGACACACAATCAACCAATATGTAAAAAAATTCTTCCTTGTTTCAATGATTAAACATCCTACATATCGATTCATTTCTAACCACAAATATTGCAATCATAGCAAGGACTAGACTATGTTACCCTGACCCTTCATTTTGCCTCGGGTTCCCATGTCGGACACTCGACAGTCGGACATGGGTACGGAAACTTTAAACTTATTTTAGGCCAAAATCATGTAACATTTTCAAAATATTGTTGGGTCCAACATTCAGACACGTATCCATTTTGGACACTTTTAGATGAGTCCGGGTAACAATGGGACTAGCAATTGTTGCAATCATAGTACATTTTATGAATTTTAAAGTAGAACAGAGTTATTTACTGTACTCACTTGCCTAACGTCCACAGCATCAGAAAATAGTTGATTAGGCCTACCAAGTCGTTGTACCGATTGATGAATTTCCCTGACAGTTAAATTGTCAATTGTAAGGATAAAACACATGCTGATATTAACTCAGGATCAAAATTGAATCAGCTGTAACCTTTCAATTATCGAAGAGAAACGAGCCCTCCACACATTAAGCTGGCGATTAGCTTCAGTGCACACCTGCACCACTTCAAATGCAATGTTTTCTCCTTCTCTGTCACAATCAAGCCACAAAATGAGCCACTGGCACTTTCTAGCTTCTTCCTCCAATGTCTTTTTGATATCCAACTTATCCTACAAGGTACAAAGTTTTTAAAAAGGATCAGCAAATTGACATTTGAATGTAAGATTTAGGTGGCCGGAAAAAAAGCTACTACTTTTGGGCTGCAACGAAACTTCAAAATTCACATATGCACAACTATTTTACTCATACATATGAAATTTGAATTCCTCAATACATTGGTATCAGCCAACTCTTCATTATAAGCAGCTAATTGCAATTCCGCAAATAGGATAATTTGGGGCAAATTGGTTTTATAACGTTTTTACCTTAAATTCGTAAGAATGCCCTTTGAAATTTATAAATTTCATTAACGGTTCACCAATATCCTAAATTTAATCAACTATGCACAGTACGCATACATATCTACTTAAACAAGAATCGCCACTTGGACTTTTCAGATTTTATCCCGCAACTAAAGTATAGCACAATTATTTCACATAAAGCTAACACGAAGGATAAAGGAAACAGCCATTAAGCATCAAAATCTTTAACTCCTCGGTATCACAATTAACACACATATTATAAAATCAAAGGAGCACAACCAAAACATATACAATTAAACCTCTACATATTAATAGCCGTCGAATATATCAAATTATCAAGTTTAAAAGCACATTGTGCCTACTATTGTCGAGAAGTCAATTACTCGAACCTGAGGAACATATTTCCTGACAGGAGCATGATAAAGATCAAGAGGATCACAAGAATGCCATTTACGATATCGATCTTCGAACTCGAGCTCCATAAGATGACCGTGGATAGAAGTGAAAATCATGTGGCATTGCTGGCCTTGAATCTGGTAATTGAATTCAAATATCTTGTTGTAAACAGACCTCCCATCTCTGCTCCTCAAACCACCTTGATTCCGCGATAAAATCGCGGATACATCTCTCGCCACCGAGTGTTTCTCCGCCACGTTGAAAACCCTAATTCCCATTTTCTCTAAACCCTCCTCACTCTCAGCTTCTGCTCTGCTCTGTTTTATTATTATTTTTGTTACTGAGACCAGTTTTCTCAATTTTGGGCGGGAATTGTTCTGTAAATTATGTACGCAATTTTTTTAAAAAAGCCGATTTAATCTTGGAAATTAGAGTTACCGACAAATCAATCTCAATACAAATCATATTAGTCTAAAAACTAAAAACAGTTTCTGATCACATTTTTATCACTATTTTAAATTACAGAAATCACTAATTTGTACATAACATATCACTAATTTATATATAACATATCTCATGAATAAAAATATATATACCAACACATATATACAAAGTATATAATCACAACATTCACCCATACTACAATAAGGGACCTCCTGACACGATTACCAACACTTTTTATAATTGGGCACCTCCGGCTACAATCACTAATAGTCATCGCGCCTTGTCACCATAACTTATCATATAATTAGCGACTACTTACCACCATCACACACCTCTTTTCATCATATATTACAATCATGAACCTCCTATTACCATAATTGATCATTGATAATCGACAACTAATAATTACGATAAGTATATTTTCTCAATTATGAAAAATATAAGTTGTAGATTTTACTACATAACAATGATTAATGCAGTGTAAATTAGTGATTCTTGTAGTTGTAAATAGTGATTTTGAAAAAGGTTTTTAGTTTGTATTTGATCACTAGCGCCTCTAAGATAGCTTTATTATTTTTTTTCTAATTTTCTGGAATTTTTGAAATATAAATTTCAGCATTGGAAATAAGTTTCAAAATTATTTTTTCCGGTTTCGAAATTATTGGAAGGAGAAAGTTCCAAAATTACCTTTTTCGATATTGGAAGAAAGTTTGAAAACTAACTTTTTCGGTTTCAAAATTTGGAAGACAATATCAAATTATGATATTTAGTAAGTTCTATTTTTCTTATTTTCTGAAAATTTTGAATTATATTCGAAATCACTGGAAGAAAGTTTGAGATTATAATATTTGGTCTTCCAAGACTATGTACATATGTTTGGAAAGTGTGAAAAAAGTTTTAGATTATAATATTTGGTGTTCCAAGATCATGTACATATGTTTGGAAAGCGTGTATACCACAAACATAAATATTTTTGATAATTCAATATTTATCAATATTAAACATATCTGCATTTTAGAGATAACAACTAAATCCCTGTTAATTTGATGGCAGGCATTCTTAACTTTAACACAAACAAGTTTTTTTTGTATTTCTTCGTGTAATACACTGAAGTGTTACATTATGCTAACACGAAGTGTTACATTATGCTAACACGATTTCACTATTGCTGAAACTTTTAAACAAGAGTATGAATCAAACAATCTTATTTTATCGTCAATTATTCGGTCACTTACTTGTAATTTTATTATCAAACTCACAACCTTGTATACATTATTTTATGTCTTGAATTAGATATCATTTTATTGGATTTGGTTGTTAGTCTTATCTCAGTTGTTTGTGTGTGTTATTTTAATTGAGATCATCGGTCCGGGGAAAGAAAAGGACCGCCTTTTAAAAAAAAAAGAACTCGCCTTCATCAAAGGTTCTATACGTGTTCAAATGCGTAAAACTCAAGCTGAAATATCACAAGTACCGTTTAGAAAAGTGAAAGAGATTTTTTGAGATTATCACTTTAGAAGAGTGAAAAACTTCCTAGTCAATTTTTTTTAAGAAGTTTGAATTATATTATTCATTGTCATGGTGTCTGATCACATTATGTGATAAATGGAATGTCCACTAAATTCTTTCATGTGTATTTGTGAAATTTTCAAGTTTTTATTAAAATAATATCTAAAAGTAAATTAAATGTCGTTGGTATAAAAGATATTGAGATGCTAGATTTCGTTCATAGATGATAGTTTAAAAACTATGGAGAGCATAAATGAGATGAATACAAGAATATTTTATAATTGTAATATATTTGGTTGTTTTAATGGGAACAAAATATAGCATCCTTTGTTTTGAAAATTTAATCTTATATGTTTTACAAAACAAATAAGTATACGTTGTTATATACTGAACCCATGTCTCCGCAAACACGGTTCCAAATGTCTCCACACATTTGTTATATGTTATTTCTTTAAGTTCGAGCAGTATTGTTCAAGGCGCAATATCCTGAAAAGCACATGGCCTGATTTTGGAGCGTGACTCGCCAGGTAGTGATTCAAGAGGTTTTTATCGGAAAAGAAACAGGATGCTAACAAATACTCTCACTGTCCTCATAAGATGTATACGCTTCAGACGGAGTGCTCGACACGCATTTTAAGATTTTTATTAAATATAATTATATACTCCCTCCGTTTCAAATTAGATGTCCACTTTGAAAAAATCACACAGTTTAAGAAAAATAAATGTTCACAAATTGATTACATTAAATGAACAAAATATGTGGAGTAAGATTGATCTAGGAAATATAAATAAGAGATATGTGGAGTAGAATTGATTTTGGAAATATGATTTTGCATTGAAAGTTGAAGTGGACAAGTAATTTGAAACAAAAAGTTTTGTTGAAAATGGACATGTAAATTGAAACGGAGGGAGTAATATTTTAAAATTCTTTTTTGTCCGAATAAAAATTTAATGTTTAAACTTTAATCAGAAACAACATTTTTAAAAATAAATCATAAAACTATACTTATAGAAGCATTTAAATGCGTGTGAAAAAATAAAAAAACTATAAAAAATTGAATGAAAAGAAGTGAGTATATATTACTTATTACATTATTAACTTTTGAATATAGAAGAGCATGTCTAATATAACAAAATAATCAATAATGAAGAATTGATGATAATAATTCTTCAAAGTCATTTAATTTATATCTTTGATCCATGAAATTCTCGTTCTTCCTCTTCATCCGTAGAAGTTGAAGTGGAGGGCCGGTGGTTGCATTTTAAGGTAGGGGTGTTCCTCTTGTCAAAAGCCCAGTACGAAGAGTCCTCGACACCAGAAACATTACACACATCATTCTAATTAAGGCCTTCACCTTCATGGAAACACACCAAACTTGAGCCTTTGTCAGTTCAATTTGATATGTTGCTCAGAAGTACATAACAACACATTTGGTTTCCGTAGCAAATGCTAACTTCAAGATGTGTTCAAGAATGTTTTTGCAGTGGCAGAGTATGATCCAATGGAGGACCGACCATGTTGACTCTTAGGCGTTGATGCACAGTTCCATAACGGCCGAAGTGTGAGCAGACACTCCGGCCCTAAATCACTTACTAGACAAAAAAAAATACAGTCCAGTTAATTTTGTTGTACCAGGGAAATAAAATCTGAACATGGAGCAAAATGGTTACCGCTTAGTAATGCAAGCCCACGATAAACATTCTTTCTCCCCTTGTTTCGCAATCAAAAAGCTTATTAGAAAATCTCTGGTGAAGTGACTTAATATCATATTTGACAAGGATGAACATTTATACTTCAGGATAAATGAACAGAACATATATTAACAGAAATAAATTATAATTCAAAATATATTAACATGCCTACAACTATACATCAGCATGTGTATCTGTTCCAAATACAAATAGGACAATATCAACATGCCTTATGATATGAAATCATCACTGATGTACACAAAAGAAATATATATTTTTGTAAGTCCTCTTGTACCATATAATACATTTATCCATCTCACTTTATATGGCCCAGCCCACAATGTCAACTCCTTATAATTACCTAGGATAATAGCAAGATCCCTTAAATGGGTATCATCTCATCTCACAAGGCGCCAACCAATCTTATCAATTACTTATAAATATCTAGGACATTAGTAACTTATTTCTCCAAAGAAAAACCCTAATCCAGGTTGCAGTCTTGTTTCCAGATCTTTCCAGATCCCTTGTGATGAATTTCATCAACGTTGCACGACACACCCACCTTCTACAACTTATAGATACCTAGGATATTAGTAACTTATTTCTCCATAAAAACCCTGTAGCCATGGTCTTTAGATCTTTCCAGATCTCTTCTCATCTCATGGGTTTCATCTCACCTTGCACCGACCAGCACACCTTGTCTACTATTTATAAATATCTAGGACATTATATAGTAACTTATTTATTAAGTGCCAAGTCCATGTAATATTAAGATCCTAAACATATACATTAGAAGATATAACAAGGTGCAAGGAGAGCAAGGACGTCTACCTTGTTATATCTTCTAAGGTATATGTTTATGATCTTTATATTACATGGTCTTGGCACTTGGTAAATAAGTTACTAATGTCCTAGATATTTATTAATAGTAGACAAGGTGGCTGGGCGGTGCAAGGTTAGATGAAAACCATGAGATGAGAAGAGATCTCGAAAGATCTAAAGACCATGGCTACAAGGTTTTTATTGGAGAAATAAGTTACTACTATCCTAGGTTTTAACAAGTAGGTGAGAAGGTGGGTTGTGCCGTGCAACGTTGATGAAATTCATCACAAGGATCTGGAAAGATGTGGAGACAAGACTGCTACTTGGAATAGGGTTTTCTTTTGGAGAAATAAGTTACTAATGTCCTAGATATTCATAAGTGATTAATAAAATTGGTGGGGCCGTGCAAGATGAGATGATACCCAATTAAAGGGATTTAGCTAATATCCTAAGTAATTATAAGTAGTTCACATTGTGGGCTGGGGCATATAGAGTGAGATGGATAAATGTATTATACAGTACAAGAGGACTTACAAAAATAAGCTGATCAAGATATAGCAGACTCCTCCGCCTGAACAGAACCAGGGCGCGGAAAAGTTTGATGCTGATATGGAAGAGAGGTTTGAAGGTAGACCGAGCACTGGAACCATAAACACAAGCTGATTCTTCGAGCTACCCTGAGTGTCCGGTCTTCCTCTTATGGCGACTAATATCTGACACAAAGCGAAATGTTTTGCCATTGGAATTGAGAATGTGGAGATGAAGAAGATATGTGTGTATTGATTTGTTTGTATGTTTGTAGATGTGATGAGAGTGTGTGGATTAGGGATTGTATTTATAATAAAGGAGGGGGATTGTTGGGCTGGAGTTGAGAGAATCCTGGCCGTGGATTTCAGGGATTGAATGGACGATGATGGATGGATTTGGTGCGGATCGATGACGTAGAGGGATGTTTGTGCTGAAAGATGATTGTATCAGTTGATTTGGATTGTGATAGGCTTTTTATTTACGGGGATTGAATTTATAATAAAGGAGGGGGATTGTTGGGCGGGAGTTGAGAGAATCGTGGCCGTGGATTTCAGGGATTGAATGGACGATGATGGATGGATTTGGTGCGGATCGATGACGTGGAGGGATGTTTGTGCTGAAAGATGATTGGATCCATTAATTTGGATTGTGATAGGCTTTTTATTTATGGGGATTGTATTATAATAAAGGAAGGGGATTGTTGGGCGGGAGTTGAGAGAATCCTGGCCGTGGATTTCAGGGATTGAATGGATGATGATGGATGGATTTGGTGCGGATCGATGACGTGGAGGGATGTTTGTGCTGAAAGATGATTGTATCCGTTGATTTGGATTGTGATAGGATTTTTATTTACGGGGATTAAATTTATAATAAAGGAGGGGGATTGTTGGGCGGGAGTTGAGAGAATCGTGGTCGTGGATTTCAGGGATTGAATGGACGATGATGGATGAATTTGGTGTGGATCGATGACGTGGAGGGATGTTTGTGCTGAAAGATGATTGTATCCGTTGATTTGGACGTGATAGGCTTTTTATTTACGGTTGTCAGTGATTTAGAGAAGTGAGGGGCGGATCGATGAGCTGGCTTGTCCCAGTTCATCAGCCATTAGTTTTGTTTCAGCCAGAAACTTGGAATAATCTGCAAAATATGCATAGCTAAATGTTATAAAAGGATTGGTAGCAGAGAAGGCATAACCGCACAAGTGTTTGTGCCTCAATACCTATGCTATTAAGTAGGTTAATTTTAATAACTTGGTTGCAGTATGCACCAAATTGTAAAGGAGTATGCATTTCAAAAGTAATTACTTTAAATCACATAATTAAGTACTAACAATTACAACTAATAATGTAACTGGATGACAAACGAGTAACGTATGCATGCCCCCAAGATCATCCAGTTTCTGTTTAAATTCAACAGCATGCTGAAGACAGAAGACATGTGATTTAACTTTTAAGTGAGTCCTCATCAAGGCCAGGTACAGGGGAAACTTCTCTCAGTTCACTTTCAGAGTCGGAAGCATCCTCATAGGTCAAAGCTATAAGAGCAAGTGAAGATGTATCCTCTGGAGGTCTACTACAGGATTCTTCCATCCGCCCTGCATTCAATTAAGACAGATTAGATTGATTGCTACAGTTAAAATCTCTAAAGTAGTGTGTAGCATTCATTACCTAAGCCGGAATCCAGCACAACACTGTTAGCATATCCTGAGGAACAAGACCCCAATTACTAGCAGTAATGTCAGAAACAAAACCACTACCTCTGATATTGCCACAATCAGCTGACAAGAGATTATGCTTTCCCACTTCAGTAGGTTTTGTGATTGCAGCACAAGCAAAACATAAAACCCCACAAGCTAAGCATGAAAAAAGTCCTGCAGAAGCCATTTTCCTGAGTGTAAATGTTCTGGTTCTGAGAAGTCGCAGTGCACAAAGAATTAAAGTTTTTGCTAAATAAGGGAATATTATTACCATTATGCAATTCAGGAAAATTTCTCCTGATATAATCACAGGGAAAAAGTATAGTGGGAGATCCTTTCCCAAGAGTATGCAGCAGGTTGATATTATGCATCACATTTTTCAGAAAAAGCCTCTTTACCAGGCAATCCCCTTCACTTCTTCGTCCAATGCTCACTGGTACCGTGAGAATGTAAAATTACATAAACCTTAATCATGATACAATTATGACTACACATATGACTTTTCATTATGATACTATCCACATATAAGACTGTTCAACTAAATCATGCAATTAAAAACTCGAGGGAATTCATGTAGAGTGAACCACCCTGAAGAGAATGATAGTGCAAGATCATAGAGCAATTGAATGTGGGAAACCGATGGAGGATTATTTTCTGCAGCCCGACGAATTTCAGCTTCTCCTGTGAACAGCAACCATTCAGGAGTTGCGATATTTGAAGCTTCCGAACAGTTGAATCCTGTGTGCATTAATTAATGTCAAGATAGATAAAGTATAGATATAGTAATATTACAAACAAAATCCAAGGTAAAAAGATGTCTGACCATGACTGAATCCTGAGTGGTAAGCCCTTGGAAAGGTGACGATAAATTCTCCCGGATTTTGGACCAACCTGGTTTGACAAAGGATTAAAGTCACATAAATACATTGCCAGAAAACTATACAGCTACATTTTTATGATTGATGTTCTGTGAAAAAGTCCTAATGGGAAGATGAAAGAATCAGGCCTCTGGTTGTAAACATTCAGCAGAAAAAGATAACTGCAAGTTAGCTTTTCAGTAAAACTGATGAAAGATAAGTCTCATCCAGCTACAACTCCATACAGGTTGAAAATTGAAGAGTATTAAAAACATGGAGCATAGAACATAAAAGAGTTACCTGTAACATGGAATGCCAGCATTAAGAATTACTTCCGGAGACATGACCGTTGTCTTCTTAGCAAGAGTAGCATTACTCACTGCAGTTGTTCACGCTAAAAGTAGTAAGTAATGAACTTATATATGCAAAACCCTTCTAAATTAAGTAACAGTTTATACAATGATCACAATATGGTATTCTATATCTGTATAAGAAAATGCTATGAACTGGAAGAATTTGTTAAGTGTTCCCCACATAAAATGCACAAAGCTTTAATCTTGAAGTTAACCTTAAATTAGACATACAAATTAGAGAATTGGTTTGTTAAGCATGTTTATGGCAATTTCGGCACTCCACAAAATCATATCAATTGCATATAGCACATGTTTAAGAGCAAATTATGATAAACATAGAATGAGACAATGTAGCATAATGTCCATATAGACCATTGGGGATGTAACCCCCGGTATGTCATCCTCAATAAACCTCGGCGGGCACCCTTCTGCCCTTGCCGTTCCCCTCAAGTTCCGATCAGTATCTCCCACATTAAAATCATCAGTAAATCCGTCTCCTCCCCTCCGCTTCTCCAACTCCACAAAAGCTGATATGTGCACGTCATTCCCATACTCAACCTCAAAGGGTTCATCTACATTCGCATTCCAATAAAGACTTTCGATTTCCAAAGGACTTAAAGCCCCCTTATCTATTGAACTTTTCTCGAAATAATTTATCTCGAAAAACTTAATCACAGGATGGCCTTTCCTGGGCAAGAACCAACTTCCTGCACCCGGGTAGTAAATGTAGGCCTTAATTCGCCTTCCGGGGAGGCAGAACAAGCCATTAAAAAATTGTCAAGTTAAAGAAATGTGTTTTTCATTAAGGGCAACAAGACAGGGGGTATGATTTTACATATACCATAAACACAAGCTTCTTTCTCAATTTGATGAATATAAGCGATTGAACTCCTCAAGAGTTGGATAAAACTCAGGGGCTAAAGGGAGGGGTTTTAAGCCATTACAAAACCTCTGTTTTATTGAAATTTTGTGGTTTGTACCGTGCTCTGCCTCTAATTCTTGCCATTGAATTTACAACTAAGAAGATACAACAATTGAACACGCACAAAGAAATGTATATATCAAGAAATCAATACATACAAGATCTGTGAAGCTTTTAAATACATACAAGATCTGTGAAGCTTTTAAAAGGGCCAGACACAGGGGCTTCAAGGAAGAGAGACAGAGTGAAAAGAAATAGACTGTGCTGATATATTGTACTCGTTTGGATTCTGTAAGTTATGAAAGTTTCTTTCTTTTCTGTTCTCTGATGTGCTGCAAGCTAAGCCCTGGGGTCATTTGGGTAAATTTAAAAGAAGTGAATTCTTGCTTAAACTAAAGAAGTGGAGCAGAAGTGAGAAGTAAATAAGTTAATAAAGTGTTTGGAGAAAAAAAGTTAAATGCTTTTACTTTTTACACAAACTAGCTTATAACCCGTGCAATGCACGGGCGGTTAACATATTTGTTATTTTATTTTATATATTTTAAATTTATCTAATTTTATTGTAAAAATAAAATTATGATAGAATAATGTGGTTAAATAAATATTTTATTTAGCAGTTGGATAAATTCTTCATAGTTAAGTCCGTCAAATGGCTAATTAAATATTAGGTCGAACATATATATTTTAATGCGAATGTTAAAAAAAAAAATTTTGCATGTTATAATTTAAGAAGGCCTATAAACTCATATATAAACTAACCAATCAACCTTTTTAATATTTCGTTATTAATAATTCATAATATGATATAAAACATATAATAGTTTAAAGAGACGCATGAAACCAAATACCGACCCATCATACTAATTTGAATTTAATGTTTTGGTTTAATAAATGATAAAAAAAAATATAGTATAACATGTTATAAATTCAAGAGCTCCGTGGGTCGAATACCAACTCATTCACCAACTTTACTAATTGACCGACCAAGTGAACTTTTTATTTCGGCTTTATTAATATTGTAATAATATATAGTATATGATAGATTTGTAATATTTCTTTTAATGTGAGATCATTAGAGTATTTAAAAATAATGTTATTAATGTATTTTTGGTTTAATAATATCACATGTTATTTATTAATAATTATATTTTTAATATATATGACGTCCGTGTTAATTGTAAAAACTCGATTTTTTAGTTAGAAAATCTAAAAATGATAACCCGTTTTGATTAAAAAGACAATTACTATGTTGCTCGATATTATTTTAGAAGATTGAGTTCTTTTAGCTAATAAATATATAAAGATAATTTATTTTAGTTAAAAAGAATAATTGGTTTTATATATAGATAGGCCCGTACTTCGGTGCAAGTACCGACCGCCCGACCAATATAATAATACTCTCTCTATTTTTAATTATTTGACGTTAAGACTTTTGGCTCACATCTTTACGTATAAATATGTCGCCCATGTCCGTATTAATTGTAAAAGATTAATTTTTTAGTTAGAAAATTTATGAAAAGATAATATATTTTAGTTAAAAAAAGTAATTACCATGTTTCTTAATGTTATTTTAGAAGATTAAGTTTTTTAGTCAGAAATATAAGAAAGATAATATATTTTAATTAAAAGGATTAATTGGTTGTATCGATAGGCCCGTACTTTAGCCCAAATTAAAAAAGATAATTGGTTATATAGATAGGTCCAGAATAATTGGTTATATAGATAGGCCCGTATTTTGGCCTAAGTACTGACCTACCAAACTTTTATTGTTTCGATTTTAAAAGAATTATTAATTGGTTATATAGATAGGCCCGTAATTTGGCCCAAATTAAAAAGAATAATTGGTTATATAGGTAGGCCCATATTTTGACCCAAGTACCGACGATTTTAAAAGAATTATTAATTGGTTATATAGATAGGCCCGTAATTTGGCCCAAATTAAAAAGAATAATTAGTTATATAGATAGGCCCGTATTTTGGCCCAAGTACCGACCGACCAAACTTTTAATCTTTCGGCTTTAATAGTATAGTATAGATGGGTTAAGAAAAATAGAAGCTGGAAGCAGAAGTTGCTTCCGCCAAACAAACAGATCTATTGTGTTCTTTCCAGACTTCCAGTTACACAGAGATGGTGTCCCTGTTTTGTAATTCTTTTTTTTTTTTTTTCCTTCTAGTTTTCTCAGTGGACTAAGGAGAGAATGATAATTGTGTTTGGGTGGTTTAATTCGTTATCTAAAAATTAAGATTAAGTTTTACTTCATCCTCCCTCGGGTTTTTTTTATTTTTATTAGTCGCTTTGACTTTTTACATGTATTTTGAGGTACAATAAAAACGTATTTCTACATTTTATTTTCTGATTTTTTTTAAATAAAAATATAGATGTCAAACTTTTATTCAAAAAAAGAAAATTTGAAAAATAATACATAGAAGTATATTTTTTGCACACCTCAAATTACGTGCACAAAGTCGAAGCGACTGTTATTTAGGAACAGATGGAGTAGTTGATTGTTGAATTGTTTTTGTTGAGTTTTTAGAAATATATCTTTCATGAATTAAATCAAAAAGAATTATTGTGATTTGTTGATATTTAGAAATATATCTTTAGAAAGAATTATTATCAGTTTTGGTTATGATATTATGCATGCAATTAGTTATGCTATTAATTATTTATTTCCTTAGTTAATTGTTTTTGTTGAATTTTTATTAATATATATTTCATGAATTAAATCAAAAATTATAGTGAGTTTTAGTAGCAAATATCAAAAAATTGCTTATGAGTAATACAAGTTAATAGGTTGATCCAATCAAGAAAAAATCTGGCCAATCTGGACTAATCAAAAGAAGCATGATGTTCTGATGCATTTAGATCAACCAAGATTTGCTTGTAAGTTGGTTAAGTAATTTTCTTATCATGCCCTCGGAAACATGAATCTGGAAACCTTTTGACAACTGTAGACTGTTTGGGTCATCTACAGGCACATTAATCTTCTGGATATGTTGCCGAAAATGGTGTGAGCCACCATTGTGTGAGCCACCATTGTGGATGGATTTAAAGGAAGACTCGCCCCGACTCCTCCCACATGATTAAACATTCTTGGTGAATAATTATTGGGAACCACTTTTGTTGATGAACTTAAAGATGAAAAAATTGACGTTGATGACTGTAATGATGTAATAACATCATATGAGCTAGATATCAGTTGAGCGGGAACAGTTCTTGTACTAGTGGCCGCAATGATTGATGGCTCAGTGTGGCGGAGGATCCACTCAATGGTCTCCCCATGCGTAAATGATTTAGGGCCAGAGTGTCTACTCACACTTCAGCCGTAAAGTTCATCAACAATGATGCACCTTCCAATTGCTTATCATCAAGGATCATTTGATATGCAGGAGCCTAAAGGGTTTAAAGAGAAATACAAATTTAGTAAAGCAAAACTATGGTATGATGAAGTACTGGGAGCTACAAAAGCATCCTTATCAACCTTGGGAGCTTTGTCATATACGTTCATAAGCGTCCGGTAACGAGAAACTAAATATTGTGAAAAACACAACATAAGAGATAATATTTGGTCCGACCAGTGATTGTACAAGACATAAAAAACAACAAAGGGAAAATAAACAATGATCTCAACACACCAAGTTTGTCACGCAGAACTGGAAACAAGAATGTGACAAACTTATTTTTCTTCATAAAATCCACGTCTAGAAATTTTTACTGCGGAAAAGGAGACATTTATAACTTCAAAAAATTCCCCGTAACCAAAACACACAAACATATCTTATGATTCAACCTGCAGGCAATAATTTTCAACTATCTTACAGTTACAGCTAGCTCATTTAACATTCACATATCATTTCTTTCTAGTCTGGACATATTTAGGGTCAGGCACTCAGGCTTATCAAGAGAGAATATAAACACAGCCAAAAGAAAGTGTGACTTGTTACAATACGTTTATTTATAAAACAAGGTTGGCATTTGTGAATTTCAGGAGAGAGACGAAAACCTGTTCTTGCTTGGCAATCCTAACAGCAGCATGGATCACTTCTAAATTGTAAATCCCATATCTCAAAACCAGCCACTGAAATTAACACATCAGTGCATCTCAATATCATACTCACATTTCTAATTTCACACATAATATTAACCAGGATTAATAAAAGCTTAATCATTTCAGAACTCAGGATGATAACCTTGGAACCTCTGAAGTGATCTCCTCTCAAGTCATCTGCCTGAAAAGCAAGCTGAAGAGAAGGTAGACTTTAACTTCACATACAAACTGAATTATTAAGCCGAAGAGAATGGCTTTGACAGGAGGACCATTACTCTGATACTCATACACACACGTGCCTCAATGAAACCTGATCATCGACACCTTCTTAAGAAGAGACGAGATATGCACTAGGCTATAAATAAAAATTAAGTGGAGCAACATGAACATAAGAAACATATATTTATAATAGAAAATTAATAGAAAATTTAATAAATTAATGTTTAATAATACTTTTTATATTAAAATGTAAATAACATATATTTATAAATTTTATAACCCTGGATAAAATAATTTATAAAAAATATTGTATGTGAATGTTTTATTGTTTTTTTGCCGCTCATCTAATCTAATAATAGAATAAAGTTTAGTATTTATTTATATTATTTTATATATTTGAAGTTTTAATAAAATAATTTATTTTAGCCGACGTTGTAGCTTGTATTCCTGCATTACATTACATATATCGGTGAAATTTTGCCTGACATTACATATATCGGTGAAATTTGCCCGACATTGCAACTGTGGACAAGTTGGGCAAATTTAGGTCTACTCCGATTGACTACAAGCACATTATTCTTTTGAATATGTTGCTGAAAACCATACTTTTCACCGGAAGAAGTTCGCAAGCACTCTGAAGTCTGAACAAGATAACGGAAACATCACAACATCTTTTTAAAGTTTTCATGTCAAAAGCTCAACCTATGGTAAAATACAAAAAGTTAGCAAGTACTAGTTTAATCACTACGATATGAGTTTCTAAAACTACAGTATGATACTCAAGCAGACCCCATCAGCTCCGTTTTCCCCTGCCCATGCTCATCTGCAAAGCAGATAAACTCTAAGGTACTGCCTTGATCAGTCCTTGACAGCCGTCTCCAATTTTCCGGGGTGGTGGAACCTGCAGGAAGATCTGAACTTGCAATTCCCCGTTCTCAAGTAGGAACTGCAATCAGGCTGTCCAGGTCGTTCAGGATATTCATCTACGTTCACCTGGCCTCGCGGATGTGCATAGAAGCTGGATCCAGTTGCTGGAATGGCCATCGAAAGTGCTGGGGGAATAGGCAGAACCCCCTTATGTGTTCAAAGAGAAATATAAATTTAGTAAAGGAGAACCATTGTAGTTTGTTAACACGATAAAAGCACCACTTATATTAGTACCAACATGGACTCATAACATTTTAGACCAACAAAAAGAATTAAAACAACCATCTTAACTCTTAAGTAATTGCAATCTTATTTTCCAAGATTGTCACATAAGTTAAGGAATACCTGATATCCATTCCATTCTGCATTTTCAGGAGCAGATGGGGTTGGTGGATAAATAATTCGCCTGAATGGGGTTGGCAGATAGATAATTGGCATGAACGGGGATGGCGGATAGATAACTGGCCTGAAAAAAGCAGTCTCATTTATTGCTCTTGTTGATGACCTACCTCTACCTGGTAAAGTAGTGCCAAGTCCTCTTGCTGCTGTAGGATTCGGATGATGAAACCTACAGTTTTCCCCATACTTGCATGAACCAGTTCTCCTGTAGAAATAACATACTTTCTCCCCCTGTTACCCAATCAAAAAGCTTATTAGAAAATCTCCACTGAAGTGATGAGGGTAAAGCATATATGCCTACACCTACATTATATTTGACACAAGGATGAACTACTAATAATTAATAATATCTGTAGTAGTTGCAATTAACGAGCAAAATTAATATGAATAAGTAAAAAACACCTTCATAACCTTATAACTGATCCTATATGGCTGATCTATATCTGCGTCCACTTTTTGATCAGATAGTAACAATATCCCTCTTGGTTGAATACGGACTGTATACATATGCAAAATTTGGATTCTGTGAAAAAAGGAGAGAAGTTTTACAACTCTAATCAGCAAACCAATAAAGTTCAACTCTGAATTTGGGGTCACTGCACCTTTTCCTTTGCCATGACTATATATACCAACAAGCTTTTCCGTATTTGCAACCACCTGGTGACAAGTAATACTGCAAAGGAAAAAAGAGGAATATCAAGCGAGGCTGTTATATACTTGTGTAGTTGCATTATAGTTCAGTATGGCCAGATGGAATCAAGCTGAGTAGTAGGAACTATAAATTTTTCAATAAAAGTTCAGAAGTAGACCCAGAAAAAAAGATATATATTTAATTGTAACCTTGCATTCTGTCTGTCTAGGCTTATCATAAATTTCTTCTTTATGCTTAAAATGTATCCCTGGGAGCCTGCAAAAATTTCACAGTTCATTATTAGGTTAACAAAACATTTTTAAACTCTCTACCAAAAATTTTAATAAGAGCAATTGACATAAACCCTTAGTTTAGTAGAAGTAATCACAAGTTGTATTATACCCGGGGCTTTCTTTGAAGTGGATGATTAAATTTGCATATCGAATCAAACATGCAAGTCCCAGTCCTCATATAAAATGAACAATCTTCCGTGTAAGGCCTCAAAGGATAATGGCGACTTCCAAAATTTCCATCATTAAACCCCACGGAGTCCTTTTCAGCATTACCGGAACAGTGAGGTTCTTTATCATACTGCGCCTTTCCATTTCTCCCCACTACATCCCCTTCTTCATTCCAATACCCAAGGAGGCACCTCCCCATACTGCTCATTTACATGCCTCATATTTTCATAGTTATCAAAATACAGTTGCTCCTATTTAGATTTAGCTCGTACAGCAACATCATCCCAATTCTCACCCCAACCAGCTTAATAGTCCTCAATCACTTCTTTTCCCTTGTCAGCCATCTTATTCTTTACTTCAAGATTATAACTTTCTTCGACATCCTCACTATCACCACACTCACCACCGTCCTTCATTTGCTTAAAATCACCTTCACTTTCTTCCACCAAACTACGGTTTTCGGGGTTTCTCTCTTCGATTTTCGTCTCATCTTTAATACCATCCAAGTCAAAATCACCGCCTTCAATCTCAATCTCACTCCACTTGCTCCCCTCCTTATCATTACCCCCTTCCTTCATTTTCTTAAAAGCACATTCATTTCCTCCCACAACACAACGCTTTTCAGGGTTTCTCTCTTCAATTTACACCTGGTTAATACCCTCCAAATTACGATCACTGCCTTCATTCTCAATCTCACTCCACTTACTCCCCTTCTTAACATTACTGTCTTCCTTCATTTCCTTAAAATCTCTTTCATTTCCTTCCACCGCACCACACTTTTCAAGTTTTTTCTCTTTGATAATCCATACGCTTCCTCTTTAATGTTGGACTTAGGTTGGCACTTTAAGTTGTTCATGTCCTTAGCTGATTAAAGAGAAACCTTAGGCCATATATGAATAATCTTTCCAATAAAGACTTTCGATTTCCAAAGGACTTAAAGCCCCCTTATCTATTGAACTTTTCTCGAAATAATTTCCCTCGAAAGACTTAGCCTTTGCTTCAAATTCCGAAACAGTGTAACTCTTCCTACTCTCCCTCACAGACTTGATCACAGGATGGCCTTTTCCTTGGCAAGAACCAACTTGCTGCACCCGGGTAGTGAATTCTCCTTTCGGCAAGGCAGAACAGGCCATTAAAGAAGTGTTAAGTTGCAGAAATGAGGTTTTCATCGAGGGCGATGAGACAGGGGGTATGATTTTACATATACCATACACAGAAGCCTCTTTTTCAATTTGATGAATATAAGCGATTGGATCCTTAAACTCCTCAAGAGTAAAATGAAACTCAGGGGCTAAACTGAGGGTTTTAAGCCACTGCAAAACCTCTGTTTTATTGTGACTTTGTGGTTTGTACCCTGTTCTGCCTTTTTGTAAATTCAATAGCAAGAATTAGAGGCAGAACAGGGTACAAACCACAAAGTCACAATAAAACAGAGGTTTTGCAGTGGCTTAAAACCCTCAGTTTAGCCCCTGAGTTTCATTTTACTCTTGAGGAGTTTAAGGATCCAATCGCTTATATTCATCAAATTGAAAAAGAGGCTTCTGTGTATGGTATATGTAAAATCACTACCCCTGTTTCATTGCCCTTGATGAAAACCTCATTTCTGCAACTTAACACTTCTTTAATGGCCTGTTCTGCCTCCCCGAAAGGCGAATTCACTACCCGGGTGCAGCAAGTTGGTTCTTGCCAAGGAAAAGGCCATCCTGTGATCAAGTCTGTGAGGGAGAGTGGGAAAAGTTACACTGTTTCGGAATTTGAAGCAAAGGCCAAGTCTTTCGAGAGAAATTATTTCGAGAAAAGTTCAATAGATAAGGGGGCTTTTGGAAATCGAAAGTCTTTATTGGAAAGATTATTCATCGCCTAAGGTTCTCTTTAATCAGCTGAGGCCATGAACAACTTAGAGTGCCAACCTAAGTCCAACATTAAAGAGGAAGGGTATGGATTATCCTGAGCCAACTAAAAGAGGCAAGTCTCCTAGAGTTAAAGAATCAGCTGAGGCCACAGACCCTGAACTACTTAAAGTATCTCAAAATTTGCCTAAGCAACCAAAACCTTATGCAATGCCTGACAAATCATCAAAAAGTCAAATTATTGATTTGTCCTCTGAGCATAGCAATGCCACATTGAAGAGGAGGAGTATGGCTGATAGTGGGACTATCTCTAGGGTAAGGATTTTATAACATAACGATTATTCATGAAACAGAATTACATACTAAAGTTTGTATTATCATAAAATTTCTCCTTTTGCTTAAATGTATCCCTAATAGCCTGCATAAAGTTCGCAGTTCATATTTAGGTTAACAAAACACGTTTAACATAGATAGACTACCAAAGCAATAAACTCCCTATACAATCTCCAACCAAAGAAAAAAAGTTGCTATAGTGAAGCAATACATAATAATTTCACTCAAAACCACAAATTTATATATTTATATCCAATATCTTTTAAGAGTTATTGACATAAACCCTTACTTTAGTAGAAGTAATCAAAAGTTGTATAATACCTGGTTTTTCCTCTCAAGTATATGATTAAATTTGCAATTCGATCCAAACCTGCAAGTCCAAGTTCTAACGAACAAGCTTCTGCATCAGGCCTCAAAGGATAATGGCGCCTTCCAAAGTTTTCATCATTTGAGCTTCCTGAATCCTTTTCAGCATTCCTGTACCAATGAGGTCCTTTATCATTTATATCCCTCTCATTTTCATAGTTATCAAAACACTGTCGCTCCTAATTAGCTTTAGCTCTTACAGAAGCATCATCCCAATTCTCACCCCAACCATCTTCATAGTCCTCAATGATATCATCCCCAACACCCCAATCATCTTCATATTCCTCAATGACTTCTTTTCCCTTCAAATCACAATCGCCACCTTCATTCCCAATCTCAATCCAATTACTCCCAATCTCATTTCCTTCCACAACACTACGATTGTCAGGGTCTCTCTCATCGATTGCCTGTTAAGGGAGAAATTATTATCCCTTAAGAATCAATCTTCAGATATCTAACAATGGTGGAGAGATGTTCAACAATGGTGAAATTATGAGATAACAGAATATAGGAAGAGATGAGGAGAGAATAGAATTTGCAGAGATGAGAGAAAAGAAGGATTCATTTTCTATTTTCATAACTGAAACAATCTGTGTTCCATCAACTATATACAACTTGACTAAAACAATTACAACAGAATTTCTCAACAGTTTTTCCCGCCAAATGCTTCTTGATTCTGATTGGTCAGCTGAAATGTATTTATCTGTGATACTATAACAAATGCTCCTCCCTTCAGCAAGACTTGTCCTCAAGTCGACTTAATCCATGAGCTGAGCTAGTGCATCCTCAAGAGGAAAATCTGGGAATTGTTGTAAAAATTGCTCTGCTGATTCCCAAGTAGACTCATGGTCTGGAATATTAAACCACTTCACCAGATACTGGACTTGAGCAACATTTTGGACCTTCCTGATACGTTTCTGCAATATAGCTTGAGGGACCAAAGTAGTTGAACGATTATCAGCCATCCAATCTGGTAAAGATACTAGCAAAGGTGGTGAACCATAGAATGGTTTTAGCAAAGAAACATGAAAGACCTTATGAACCTGTGCAGTATCAGGAAGCTTAAGTTTGTAGGCCACTTTTCCAATTATACTTTCAATCTGAAAAGGGCCATAGTACTTCTTTGCCAACTTCTGATTGGTTCTGCCTCTAACTGAAACCTGTCTGTGAGGTTGTAATTTTAACCAAACCCAATCATTGACCTTAAAAGATCTGTCAGTTCTATGTTTATCAGCCTGCACTTTCATCCTGTGCTGAGCTCTGGATAATTGCAATTTTAATTCTGCAATCATCTGTTCTCTTTTCTGTAGGCTTCTATCAACCACTCCATTATCTGATTCACCAGCAAAGTAAGGTAGATGCAAAGGTGGTGGCTGTCCATAAACTACCTCATAAGGGGTCAAGCCTATAGCAGTGTGAAAATTAGTGTTATACCACCATTCTGCTAGTGGCAGCCAACTACTCCATTCCTTGACATGATCACCACACATGCACCTCAAATATGTTTCTAAACATCTATTAACAACTTCAGTTTGGCCATCAGTAGCAGGATGGTAAGCAGTAGACATTAAAAATTCAGTTCCATGTACTGCAAACAAGCCCTTCCAAAAATCACTGAGAAATACAGCATCTCTGTCACTAACAATGCTCTTTGGCCAACCATGAAGCTTGAACACATTATCCAAGTAAATTTGAGCAACTTGCACTGCAGTGAAGGGATGAGACAATGCCAAGAAGTGCCCATACTTACTCAATCTGTCCACAACCACCAAAATCACATCCTTACCATTAGATTTAGGCAATCCAGTAATAAAATCCATGGAAATGTCTACCCAAACTTCTTCAGGAATAGGTAAAGGTTGTAATAACCCTGGATATGCTGTAGTATCATACTTGGCAGTTTGACATATATTGCAGGTTCTTACAAAATTCTTGACATCTTCTGACAAACCCCTCCAATTGAAGATAGTTTTAATCCTTTTAATAGTTGCATCTCTCCCTGAGTGTCCCCCTCCTGGTGAAGTATGATACCATCTTAAGATTTGGAGCCTTAATTGAGAATCAGGCCCAACTATTATTTTGTTCTTCTTCTTAATCAACTGTCCAACCAAGCAGTACCCTTCACACTCTCCATTGTTCTGCTGTAATGTCTCCAGAACTTGTTTTAAGTGACTATCAAAACCATAACTCTGATTAATCAAGATCTCAATATCTGAAGATACAGTAGAAATGGCCAGACACAATATTTCAGCACCATTAACTCTGGACAAAGCATCTGCAGCTATATTTTCCTTGCCTTGTTTATACTGAATTTCATAATCAAAACCAAGGAGCTTGGATAGCCAGAATTGTTGAAAAGGAGTGGAAATCTTTTGCTGAAGTAGCCATTTAAGGCTCTTCTGATCAGTTTTAATGATAAAGTGATTACCAGTAAGATATTGTTCCCATTTTTGCACAGCAAAAACAATAGCAAGCAACTCTTTTTCATAAACTGATAGTTTTTGCCATTTAGGACCCAAAGCTCTACTAATAAAAGCTAGAGGATGTGATTCTTGCATTAAAACAGCCCCAATACCAGTCTTGGATGCATCAGTCTCTACTATAAACTGCTTATTGAAATCAGGAATGGCTAGTACAGGTGCTGTAGTTAGAGCCACTTTGAGTTTTGCAAATGCTTCTTGAGCTGTTTCAGTCCAATGAAAACTCCCCTTTTTTAAGAGATTTGTTAGTGGCCTGCTGAGAAGTGCATATCCTCTAACAAACTTTCTATAATATCCTGTAAGCCCCAAAAAACTCCTCAAATCCTTCACATTTGATGGTACTGGCCAGCTATCCACAGCAGACAGCTTATTTGGATCTGTTTCAATTCCAGTGGCAGAAATGAAATGCCCCAGATACTCAACTTTGGTCTGAGCAAAAGTACACTTGCTAAGCTTTGCATACATTTGATTTGTTCTCATCAGAGTAAACACCTCAGCTAAATGTGACCAGTGCTCATTTAAATTCTTACTATACACCAGAATATCATCAAAGAAAACCAATACACACTTCCTCAATAGGGGTTTAAAAACTGCATTCATCCAAGCTTGAAAAGATGCAGGTGCATTTGTTAATCCAAATGGCATCACCAAGAATTCATAGTGTCCAGTGTGAGTTTTAAATGCAGTTTTGAAGACCTCATCTGGATGTAACCTGAGTTGGTGATATCCAGCTCTTAAATCCAATTTGGTAAAATACTGAGCTCCAGCTAATTCATCAATAAGCTCATCAATCACAGGTATGGGAAATTTGTCTTTTACAGTTTTCCTATTAAGCTCTCTGTAATCTATGCAAAGCCTCCAGGTGCCATCCTTCTTCCCCACCAATACAACTGGAGAAGCAAAAGGACTAGAACTATCTTGAATTATGCCTCTGTCCAACATTTCTTGGATCAATTGTTCAATAACATCCCTTTGCTTTAAAGGGTATCTATATGGCCTGATGTTAACTGGTGATGAATTAGGTTCCAGAGGAATTTTATGATCATAAATTCCCCTGTGTGGAGGCAATTCTGTTGGTTCTTCAAATACTGCAGCAAACTGTTCCCTTAACTGTGTTAATTCAGGCCACTGTGACTCCTCCTTGGACTGTTTATTTGTAGCAGATTTGTCTACTTGTACTGACTTCAAGGAAGACAACTCCTTAACTTCAATAAAACACAAGTGAGCTGCAGTTTGTAGCATTTTAAGGGAGGGTGGTTTGTCTATAATCTTGACCTTCTGGCATGGCACTCCCTGTAAATTGATAGAATTCCCTTTGAAAATAAATTCCATTGTTAATTTCTTAAAATCCCATTTCACAGGTCCCAAAGTGCTCAGCCATTGGACTCCTAAAACCATGTCACAGCCCCCTAATGGAATCAGCATAGCTTCTGTCACAAACTTCTGTCCAGACATGTTCCATTGAAATGATTTACACACTTGAGTACATGGTATATGATTACCATCAGCTACTGTCACAGCCTGAGGTGCAATAGTGTCTAATTTACACTTCAAAGACTGAGCAAGAGTGATATCAACAAAATTGTGTGTGCTTCCAGAATCAATCAAAACAGAAATTGTTTTATCCTCAACTAATCCTTTGACTCTCATTGTCTGAAAATTCTGACCTCCTGCTAGTGCATTAACTGAAATGCAAGGTTCATTTTCCTCTACCAATTCTTGTTCAACCATATCCTCTTCCATCACTTGCTCCACCTCTCCTGGTACTTCAACAGTGAATAGTTGATTCTCTCTAAACTTGCATTTATGACCCCTCTCATAAGCCTGGTCACAAAAATAGCATAATCCTTTTGCAATTTTCTCAGCCCTGATATCTGCTGGAACAAACTTAGTATTTCTATTCTGCCTTGGATTAAATTTGGTTACAGACAACTGATCTGGTTTAGTCTGAGGAGTAGGTAATAAAGGAGGCTTGGAGTTTGCTAATAAAGGAACAGATTGAACTGGTTTAGGAGAGTTGAAGGTGAATTTGGAGGATCTCTGTAACATAACAGCAAGAGATTCTTCTTGCAACCTAGCATACTCAATTGCTTGAGAAATAGAGTTTGGCTTGAATGCTCTTACAAACGGTTTAACAGATGGCTTAAGACCTCCAATGAAACTATCAAGAATGTAGTTATCAGGCAAAATATGATTTATCTGAAGCATTACAGCCCTCAAATCTTCAAAATCATCAATATATTTCTCAAGACTATCTTGTTGAGTCAATTTGTTAAACTGCTCAACTATGTTTATTCCAGTTTCATCTCTAAACCTAGCAGTCAAATCAGATGTGAATACTCCCCATTCTACATTCTTTCTAACAGCCAGATAACTAGAAATCCAATTCTCAGCTTTATCCAACATATGCAATGATGCTAAATCTACTCTCTGTTCATCTGGAATTTTACACAACTCAAAGTATTTGCTAGCTTTCTTGATCCAAACTCGAGGATTAGATCCATCAAACTTTGGAAACTCAAGTTTAGGCACAAAACCGAGAGAACGAGTACCTTGATTAGTGATGACAAGTGAGTCTGAAGCATGACCTGATCCACTCTCTGAATTCTTGATTTGTTCCTTCATATCTGTAATGGCTTGCATCATCTTCATTACATTATCTTCGAGTCGTTTAATTTGCGCTTCTTGTTTCTTGGTGTTGTTGTCAAGCAGGAGCTTGAATTGTTCATCCATGGTGGAAGCTGCTGAAGCTTTCCGAGTGCCTGTCGCCAGGATTGAAAGCGGATGTGTAATTTGAAAGAAAGAGAAGAGGATTTGACGGCTCTGATACCAATGTTAAGGGAGAAATTATTATCCCTTAAGAATCAATCTTCAGATATCTAACAATGGTGGAGAGATGTTCAACAATGGTGAAATTATGAGATAACAGAATATAGGAAGAGATGAGGAGAGAATAGAATTTGCAGAGATGAGAGAAAAGAAGGATTCATTTTCTATTTTCATAACTGAAACAATCTGTGTTCCATCAACTATATACAACTTGACTAAAACAATTACAACAGAATTTCTCAACAGTTTTTCCCGCCAAATGCTTCTTGATTCTGATTGGTCAGCTGAAATGTATTTATCTGTGATACTATAACATTGCCATTTCATCTTCAATACCCTTCAAATCACAATCACCGCCTTCATTCCCAATCTCACTCCTATTACTCCCCTCATCTTTATCCCCGTCCTTTATTTCCTTAAAACCACCTCCTTTTCCATCTTTTCAAGGTTTCTCTCTTCAATTTCCGCCTCATCTTTAATACCCTCCAAATCAAGATCACCGTCTTCATTCTCAATCTCACTCCACTTACTCCCCTCGTTATCCTCCCATTCCTTCATCTCCTTAGTGTCTCCTACATTTCCTTCCACCACACAACGCTTTTCAGAGTTTCTCTCTTTGATTTCCGCCTCATTTTTAATACCCTCCAATTCACGATCACCGCCTTCATTCTCAATCTCACTCCACTTACTCCCGTCCTTACCCTCACCCCCTTCCTTCATTTCCTTCCACACCGCCTAACTTTTCGCTTTTTCTCTCTTCGAATTTTGCCTCATCATTAATAAAACCTTTCCAATCACGATCACCGACTTGATTCTCATTCTCACACAACTTACTCCCAAACTCATCACCATCTCTAAATCGCCCCAAACCACCTTGATTATTCTCACCACCAATTCCTTCCTCAAAGTTCCCACCTTTATCAGAACCCCTCTCTGTTTCGATAGCAAGCACCAACTCAGAACCCTCATCTTCACTACTTAAACCCATCTAGCTTCCTGATCACCAATTAATTCATTATCTAGGGTTTGATCACCAAAATCAAGACTCTGAAACCCTAGCTCTAGGCTTTCTGGCTTAATTTCATTTTTTACAGGGTGATTACACACTTCTGCTCTGCTCTCCCTGTAACAAAATGCCTATCTTTTGCTTCTAATTATGTGGGTATTTATTGTATTTGTGTGAATATAAAGTAGAAAAGGAAAATCCTGACAATAAAAATTAAAATAAAATATGCATGGATAATAATGTACTTTCTCTTTAAAAAAATGCTTTCTTATCTTTTTTCCTTTTACTCACTATTTTGAAGATCCCGATTTTTTTCAAGATCCCCAATTAATCTTGAAGAAATATTTTATCGATTTATCGATTACACTCGATTTGACTAAAAATCCCCAATTTGTCAAAAAAAAAAATCTCCGATAATTTCCAATAAATCATGAATCGGCAGGTCAACCGATTAGTTCCGATTATCAATTTCGGCACCATGCTTTTACTCATAAAACAAATCCTACACATAAATATGTGACTATGGTGCATGACACTGATAATAAATTGATCACATAAGAGGGAAATGCATAACATAAAAACACGGGTGTATGTAGTGCGTATATTTGATCCTCCTGCAGTTCCTTCCGGAATGTCAGGATGACTGTCTTAAAACCTCCTTAACATGTACAGAAACAGTCCATTGTATATAGACATGATAACAAAATAAAGTAAAATACATATATTTATGATATATCAAGATATGAGATCTAAACTCCAGAATTATACATAAATTTCGACCATCTAATGTAAGACAACATTGTGCACATTCCAATGTGGCTGATTAGTCTGTTTCTGAAATTAAGAAGGCTAAATCAACTGTATTATGAAAGACATTCCAAGGACATGTTAAACTAGAAACTACACCTACCTCTGCACATGAGCAACGAGGTGCTTAGATAATGTTAACTTGCTTCATTTCTCTGTTTCTTCATGCCTTTTGATGCTCATTCTTCGAGCTACCCTGAGTGTCCGGTCTTCCTCCTGTGGCGACTGAAATCTGACACAAAGCGAAATGTTTTGCTACAGCCAGTCTCAGCACAGGTATATGGACGGGCACCTGTATGAACTCTGATATGTTCCGTCCGAGCCCAAGCCCATTTAAACGTCTTGGTGCAGCCTTCCCAAGTGCATTGTAGGGGGCGGTCCTCACGATGCACCTTCTGATGGTGGATCAGATATTTGTGCGATGCAAACTTCTTTCCGCACCCCTTGACCGAGCAGATATTTTTTTCATGGAGCCCCAGCTCTTTTTTGGAGCCAAAGTTCATCATGCATACTTCACATGAATACTTTGCCTCTGCTTTTTTGGAGCTGCTACCAGCTGATGCTTGAATTCCAGAAGCCGATTTTCCTCTGTTACTGGATGTCGTCAGTTCATCTTTTGCTACAACTTTGTGTGTAACATGTTTCGGGTCCTTTGGAGGCTGATTTAACTTTCTTGGCCTGAGTCTAGTGCTCGGCCCACCTTCCAAATTATCAGTGGCCTGGTCATGGGGAGTCTCCTCCTGGATTGGCTTTACCTTGGACTTATTTTTGTAAGTCCTCTTGTATTGTATAATACATTTGTCTTTTCTACTCCCAGAGGCCAAATCAGTTGTTCTTGATAAATTGCCAGGCACTACATCAGGTTCTGGTGGCTTAGGTAAATTTTCGGATACTCTAACCTGTTTCTGGTCTGTCGCCTCGGTTGACTCTTCAACTCTTGGAAACTTGCTTCTTTGGGATGGCTCAAGATCATCCATACCCTTTCTCTTTAATTTTGGACTTGGGTTTGCACTGAAAGAAAGATTGGACCCTTCACTATCTACAGCTGATTTGATTCTTTCCTTGTCTTCTTCAGTGGCTGTCCTGAAGGAAATATCACTCGAAATTTGTTCTGCTCCCAGTTCATCAGCCACTAGTTTTGCTTCAGCCAGAAACTTGGGATAATCTGCACAATAATTATTTCTAAATGTTATAAAAGGACAAGTAGATTAATTTTAACAATTTTGTTCCAGTGTGCACCAAATTGTAAAGACAGTATGCAATTCATCAATAAATATAATGCATTTTACTCTTTATATGCTTATTAATTTGCCAAAAAACCTAAACGAAGATGTTACAGAGGAAAAAGGAGGGCAAAGTTGTGAGCACAGGATATCTCTCTACTGTGATTGAATACAAGTGTATAGCAAATTACAGGGTTATATACAATAACTGAGGTCTAGCGTGGCTTGAGTTCTCGCATTTTTAAATGTGAGAAATAGCATTAGTTCCATTTCCGAATTTTTTTACGTAAAATAGATAAATAAATTAGTTGCCTGTTCATAAGTTAAAAATGCATCATGGGGCCAAAAGGATGGCACTTTGCCTGTTGAATTTGCTTCATTGTAGAAACTTTAAAGATCCATAATCATACTCACAAGAATATCTCATCAGACCTGACAACAGATTTACAAGCAATTGCTTAAAAGCACATAATTAAGTACTAACTATTACAACTAATTATGTACCTGGATGACAAAGGAGTAACATGTGCATGCCCCCAAGCGCATCCAGTTTCTGTTTAACTTCAAAAGCATGCTGAAGACAGAAGACATGTGATGGAAAGGACTCCTCAGCAAGGTCGGATACTGGGGAAAACTCTCTCGCTTCAGTTTCAGAGTCGGAAGCATCCTCATAATTCAAAGCTATAAGAGCAAGTGAGGATATATCCTTGGGTGGTCTACTACTACAGGAAGCTCCCATCGGCCCTGCATTTAATCAAGTAAGATTAAATTGATTGCTAAAGTGAAGTAAAGCACGCCATCACACTACAAAATGTGGGTGTCTTTATACTGCCATATCAGATTACCTTCATGATATGTATTTTACCTACTTTTCTGAAAGCTTAACCCTTAAATACACTGCACGAGAAACAACTACTATGGCACACACAAAATATAGTATGGGAGTCTTAGCATGTCTGTGTTTGAGAAAGGGAGCCGATCTGTTTTCGTAAGCATTTACAAGTTTAGACACACTATAAAGCTACAGAAATGTTTACAACGGGTTTGACTAGAAATTTATACAGAGCAAAGCTCTAAACTAGTATGTAGTATTCATTACCTAAACCAGAATCCAGCACAGCATTCTTGGCAGATCCGGCAGAACGAAACCACCAATTACTAGCAGCAATGTCAGAAGCAACACCACTACCTCCAATATTGCCACAATCAGCTAGCATGAGATTGTGAACATCCACTTCACCAGGTTTTATGATTGCAGCACAAGCAAAACATAAAACCCCACAAGCTAAACATGGGAAAAGTCCTGCATATGGCAACCACTCACATTGAACAAATTCATTTATGTTCAGGTTCTGAGAAGTCGTGGTGCACGAATAATTAATGTGTTTGTTATATAAAGGAATATTATTACCATCACGCAATTCAGGAAAATTTCCAAGGATAAAATCACGGGGCAAGAGTATAGCTGCAGATCCTTTCCCAAGACTGTGAAGCAGGCTGATATCATGCTTCACATCTTGCAGAAAGAGCTCCTTCACCAGCCTTTCCCCTTCACCTTTGTTCTTCTCTTCTAATCCAGAACTTCTTGTGTCCATGCTCGCTGGTCCTCTGAAAATGTGAAATCAGACTTCATCAGAATGTAATTATGACTACATAAATGACTTCATCATGATACTTTCTACATATATGACTGTTCAGCTAAATCATGCAAGATGCAATCATAAACTCGAAGTAAGTCATGTAGCATGGACAACCTTGAAGAGAATGACAGCGCAAGATCATAAAGCAATTGGATGTGGGAAATTAATGGAGGAGAGTTTATAGCAGCCCTGCGCATTTCAGCTTCTCTTGCAAACCGCAACCATTCAGGAGTTGCAATATTTGAAGCTTCCGCACAGTTGAATCCTGTTTGCACAATAAATGTCAAGATAAATATAGTATCGATATAATAATAATACAGACAAAATCCAATGTAAACAGATGTCTAACCATGACTGAATCCTGAGTGGTAAGCCCTTGGAAAAGTGACTACGAATTCTCCGGGATTTTGTACGAGCCTGGTTTCACAAGGGAATAAAGGAGGGGGAAGAAATATGTAAAATTGCCAGAAAATTCTATAATTACATAAATACAATTGATGCTCTGTGAAAAGGTCCTAATGATCAAGTCTACATGTGAAGAGTGGGAGGAAGAAAAAATCAGGCCTTTTGTTATAAACATTCAGCAGAAAAAGATAATTGCAAGCTAGCATTTACGTAAAACTAATGGAAGATAAGTGTCAACCATGGATATGAAACACTTACCTGCAACACGGTATGCCTGCATTTACAATTACTTCCGGAGACAGGACGGTAGTCTTTTGACCAAGAGTAGCATAACTCACTGCAGTTGTTCACACTAAAACTAGTAAGTGATGAACAAAAATATGCAGAACAATTCAGCAGTTTCTATACTATGGTATTCTGAACAATATGCAGAATTTTGTAAGTGCTTTCCCGCATAAAATGCATAAAGCTTCAACCCACAGAACTAAACGTTGAATTAGTCATACAAATAAGAAAAATGCTTTGTTAAGCATGGCAATGGCAATTTCGGCACCCCAGAAAATCATATCAATTGCAAACAGCACATGTTAAAAGCAAATTATAACAAACATAAAATGAGACAAATGGAGCATAATTTCAATAATAACCAAACTCACAGATAGGATTCATCTCTCCATTATATCCGTGATTACGGATCACATCCTCAAAAGCGGCTGCTGCATGCTGAGGCACTCCATACCAGGTCTTCCTATCCCCGGTGTGCATATAATTGAGGCTGTGCAGGTCATGATCCTCCACGTGCCACGCAAACCAGCTAAATAACATTCCTATATACACCATTGGGGATGTAACCCCGGGGATATCATCCTTCGCAAACCTCAGCAGACACCTTCTGGATCTCGCCGCACCCCTCAAATTCCAATCTGTATCTCCCACATTCAAATCATCACTCAATCCAGCTCCTCCCATCCGCTTCTCCAACTCCACAAAAGCTGATATGTGCATGTCATTCGCGTACTCAACCTCAAAGGGTTTATCAGCACTAGCATTCCAATAAAGGCTTTCAATTTCCAGAGGACCTAAAGCCCCCTTATCAATCGAACTTTTCTTGAAATAATTTTTTTCGAAACACTTGGCCTTTGCTTCAAATTCCTCAACAGTGTAACTTTTCCCACTCTCCCTCACAGACTTAATCACAGGGTGCCCTTTTCCTGGGCAAGAACCAACTTGCTGCACCCGGGTAGTGAACGTAGGCCTTAATTCGCCTTCCGGGGAGGCAGAACAGGCCACCAAAGACTTGTTAAGTTGAAAAAAAGTACTTTTCATCAAGGGCAATGAGACAGGGGGTATAATTTTACATATACCATACACACAAGCTTCTTTCTCAATTTTATGAATATAAGCAATTGGGTCCTCAAATTCTTCGAGGGTCGGACGAAACTCAGGGGCTAAAGGGAGGGTTTTAAGCCATTGCAAAACCTCTGTTTTGTTACAAGGGTGTGGTTTATACCCTGCTCTGCCTCTAATTCTTGCCATTGAATTTACAACAAAAGTATACACCAATTAAACAGACACAAAGAAATGAATATATCAAGAAATTAATACATACAAGATATGTGTAGCTTTCAGAAGGGCCTGATACAGGGGCTTTGAAGAAGAGATACGAGAGAGACAGAGTGAAAAGAAAGAGAGAAGCAGTGTTGGTATATTGTATTTTTTTGGGGACTAGTACCGGTAATATATAGACAGGGTGCTCCTCATTTTCGATTCAATTTTTTTCTTTTCGATTTTACCTGCAGAAAAGAGAGAGACTAGGGATCTGTGAATGTGTTTTAGACAAAATTTTATAAATAAAAGCGGTTGTTTAATGAATTTTGGATTTAAGTATCATGAGAATGAAAGTATTTTTTTAACGTGTTTGGTGTTCAGCCACCTACTTTTAATTCTATCATTAATTTTGAATATCATATGTATGTATTATCGTTTTTTATTCTTGAATTGGATCTCATCTTGTTGAATTTGATTCACACTCTTATCTCAATTGCTTACCATTGTGTGCTATCATTTTTTTTTTTTGTTGAAATTATCACTTTAGAGGAGCGAAAGAGCTTTCAAATTCATTTTTTTAAAACTGAAATATGTTACTCATGATCATATGTCCTTTTAGTTTGTTGATTTTGGATCTTTATGTGATGAATGAAATGTATATTTACTTTCTTTCGTATGTATTTGTCAAAATTTAAAAATTTTATTGGAAGAATATCGTGAAAGTAAATGAAATATTATTGACATGGAGGAAAGAATTGAGGTTCTGAATTTTCGGTATAATGAGACCGTAGAATATCGTATTCTATATATAATTCCATGGTATGTAACTTTTAGAGTGTCAGATTATATATATAATATATAAGAATTATAAAGTTTCATAATTAACATGTAAGTTGTAGTTTATAATTTTATATATTTAATATAGAATGAAAGTTTCAAATTCTACGTATAGTCAGTTGTAGTTCATTAATATTTCTAAATATCTTGATTCCACGTTAATTAGAATGATAAACGAGTAAAATGAACATTATTAAAAATTGATAATATATATGATATCATCTCCGCTGAAAAGTTGCAGAGCATACGACCTGAAATTTTCTTCGAAACTGCATAATATATGACAGAAAACTATGATTTGCAAATAGTATTTGAGGAAAGAATATGTGTGTGGCAATATTGAAGAGTACGGATTAAAAAAGATTAGTGTTTGTAAGACTTCAAAAATAGAATTTGTCATCAAAGAATATTGGATGAATAATCGTAAATAGATAAAATAAATACATAATATACTTTAGGGTGTTAATTATGTTATATACAAATAAAAGGAATCCTTCGAGACATAGATGCATGAAAGAATTAATATGACAGATTTCGCGCGTAATAAGATTGCAGCTTTCATATTTGTTCACATCAGATTTTACATATACATATTAGGTTGCAATTAATCAGGTTGTAGTGCGTCAGATTTCGTATATGATACGGTTGCAAAGTGTCAGATACAACGTAATGCAAATCTACGAATGTGACTAAAGATATGATTTGTAGAGAGTCTTTGAGAAAAATGTGCATGTCGGTATAGAAGAGTATTAAATAACACACACACACACACACACACACACACACACACATATATATATATATATATATATATATATATATATATATATATATATATATATATGGTCTTACTCAAATGAGAACCACTCTCATGGGAGATATGAGATCTAATCTCAGCTACTCATTTAAATACATTATTTTCATCTCTCACCATTTATTTAATATTTTAATATTTCACCAACTTCTAATTCAACTACCTATCACCTTCAACCACCGCTGACCACCACCACCATCTCCGGCGACCACCAGAAAATCACCACCAGCAAACATAAAATCACCACTGGAAAACATAAAATCACCACCAGAAATCGAAAAGCACCGTCAGAAAACAAAAATAAACGCCTGAAAATTAAAATAACCACACCGCCACCATCTACAAAGCACCACCACCACCCTCAAATCCGAAAAATCACCAACTACAAAACAAAATCACCGTCGAAAAATCAAAAACACCATCAGAAAACAAAAATCGCCAAAAAACGAAAAAAAAATCACCACCAGCAACAACCATTTCTTTCCACCAGTAGCTATGTTGACAAGCATTAATCACCACTGATGATTTGCTCCAGATCTGAGCGACAAAAATAGTAGTATAGATCTGGCGTTCAGACGGAACGCAGCGGTGAAGTCGGCGAATGGAGCCGCAGGCTGAGGAGAGAGGGAGGAGGGAGAGAAACCGCCGGTGGAAAGTCGGGGATGGAGGCTGGGTCGGCGATGTGCTCGCGAGGGAGAGCGAAATGATGGCGCTCATCCGTGGAGATGTTGGGGAAACGGCTGCAGAACTGGTGGCGGCAACGCTGCGACAGCCTATATATATATATATATAGGCGGTGGGCGGTGGGCGGTGGGGGATGTGGCTGGTGAAGAGATGAAAAAACAAAATGGGAGCAGGATGAAGACACGGAGAGAGAAGAAAGATAGAGGTTACGGAGAAACAAAAGGCTTGGATTAAAAGTTTTTATGTAAAATAAAGGGCTGAGATTAGATCTCATATCTCACATTATTTGGGGTTCTCATTTGAGCAAGAGCCTATATATATATATATATATATATATATATATATATATATATATATATATATATATATATATATATAATTTTTGGTGATGTGAAAAGCATAATTCGTCAAAAAAAAACCAAGGATATTGAATAAATATTTGTAAATAGATGAAACTTTTGCATGATTTGATTTGATATTATTTTTTTTACAAGTAGGAGGAATCTTTTGACATATATAGATAAAAGATTTGAGATGACATACTTTCAGTAAATGAGATTACATGATATGGAGTTGTGTTATATACATAATGTGGATTACATATTATTAAAAATTACATATACATGTGCTGGAACTAGAGGATGTACCCCGATTCACTTGCGATGCGAGAATAGTAACTAGGTTCAAAAGTGTGTGAGATGGTAACGCCAAGTGCTATGTGTGTGTGTATAGAAGTGAATGAAGACAAACCTCTGCTAGCTCTTTTATTCCGGTCATTCTCTTCTCCATCGGTCATGGCCGAAGGGAATTGGAGGTGGGAAAAGTTGTTTCGCAAAATCTGGGGTGTGAATGTTGAAGTCCAATGTCTTGTTCTGCTCCACGAAGACGTGGTCTTCATGTATTCAAACTTCAAAGAATAGGTTTTCGTCTATATGAGCTGTGTTTTAGTCCACTATTCCTGGTACTTGAATTTGTCACGGGCATCTAACATGTCTCCAGGCTGGCTTCGGTCAGGCTCGCTTGATCAGAGTCCAACTCGGCCCATCTTCGGGAGAATCCGTAGGTCGGCTTGGCTCTAACTTGTGGTTGGCTTCGACCTTACCCAAGGGTTTATCATGATTGGGCCTATTTCCTATGTGAAATAATGAAACCAAACTTATAATTTGTCAATGCACAAGTTTTATTTGATGTTTTACATATTTGAATAATTTAATATGGAGTATAATTTTATTTTATTTAATAATAAATTATAAGATATAAATTTTAATTAATTTTAAAAAATAATATAAAATATATTACGTTTTTATGTAAGTAAAAATAAGATAAAATTTTAATTTTATTAGGCTGTTGACATGATTTGATTCTTAAACCATTGTCAACATTTTGGATATCAAAATATACAATTTTATTTCTATAAATACTCACGGTTATGAACTATTTGTATTGAGAGATATAACGACTATAACTCCTCATACTATACTTCGAATCACATAACCTAATTTTTATTATTTATTATTTAATAATATAATAAAAATGGGGGAATCAATAAATACGTCCCGGTGGCTTACCACAAGTTTACAAATAGGTAAAGAAAGAATGGGGTTTTAAGATAAGGACAATGAAATAAATGTCATTTTTATTCTATTTATTGTAGAGCCATGTACTTGTGATTTTGTCATCAAATATTGAATAATATATGCATGAAATTCTGTCTTTTGTTCTGCAGGATTTGAGCTGATCTTATTAAATTTGGTCATTAGTCTTATCTCAATTGCTTACGATTGTGTGCTACTTTTCTTTGTAATTATCACCTTAGAGGAGTGAAAGAGTTTTCATGTTCAGTTTTCTTTTTAAATTAAAAATATGTTATTCATGCTCATGTGTTTCTTCTTGTTTGCTATTTTTGGATATGTGTATGATACATGTGATGTGCATTGAATATCTTTAATATTTCTTTGTGCTCTATAATTTTTCTGAAATGATGTTGTAGAAGTTATTTAAGTTTTAGTTGCAAGAGGTGTAAATAATAAACGGATTTTTCGTGTAATGAGATTTGAGAAGTGAAAAAAATGTTTTGTTCTCAATTTTCTACTTTTACAAGATATACATATAAATTATAAAATAAGAAAAATATTTGCATCAGTCTGGCACTTATTTATTTATTATTTTCTAAAGAAGTGGTTGTGGCATCCAAGTAATTAATGCAACATTTACTACCAACCTCTGGAAGACAAATCTAGAAATTGGTAAGTATGGGGGAAATTTAAACTTAATAACCGGCCGTGAGATTGTATATCAATTTAAACATAATATAGGAAAACATTTAGGCACAAAAGCAATTAAAATGATAATTATTTTGAGGAAAAAACGTGATCTCGGTGTCAATTTTAGGTCATCTTTGATGGCGGACAATAACTAACATTTTTTTGGATGATATATATCATACATGGTAGGTACCCTTTGCCCCACTGTGAATCCTTCCCTGATTACCTCCGCATATCTGAACCTCCTGCAGCTCCTTGCAGAATGTACAGTGATTGTGTACTTAAACCATGCTTAACCATCTATCAAAATCCATGGCATATAGACAAGATAACAAAAATTAATAGACAGAAGATATGAGAACTATAGTCCATAACTATACAAATTTTTATCATGTAGTTTGGTTCATATAAAATGTAAGACAACATTATGTACATTCCTTTGTGGCTGAAAATTCTATTCTAAAACTGAAAAGGCTTAATGAAGCGGCCTGAATCACCGGTAATGTGAAGGAAATTCCAAGGACATGTTAAACTAGAAACGAGGTCCTCTTTTCACCGAGTAGCCTTCTTTGGAGGGTGTTTCCTTGTTCTTGACCTGAGTCTAGTCCTCGGTCCACCTTCCGACTTTCCAGTGCCATGGTCCTGGTCCTGTTTAGGTGGAGGAGTCTCCTCCTGGACTGGATTTACCTTGAGCTTATTTCTCCTCTTGTATACAATAATACGTTGATCTTTAGGGGCCTTCCCAGATTCTTCAGCTACAGGAGACTTGCCCCTTGAGGAAGGCTCAATGTCAGCAAGTCTCTTCATCTTCAATGTGCCTTTGTTTCTCTCAGAGGATAAGCAAATTGTGTGACTTCTTGAAGATTTTCTAGGAGTTACGTCAGCTGAAGTATGTTGACTTTGGTTGGCACTGCGAGAAAGATTAGCCCCCAGCTTGGCAGCCCAGTCATCGTTCCCAGGAAAAGACCCTTCACTATCTAAAGCCGACTTGATTCTCTCCTCATCTTCTTCCGCGGCTTCCCTGAAGGAAATGTCACTCCAAATGTGATCCTCCCCAAGTTCATCAGCCATTAATTTTGTTTCAGCCAAAAACTTGGGATAATCTGCAAAATATGCATCGCTAAATATTATAAAAGGACTGGTAGCAAAGAAGGCACGAGTACTATCTAGTAGATTAATTTTAAAAATTTTGTTGCCATATGCACCAAATTGTAAAGGCAGTATGCATTTCATCGACAGATATAATGCATTTTACTCTCTGTATGCTAATGAAGTTGCCAAAAAAACAAAAGGAAACGTTACAAAGAAATGAGGGCAAAGTTGTGAGCACAGGATATCTCTCTACTGTAATTGAATACAGGTTTACAGCAGATGACAGGGTTATATATAAAAATTGTGGTCTTAGGGTTTGGCTTGGGTTCTTGCATTTTTTAACGTAAGAAATGGCAATTAGTTTCATTTTTGGAAATTTTTGAAGGTGTCTAGTCTGCTTTTGCTTCATTGTACAAACTATAAAGATCCATAATCATACTGACAAGGATATCAGACAACAGATTTACAAGTGTTCACTTTAAATCACATAATTAAGTACTAATTATCAAAACTAATAACTTACCTGGATGACAAAGGAGTAACATATGCATGCCCCCAAGCACATCCAGTTTCTGTTTAATTTCTAAAGCATGCTGAAGACAGAAGACATGCCATCGAGAGGAATCATAATCAAGGCCGGATACTGGGGAAACTTCCCCCAGTTCAGTTTCAGAGTCGGAGGCATCCTTATAGGTCAGAGCTATAAGATCCAGTGAGGATATATCCTTTGGAGGCCTACTACTACAGGAAGCTTCCATCCGCCCTGCATTTAATATATATTTCCATATTAGATTACCTTCGTGATATCTACATATTTTCATTTTAACTGACATAATAAACCACAACAGGTCATGAATTTCTTACAGAATACAATATGCATTTTACCTACTTCTCTGAAAGCTTACCCTTAGATATACTGCACGAGAAACAACTATCTATGGTATGCAGAAAATAAAGGGAGTGTTAACATGTCTTTGTTGAGAAAGGGAGAAGCTGTAAACTGGTATGTAGTATTCTTTACCTAAACCGGAATCCAGCAGATCCACTTCACTAGGTTTTATGATTGCTGAACAAGCAAAACATAAAACCCCACAAGCTAAACATGAAAAATGACCTGCATCGGGCAACCACTCACATTGATCAGGTCCGTATTTTTGAGTGTTAATGTTCAGGTTCTGAGAAGTCAGGGTTCACAATAAAAATTAATGTATTTGCTAAACAAGGGAATATTCTTACCATTATGCAAATCAGGAAAATTTCCCTTGAAAAAATCACAGGGCAAAAGAATAGGTGGAGATCTTTTCCCAAGACTATGAAGCAGGTTGGTATTATGCTTCACATCTTGCACAAAGAGCTCCTTCACGAGGCGTTCCCCATCACCTTTATGCTTCTCTTCTAATCCCGAATTCCTTGTTTCCATGCTCACTGGTACCCTGAGAATGTAAGATCATATAGAAAATCTTCATCATGAAGCAATTATAATACTTACTACGTATATGACTGTTCAACTAAATCATGCTCATGGAACCAAAATATTACCATCTATCTTATAAAGGTTTATGCTAAACTTCTTAAAGATACTAACATATGAGAATAATGCTGTGTTTAGAATGCAAGTATGCAACAATTATAATGACAGAATCTTTATTGACTAATATTTTAGTCCAATTCCGAATATGGATTTTTGCAAATAAGCTAGCTTAAAAAGCCATACTCAATACACTCGAAGTAATCAATGAACTGGGAAAACCTTGAAGAGAATGACAGGGCATGATCATAGAGCAATTGGATATGGGAAAAAAGTGGAGGATAGTTTATTGCAGCTCGTCGTATTTCAGCTTCTCTTGCAAACCGTAACCATTCAGGAGTTGCAATATTTGAAGCTTCCGCGCAGTTGAATCCTATGTGCATTAATTAATGTCAAGATAGATATAGTATTGATATAATAATATTACAAACAAAATCCAAGGTAAAAAGATGTCTGACCATGACCGAATCCAGAATGGTAAGCCCTTGGAAAAGTGACAACAAATTCTCCCGGATTCTGGACCAGCCTGGTTTCACAAAGCAATAAAGGCGGGAAAGAAATATATGAATAAATCGCCAGAAATTATACAGTCACATACCCTTTGTTCTAAACCATTCAGTAGAAAAAGATAAAACAGTTACCTGCAACATCGAATGCCAGCATTAAGAAACACTTCCGGGGAGATGACCGTGGTCTTTTTAGCAAGGCTAGCAAAAGTCGCTGCAGTTGTACATGCTAAAACTAGTAAGTACTGAGAAAAAATATGCAAAACCCTTACAAAATGGAAAAGACTAATATATAACAGTTCGAACTAATATAAAGCTGAAACGACATACTTGGAGGTTCAACAAAATACTATGGCCTTAAAGACTTTATAAGTGCTTCCCCACATACAATGCATAAAGTTTTAATCTTGAACTAAACCTTGAATTAGATATACAAATTGGAGAAATGGTTTGTTAACCATGGCAATGGCAATTTTGCCACCCCACAAAATCATATCAATTGCATACAACACATGTTAAGAGCAAATTATGATAAACATAAATTGAGACAATGTAGCATAATTTCAATAATAACCAAACTCACAGATAGGATTCATCTCAGCTCTATAGCTGTGATTTCTGATGACCTCCTCAAAAGCGGCTGCAGAATCCTGAGGCACTCCGTACCAAGTCTTCCTGTCCCCTATATGCATGTAATTGAGGCTATGCAGATCATGATCCTCTACATGCCACGCGAACCAGCTAAAGAGCATGCCCATATAGACCATTGGGGATGTAACTCCGGGGATATCATCTTTTATGAACCTTAGGGGACATCCTTCTAACCTTGCAGTTCCCCTCAAATTCCAATTAGAATCTCCCACATTTAAATATTCATTCAATCCATCTCCACCCCTCCGCTTCTCCAACTCCACGAAAGCTGATATGTGCATGTCATTTGCATACTCAACCTCAAAGGGTTTATCACCATTAGCATTCCAATAAAGGCTTTCGATTTCCAGAGGACTTAAAGCCCCCTTTTCTATCGAACTTCCCTTGAAAAAGCTTTTCTCGAAAGACTTAGCCTTTGCTTCGAATTCAGCAACAGTGTAAGTCTTACCACTCTCCCTCACAGATTTAATCACAGGGTAGTGTTTTCTCTGGCAAGAACCAACTTCCTGCACCCGAGTGGTGAATGTTGGCTTTAATTCGCCTTCCGGGGAGGCAGAACAGGCCAACAAAGACTTATTAAGTTGATCAAATGTGGTTTTCATCAAGGGCAACAAGACAGGGGGTATAATTTTACAAATACCAAACACAGAAGCCTCTTTCTCAATTTTACGAATATAACCAATAGGATCCTGAAATTCCTCGAGGGTCGGATGAAATTCGGGTGCTAAAGGAAGGGATTTAAGCCATTGCAAAACCTCTGTTTTTTTATAAGGGCGTGGTTTGTACCCTGCTCTGCCTCTAATTCTTGCCATTGAATTTACAAAAAAAGCTTACAACAATTAAACACACAAGAAGAAATGTATATATCAATAAATTAATACGTACAAGATCTGTGAAGCTTTGAGAAGGGCCTGATACAGGAGCTTTAAAGGCAGAGAAATGAGAAAGACAGAGTGAAAAGAAAGAGAGAAGGTGAGCTGGTATATTGTATTCTTCTTGGGTAGTAGTATCAGTATTATACCGAGATTTAAGATTACAGAAAAAATGGAGAATGTGCAAATAAATGTGTTTCGGTGGATTAATTGTATGTTCACAACTAGAAACAGTTATTTTGTAAATTTTTAAGGATAAGGACGAAGAGAATTAGATGATTTTAATTCATACGTGTTGTTCAGCCACCGCCTACTTATAATTTTATTATCAAAATTTGAACATTGTATGCATGAAATTTGTATCTTTTGTTCTTGAATTGGATCTCATCTTATTGAATTTGGTCCTTAGTCTTATCTCAACTGTCGACTGTATGCTGCATTTTCTTTGTGACTGCTTACGACTGTTACGTTACATTTTTTTTGTGATTATCATCTTTGATGACTGAAAGAGCTTTGTAGTTCATTTCTTTTTTTAAAATAATACTGAAATATGTTATTCATGCTTATAATGAGTTTCTGGTTTATATGTTTTTTTTTAGTTTGTTAGTTTTGGATGTGTATATATGACCCATGGACACATGTTAAGTGCTAAATTCTATGCATTTAACTCCATTTGATTGGTGTGGTTGTTGTATATGTAAGGGGTCCACCATTATAAGGAAATGGAAGCCAATCAAAATGGGTTAAAAGCATAGAATTTGTTACTTAGTATGTGTCTATGGGTCAAAAGTGAAAGGCCTGATATAGGGCTTTAAAGGGAGAGAAATGAGAAAGACAAAGTAAAAAGAAAGAGAAAATGTGAGCTGGTATATTGTATTCTTCTTGGGTAGTAATATCAGTATTATACCGAGATTTAAGATTACAGAAAAAAATAGAGAATGTGCAAATAAATGTGTTTCCGTGGTTTAATTGAAAGTTCACAACTAGAAACGGTTATTTTGTAAATTTTAAGGATAAGGACGAAGAGAATTAGATGATTTTATACCCTACGTGTTGTTCAGCCACCGCTTACTTATAATTTTATTATCAAAATTGAACATTGTATGGATGAATTTGTAGCTTTTGTTCTTGAATTGGATCTCATCTTATTGAATTTGGTGCCTAGTCTTATCTCAGTTGTCGACTGTCTGCTGCATTTTCTTTGTGACTGCTTACGACTGTATACGTTACATTTTTTTGTGATTATCATCTTAGATGAGTGAAAGAGCTTTGTAGTTTAATTTTTTTTTTTTAAAAAAAAAAAAAACTGAAATATGTTATTCATGCTCATAATGAGTTTTTGGTTTTATATGTTTCTTTTAGTTTGTTAGTTTTGGATGTGTATGGATGACCCATGAGCACATGTTAAAAGCTAAATTCTATGCATTTAACTCCATTTGATTGGTGTGGTTGTTGTATAAGTATGAGGTCCACCATTATAAGGAAATAGAAGCCAATCAAAATGGGTCAAAAGCATAGAATTTGTTACTTAGTATGTGTCTATGGGTCAAAAGCGAAAGGCCTGATATAGGGCCTTAAAGGGAGAGAAATGAGAAAGACAAAGTGAAAAGAAAGAGAAAATGTGAGCTGGTATATTGTATTCTTCTTGGGTAGTAGTATCAGTATTATACCGAGATTTAAGATTACAGAAGAAAATAGCAAATGTGCAAATAAATGTGTTTCCGTGGTTTAATTGTAAGTTCACAACTAGAAACGGTTATTTTGTAAATTTTAAGGATAAGGACGAAGAGAATTAGATGATTTTATACCCTACGTGTTGTTCAGCCACCGCCTACTTATAATTTTATTATCAAAATTGAACATTGTATGGATGAATTTGTATCTTTTGTTCTTGAATTGGATCTCATCTTATTGAATTTGGTCCCTAGTCTTATCTAGTTGTCGACTGTCTGCTGCATTTTCTTTGTGACTGCTTACGACTGTATACGTTACATTTTTTTGTGATTATCATCTTAGATGAGTGAAAGAGCTTTGTAGTTTAATTTTTTTTTTATAAAAAAAAACTGAAATATGTTATTCATGCTCATAGTGAGTTTTTGGTTTTATATGTTTCTTTTAGTTTGTTAGTTTTGGATGTGTATGGATGACCCATGAGCACATGTTAAAAGCTAAATTCTATGCATTTAACTCCATTTGATTGGTGTGGTTGTTGTATATGTACGAGGTCCACTATTATAAGGAAATAGAAGCCAATCAAAATGGGTCAAAAGCATAGAATTTGTTACTTAGTATGTGTCTATGGGTCAAAAGCGAAAGGCCTGATATAGGGCTTTAAAGGCAGAGAAATGAGAAAGACAAAGTGAAAATAAAGAGAAAATGTGAGCTGGTATATTGTATTCTTCTTGGGTAGTAGTATCAGTATTATACCGAGATTTAAGATTACAGAAAAAAATAGAGAATGTGCAAATAAATGTGTTTCCGTGGTTTAATTGTAAGTTCACAACTAGAAACGGTTATTTTGTAAATTTTAAGGATAAGGACAAAGAGAATTAGATGATTTTATACCCTACGTGTTGTTCAGCCACCGCCTACTTATAATTTTATTATCAAAATTGAACATTGTATGGATGAATTTGTATCTTTTGTTCTTGAATTGGATCTCATCTTATTGAATTTGGTCCCTAGTCTTATCTCAGTTGTCGACTGTCTGCTGCATTTTCTTTGTGACTGCTTACGACTGTATACGTTACATTTTTTTGTGATTATCATCTTAGATGAGTGAAAGAGCTTTGTAGTTTAATTTTTTTTTTTTTAAAAAAAAACTGAAATATGTTATTCATGCTCATAATGAGTTTTTGGTTTTATATGTTTCTTTTAGTTTGTTAGTTTTGGATGTGTATGGATGACCCATGAGCACATGTTAAAAGCTAAATTTTATGCATTTAACTCCATTTGATTGGTGTGGTTGTTGTATATGTACGAGGTCCACCATTATAAGGAAATAGAAGCCAATCAAAATGGGTCAAAAGCATAGAATTTGTTACTTAGTATGTGTCTATGGGTCAAAAGCGTAAGGCTTGATATAGGGCTTTAAAGGCAGAGAAATGAGAAAGACAAAGTGAAAATAAAGAGAAAATATGAGCTGGTATATTGTATTCTTCTTGGGTAGTAGTATCAGTATTATACCGAGATTTAAGATTACAGAAAAAAATAGAGAATGTGCAAATAAATGTGTTTCCGTGGTTTAATTGTAAGTTCACAACTAGAAACGGTTATTTTGTAAATTTTAAGGATAAGGACGAAGGGAATTAGATGATTTTATACCCTACGTGTTGTTCAGCCACCGCCTATTTATAATTTTATTATCAAAATTTGAACATTGTACGCATGAATTTGTATCTTTTGTTCTTGAATTGGATCTCATCTTATTGAATTTGGCCCTAGTCTTATCTCAATTGGCGACTGTATGCTGCATTTTCTTTGAGACTGCTTACGACTGTATACGTTACATTTTTTTGTGATTATCAGCTTAGATGAATGAAAGAGCATTGTAGTTCTATTTTTTTAAAAAAAAAAAACTGAAATATGTTATTCATGCTCATAATGAGTTTTTGGTTTATATGTTTCTTTTAGTTTGTTAGTTTTGGATGTGTATGGATGACCCATGAGCACATGTTAAAAGTTAAATTTTATGCATTTAACTCCATTTGATTGGTGTGGTTGTTGTATATGAAAGAGATCCACCATTATAAAGAAATGGAAGCTAATCAAAATGGGTCAAAAGCATAGAATTTGTTACTTAGTATGTGCCCATGGACCACCATAGAAAAATCAATATATATAATGTTGATCATAAAGTATCAAAATTTAACATATGTAGGTTGCATAGCGTGATTTATATATAATGTGATTATATTTAAGATATGTTGGTTGCATAATGTCATATTTAATATATATAATGCGTGATTTTATATATAAGTGGATTACAGAGTATCAAATTTAAGATATGTTGGTTTCGGGATATCATATTTTATATATATGTGGATTACTGAGTGATATCATATTTTACATATAAAATGGATTACAGGGTATAAGATTCACATATACATGTTAGTGTCTCATTTACATCTAGTACGAATTGCCAATATCAGATACTGGGTATAATATTATAGTTGTAGTATGTTAATATTTCTAATTAAATACCTCAGCTTTACGTTAATTACTATGATAGACAAGCAAAATGAATGTTATCATAGATTGTTATTATAAATAGTATCTACAATGAAATGTTGTAGAGTGTATGATTGGAAGAATATATAACATTACAGAATATATGACTGAAAACATGATTTGCATAAAGCATTTGAGGGGGTGAAATATGTGTATGATAATATTGAAGAGTATAGATTAAGAAATATTAGTTGTCGATAAGAACGGAGAAGCAGAATTGTTATTGAAGAATATTGATAAAATTAACGTTATCGTAGAATAAAGTTGTAGAGCATATAACCTAAATCATATGCAAACTGGCGTGTATTCTTGAAATTTATGATTTGTTGGGAATGTTGAAGGGAATAATCTGGTAAATTGCTCGATTTAACGGTGACATCATGGTGGTCGCCATAATAAATTAGGAGTTTTTTTTGAATAAAGAGGACGGAATTAATATTTTTAGATTTACCCTTTAAAATTTAAACAATAATTTTAGGTGAACGATACGACGGCACCCTCAAACTCATTATTGTCAAAATGTGTATGGTAATACTGAAAAGTATTAGCTATTTACTGGTGACGTGAGAAATAGAATTTATCATGTAACAAGATTTGTAAATAGTTGAAATAAATACTTTCACATAGTTTGATTTGGTGTTAGCTTCTTGACATACAAGCAACAAGAATCTTTCTACATATATGGAGAAAACAATTGAGATGACGGATTTCATATGTAATGAGATTGTTCGATATCATGTCGTGTTATATATATAGTATGGATTACATAGTATTATTTGTACGGAAAAGTTGCAAACATATAAAATGACCATTCTATACAGAAACAGTATTATCTATAAGGAAAAGTTGCAGACATTATCTTTAGAGAAAATTTTTGTATGGTATATGACATGCAAGATATGCAAATATGTATTCGTAGAGAGCGATTGTAAGAGAAATATGTGTATGACAATATTGAAGAGTGTCGACTAAGAAGTATTAGTTATCGGCAAGACATGACAAGCAGATTAAACCTATAACAAAATTTGAAGAATATTGAATAAATATATGTCACTCAAGTCTTACGAATAATTATCATTTCATAATCAATAATCTCAATATTGTCATACATATATATTTTTCCTAAAAAACTCTCTGTCATGGACTCTTCTTTTCATTACTTTTAATTCATCTCTTACTTTTCATCAACAAGTTTCCAAGTTATTTAGTTTTTGTTTAGTCTCTCCTTGTGAGAGTTTGGTTTTTATTCTGGCGTTTTCGTTGTTCATCATGTCTGGAATTACAAATCTGCGGGATTTTCAAGGTGTTGATTCAGTGATAAATTTTTTTATGGCGATGTATTTATGGCCGATTGCTCAAACAACAATTGGATGATTACATCATGTACATATCTCTTCAAAAAATCGCTTAGTTGTCTATCCAAGAAGAAAGGATTCAATATCAATATGATTATGCGTTTGTTCAATTTCAATTATATGTGGAGATGTCATATGACTTTTGTTATTGAATTGTTTTCTTTTTTCAAAAAAAAAAAAAGCACTTAAGTTGGGTATTTAGTAGAATCTGACATCTTACAATCCAAATTAAATGTATGAAACTAGATACTACATTTATAACCTATATATGTTAAATATGATACTCACTGTCTCAGAATTCCGACATCTAAATCCCTTCCTCTCAATCATCAGAATTTTTGAACTTTTCCGATTGATATTCTAATTACTTTTATGATATTATTACTAGAAAAATCTTGTAAACTTCACATAAACATACGAAAGAAATTCAATGCACACTTCATTCATCACATAAAGATCCAATAACGATATTTTTTTGTAAATAAAAAACTCATAATGATCCTGAATATATTTCAAATTTTAACCAAAACTAATCCAAAAAAAAAACTCTATCGCCTAAGATGATAATCATACGCAGTTGAGATAAGATTGAGAAACAAATTTATAAGATAAGATCCAATTAAAGAATAAATGACAAAATTTCATGCATATGATGTTCAAAATTTGATGACAAAACTATGAGTAGGTAGTTGATGAATAACAGGTGGAGTGATATATTTAGAATTACTCGAATCTGACACCCTACAATCCATATTATATGTAGAATAACAACAATATTTTACATACATACATACATACGTACATAGAGTTAAGTTCTATGGAGTAGACAAAAATATTGGAGTGTTGGAGTAGAAAATTGGAAAAAATATAATCTAGTCATCTAAAGTTAATTTTTTTTGTCCTACAATATTTGTAAACATTCGACAACCTGCAGATTATGTTCTGCAATATAAATATTGTAATCAAAACGTAGAACAATTACTTTTATAAATCAGAGAATACTATGTTTTGCAATATAAGTAATAAGCTGAACATAAATCTTAATACTTGTTAAAGTTGAAGAATATTATTAAGGGATTGATAAATTTGTTTAATACTCCCTCCGTCCCATTTTATGTGACCTCATTTCCTTTTTGGGACGTCCCAAAAAGAATGAACCTATAATACTTACTATTTTTGAACACTACTTTTCACTATTACACCCACTGCCTCTATATTTTATACTCTCCTTTTATTAAATAAACACTATTACACCCACTACTTTTTTCCACCATCTCAAATCTATTATTAAATATTGACAGGTCTCACCACTTTACCCACTTTTCAACTACATTTACTACTTTTTTCTTAATCTCCGTGAAAATCAAACCAGCTCATACAAAGTGGGACGGAGGGAGTACAACTTATAAATGATAAATTACATAAATATTTGGATAATGAAAGATATTATTTTTGATTAAATTAAAAATTTGTAACTCGTACTCCAATACTCCAATGTTTTTGTGTACCTCATAGAACTTAACTCTTACAGAGTAGTGATCGAACGGGTATTATTTGCATTGAAAGGTTGCAGAGTATTTCACATAACATTCACCAAAAAATCTTAGCTGATGGTGTCATCGAGAAAAAAAGGGCTATGTCTTGCGACGAGCACCGAAGAATGTTGGATAAATATATGTAAATTAACAAAAACTGATATTTAAAACTATATTGATTTTGTCTCTAATTGTCATGATGTACAGACAAATGTGTTTGAAAATACATCGAAAGTTCAACTTAAATAAATTGATGCCTTGATGGTTTGACAATACAAACACAAGAGTAGCAATGATCCCGGTATGTCAAATGCTTAGCATTGGTCTGAATTGGAGTCCGTTTCTGAAAGCTTGAGCGATACAAGACAATGATCACTTCCACAGAAACCTGCGTAAAATTCAACCAAAACATATAAGAGAAATATATTTAAACAGAAGGCAGCAGGCAGCGGGAATAGATGGATGTATATAGCAACAAAAAGGTTATTAGGGTTACTCCGCCTTCCAAAAAAAAAATAAAAAAATTACCCTGCAGACTGCAGTGCAAACTCTGGGAAACTGCAATTATTAACTACTATCCAATCTCACGACTCCACATTATTGTCATGACATCATGGCTCTCCTTACCACCGCCGTGGCAATTTTGATGTATTTAGTAATTAGTTTTAAGATTAAAGTATATTTCTATATAAACTATAAAAGTTATATTACCCTGTAACTCGATCCCCTTTCCATGCATCTCGCATGCAACAATTCTGTCCTTGAGCGTTTCTGAAACAATGAAGTAGTCTATCCTTATCCTTTTTCCACGATATCTGCAAGAAATGCAAAGTCAGCAGTTCATTATTTACATAAAATCTATCAAAGATGTGATTTGCAAATAAAATCTTTCTTCATAAAAAAGTTATGACTAGCCAACTGAGGTATACTTGGAATCCCTGCAGGCGGCCAAGCATTCTCCCCTCAAAGATTTGTACTCTTATCAAAGATGTGATTTCCAAATGAAGGATTTACAGCATACACAAATGTTAAGACATCGAGAAAAACTTACTTCCCCACAAGGTTTCCTGACCAAGAGAAGCCACGCTCCATACCTTTGTCCTCATGTAGGACTCTGTAGGCATCTAGAAGTTTTCGCCTGAAGCAGAATTGACGGAATGAAAAATTCAAACTTTATATGCATAATGATTAAAGATCACCTATTTTAAGATGGCCAGGGATATTTGAATAAAACAGCAACAGGTTACTCTACAATAAAAAAGGGGTTACATACTGCTTTAATATCGCACCAAAACGCTTCCTCTCAGACAATGTAAATCCAGGTTGCCCACAGTCCTGCACAATCAGAGAGGAATATCCTGTAACTTAAAAGTTGGAAATTTAAAAGTGTAAATGGCATATACTCTCGAAAGAGCTAAGATATTTAAAGTATTGATCACAATTGTTTAACCAGTATCACTCCATCATTTAATTGTAAAATCACAGTATGCTCTTACCTTATTTGATAAAGATGAGCATATTGGAGTTTTGGGAGATGAAAATACTCTTCATAGAGAAATACAATATTAATACTATTTACAAGAAACACAAGTCTTGTAATTTAATTATGTATTTTTACAACTAGCATTATATGAAAACTCATTCCATATCTATTCATGAATACACAGGTCACCTTGAAATTATGGTTTAAGAACGTCTTTATTCAACCAACATCATAGTAAAATTTACAATAAAATTTAAACTAGAATCAATCTTGATAAGATGAATCATGTCATATAAATGGCATAAGCTTCCTACTAATTTTGTAAGGAACGGAGTGCTACCAAACCCAGGTTTTCATGAGAGCAACATACGTAGTTCAAGGAGATTAAAGAACCAGTCTCTGGCAATAAATCTTTTATAGCTACATAAACAAAAGACAATATGTAAAAGTGATTAAACTGCACAGAAAGCATATAATGAACAAGCACCTCTTTATTTGGTGGAGTATAAGCATTGAGCTTGGCCGAGCTAAAAAATTCTGGATGACTCACATCAGTCTCTTCATGGCTACAAATGCCAGAAGTAAAACAGGTTAATAAAGGATAATAAGTAATTCTGCGCTGTTCTCTTAGAAATGGAAACTAAACTCAGTGAGTATTTACTTATACAATAACAATATTCAAGAATATTGCAATAAAATGAAACATGAAAAATTATAAATACATATTATATAATATATAATTACAAGTGACCTGTAGATCAGTTGGTACAAATTGGGGTATACTATCACGGAGAGCCGCGTTCGATTCCTCTTGGAGCCCTCCCTGGTGATAAGCTCTGGCTCCGCCACTGTACAGCTGCTTTGTCCTACTGTAGTACTGTGAGTTGGCTTTCTTAAAGTCTTTTAAAGTTGGATTGGTTTTTCAGGTCTTGTTTAACTTACAAAGTCTGCAAAACTAAAAGTCTTATTTCATTAATCAGTAATTCTTGCACGTATATGCATTGTGTGTTTTGCAAAGAAACTCTACAGCATAATATGCCCAGTTCCCACTAACTAAATCAATAGAGTTCTTGGTAAACATTCAGAAACAAAAATAAAATTGCGGAACTAAGCAATTAGAGAATAACACGAGCTAAAAAAGAAAACATACCTTACATTAAGGTCCCCACACCAGATAAGGGGTTTATCCAAATTTTGCAAAACAAAGTCTAGCATTCGCTGATCCCATTTCCTTCTCCTCTGAAATGAGGTTTCCTCATCTTTCCAACCATTGTTTGGCACATACGTATTTAACAAACGAAAGGATTCAAATTCAGCTAGAATAACCCGGCCATCAGGTTCGTGCTTTGAACCTATAAAGATACATTTATAAATTCAAATTCTCCCAGTTTTCAATGGAAATAGTTGGAATATTAAAAGAAAGTGTATAATGCTCTAGGGTTACTTGAGTGCAATTTATGGTAACTACTTTAGAGAAGAACATAATTAGTCACTGAATTTCTAAAATGAAAGCCGTTTCCTAACAATTTGGTAGCAGCAGTTTACATTTTAGATAGCTCTATGATGCCCATGAGCCATTGCACAAAAGTGCAGCCAGCCAAATCAGATTGCAGATACACAAAGGTCAAAGGAAGACAATTTAGCAGGCTATATAATATAAAAAATGATAGGAACTTGCGGATTATAAAATTATTTTAGATAAAATTAGTTTGCTTATAGTCCACAAGTTATTAATCGTCTTCCACAATCCAACCCACATAATGAAAGCACCTTCTAGTTCCTTTTTGTTCCCAAAGAACATTTTTAAGGTCGTTACCTAGAAGCCAGTCTAGGACATAAAAATTATTTAGGGGAATCAATTGAATGTAGATGCAAGCAAAAGAAGACGTGCATTCATGAGAAGTAAAGTCTCATTCCCTTTTGCATTTTGTAATTATAGACGAGTGGATTTCCTTATTAAAAACAAACTGACATGAACACACTGCAGGATCCTATACTATACCCCTCATTAGCACAACACCGTAATGTTTTTCGCATCCTTAGTAAACTCAACTAGAGATGCAACTAAAAATTTATAGAACTGGATATTGCAGTCTCTATGGTACTATTTGGCGTTGCTGTTCGCTAAAAATCAGGTGAAAAACTATTTGGTAAATCCAAAAGTAGCTTTTCCGAATATCAGCTTTTAGTTGAAAAGCTGCTTTTAGAAAAAGCATGTCCTCCCATGCTTTTGGAAAAAGCTGCTTTTCAGCTTTTGCGTGAAACAGTTACAGATTTTACCATTAAACCTCACGAAAAACATTATCTTTTCATATTACAACTCAAAATAAGCATATATTAAAAAAAATTACCAAACAGTTATCTGATTTCTACAACATCACTTTTTTTACCAGCACTTTTTCTGACAACAAAGAAATTTTTAACAATTTTTAACAGCACTCCCAAACAGACCCTATATCCCTTATTATTGGAGGTTATATAAAAGAGGAACTCTACTTCTCCAGACATGTATACAATAGCAATGAAATGGAAGTAGTTCAGCAGACCACAACACGTGGAAATATGTATCATGTGTTACATTAATACGTAAATTTACTGTAGTACTATACCTGTTTGATTAAGAGAGAAAGAGACCTTTGGATTGAAACACTTCTTCACAAATAATGCAGTTCCAGCATACTTTGTATCTGAAAGAGACCACCAAAAGTTATAGTCTTTTAATGGTGAATTTGAGATGGCGCGCATTAGAATCTGCATAGTTTGCAAACATAGAACCGTTCAAGGGATTCAGTCTGATAACTGGAATTGTATTTTTTTTTTGAGAGTTGAGAGTGAGGCATTGTAAGATTCAAAAGCTATAAGGTTATACTACTAAGAAGTAAAATATGGATTTACCGAACCCGATTTTTTGGATTTGGATTTCGATATGGATTTAATTTTCAAACCCGAAAAATTTTGGATTTGGATTAGGATATTAGGTATGCCGATCAAAATCTGAAATCCGAAACCCGATCCAAACCCGATCTGAACCCGAAACCCGAAAAAAAGCCGAATATAATATATAGAGAGAGAGTTTTACTCCAATAGAAACATCCTTATTCTAGAAACTAAAAATCAAGATGGAATATCACTAAATCCTAAAGCAAATACCACTAAATTCTTAAACAACCCCATCTCCACCAACCCCACCTCCACATCCGCCACTGCCGCCACCTCCATCGTCGCCTCCTCCATAACCACCACCACCTCTATGCCGCCTGCCCCCTCCATAACCACAACCTCCATCTCCACCTCCATTATTTCTCTAACAACACAATTTCCACCTCCATCTTCACCAGCCCCATCTTGGTCGCTGCTTCAACCTTCTTCAGCCCCGTTCATACTTGTTTCTCCACCTCGGCCTAACTTCAAAACGCGGCGGAGCCGCCACTATTCCGGCAACGCTCCAACCCCCTACTTCAAGCCGCCCAGACCTCCGCTACAATCATCCTTCCTCCATCTCCACCTTCACCTCCACCGTCTCCACCATCTGAATCGAAAACGTGAACAGATATGGAGATTCTCTTGGTTTCCATTTTAGTTTTTATTTTAGTAATTTCTATTTGAGTAATTGCATATATATATATATAGGCCAACATTCAAGAGAGGGACTTCTTATATGGAGTTACATAGTGCGCCACTATAAATCATCAATTTTATTATAAATTCTGTTATGAAATACATATAAAACGTGATTCTAATATAGAATACTATAAAAATAATTTATTTTAATTAATTTAACACTTAAAATTTGATTTAAAAAAGTATATTTTCGAAACTGATTCTACAACAGAATAATTCTGGATGATTATTATTCTGTTATAGAATCATATTGAGACATTGCATAATTTTAGATGATCTTTGGAATAAAAAAATTGTATAACTTCGTTTTCGGTTTAATAATCAAAATTTGCAATTATATTTCATAAAAAATATAATAAAATATATATTATGTATATATTTATAATGGTGTGCTACGTAACTCTTTATAAGAGGGTATGCTATGGAGTGCTACCCTATATATATATATATATATATATATATATATATATATATATATATATAAAATTTTATGTATAACTTTATGTATTACATATTACATTATATATATGTTATCGTATAATTTTTAGAACATATATTTATCTTTGACCTAAAAATTGACTAATAATTAAATTATAGCATTATTCAAAAGGTTAATGTGGTGAATAAAATATTTTCGAATGATAAATATTATTAATTAGGTTAATTAATAAAATATTAATTATACATATATAAACCAAATTAATATTGTGATAAAATGATTGAAGTTGAAATAATAAAATTTATCTCCTCCTGGTGCTCCATGTAGCGTTTGTGATTTCAAGTGCTTGGAATATTTATAATTATAAATATTCTTAGATTTCGGGTTCGGGTTTCGGATAGCCAATCCAAAAAAAACGGGTTTTGGATATACGTGAATATGATCCAAAATCCATTGGATCGGGTTCGGGTATTCATTTTCGGATATTTTTCGGATTCGGGTTCGGGTCAGGTTTGGGTTTGGATAAAATTTTCGGGTTTAGGTATGGATTTTGCGATACCCGACCCGATCCGTCCCGATTGCCATCCCTAATTAGTGTATTGTTGTCATTGTAGCTAACCTCCGTGCCAGAATTCGTAGCACCCTCTCGAGGTTTATATAATACAGATATATTCCTTGAACTTCTTAGAGTTGGATTAAGATTTAACGAATATTGAACTGGTTAATCTGAAAATGATTTAATTCGATAATTTGGTAGAGATGTATTTCTGAATAACAATTGGTATTAGAGCTTGCTCATCGACATACGAATCTAAGATCCATACATTTCTATACATTTAGAAAAGCTATCTCCACAAACTCAATTCATGAACTCCGAGAAACTCGGAATTAAGGTTTCTCCATTTGACCTCGAAGACTATAACAACTGAAAAAATGCTTCATTTCATTAAAGCTGCAAATTCCATGTACATTAGAATGATAGAGAATGATCTTTATGTCCCAATAAAGATCGTTCCTAAATCCGTTGAGAATGGAGGCATGATTCCTCAAAGATCTACAGTCTACTCCAAAGGAACCGACTAAATTTACTGATTCGGATAAGGAATTCGTCGCGCTTGACACATGACTGCGCAGGTGATTATAGTTGAAGCAATGGACAAAATAATGTCTCACCATCGGATAAGAAAAACCGATCTGATCCTTAGCTATTAAAATGCAAAGCCAATGTGGGAAGTCATTGAACTAATGATGGAAGAAACTAATGAAGTGAAAGAAAACAAATTTGATATGTGAATCTTTATATATGAAGCATTTGAATCACAAACTAGACTGTAAATTTCTCAAGTCTTTGAGAGATTCATGTTGATGATGAGTTGACTTTCAATGACAAAAGATATCCACAAAGAAAAATAAACAGAAAGTTTCCATTAGTGATGCCAGGGCACCTTGAAAACAAGCTTTCGTGATTAGGAAAAGTGTCAACTTCAACAACATGTCCCTTGAAAAGGGGAAGTTAAAAACCTATGAAAAGGAGCTGGACCAAAGAGAGATCATCTATGGAACTAAATCACTAAAGAATAATAATGTTACAGTGCAAAAGACTACTACTCTATTTGTAAATGAGCATGTTGCTTTTCAGGATAAAGAAGAAGTAGTTTGAGATAATTGAAGCTGAAACATATGATGTTTCTGTTGATCCTGAGGATAAGTATTATACTCTAGAGGAGCTGGACCAGATGGAAGATAAGACCATGATATAATGGCAGCCAGGTTCAAGCATATCAAATATTAGAGAAACAAAATCCTCGGTATAAAAAAGCACAACAAATAAGATTCAGAACAAGAGAAATTACTTAGAATTAGGCTATGGTTCTAAGAGCAGTAGTTTAAAACCATATATGGTCGACAAAAGCAAGGTGAGGTGAAAACTGCAATGATCTTGGGTACTTCACAACTGAGTGCAGAAGATCTAAAGCAACTCCTACAAGAGAAAAAAAATGTTACTTAAAAGAATAAGAGCTCATATGAAGATCTGAAGAAAGAAAATGAGAAGCTGAAAGTAAAACTGGATGCAATGATTGCCAAACACAAAGTAAGGACATACATTACTAAGGGAAGAAGCTGGGATGATACGAACTCTAACGGGAACTTACATGTTAGGTAATTATGGAATTATGTAGTTAGTGACAAGTTTGAAAGGACAAAGTGGTCCATCTTCTCAAAACATCCATTTCAGTGCAAAATTTTATTTATAAGTTTTATTTGTCATCTTTTCCAAGTCATACTTCATACAAAGCCCTCCAGCCCATATATTAACAAATAACCAATACACATGCCTCAGAACAGCTCTCTAGTCGCGTGCCAAAATGGTGAGTTTTTGCACTATTTTTGAGTAAAATGCACTTCAATTGGACACTATATACACATGTAAATCTTAAAAATATATGCAATTTCTTTTAAATTAGCGTTTTATCCGTTAAAGTCAAAGACTACTTAAACGACGCTAAAATGTTTTTTAAGCTTAATCTTGTAATTGTAAATTTTTAGATACTTTATTATTTAAATGAATTTTTTTCACTCGGCAGGCAGTATAGCGATGAAATAGAGCATTATTAACCCTCTAAGACTCGTATTATTACTGTGTAAATATATAAATGTGAGGCCAACATAGTACATGGATAAACTGGTACCATTGCACAAGTTAAGCTAGGAACGTCTGAAAACGATGGAAAGAAAAAAATGTTACAAGTCTTATTAATTACAGCAAAAAATTCGACGAAATAGATGTTACAACACCTCGCATGTAGTGCAAAAGGCATAAAATGCATATAATAATTATAGAGAAATTGCATCACCAACATTTGGATGCAAGACAAACCCAAAATTTCTAGCTTAATAAAAAACTTGGTTTTGTTGTTGCAGTTATATATCGTGTGGCAACTTTTTTTGATCAGGAGGATAATCCATATCATGGGCCTGGAGCTTCTTGGTACTCTTTGACTTCTTTTTCAACCTTCGGTTCTTCTGCTTGTTGGGCTTCATAGTGCCACTTCCACAAATTATCGCAGTCATGAAAAATGAAAGGAATCCTCCACCATCCGAGTGCCTTCTATGTCGTTGTGCTGTCACTTTCGATTCGTTCCCTATGACGAAAACTTTATCATCCAGTAATTCGACGACACCATTTGCCATCTCCTTGGTGTTCTTTTCTTTATTGGCCTTGTCATTGCTGTTCTTTTCTTCGGCTTCACTCCGGCCATCAAGTTTTGAGGTTCCTCGACATGGAATATCTCTATTTGGATAGGTTGTCGAGGTTGCTTGACCTGAATTCTCTCCGCTTGATGAGGTATTCGAGGTTCTTGGTTGATGAGGTTTTGTCTCCATTTGGCACGGTTGGAAAGGTTCCTTGACTTGAATTCTCTTCATTTGGCATGGTTGGCGAAGTTCCTGGACCTGGATTCTCTGCATTTGGCAGAAGTGGATTCTCCTCTTTTGGCGAGGTTCCTAGACCTGAATACTCTTTGTTTGGCGAGGTTGGTGAGGTTCTTAGACCTGAATTCTCTTCATTTGGCATGGTTGACGAGGTTTCCAAATGTGAATTATCTCCAGCTGGCAAGGTTCCTTGACCAGAATTGTCTTCAATATTTGGCATGGTTGGCGAGAATCCTGGACCTGAATTCTCTCCATTTGACATTGTTGGCGAGGTACCTCGACCTGGATTCTCTCCATCTGGCAGAATTCAATTTTCTTTGTTTGGTGAGGTTGGTGAGGTTCCTAGACCTGAACTCTCTTTGTTTAGCGAGGTTGGTGAGGTTCCTAGACCTGAATTCTCTTTGTTTGGCGAGGTTCTTACAACTGAATTCTCTCAATTTGGGGAGGTTGGCGAGGTTCTTTGACCTAAATTCTCTCCATTTGGCATAACTGAATTCTCTCCATTTGATGAGGTTGACGAGGTTCCCGGGCCGAATTCTCTACATTTGGCAACATTGAATTATCTCCATCTGTCGAGGTACCTAGACCTGAATTCTCTCTATTTGGTGAAGTGGGCGACATTCATAGACCCGAGTTCTCTCCATTTGGCGAGGTTGGCGAGGTTCCTAGACCTAAATTTTCTTTATTTGACTTACCTAAATTCTCTCCATTTGGTGAGGTTGGTGAGGATCCTACACCTGATATCTCTTTATTTGATAGGCATGAATTCTCTGAACTCTCTTCTTTTGGCGAGGTTGGCGATGTTCCTGAACCTAAATTCTCTTCATTTGACGAACCTGAATTCTCCCCATTTGATGACGTTGCTAGACCTGAATTCTCCCCATTTGGCGAGGTTTGTGAGGTTCCCAGACCTAAATTCTCTCCAATTGACGAGGTTTGCGAGATTCCCGGACCCGAATTCTCTTCATTTGCCGAGGTTAATGTCCTAGAATTCTCTCCATTTGCTAGGATGATACGAACTCTAAACAGGAACTTACAGGTTAGAGTAATTATGTAATTTTGTAATCAGTGACAAGTTTTAAAGGACAAAGTGGCCCATATTCTCAGAACAACCATTTCAGTGTAAGCTTTTCTTTTTAGGTTTTATTTGTCATTTTTTTCCAAGTCATACTTCATACAAAGCCATCCAGCCACATATATTAGCAAATAGCCAAATAACCAATACACAAACCTCAAAACAGCTCTAGTCACGTGCCAAAATGGTGAGCTTTTGCACTATTTTTTAGTTAAAATGCACTCCAACCGGACACTATATAAGACACTGGTTAATGCTCTATTTCATCACCGTAGTCATCGATAATTTTTAATTGACCTACCGATTGGAAAAAACTTCCGGTCAACTAATTATACCATTTAAAACTTTCAAATAAGTTATTCTATCGATATCTATCAAAATTTAACTGAAAACACATCCACTTTAATCTCTCTAATCCCTGCCTCGCCGGCAATTTCCCTCTCCCTCTGTTTTCGACACCACAACTCGATAACCCGCGGGGGCAGCCACTGCCAGCCTCTGATCATCTGCCTGTCGGAATCTCTCCTCTCTCTCCACCTCCGTCCCTCGTACAACACAACCGCGTTGCAGCAGTGTAACCCAGACGTCGCCGGCTTCTCTCCGCTGCCTTAGCCACCCTCCTTTTCATCACCCCAACTCCACAGCTACCTTATCTCGTTCTTTCTCACTCGCCACCACCAGCGATTTTCCTCTCCTCCGTTATCGACCCCACAACTCCAATAATACTCCCACCTCCGCTATAACACAATCCACACTTAAACCCTCCGATTACTCCCCCTGTCTCTAAACCAAACCCCCATATCAATTTAACAATCAAATCATTAAGCAGCAAATCCCCAATTTAACCTTAAAAACCCTATTTTTATAGCTATTTTGGGGAAAGTTAGCAATACTCAATTAATCCCCTAACTTACACATGCAAATCTTAAAAAAAAGAATTGCAATTCCGGTAAAATTAACGTTTACCCGTTAAAGTCAAAGACTACTAAAAAACGCTGAAATTTTTTATAAGCTTAATCTCTTGATTGTAAGTTTTTAGATATTTTATTATCTAAATGGAATTTTTTAGAATTTTTTTCCCTCAACAACACAACTAAAAGTTTTGATCCAGTAAAGCGATGAAATAAAGTATTAACCCTGTAAGCCTCCATTATTAGCGTGTGTATATAAAATGTGAGGTCAAACATAGTTTATACTAGTACCATTTCACAAGTTAAGCTAGAAACGTCTGAAAAAAATGGTGAAAAAAAAATGTTATAAGTCTTATTACAACAAATAATTCAATGAAATAGATACTACAATACCTCGCATGTACTGCAAAAGGCATAAGACACATATAATAATTACAGAGAAATTGCATCACCAACATTTTGATGCAAGACAAACACAAAATTTCTAGCTTAATAAAAACTTGGTTTCGTTGCTGCAGTTATATATCGTGTGGCAATTTCTTTTGATCAGGAGGATAATCCATATCATGGGCCTGGAGCTTCTTGGTACTCTTCGACTTCTTTTTCAACCTCCGGTTCTTCTGCTTGTTGGTCTTACCCATAGTACCACTTCCACACATTATCGCAGTTGTGAAAAATGAAAGGAGTCCTCCACCATCTGAGTGCCTTCTATGTCGTCGTGCCGTCACTTTCGATTCGTTCCCTGTGATTAAGACTTTATCGTCTAGTAATTCGACGACACCATTTGCCATCTCCTTGGTGTTCTTTTCTTTGTTGGCCTTGTCATTGTTGTTCTTTTCTTCGGCTTCACTCCGGCCATCAAGTTTTGGGGTTCCTTGACGTGGAATATCTCTAGTTGGAGAGGTTGTCGAGGTTGTTTGACCTGAATTCTCTCCGTTTGATGAGGTTGTCGAGGTTCTTGTACCTGTATTCTCTTCATTTGGTATGGTTGATGAGGTTTCTAGATGTGAATTATCTCCATTTGGCATGGTTGGCAAGGTTCCTTGACCTGGATTCTCTTCATTTGGCATGGTTGGCGAGATTCTTGGACCTGAATTCTCTTTAGGCATGGTTGGCGAGATTCCTGGACCTGAATTCTCTCCATTTGGCATGGTTGACGAGGTTTCTAGACATGAATTATCTCCACTTGGCATGGTTGGCAAGGTTCCTTGACCTGAATTCTCTTCATTTGGCATGGTTGGCGAGATTTCTGAACCTGAATTCTCTCCATTTGGCAGAAGTGAATTCTCTTCCTTTGGCGAGGTTGGCGAGGTTCCTAGACCTGAATTCTCTTTGTTTGGCGAGGTTCCTAGAACTGAATTCTCTCCATTTGGGGAGGTTGGCGAGGTTCTTTGACCTGAATTCTCTCCATTTGGCATAACTGAATTCTCTCCATTAGATGAGGTTGACGAGGTTCCTAGGCCTGAATTCTCTACATTTGGCAACATTGAATTCTCTCCATCTGTCGAGGTACCTAGACCTGAATTCTCTTTATTTGGTGAAGTTGGCGACATTCCTAGACCTGAATTCTCTCCATTTGGCGAGGTTCCTGGACCTAAATTCTCTTTATTTGACTTACCTAAATTCTCTCCATTTGGTGAGGTTGGTGAGGTTCCTACACCTGATATCTCTTTATTTGATAGGCATGGATTCTCTGAACTCTCTTCTTTTGGCGAGGTTGACGATGTTCCTGAACCTAAATTCTCTTCATTTGACGAACCGGAATTCTCCTCATTTGGCGACGTTGCAAGACCTGAATGCTCCCCATTTGGCGACATTGCAAGACCTGAATTCTCCCCATTTGGCGAGGTATGTGAGGTTCTCGGACCTAAATTCTCTCCAATTGACGAGGTTCGCGAGATTCCCGGACCCGAATTCTCTCCACTCAGACCGGTTTCTGGACCTGAGTTCTCTCCATGTGGCGAAGTCATGCCACTGTCCTTGAGTGCTGCAGAAAGATCTGATGCCAATGATCTTGTTTCTATATCCATAGATCCACTTTCGGAGTCACTCAAAGTGATAATATTGGGGTCAATCAATGTGGCAAGATCGGGGTCACCCAATGAAGTAGTATCAAGGTCACTCACTGTGGTAGCATCGTCCTGTTCTTCCTCTTCTTCGTAATATGTTGTCCTTGGCTTGGTGCTTTCTGAATGAGTCAATCGTCGGCTGATTTGCCTGATCATAATTCTTCGATTAAATGCTTTTGGAATGTTCTCAGACCCTTCATGTATGTTCCTGATTTTTGTATTGACAAGATTAAGAGTAACAATGAGATAGCCTTGAAGATCACCTGATGGGCGCGAGATCTGCAGCTTCAAAGGTCTTTTCATGATCTCAGAATGAGAATTATTAAGCAGAATGTCGACAGGTAGACAGGTGGTTCCAATAGGCCTATTACTTAATTTTGAAATATTGTAAATTTCCATCATAACAGCTGATGACTTGGAGTTCAAAAAGTTGTCATCGACGCCAAATACCATCCGGAAATTCCACGTGGGATTGGTGTTTCCCTTGTGATCTACCGGTGTTATCAGCTTGTTATCAGGGTGCACCCATGCCATTACATATGTGTGTAAATATTTAGAAACTGGAGGCAAGTCCTGGGCAGCAATGACCTTGAGTTCAAGAAGTTTGAATGGGATTTTGTTCAATGACGTTGTCAGCGAGGGACTTGACATGGCAGGACTTGTCATGGCCCGTGTGAGCACCGACCCACTAGCCCTGCCGCTTGGAGGAAGTGCTGCAACCTTGTCGTCACCCATATTTGAGGACGGAAACAGAAGGGTTGCAGAGAGAGAGATAGCTTTTGGAATTGGTTATGAGGATGCAAAGATGAGATTCCTTAATTTTCCCCTCTTATTTTGTTAATCTATCTCTTGTTCTAAATTTGAAAACTGAATGAGAGATGGTAGTTGAGTGATCGTTTGTGGTCCAGGATTTTTGGTCAATCTTAATTTAGCCTAATTTGGGAATGTTGAAGACTAAATTAGGCCATTATCATATCCATCTTTCAAGATTTTCTTTTCTTCTTTTACCTCACTACAATCTGTTTCATTTTTCTGGACAAAAAAGCTTAAACATTTATGATTAACCAAGTGGAACCTAGATCACACATACATTATGTTATTCTTCAAATTTATACTTTAGATGGGTTTTATGTAAATTTCTACAATTTAGACAAAAGTGAAAAAATAAGGGACCTTATAACAACGGGCTAATCAAAAAATCAGACAAGAAGAAGACATTTTACACTGCAACAAACAAATTGTATGAATGTTCTGAATAACTTCAACTGCTTAAGTTGCCGCAGCTATAACCATCAGGCACTCTCCAATCTTTCCGGAAAAGGCCTCGAATGATGGTTAAATATATTGTCCTACAAAACCACAACCATAGATTTAAGAACCTCACTGACATAAAACATATTGTAAAAACAAGCAATGAGGTAAAAAACTGGCCATACCTTTATAAGTTTGTTGAAATTCTACCATGAGACAGTTTGAATCTGAAGAATTTTTAATCTTTTCAGCATTGCTCCCGTAGCTCCCAGCAGTACCAATTCTTGGCGATAAAGCAGGAGAATGCTGCTTTAGTTCTTCGCAAGTGAATGCTGCTAACATAGGTGTATTCTCTGAACTTCCGCCATCAGATTTGATCAACCAATTGGAGAGGCTCGTGTCAACGGAAACTGGAGAGCCTCCTGCCTTCAAATGACTTCGCTTTTGCTGTTTTGGAATGGTTTTGTTCAAACTAGGCTCCTCTACGCTGAAGGGTATCAAATTCTCCTTCTCACTCTCCTTCAATTCTACGCAAGAATTATCAGTTTTTACCTTGATTCCCTTCTTCCAGTTAGTAAGATTCTCAATAGGACCCAAAACCGAATTGGCAAAAACAGGGCTCAAATTATCATGTTTACAAATGTGCTTCACCTCCAATGATATTGGACTAGTAACTTCATTTTCATCTGTTTCAACTGCATTCACTTGCTTTCTCGATTCAGACGATGCAGAAAATTGCGAACCTAAAGGCTCTTCTTGAACGAAAAACTTACCATTTTCAGCAGCATTTACTTTCTTATCTGATCCAACAGAAACAGAAAGTGAATCAGAAGACTCTTGTTGAACTAATTGATCCACATTATCGAAATCATTTTGTTGCTCTCTCGATTCAATTGATGCAGAAATTAGCAAACCAGAAGATACTTCTTGATCTAAAACATCACCATTTTCAGCTATGTTTACTTTCTTTTTTGATCCAACTGACACAGAAAATAGCGAATCAGAAGACTCTTCTTGATCTACATTATCCAAACCATTGAATTGCTGTCTCGATTCAACTGAGACAGAAAATACTGAATCAGAAGACTCTTCGTGAACTAAAACTTCACCATTTTCAGCTGTTTTTACCTTCTTTCTTGATCCAACAGACACCGAAAATAGTGAATCAGAAGTCTCTTCTTGGACTAACTGATCCACATTATCTACACAGTTGAATTGCTTTCTCGATTCAACTGACACTGAAAATAGCGAATCAGATGACTCTTCGCGAACATCATCATCAGTTTCAGCTGCATTAACTTTCTTTTTCGATCCCAAAGACACCGAAAATAGAGATTCAGAAGACTCTTCTTGAGCTAATACATCATCTAAACCATTTGAATTCCCAGCAGACGCGGAATATAATGAATCTGAAGATCTTTCTTGTAGTAACTGACGGACATTGTATAAACCATTTACTTGCTTATCCGAAGAAACTTGTAACAAATCACCAATTTTCGCTATATTGAGTGATTCATTTAACTCCTCCTGAGCTTCAAGACCAGCAGTTTTTTCGAGTTTAGACAAACCATAATCCAAAAAATTATCAGTTCTAATAACATTCCCTTCTTTCTCATTCACCAAATTTGTACACTTCTGATTTCCAAGATTGTAAATTTCACTTTCTTTCTCTTTATTATCACCATCTGCCAGAACATCAATTTTATTTCTACAGCTATGACAAAGATAAAAGAGCTAAAATTAGACTAATTCAACCAAAGCAAATATATCTCTTTGGAAAGTAGGGCATCACGAGGGTAAAATATACGCAGAAGTAAAGAGAAACTATAAAATTTTAACATATGTAACAGGCCCAAGAATTATTATCTCCAAAAAAAAAAAGATAAATATTCTTACCTGAATTCAAAAATGACAGACTTTGGTACTTGCACTACCGGCTTGGTGGGCTGAAAGGGTAGAAGAAAATTAATTGTAATCAGGCAGAAGCTAAAAGAAACAATAGTTAAGATTTATGATAATGGAAAGATATATAGCAAGAACAAGATTCGAACCTTATCATTGTGAAGAGCTGGTAGAAGTTGTTTTGTGGGTACTTTTTGATTCTTGCAAGTACCGAAGCAGATCTTAAAGCAACCCATTAGCTATAGGGGCCGTTTGGCCAAGCTTAAAAAAAGTGATTCAATACTTAAAGTGAAGAAGTGGAGTAGAAGTGAGAAGTAAATAAGTTAATAAAGTGTTTGGAAAAGAAGCAGAAGCTGTGAGAGAGAAGTTAGCATTCTCAGCTTATTAAAAGTACTCCTACTTCTTTACACAAACGGGTCAAGAAAAGCAGAAGCCAGAAGCAGAAATGACTTCTGCTTCCCAAACAACCCCATAGTTTCTCCTGATGGAAGAAAGTGATTTTGTTTCTTTAAAGTTTTATACAGGAAGAGGGTTGTAAGAAAAGATTTGAAACTTTTGAAAAATATGACCGTTGGCTGTTTTTTCTGTTTGTATGTCTGTGCTGCTAGCATTAATTACAACTATTTTCTTTTCCCGCTGTCCAGATCTTTATAATGGGGCCGGTTATAGGTACACAATTGGACAGGAGAGGTAGCTGTACACCACCATCAGTGACTTGAAGTCACAGTATGTGCACACATCTCGTGCTACGTTAGTGACTAGAAGTCACTGACGTTGAGCGAAAAATCTAAAATGTTGGTATTATCCCTCAGACCTTCAGTGACATGAGATCACTGATATTGCATTTAATTTACACCAGCCAACAACGTACCAACACCCCAACTAATTAGTAAAAAATCATAAATAAGATCACCGATAAATGAAATCGTTACATCCGTGACCTTACATCACTGATGAAAACATTACAGTAGCTTCTCAGAACTAGAGGGCTAAAAAACATCAGTGACTTAAAGTCACTAATGTAATTCTGGAGATATCCGTGACCTTAAGTCACTAATGAAATCGTTACAGTAGCTCCCCAAAACTAGAGGGCTGGAAAAAATTCTAAGTAAAGAACATTAGTGAGTTGAAGGCACTAATGTAATCTTGGAAAAAATTCTAAGTAAAAAAAATCAATAACTTTAAGTCATTGTTGTAATTCTGGGGATTGATTTAGAGGCTTGGGAAGAATCCCAAATAACAAATAAGCTACACGGGAAAAAAATTTCCAAGTAAATACTAGTGACTTCAAGTCACTGACATGATTTTAAGTAAACTCAAAAAAAAAATGTTGATTTTTGTTTAGTATTTGATTAACATAAGGTATAGGAGCTTCGTTATATCTATGATTAACGAAAAAAACTAAGTCCATGATTTTTGAAGAACAATAAAATGAAAAAGATGGAATTTTGCACAAGCTCGACACAACACATATTATCTTTTCAGTTTACATGATTATTTTGCTTGACATAAAAACTCATCACTTATAACTAAATATATAATTTATATTTTTTATTATCATCCAGTATATTTTTGAAAAAGAATTTCTTACAAATAACTAAAATATTAGTCAAACACCACTAGTTGACTATTAAAATATCAAACGAAAAAAAGTTATTTTTTTCTGAAACTTTTCTAATATAATCAAAAAATATAAACCTTGACATCCGTACGTTTGGATCGTCGAGAAATATTTTCAAAAAAATAGAAACACAAATACATGATATTGTCTAGTTATTAGTACAAGTCAAACCGCTAGTTGACTATTAAAATCTCAAAACAAATAAAATTATTTTTTTCAGAAATTTCTATAATATCACTTTTTCTTTCTGAAACTTCTTTAATATCACTAAAATATACAAATCTTCACATCCGTATGGTTCGCTCATCCAGACATATTTTTTTAAAAATGTAAGTAGCAATACATTATAAAATACTAGTACCAGTACAAGTCAAAACCACTAGTTGACTACTAAACTCTTCATCCAAATAAAATTATTTTTTTATGAAACTTTTTTAATATCGTCAAAATATATAAATCTTCACATCCTTATGGTTGGATCATCTAGAAATATTTTTTTTAAAATCTAAGCAAAAATACATGATAAAACATTAGATACTAGTGGAACTGATAAACTCTTCATCCAAATAAAATTATTTTTTTATGAAACTTTTTCAATATTATCAAAATATATAAATCTTCACATCCTTACGGTTGAGTCATCTAGAAATATTATTTTTAAAATGTAAGCAGCAATACATGATAAAACACTAGATACTAGTACAAGTTAAACCACTAATTGACTGCTAAACTCTCTATCCAAATAAAATTATTTTTTATGCATTGCTTAATTACGAACATTTGATATATAATAATAATCTTTTGTGATGAGAAAAACTATGTTTATGATGGCGTAAGGGATTATTATATTAGTTTGGTTAAAATTTTAAAAATTATTAATAAACTTCTTTTAAAACTCATATATTCTGACATTCATATTTTATCCAGAAATTTGCTCTCTTTTTTTTCTACTTTAGATCTTATTCGCGTACATGCGTTGTAAAATTCTACTTTAAAAGATTAATATAATTTTTCTTATTTTAGAGGATCTCCAATCCGGTGGAATCCTTAACTAAAAGTAATAAATACATACTATAAATAATAAATTATAGAGATTATGTAAAAAGAAAACTCCAATATTGAAACATCGTTGTCACATATTTTAGCCAACCTGATGATGTTGACTATATTTGACCAACCTCTACATACGTTTGACAAGATTCTACATAATCTATTACTATGTTAAAATAACATGTTCTATTTATAATAATGACATATCATTTTTAAAATATAAGCAATTAATATAGTTAGTACCATCGAAATAAAATGTATTACAGATTCAACAAATTTTATACAATGTCTTGCATGTCTAATTTAGTCAATTATCTTTAAATAACATCATTTAGACCATGATTGGTATTAGTCTCGGAAATAATAACATCAGTTTTTTGCAACAAAAAAAAAAGGTGAAAAATTGTTAGGTAAATCAAAAAGCATCCTTTTCGAGGAACAGTTTTTGACCCAAATGTTGCTTTTAGAAAAAATATGTCTCCCGTACTTTTGGAAAAAATTACTTTTAATTTTTTCCGAAATCTATAAGAGATTTCATTATTAAATCCATCAAAAATATAATTTTTATATTATAATTCGAAATATACAAATATGGAAAAAGTTAGCAAATAGTTATCTGATTTCGACGACAACACTTTTTAATTACCAACATTTTTTCTAACAACTGTTTTCAATAACATTTTCAAACAGAGCCTTAGGTGTACATGTAATAATTCTCTTAGGCAGAGTTCACTTGGATGAAATTGAATGGGAGGATCCAATGTAATTTGTCCTATGAATTGTGGTTGTTACTGAAAAGGTCAATAATTTTCATTTTTACATCATGTCATTCCAATTATTTGAACTAAAAATATAACCCCGCATGTTTACGAAAAAAATATTCATTCCACTTCAATATCATGTTTCCTGCAATCTTAATCATAGAAAATACTCACTCATATTTAATCGCCGTTTTCTCAACTCTCTTCTTTCTCGATAAAATTTCTAAATTTGCAATTTTTCATTCCATTCTAAATTCTCTAACTTATTCCAATTCCAAGTAAGAGCATCTCCAATAATCTCTTAAATCACTCTTAAATATAATATAAAATATTGATTCTTAGTGATTTAATATAGGTTCAACTCCAACAACACCTCTTATATTCACTCCTTATTTTGTTTTATATTATTAAAAGCAAGTCATGTGCACAAAAGTACAAAAGAAAGTGGATGGAGAGAGAATGAGTGCTTACAAATTTATTATAAAATATTAGTTAAGAGTGACTAGTAGCTCTTACAATTGAGGAGAGAGAAGAGAAATCTATTGGAGCAAACAAAATTATAATGCTCTTCAAATTTCACTTAAGAGCCACTATAAAGAAGCTCTTGGAGATGCTGCAAATACAATCTAAAGTTTAACTTTACGCAAAATCGTATTATACTATTATAAGTATGAAAACAATTCATAGATACATAAAGCTTTATACTGTAGGACCAACTCTTTTACCTAACTTGTACATCTAAGAGTACAAGTTAAAGACATGAATGGGGTGAAATAATAGATAATTAGTTTGTGTTTTTACGTGCAGAAGAAGGTGGTCCAAAGGATGCAGAGAGTAGTTTGCACATGAGTAATGCAAGCAACGATACACACCTGAGAATTCCCAAGTGTAAGGACCACAACACACTTGCCCAGAATCGTTCCCTATATGGACAACATCCCAGCTAATCCAAACTAGGAATTTTCATGCCTTTTCCCAGATATAAAGTACATGAAATAATGCACTTGACTCTCCATACATGAGACATGTGAAACATTCTCCTTAAAACTTGATCAATCTGCGCTTCTGTCGTCAAGTATTTTATTTTCTCAGCTTGAACCTGGGATGTCAATAGTAGACATTGTAGATTTCATCTTCATTACAAATCTACCAAACTTTTCATTTTTTTAATTTTCTAATCAATAATTATATATATAATTACATAACATATTCTTGATAAGTTTTTGTGAATAATTGAACTTTTTAAGAGCGTTCGACACATATTTGTATCATTTTTTTTCATATTATTATATATATATAAATAATTAAATATTAATATTTAAAATTAAATTAAATCACTAATTTAAAACTAAATTATAATAATTTGATCAATCTTTTGAATTAATCAAAATTAATGACTAATTTTTTTCAAAATGACGAACATTTTTATTTAAGAACTCAACCAATAATTCATATCCATACCAAACAAACTGTGTCACGAAAAACTACTTCCTCCTTCCCACTCAAATATATACATTTGGGTTGACCACCAATATTGTTAAGTAAATAAATATAGTACTGCGTAAAAGTGAGGATAATAACGAGATCGGCTGATATTTAATATATAAGATAAGTATATATAATGAAAAAATATAGTGAGTATAGTTGATTTTTATATTATAAAAATTTATTATATCTGATAAAATTTAAAAGGTATATCGAATTAGATGAGACATTAAAAAAGAAAATGAAGATAAATGGTTGTGACCGAGCGAGTATCAGCGCTTGCTGTATCAGTTTTTCTTTACTATTTTGGTCACTATGAGGACTCCACTCTGTAGCCGTAAGTGTTATGCATATCCAGACAAAAAATATACTTGAAACTAACGTGCCTTTGAATGATCAACATTCTCTAATTCTCAGCACAAGCAGCACATAAAAAGATTCTTATATATATATATGCTTCTTATGTACCGGATCATGGATAAGAACTATAACTTATCATAAACACAGGTTGTTAAAGGTTTACGAAAACAGAATTATATGAAATCCATCTCTATCTATACATTTATTTGTTAAGAAATGGAGAGATCAGCATTTGTTTGTTGAATCACATGACCTTTTGGAAACCACAACCTCTCTTTCTTTTCTTCTTGTCATAAGTAATCCCTCTTGACTTGGCCTGGAATCGCCTCACCTCACGCAGGAAAACCCTAACAGCCCTTGCTCCGAATGGATTCGATTCTGGCGCCCCGCCATTCTCCTCGTAGGCTGCCCGGAGACGTCCAACGAGAGCGTCCAGGCTGCCCCATGCTTGCCGAAGCGGGCAAGGACAGGGCACTGGGGGTTTCGGGACCCCGAAATAAGGACAGGTCTGGTTGTGAATTTTGGTCTTGCCGAATTGGTCGAGGTACCTCAGAAATTCCAGGATATGGGAACTAGTCCAGACAGGCTGATGAACATCGGTTGGCTTGTGGCTGCGGATGTAGTGGCAGAATGTGTTCCAGTCGCGGCGCTTCTGCTTCTCGTACCGGCTTGGAGCTTCGGACCAGGGCAAAGAGGCTGCTTGTGAAATGGTACCATCCATGAATGGATCAATAATATCAGCAAGAGACTTTTATAGAGTAAATTATTTAGCAAAAAAAAAAGACTCTTTTATAAATTGATTTATAAACAGAGTTTGCTATTCATATGAACTGATATATTTGCTAAACAAAAAACAAGAGAAGAAACTAGGAGATGTGATGAGTTTGGTGTGGAAGGGGGGTGTTTAAAAGATGGAAGGCATGGAGAATTGAGCAGTGTACTGCACTATATATATTTGTGCAAGGGTGCTCAAGAAAGTGATAACTATGCAATAATATAATATTTGTTCGTTTTCGGTTGAGCCTCTATAAATTTGATTTTGGACATATTTTAAAAGGCCTCATAGCTAGCTAGTTTAATAGTAACTGTTTATGTACAAGAGAGCTTTCTCATTTCTGACTCGATTTGGTACTTGGATTGATAACTTCCTACGAATTACGATCCTCCCATATTCAAACCAAAAAACAAGCATGGTGTTGCTATTGTATACAGGACACACCATCTGATCACATCACCGTATAGGATGTTTTTTCACAACTTATATTAGATTTAACAACAATTTTTTCGGCGATACATGCAAAAACTTGATCTAAACTAGTCTTCAAACAGGTAACCATTAGTGACTGTATCCATAGAACTCTTAGGTTCCGAACTTCACATGTAAAAAAAATATTAATATCTATATATTATATTTTAAAATTATTTTTGAAAACACGCAACAATGAAAAAACATGAAAAAAAACATGTATCCAAATTTAGATCCTAAAAATATATTTAAATTTAGGGTTGTGCAGCATAGGTTTCCCTAATTTCATTTTAAGTACCGGTTCTCTCGAGCGTCACCCTCATGTATAAATGTAATTATAATAATCATATAAAGAGTTCTAAAATTAATATTTATAATAATATTGATGAATAAAATAATATTATTTAAATATTTGATAGGTGAAATATAATTATAGTTTACATAATTTTTCTTCAAAGGGAGTATAAATTTTATTTTAATATCAAAATAACTTTTTTCATTTCATATTAAACCCATAATTATATATTTCAGTACGAGGACTGGACCTGCTCTCACTCACCTCATGTAGCTCATAATATTATACCTGACAATTTGATACGTGACACGAAAAAATTGAGTTTAATTTTCAATATTTGATAAACAAATACAAAAGTACACGACGTAAAAATACACATTCAATATAATTTAATGTCAGGTTTGGATTTTTATTATATATACATACACAAATGTACACGATATAAATATATTTTTAAGAAAATCAGTATATATATTCATGTATATATATATATATATATATATAATATACATTTATAAATTTGTACAAATATAAGGATTTAATATATATTTTATTATATAATATACCAAAAATGTATTTCGAAAATATATTTTAATTAGACTTTATTATTATAATTATATTAACAGTACATAAAAATTACACGAAACGTTTTAAAACGGATATGAATTTCAAATTAAATACACGAATCCGAAACATATTAAATATATATGAATTTTTAAAAGTACACTAACACTGAAATATACGAGACACCCTGTCCAGATAATATATCTCAATGTTTTCTAGTCATATAATAAGATGGGTCCTGTTCCCTGACAACCGTGTGTATGTCAGGGAACGATTATCCAACACATCATGTCCCAGCCTTTGGATCGTTACGATCCAAAGGCCGGGACAAAAACAAAAATTTTAAATGATCCGCGCTTTTTTTCCCGCGGAACTACTAAATTCCGCACGCTTTCCGCGCATAATATACACGGAACGCCTGGCTGTTTTTTAGCCTTCCGCTTTTAATTTACGCGGAAAATGAAGACTCAGTTCACTTACCAAAGATCATCGATTGAACCCAACATACACAATCACAATCAAACATACACAGTGCACACACGTTACGCGGATTCTGAAGAACAATCACAATCACACCCATTCATACCAACATTAAAACAAACACCATGTCTACATTTTTGTTGTGTACAATCATGAAAAAAATGATAGTGGTCAACCTTCACAGTGAACACGAGACAAGCAACGGATCAAATCGCGTGACCGCAGAGAAAAATCACACACACTGTTCGCAATTGTCGGAACTACTGTGTTTTTTGGTAACGGATGTGTATTTAAACTGTTGTATGTGGTCGTGGATATATCTGGGACTCTCCAGCCCTTCCGCGATTAATTACAGCGGAGGATATTTCACAGATCCGCGTAAATTAACGGCGGATGGGGAGCGCAATCCACTAGTTCCGCGGAAAAAATAGCGCAACCAAAAAAAATACGGCTGGGACATGATGTATTGGATAACTGTTCCGTGACACACGGTTGTCAGGAACATGACCCAATAAAGATTACTATACATAATAGAGCTTGCGTATTTAATTATTTGATTGTTTTGACAGCCCCACTCAGATGGCCAGGCTGATCGTATGTTAAATGCAATAGTTTCACATCTCTAGCTAGTCGATAGACAATGACATGATCTTGCTGATACGTGCATCTAGTAGTTTCAGTGTTGTTTATTCGAGCTTTCAAAGTGTGTATATGCATACCAAGTCTAGCAACAGCGAAATTTAGGAGCCGGGACTTCTTCTAGAAAATCATACTCACTAGATTAAGTGAGACTTTTATGTTCGTTCAGACTACAAAAATTATTACTAACCGATTATAGCTGTTCCTTTAGAATATTACCGAACAATTGTTTGACTAGAATACTTTGATATTGACGTTGGGTATTTAATAAATCAAAAATTGCAATTTGATTGCTCTAAAAAAAATTGCAATTTGAATTCATTATATTATTTAGTTTTAAAACTAATTAGAGAAGTTTTCCGATTACAAGATTATGATGTAACTTGTTAGATTATAAACAACTCATTTAAATCTGAATTACAAAAGGAACGCATATATAAAATAATTAATTTAGTTATTTTAATTAATAATGTGAATTCATTATCTGTGACGGCTACGCATAGATCCTATATATTTTAAATGCAAAAGATAGTTACAAAATACCTTCAAAATTGAAAATACATCATTCTTCAAATTTTAAAATTAATTTAAATAACAATAATATATAATAATGATTTATTAATTTAAATATCAAATTACAAGATTTAAAATTATCGTAGTCCAAAATTTTACTTTGACGGCGAGAATGAAACGACCGCAATATTTTAATCAGTAAACTTTAAAATAATTACTATAATGTCGTGTATTTATCCCTATAAAATTTATTTGATCTAGCCAGAAAAGATAAGAGTTAATCGTAAAATATATTATTCTGGATAGATTAAATATTATTATCCAAATTTCAGATAATTACTTAATGCATTTCTCAACATATTTTCGTAACACAACTTGAATTCTATTAACTGATTTTTATCTACTTTAATCAATCAATGTGAAATTCAAAATGATCAAATAAACTTAAAAATTAACTAAAATGTGTTGTTATAGATTTTAAGTATATTTTATCCTTTTAATTTAATAATAAGTCAGAATAAACGAAAATAGACTAAAAGAATTCGACATACGACGCTAAAATATGTCAAGGAATATATCGTGCAATTATCTAAAATTTTAGTAATAAAATGCAGTTGAACCCAACTAATAGGATTCGTTTTGCAATCGACTCAAAATTAATTCCAATATACTTTATAAGTTAATAACAATAAACATATAAATTTAACAAAATAGACAACCTGGATTGCATTTATATTAAATATTTAGAACATTTGAAACACTGAGATATTGTACTTTGATGGTATTGGTTATGTTTGTTATAATTTAAAAATAATATGTTATTAATATTTTTTTATTGTTATAAATTGAATATACCAATTTAATATAATAATAAAATGATTCATAATTTTTCAATAGATTTCTTATAGAATTGTGGAGTTTCAACATATATAATCACTCATATAAGATTGACTATAATTATAGAAAAGGAAGAATTTAATTGAAATGTAATATCTTTAAAAAATTATTTATATTTTTTATTTTAACATGTCTAACTAATTTTTTATTAATATTTATACTTACAAGTAACCTTAGTGGCTGTGGCCCTAGCTTAAACATTCTGAATTGTATGAAGCAGAGATCATGGATGGTTTGAATGATCTGGCCGCCATGACTACAAAGTCTGTTGACCCTCTCACTAGCAATAAATTATGTGGGTCTAACTGCTGACCAAGATCAACTCAACTGTTTTTTCCAGGACCAAATCCTTAACAATTGTTATTATTATCTGCAACAACACAGTATATGTGCACTACTGAATGTATATAAATTCATTACACTCCTCTTGCTTCTAATCACTTGCCACAAAACTCTACCCTTTTCAACTCCCAAGCTCATACACAAACCACCAAATATTTTCTCATGGACTCATCCTCTTCATCATCTGTTGAATACAACTCCAATGAGAACGGCTCTGGAGATAGACTAGTGCTAGAAACAACAGATATAGCAGCAGAGCAAGCTGTATCCTACAGGGGTGTGCGTAGGCGTCCGTGGGGCAAATTTGCTGCCGAGATCAGAGATGCTACCAGAAATGGAGTTCGAGTATGGATAGGAACTTTCGACAGTGCTGAAGAAGCTGCGTTGGCGTATGATCAAGCAGCATTTGCCATGCGTGGTTCAGCTGCAGTGCTTAACTTTCCTCCTCACCTTGTTTATCAGTCCTTGTTAGACATTAAGTATGATTTCCAGGGCAAGTGTTCCCCGGTTTTGGCATTAAAGAAGATGCATTCTTCAAAGAAGAAGAAGATGATGAAGAAGAGTAGAAAGGAGAAGACAGCAAGAGACAATCAAGAGATGGAATATAGAATGCATAGTTATGATGATGTGGTGGTGTTGGAGGATTTAGGTGTTGAGTATTTAGAACAACTTCTAACTTTATCCGAGAAAACAAACTACTCTTGGTAAAACGGAAACTAGAGGATGTCTCAAACTACTCTTGGTAAAACAGAAACTAGAGAAAGTCTCAAACTACTCTTGGTAAAACAGAAACTAGAGCAAGTCTCAAACTACTCTTGGTAAAACGGAAAGTAGAGCGTACTCAACTTGTTCCACTTCTACAGAACTAGTTCTTATACAGAAAGGAAGCAAAATTAATTTGAAAATATTTTACTGTAGTATTTTTATAAATTTGATATTCCACACAAGGATAATATTCTCTCTAGCTCAATACAAAGTAGTTATAGAACATCCTTAAGTTTTTAACATTCAAAAATGCTCGACAGAACAAAAAGGGAAGTAATTATATGACACCATCAAGCTTTCCTACTTGGTCCTTGACGTAACACATCAAAATCTATCAGTGAAATTTAATTATAGTGTGGTTGCTCCTAAACTGACCAAATCAGTTTTTTACATGTCTATAAATAAATCACAGGGCCTCTACGCCCAAAGATATAACATTTAGGAAGAGAAAACGTAATAATTATAGCTTACAAGGCTAGGTTACTAACCACTAACTAGCATACCAAACATATGCTCCTGCCTGACCTAGAATTATCCCGGTCCTCCAGACCCCTTATGAATGAACGTATAGCGAGGTGTTCTGAGGCGTAAGTCATAAAAGATGCCAAAATTATAGCGCCCACCACCATCAAGCCTAGCCTGTTCAATGATACATAAAGATGTGAAGTGAGAGTCAGAACAAAATTTTAAGTTACTATGCATCTCGTGCCAAAAACAACCAAATAAAGATTGCAAAGTACTTATTGATCTTAAAACAAAGCCTCTACCCAACCAAAGGAGATTATCAAATTAAACTGGTGATTAATATGCGTTGATTCATATGTGCACATGGCCTTGGGCTAATATGCTAGCAGCCTGGCTGCACCAGGTAGAAAAAACAAACAGTGCATGTTTATTACATGGAAAATTGATTAATTAGAAATATAAGTTGCACAAAAGGGCCCCGCCCTTAAGCCTCAAGGCTCGATAAACCAGCAGAGGTATATGGCATCTCCAGGAAACAGATGGCCGATAAGGCGATAACATGGGAAAAATTAAAGCATAAGCATTATTATTTTTTATTTACCCCAGCATACATGATTCTACACAGGCTCAAAACTTATACTTAGCTGCACATATTTATATAAATATCTGCCTGAGCCTGACTGTCTGCATGACTATAATTTTAAATGCTTTTAATGACTAGCAACTTCAACTCATCGAAGTAGTTGACTTTTTACACATATATCACTGCCTAAAAGCCTTGGGATAAACCAGATGCCAGGAAGAACTACTTTCAGTTCTCTTAGGTTCTTCTAAATTTCGAAGCATAATGTTTCAACTGCTTGAAAACTTTTTTCAGTATATCTACCACTACACGTTATCAGCATCAAGGTATCTAGAACATACATTGCTTCACCTATAGCCTCATCCCTATCTTCGTTATCTTTTTCCCAACATTTTGCTAGCGAATCTTCAAAATAGATATTTTATCAAAATAATATTGATTCTTTATCCAACTGCCAAAGTCCATTCTTACATGGCTCCAAGATGCAAGTTAATGTACTCTCAAGACACTTACTAGGCCCTTCTCTCCAGTTAGCTTCATGATCCACATGCTTGAACACAATGTTTTCTTATTGGTGGCTAGGTCATCTTCCTATCTCTCCCGATGCTTCCCCGAATAATTTCCAAATGCAGCTATGCATTTCTTTAACATCAACCTAGTTTATTTTACAAGATCCATCACTATCTCTAACTACAATTCTTTGGAACTCCACTACTACATGCTCCAAACCTATGTATAGATATTTCTGTTAATTTACCTTACAGCATCAATGCATCATGCACATGGCTCTGGCCACTTTGTGTCTAAACACACACTCCAAACCTAGTAAAGTGGTGCAGCCACGAGCCTGACTTGCATTTACTAAATTTACATATTCGTCAGCAAGATCAGCTAATACTAGCAAAAAGGGAGGCCAAGAAATGCCTACTTAATATGGATTCTTCTGCTTATTTAATGTATGGGAAATATTATTTAAGTGCCTCTAGTAACACCCCTGGAGCTGCGGAAAGCCAGAAACAAAATCTCTCCGGACACTATCAAACCTCTGCTTACTAAACCCATGACAGAATTTCAGTACCCTCCCAAACAAAGTACCTTCTGAGTGTGCAGCATCACTCACTACATAATTGACTTGGTCAGAAAGATGCATGTATATTTTTGTTCATAAAAAGAGAAAGAAAATAATAGATCCCTAAAAGACTGTAGGCAATGTAAAAACTTGTAAACAGGGCATGTGTCATCAAAAATCTATGACTTCAACAATTCCAAATCTACATCAACTTAGTTTTGCTGACACACACACAGATATTAGTATCTCAACATGTATGTACATTATTGATTAGGGAAAAGAGGATTGTTACACTTTTACTAAAGGAAGAAGAGACAATAGGCAGGAATGTGTTTTGTTTATATATCTCTGTCTGTTTCTACACACGAAGAGGCAGCCTCTTATACATGTATACAGAATTTACTTATTTGCTAGGGAAAGAGAGGGGAAGAGACCAATCAATTTCATGAACAAATGTAATTGGATATCTGTGGAGAGTAGTAGTACAAAATGGAGGAGATGGATGGATCTATTTACCTTAGAAAAAGCGCTGTGATCCCGAAAACACAAGGTAATGACGGAGCAGCAACAGCAAGAATCGCCATCCCCAATCCATAATACCACATAGCAACATCACAAGAAGTCTGGCGCTGATGGCCTGCAAAATCATTGCAAAAAATAAGTAACAAAACAGCAGCTTTAGCACTAGATTCAGTTTTACACCTAGATTCAGTTTTACACCTATATGAACTGACCTTTGCCAGTACTATAATCAGCAGATTCAGGACGAGAAGATACAGATCCACCTTGATTAGCCACTATCTTTCCCCATTGGTAGACTAAGTGCAGATACCCCCCAAATACTAGCAAGAAAATTGTAAATGTCCATTCGTACATGAGCAACAAGCCTGTCCATGGCGTAACCTGACGAGGCACAATGGAAAGAGAGAGTGCAAGAGACACAACAGCAGCCATAAAACAGATGAATATAGAAATTCCCCCGAGGAAAATAGGAACCTTGGAATGTGCACCATTTGAGAACTACCAAGACCAAAAAAAAAAAAAGTTTTTAACATCAATATAAAGATATAAAATAAAATAAAATGATATCCAAAACAAATTTCTCATATTGTGCACATCAACAGATATGCATGAAGAGATTTTGTAACTAAATGCCTCTCCTCCCGCAAACATAGATAAGATACCAATGTTAAGAAGATAAAAGATGTTTTTATCTTAAAAGAGGATTCACGTAAAACTAACCTCTTTATTTGAACTGCTGGTAGAAGATGAAACCGTGGTATAAGCAAGAGCACCCCCAGACCTGAATTTAAAATACAGTTGCCTGAGGTGATCACATAGTGAACGTGTCTGCACAAAAATCACATAGCTCGTAAACTCTTTCATAAAAGTAAATAGCATTCAACATAAAAGCAAAGACTAGTACCTGAAGAAAAGACTTATAGTATAAGAAAATCCATGTTAATATTGGGAGCAGGAAAAGAAACTGGACTAGAAGAGTTTCATTAGAATTTCTGCCCCCTCCAGTTCCAGGAAGTGTTTCCTCAAGTTGGTCCCTTACATTCTGCAGCATAAATAAAAGGTACAAAATAAGTCATCTGCTTCGTGTTGAACTGTTAGCTGATTCTTTATTAGGTAGAGGTAGCAATACACCATAAATATACTTTAATTGGGATGAGTACATCAATGATATGAGAATAATGTAAACCGGCCAAGCTTTATTTTAAAAAAATTATGGAATATGGAACAATTACCTGCCAGACATCAACAGGTTTAAGAAGCCATGAAGTCCACCAATCCCATGGTTTAAGGGGACCTAGAGTATAATGAATAACACGAAGCTCTTTCTCATCTACCATCCACTGCATATAAGGAGAGAACAAGTTCAAAACTAGACCGACTCGCTAATATACATATAACCAAGGTTCACCCTGTACTGTATATTTAATTCACCAGATGTACTTCATATTTTACTAACATTTAAAGTGTCCCCAAATATTTATACAGAAGTGCACATCATGTTACTTTCTATAGTTAGGTTCAATATAATTCTACAACTCTTACTCAATACTGACAATATTATACTAAGCAGATTATATACTACACGATAAAACATTTCTTAAAAGAATGATTTTATTATTATAAATCGCTAAACGTTTTAACAATATCCAAAGATTTTGGCCCTGTTTGGAAATTAGCGGTTAGCTAATAGCAGACTGAATTAGATGTTTTGACTAGCTGATTGAAATAGATGTTTTGAGTCTTTTGACTAGCGGATCGAATTAGCAGTTTATTATAAAACTGTTTGGTAAATAGCTGTTTGATTAGATTTTTATGATACATACCAAAACCTCTAACCTTAAAAGCTCCTCAAAGTAGCTTTTTGAGCACAAACCTCTATTTCAATCCAACTATCAAACACTAACATTAGTATATTGAAATGGTCAAACCTCTAAAACACCCCAAACCTCTAATTTTATCCCAAACCTCTAACTTCCAAACACAGCCTTTATTTTTACTTTTTTGCCAAAAGCAATGTTTTATCTTTTTCTCTTCGCTATGTAAGAATTCAAATTTATTGAATCTTTTTCTAAAGTTCGATCTCTGTAATGGTTTAAGTCCTTTATATACTCCCAATATATTTCAGAGTATGGATTATTCCATATAAGTTAGCCAATGTAATCACTAGCACCCCTATTCTGTGCAATTTATCTCCTACAAAGACACGAGCAAGCTGTACCCTAGAAAGGTCTTTCTGCAATTCCACAGGATTTTAAGTTTTGTTTTATACACCGTAATATAATACTTATTGCTTGCTTTTAAATACTTTCAGAATTTAGTTCAAAGCCTTATAAGCCAAGGCATCTATCTTCCTGTCCCAGTGTTCCTTCCTCTCCCCCTCCTGATGAACCAATTTGAAAGTAGATGATGACTAAATTCTCATCAAAATCAACACATTATCCACAATTAGACCCAACTGTAAAAAAATGGTATAACCCTAAGATATTAAAAATGGTAGAAAGCAAATTTAAGAAGTCAATTTGTGCTTCTTTGTTAGCCAGATTTCACTGCAACATATTGTTGATGTTGATATGTAAAATGAAAATACTTAGCATAATGAAGTAAAAATCACACCGAATTTTTTGAAACAGTCAAACTGCATGCTACATCGAACCAAATGGACGAGATTGACCACAAAGCAGTTTTGTTTAAGATGGCACCAGCACATTATGATACCCACAATTATTTATATAGGCTTAAGAGCAAGAACCTTGTTTGCAAGCATGTAAAGGCCAACATCTGCATTATATAGAGTAGAAAGCCTCTCCATTTCAGGAACAGGTCTAGATTTAATCACATCATCAGGTAGAAATGGGTTGAAAACACGTGCACTTTCAAACCCGACGTAATATGAATTGAGGAACCCCTGATCACCTGTTACCAAGTAAAAGGAATATAAACTTGCAAACCCATAAGGGAGAAGCTTGAAATCCATACAGTAATGGTAACTAATTATATGAAAAAATTGAGCACAAAGTCTACAACTGTGGATGAACTAAAGGCATGTGATAAATTTTATCCATGTAGTTGCTTGTACAACCTCCCAAGATAGAAACCTTAACATGTACACAGATTTCGCCTCAATGCAATTTGACTAAACATTTTCAACAAACTGTGCTTCCGGGGAAGAACTAATTACTTGTGTAATATATACAGATCGTCGCATTTTACATGTCAGTATTGGCAACAATGAAATTCATAGTAACTGAAAATCTGCTGACTTAATAAATCATAAAAGTCACATTCCTCTATCTACGAAATGCCTGTAACTATTTAGTTACTTTTACTTCACATTTTAATTTCTATGACATTTTGTTGTTTGCTCAGCTAACAAAAAACACTATTTCATACAACCCATATGTAGAGACCTTTTTGTTTCTAGAATCATTAGTACTTTAGACAACCCATATATAGACAACCCTTTATGTTTCTATAACTTATTAACGGACTTAATCCATCATTCCTTTTTCCTTTCTATATTGGTGATGGTCACACGTAACAGATCACAACAATATTATTAAAAGCTTGTGGGATAAGTAATTTCATTCTAGCACTTGAAAATAATATTTCAGAGTTTTCGTATGTTCTTCATTACTTGTGTGGTTTAGTCCTATGTTATAGTATATAACTTTGATCATAGGGATCAGTTTCTAGTCGCATAGCTACATAATAATTTTGTGCTTAGATGCTTAAATACCAACTTCTTATTCATATTGCGACATTACATATTACTCAAATAATAGTAAAACCTAATTACATGAGTACAAAAGTAATCAAAAATTAATAAAACAATATCAATTTAGTAAGAGCATATGCCAACTTAATAATTCCATGCTAAAGTAATACAATATACCATTATACCTCCAGTGTAAGATGCCAAAGTTTTCACTTTGCTCATCATATCATTGAAAACAGCCTCAGACGGTTCAACTACCATGACACCTGAATTTAGCCTTTCGGAATGCTTCAAATTAGCACAAAACTTTCCGCACTTAAATAGGTCTTCAATACTCTGAACCACTATTGTGTCAGCATCAAGATAGACCACTGCCAAAAAAGAGATAATAAATGTCACTGACTGACACACACAACACAGCCATCAGGGTCTATCAGGTGCCTAAAAACAGCATGACAAACAATTCTCCTCATTGATGGCTATGAAATAGAGTTTATTTGTTAAAACCTTGAAAACTATTCTGTTCTAGTTTTGTCAGGTAAAAGTTTGAAAAGCATTAGATTTAAGAATATTGACCTTCTGGGTATCTAAATATTACTATAAACTATAATTACTAGGACTTGTTTTAACTTGGAAAATTAATTGTCTATATTAGGATGCTTCTCACTGTAAATGGAAGCAATGATAAGTACCATAAGTAACCATGTTATATATTACATCAACTGCAATTCATATACTAGTCAAACTAGAAAAAAATACTATCTAAGGTCGAATGGCGCACAGCATACAAGAAATAGAAGAAGTCTTGACATCCAGAATATTAGAGGCTGGAAATTTATCTGGATGGAAGAAACACAATCCTTGTCTGCTCAAAGAATATGATTGTTTTTGTGTGTTCATTAGTCACCAAACACTCCTAGCATGTTTATGTTTGCATAATTTTAGTGTGTGTTCTAGACAAACAGTAGAACACAAAACATTATGCAGATTACCAGATAAGAAATCATTAACTTGTAAAAAAAAAGAAAGTCTTGAACTTTCTGCCAAGAAAAAACTGGGACACCTAAATCAGAAAAGTAAAACAGGAGGCCAATTTATAAGAAAACCTAATAAACTTTCAAAGAAGTTTTTGAAAGAAATACACTCATGCACTAAGAATTCTGAGAAATCTGGTTCATGAATTTCTCTTATTATAAATGGCCAACTTGTCTTAAAAAAACAAAGATATACACCCATGCACTGCAAGTTCCGAGAAATTTATTTGTGAAATTTCAATTATGAATGGCCAGCTTCTCTTCAATAATTTTAAGATCCTGATTTATGCATTCTAAACATGGCATGCTGTTAATCATGCCATTCTATACAATTTAAAATAGGTGCTTTCAAATAATTATTAGTTCTTTTTTTTAAAAAAAAGTGGAATAATTATTAGTTCCTAATTATAATTCAAATCTCAAGAAAATACATTAGACGGGCTTATCTAAAAAGAAGAGGTATATGTGTGTGTACATTAAAGGTCGGTTAATATGCTGCTTAACACTTAACACTAAGCAGTGCAGCTAGATTATGGAGGAAGCAAGACAATACAGCAGAAATTGTTGATTTACCTTTTCTGTACTTTGTCATGTTAAAGATCTTCAGCTTTGTGTACACACCCCAGAACCTTGTCGGTCGGACCTGATTAGGGTTCGCCAATAAACTGATGTGGTCCACAATCCATCCATCCGCCTAAAAATTTGATATCAAACATAACATACTATATTATAAAACCTCAATTAATGACTAAAGTTCATATCAAAAAATCTTGGCATGCTCAGGAAGAAAAATTCAGGTACAGAGCAGCAATTTTTTTCTACTCTTGATCCATTTCCTGACTGTCCTTTGAGATGAGTGAAGTAGCCTCCGACAATTAATTTTGCACACTTATACTTTGTGGATGACAAGTGAACACAAAAGGGACAGATCAAGTAGAAACTTCAAAAAAATATATTATAAATATATTTTGTCATACCCTTAATTCTAAGAAAAACTATATAAAAATTGATCTTATTCTTAATTAAGTGATTACAGAGGATGGTACAGCCACCAATAAAATCACAAATAAAGCTGTGGAGGAGACAACTGACTCTACGATCATAACCTCAGTTAAGTGATTAACTGACGCCCCAATCATACCCCCAATTAAGGATCTGTTTGGGAGTGTTGTTTAAAACAGTTGTCCTGTTAGGAAAAGTGCTGATAGAAAAAGTGATGTAGGTATCAGATAACTATTTGGTACTTTTTTTAATATTTGCATATTTTGAGTTATAAACTTATAATATTAAAAAAAAAATGTTTTTAAAGAGGTTTGATAGTGAAATCTGTTAGAACTTCCCGCAAAAGCTGAAAAGCAATTTTTTCTAAAAGCATGAGGGGACAAAAAGCAGTTTTTGAGCCAAAATCTACTATTCGAAAAAGCTGCTTTAGTTTCACCAGCTTTTCAATAAAAAGTTGTGGTTGTTGTCTGCAACATGCAACAGCAATACCAAGAGGCCTAAGGGATTACAACTGACAAGCACTAAAACAATTATAAATAAATCAGAGGAGAAGACCAAATGATTCCCAGATCAGAACCTCAATTTAATGTTAAAATATGACATATTGACAATAATCACCATACAGCCACAAATATAGCATAGGAGACCAAAAACTCTTCTCTCTCCTTACTTTTTTTTTATGCAAGGCTCTATTTTTAATCTTTATACATATAACTTTAGGGCCCAGTTTTCCTACTTCACCAAATCACAGATTTTTTATTTTTTTTTTGATACATTTCTTTTATTTATTATCGTTTGCCTACAGTGAATAATGTAAACTGACATGATATCATTAAACTTTAAACTGCCTCCATGCTTTGGATTGTAGCCTCCATAACTCCATAATCAATAATACTGTATCAGTTCACAATAACCTCTGTGATCATACCGGAACATATCATAATCCAGTAACAGAGCTGAGAAATAAAGATAAATTTAAATATGTATACACATTTGGAGCTTCTTTATAAATCAATGTTTATTCATAAATATTCAACTTCATTACATTTTAATTTCAAGTTCTAGGAAGTAGTAAAGAGTAGGTTTACTTTAATCAAATGGCCTGCATAAGATATGTATAGCCCCCCACCTACAGAAGAAATAAAAAGAATTTGATTTGAGCTAATTCCATATAAACAGTGATCTGTGAAACTAAACTATATCTATCATAATTCGTGAAGGTATTTGTTACTTAGGAAATAATTCCTCATACCAACTTTCAGTTGGGCCACACAGTGCAGCTTTTATTCCCCAATAGTGTGAAATTCTCCGATTTGGGTTGAGCAACAAACAAGCTCTGATGAACTTATTATAAGTCTACTCCCAAAAGACGACCTCATACTGATGTGGTTAATTGGCTCCGTAGAATTCAAGATAAATCCATATTGACTCCTAACTTTCAACCCCGAAAAATTTAAAATTTCCAAACCAGTTCCAAGTGCCTAGTTCTTTCTTATCATATAATTTGCAATTTTCACTTGGGAAGCACATACCAATACATGATCCGAAACTATCACATCCCAATCCAGCAAAAACTTAAGAAAATACTTTGTTCTCTCATAAAATATCGAAAAAAAGTAAGAAACATACCTGAAGTAGCTTCTTGGAGTAATCAGAAACACCATCAGAAACAAGAACAACCATGTCTTTATTAGTTGATTTAGTATCCTTAATCGACTTGCCCAGAACTCTTACACCCAAAACAAACTCATCTCCGTACAAAAGTGTGACATATGCTTCATCCGATGATCCTAATCCATTTCTACAATTACATACAAACACTAATACAAGAAACAACACAAACCCACTTCTCGAAACACTCAAATTCATCGTACTTCAGTGAAAATGAATCGAGATTATGTACACATGAGGTAATAGAAATATGGGTGTGTGGGGGTTTGGAGTTTGAGATGGGGTTTGAATCTGAAGATTGTTAATCTATGTATGGATCGTGTGTTTTATGTGTTGGCTGGACAGAGCTCTGTGAGTCTCTCCGCTGTTGCAAGACTTTAATATTATTTGTTTTAGGAATCTGTTTGTCTAACCTGTTTGTGATGTCTCATTTTTCTGAAAAATTCTCGTAGATTTTTCTTGAGGGCGGAAACTCAAATTTGTACAATTATAGTAGTAGATTAGTAGCACAGGGTTGCATTCAAGATAGAATCAATCCTTAAAATAGAACTATAGAACCACTACATAAGCCTAAATTTTAAATCGATTTTTAAGATCTAAATCTAAATACATGTTTTTTCATCGTTGTGTGTGTTCAAAAATAATTTTAAAATATAATACATAGATATTGACATGTTTTTGCATGTGAAGTTCTGCTGTAGAACCCGAACCAATACTTAAGTTCTGCTGCAGAATCCTAGCTAATACTAAAAATAAGGTAAGTGTTCTATGGTTCTCTCTAGAACATGACCCGTGTAGTACATGTTAATAAAGTAAATTTGAAAAATTCAAATTTGTAAAATTATATCATATTTTTAGTAGATGTAATCAATTATTTCGATATAGATGTATTGTTAAAATATTAGAATTATTGTATCATTTCACATTTTTCACATATTTAACTCAAATTTGTAAATATTACAGAAATTTACAAGAATATATATTTTTTTAACTTTTGTTAACAATTTTACTACCCCTCACTTGCACTTTCAATTCTATACTACCATTTTTTAATTATACCGTCACCATTGTCTCTCAACTTTACTCTCTTCAAAATTACGGCCTCTCCTTTGTCACTCTCTCAAGCATTGTTGCATTACTTCGTCTCTCTCCATTCCTTCGTTTCTCGCTGCTTCCGTCGTCCCTCGCTGCTTCCTTCGTCTCTCGCAAGTCTTTCCACCGCCGTCGACCTCTCTCAACAGGTACTCTCTCTCTCCGCTTCCAACTTACTTTCTCTTGGTCGAGTGAGACCCCGCAAAGATAAACATTAATTTTATATGCTTAAATTATGTGGAAAATCGGGCTTCCCACGATTGAAGCGTAATTTTATTTATAAAATTTGTATTACCAGTATTTCTCATTTCTTCTAGATATTACTAAGCATATCTAGTTAATAATTTTTTTTATTTACAATATGTGTTCCATTTCTTTTGGGACTCCTTTGATTTTGAACTTCATCGATCTAGTTACAAGGAATCAATGCACTGAATGAATTATACTGTTTAGAATCAATCTTTTAAATATTTACATATCTTAAATATGTACACATTTAATAAATCTACTAACAAAAACTGAAACAACATATTTCACCGGTAACTGTATATTACCCTTTTGAGCTCTATTTTTTCCTTTATATTCTGCATATAACTTTTTCTTAGATCTAGTGAAATTTTTGGACCAGTATAAACTCATCAATGAAATATACTCATGACCTTTGATTCCTCTGTTATAGAGACAAATGTATCATTTTTTATAAGGAGACTCTCAATACTTTATAAATAATCTTCTTTTAAGTTACTCCCTCTGTCCCATTGAATTGTATACAGTTTCTTTTTCGGGACGTCCCATCAATTGTATACATACCAAAAATAGTAGTTTTTATAATATTAAAACTTAACTACACCCACTATTTTCTTCCACTACACCCACTTTATACATTAAATATTAGTAAGTTCCACCACTTTACTCACACTACACTCATTTTACACATTAAATATTAATCGGTACCACCACTTCACCCACTTTTCTTATTTTTATTCACTAAATTACATTTTTTTTTAATCTCCGTGCCACTCCCCATATGTATACTACTCAATGGGACGGACTGAGTGAGTATTGTTTATTTAAGCGCCTTCAATTGACTTATAAATGTAGGTGTACCGGAAAGAAAGTCTCAAAACGATTCTTCATCTTTCATCAGCAAGGTTTCATAATCACGAAAGTTTATAAAGTCTCAAAAGTTTTACTAAAATCATTCTGTTAATTCTTAATATATGTTTGCAAGTTTTCGGACATTCTGGTTGATATCAATTATCAAGTCATTAATATCTAATAATTTTAAAAAATAAAATTTAAAAATTCAGATCAAACATTTTGCAATAAAAATTTCTCCTGTTGCTTTACAACCCGTCGGTGGGTAGTTATACAAATCTTTCTCTTAAATTGTAATAATTTTTTATATTAATTGTGTTAATTACTATGTATATGAGTTACAGTTTCTAACCTTGTATAAAGAACATAGCCATTCTTTTAAGCAGCAACAAAGCAGAATACCAATTGCAACTTGTATTCTTTATACCTCTATTTTCTGGTCCTATAAAAATTTCTCTACTTTAACTTGTTTATGGCTTTTATTCATATATATATATATATATATATATATATATATAGATATAGATATCAATCATATACAAACATCATATAGTATCTTTTGGGTGTGGACATTCGGAAAATCGTTGCATTTATCTCTAATCATTCGTGTAAGAGAAGAGCAAATTTATTTAGGTGTTGCACCGCTAAGGAGTTGTCAGAATAACCTTACATGACAGAGGCACGATTCCTTAGGGCAGTGTTTTCACAGGCCACTCTCTAATCTCATCTCTTTTTTGTGACTTTTATCTTTAAATTTATAATTATTGAGTTCTACTACCTCCGTCCCATTTTATGTGAACGGGTTTGAATTTCACGGAGATTAAGAAAAAAGTAGTGAATGTAGTTGAAAAGTAGGTAAAGTGGTGGGACCTATCAATATTTAATAATAGATTTGAAATAGTGGAGAAAAGTAGTGGGTGTAATAGTGTTTATTTAATAATAAAAGAGTATAAAATATAGAGTTAGTGGGGGTTCAAAAATAGTAAGTATTTTATTCTTTTTGGGACATCCCAAAAAGGAAATGAGGTCACATAAAATGGGACGGAGGGAGTATTTGTTTTGAATATCTTGATTGTTCTATAGTTGTTAAATTATAAATTGATTTGGTGTATACTACATACTTTACAGAGTTCCAAACACATTTTGTGTAGTAACTACATATGTGATTCTTGAAAAAATAATGTCGTGTATTGCCTGTTGAATGAGGAACATGGCCTTCACGTCTTTTCCCCTATTTTCTTTCAATCTACTAGCATCACTATTATGATCGCATCACTACTATGATCAGAGTACCTTTGTCCACTATATTCCATAAAATCTTGAGACTAAAATAATGTCTTCATTTTTGTGCTCCAAAAATCATAATATCTTTTGAGAAAATTGAAAGCGTCGGCCGAGAAATCATAACGGAAACTATCTGTCATTTATCTTATCCAAATTAAAGATGTAACCTGGCTCTGGTATATATCACAATATTGGAAACAACCTTCTAATTTATATAAGGTTATGTTATAAGTGTTAGAAGAAAAATCTGTAATAAGGAATTTTTAAGGGTAAAATTTATTTAGAGTCATCAACAATCTTTTTGATGAATCATGACATGCTTCGTGTTTGTCACATCCGTCTAGTATTGTTTTCTGTACACCATGCAATCATGAACGTTGGTGAAAGCGGTATATTGACTTGGACAAGTCACGAACATACATCTAGTAGATTATACGGCGAGAATCAAATGAATGAAGATTATAAATGTTAAATATGGTTCTTGTTATGCTTTTTATAAAATATAATTAAATAATTATACGTGTGAAAACTTGTCATTAAATTGCAAAAAAGTTAAATTTTATATCAATCTTTATCACTTTGATGACTAATTTGTCCTTCATGTCATATTCTAACACCCAATTAAAGACTCTGTTTCGGCAATAATCTCATTTTTTATATCAAATTTTCAATAATTTTAGGAGAGTGGTAATTTAATTATATAATAAAATTTTAAATAGTATATATTTATTGTATTTATATTTTAATAAATATCATAATAGTGAGGATATATGTACATATAGACATCAACATAATATGACTTAAAATACAAATAAATATTAAATTTAAATTACTTTTATCTTACAAATAATCTCAATATAAAAAAGATGAACAAAAAGATAGTCAATTGTATACGTTTCTTTTTCACTGCTCGACGCGTTTTTTAAGGCTCTTATAAAATATAGTTTTACAACTTATTTTTAAGATTTTTTTTTCGTATAAAAATATAAATGTTATACTTTTACACAAAAAAAGAAAATCTTAAAAATAATTTACAAAACTATACTATATTAAAGCATTAAAGTCCGTGCCGCACCCCGTCCCAATATGTATACTATTGACTGGGACGGAGGGAGTAAGATATATTGAAAATATAATTCAAAACAACACGTACTTTGCACGGGTTAAAAAGTTAGTTAAATTTAAATAGAACAATCAAACTCGAGCAAAATTTATTTACATTAACTTCCGAACTCTCCCACTCTCGAACTCTCCTACTCTGGTCTCCGGAACGAAACCCTCTCATTACCATTACTTGTGTTGTAATTAGGATTGGGAATTTTTGTAGTTCTTGTAACTGTAACTGTTTGTAAAGTTTGTAATTAGGCTCGCTCATTACTTGTTTGTAATTGTAATTAGGATTGTTGTTCTATTGATGATGTAAACTAGGGTTTTAATTGTGAATGTTGTATAATTTATCATGTTTGAATTTTTATCTGCAAGTGAGGAGATCGATGTTTCTTTCTATGCATGTACAAAAGATATATCTATGTAAAAAACAAATGCAAATGCATGTACATAACAAAGGCGTTTCTCCTGATTCAAATTCTTGAACTGCCTATTAGTCTATGCAACTGCCTATAGCTTATCAGACAAGAACTCACATGTTCTGGAGCTGAAGAAGATGTATTAACATATAATTGTTTTACAGGGTCTGAAGGACGAGCTCATAGACTGCAAAATGAGTTACTCTATAGAATCAAGATCAAGCTTGCTAGAGTCTTACCGTGATGAAAGAGACAAACAAAAGAAATTGGAAGTCATGAGATTCGCAGTTCCACAAAATTCTGGCAACCAAGCCGCATAATGTTTGCAACTCACTAATAAAGGCTCTGGTAGAAACTTATGATTGTGCCACTAAGAGTTTTAGATTAGGATACATTCAGGGCCAAATACTTGAAGAAGATGTCGCGTATCTTCTTGGAATAAGGAACATAGGCGTTGTTTACAAGAACCTAATGCGAGTCCTTCTCCGAAGCATTGTCAGTATCCAACTTCTGTCGTAATTCATGGAGGACCCGCTTCGATAATAGAACATCTTTTTTGCCATGACCTTCAACCAACTTTATGTAAAAATTAGGGATGGCAACACTCGCATTAGATTTTTTGTGAACAACGCCTATGTGCTTTATTCCAAGAAGATATGCGACATCTTCTTCAAATATTTGGCCCTGAGTATTTCCTAACCTGAAACTCTTAGTGGCACAATCATAAGTTTCTACCATAACCTTTATTAGTGTGTTGCAAACATTATGCGGCTTGATTGCCAGAATTTTGTGAAACTGCGAATCTTTCATGACTTCCAATTTCTTTTGTTTGTCTCTTTCATCACGGTAAGACTCTGGCAAGCTTGATCTTGATTCTATAGAGTAACTCATTTTGCAGTCTATGAGCTCGTCTTTCAGACCCTGTAAAACAATTATAATATGGTGACAATCCATCAGATATTTGAATAGTTGTTTTTTGTTTCTGCCACTATCAGAGTTTGCTAGAGGGTGCAAAATCCCAAAAATAGTTGTGGAAGGGTGTACTAGTTTCATATAGTTTCTTGAGGCAGTAATTTTTCAAAGTACGAGAATCATATTTTTTTTAAAAAAAGGGATGATGTCTGATTAAAACTTTTCAAATTCAGCCTCAGAAATTTTGACCCTGGTCCCTCAATATGTGCTTACATTGCTTCCACTTTCTTCTCCAGGTAGTTGACTCGATTTTCATCCTGTTCCTCCTTTTCCATTGCCTTAAGAACGGAGATGCTTTGATGCCAATTTTAGGACCTGTCTAGGGCTCCAGGCCTACTATACATTTATAATATGTATGTTATTATATATATTTTTAAGCTGTCTCAAGACTTCACAAACAAGAACATTTCTTTTATTGATATACACATGACAGATCTCTCTCTTTCTCCACACACACAACTAGGTGATATTCGAGAGATCACACACATTAACCTCTAATTATTGCCTCAAACATACTTCCCTGCTTTTTTTTATAACCCCAACATCTACTCATAATCCCTTAAATTAAAGCTGAAATATCGTTGTTTCCACTAAATCCTCCCTTTCAAATCAGCAACTGATGCACAAACAGTTACTATTAAGTTTTGTAACTGATTAGATATCTACTGTGTTTATTATGTTGCCTAACAAAAAATGCTGAGATAAGTGATTTCATATGAAGAAAAACCTGTCTAATTGTTTTTAGGGTGCATTAATCAATTTTCGGATAAACTTACTTATGTATTGGTGTAGGGTGGCAAGTAAAACGGTAGAAATGTACTAAATGAAGTATAAAGTTTCTAGTGGAAAGGGAAGAAAATCCGAAGGGTACAAAATTGCTTCTGGGAAATCACATTTTCTTATATCATTGTTGTAGTTTTTTTTTGACAATGCCGGGTGTCCCGGGACAACAGAGGATAGACCCACCGCTGGGCTATCCTGCTCATATCATTGTTGTAGTTTTACGTAGTCTTGACCTTTGTCAAGTGTCCATAAGCCATGTAGATTCTTGTTTTTTCAGCTTTCTTGTAATAGGTATTGCTTCACCTGACTCCGATCTGTCGACGTCCCCTGTCCACCTGAGCATGTGTCCCCAGCAGATCAGCGTCCATGGTCATGAACAGCCAAGAGCTTGTACTTTATAATATGAAATATAAAATTAATACAAATTAAAAAATCAAGTTGCTATTTGGACATCAAATGTAGAACACAATGATTTTAATCTCCTTATCTATTAAACTTAGGATCATTTTATGGTGCATGAATATCATCTTAATTCTTTGCAAGTTATTTTTATATAATCCAATCATATACAATAATTTTTGTGATATATTAAAATTTGAATATCATAAAATAACATGAGGTGAAAATTTAGTATTCAACTAGTCAAAATTTTAGTCTCCTTATTATTTCTTTTTCCATATATTAAAATTAAATTTGAATTGTTAATTACTTAATTTGAAAATTTTATATCGTATAGCAACAAATGTAACAATTACATCTAGTCCGTATTTTTTTGCCGCTCTTTTTAAAATCTATGTCAATCAAGCAGATGTATAGAACTTTTCAACCAGACAGTGCTTTTTCAACTCTCTCGGAATGAAATCTATTCCAAACATATATATCATGGTTCCTTACTTCGACAGAGCACAAATATGAATGTTTAGATGCAAGCAATCTTCTGTAAAATTTGTTCATGCTCAAAATTGGACATTAGTTTCCCAGTTCTGCCCTTATATATTAGGTCCTTTCTGAGTTTGTTACTTGTGTCAATGAGGACTGGTTACATGGATGCAACTCTGACTGTGGATCTGTTTGTGAAATATAAGAACAAATCATGGCATGCTATGCAACTATGCTCGAGTTGGATAATTTGGCTCGACCTCATTTACAGACTAGTCGCAGTGAGCAGGATAAGCAACTCATGAACCAGATCTAACAGTATGCTTCATTCTTTTCATTCCATTTGTACATCCATATCAGTGCTATCCTTTTTATGTAGTCCTGACTCTTGTATTGTAAAGCATCATGCAGCCTCAAAGAACTTGTTTTTGCAGTTTCAAAGTACAAACTAACAAGTTCAAATCATCAGATTAACATTTGCTAATAACTTATAGGAAGGGAAGATTGCTGTATTAGATTTGGTTATATCGTTTGTTTTACAAATGTTCTACTGTAACAATGATCACCTCGTTATGTTTTGATTTCAAAAACTACAACTGAGAATACTTAAATAGTAATTACATGATTAAAACTGCTAATGACCCTATTTACATACCAAAACATTATATTAGCTAGTTGTACAACACCATATTATAAATACTAAATGATTGATTTATCACACATCTTCTGCAACAGACTCCTCCTGGACCTAGATATAAACTCTGTCATTCTACAAATATCCCGGTTCACCCACTGCCAGCCCTAGGACATTCATATGAATTATGAAACATGTGAGTTACAGTGATTAGCTGGATACTAACCTCGGAATATACTCAGAGATTTGTAAGCAAATATTACTCCAGGGAGTAGTACTTAGTCTGGCCGTGGAAGTAGAAAACTAAAGCTTGCATTGTCACGCAGAAAAGCTGGAGGATCAATATCCGCAATTTCTATGTGTTCCATTGACTTTGATATATCATCGACCGAGAATGGAATGCTGCATCATGAACGATTAGGAAACATCAGTATGAACGATTAGGAAGCATCAGTATGGGATTTCATTGGTGGCACTGGTCCTATTCAGTACAATTTGAAGTTAAATGGTCCAAAACAGCACAGTCCATAAAAATGGCCCTCTTTACCACAGAAAAACACAAGAAAAACTTGCGTTTTTAGAAAACGTGTATATACATTGCATTTTTCTTTTCTTTTTTCAATATTTTTTTTTTAAATAACTCATCCTTTAGATGCGTTAGTAATGAAATGCAAACGGATTTTGGGTTTTCCAATTTATTTGCAGCATGTTCAGCTCTGAGCCAACCCACGTTCTGCTCCTATTTATGCTCGGTACTTCAGAGTTACAGTGAGCAGACCTTCAATTAAAAAACAAAATGAGCATCTACACTGACAGACCATGTGCTTCATTCTCTGGATCGAAGAAACGCAAATCATTACAAAGTTTTTATGCGCCTCAAAGGACCTTTTTTCTAAGTCAAGCCATTTGGGGAATTTTAACTCCAAACTGTATTAAAAGGGCCCTTTTCTCAATTTAGTTTTAACAATGTAAAATTGTGAAGCAGGTTGGCTCATAGCATACTGATCTAGATCACAAACCTAGAAGCAACGAATCAAAAAAAGGAGATGACAAGTATTGATAAAAAAGATCTAGATATAAACCTTGAATCATCATCCAACAAAAAGGAATTGCTCACTGCATTGTTTGCATCTTCAGTCATCAATACCCTCATGCTCGATATTACCTGAAAGTTTGCTTCAGTAGGTATTGGTACGGATGTATGTTCAATAACAAAATTGTTCTCCGAGTGTATAAAGTAACTTTGAATTCAGAGAGTTGAAATTGTGAAAGAAAAAGGCACATAGAGGATTAAACCTTACCTCCTGCGATACACTGTGCGTGCCGTACTTGTCATCCCAGTACATTGTACTGATCCGATATAATTGTTGTATACTGAGAACCTGTGCAACAAAGCAAAGGCTGGTTGAGATCTAAGGATGATCTGAAGTTAGAAAAAATTGATCGCCGTCAATTTAAGCCAATATATATATATCACTTACTGGGCACAAGTTACGACTTAATTCATCCAATGTTTTCTTTGGCTTCTGATGGACAACCTGCATTGAAGTAAAATCATAAAGATTCCATATGACTAAACAAAGATATGTAGAGAGCATGTGACTTACCAGAAATCCTATCGCCTGTCTGATATGTTTCAGCTCATCCCAAGATGAACCTGAGTACTGCATTTTATTTTTGTATTCAATTAAATGATTTGGCACCAAATAAAGCAAAAATTATGTAATATACCTCCTCAGTGGCCTTGAAACACCAATGTTCCAATTCAGCCAATCCCGCTTTCACATATTCACCGTTACTGAATGAACAACATTCTCTTCTTAACAGAAGGCTGCAGCAAATAAGTTAATAGAAAATATGAAACAAGTAGATGACACATCTGTCTACTTTATCAAACATTGAAAGATGCACGTATAGTCAGCAAAGGGTCACAACCTATTAAAAAGTTGAACATTGATGAAAGAAAATATTTGTGTGAACACTTTACGAACTAGAAATGGGGGCACCTGAAAAAATAAAGAAAAGCAAGAACTAGTCATTTGGTGGTGAAAGTCAAAAATTATAAAAAATGATCCTAGATGATGCAAGTGTGTGGACAAAAGTCTGAATGCCAATGTGAAATTTGGAAGCAATACTATAAAATGCAAATATCCAAAAATCTAGTATGCAAGGTAATGAGGTCAGTAACTTATTAGGAACAAGTTGAAAGGAAAAAAAGGAAAAAAAGTGCCGCTAACATGATTTTCTTGCAGAGTTCTTAAGAAATTCCCAAGGCTCTTCACGATCCCTTGCCAGTGTGCAATCAAAGCTAGTTGGGCAGAAGAAGTTGCAATTGATCGTGATGACCCCTTAACCAAACTTGCTCTGGAGGTCCTTGGCGCCTTATGTCATGTCAGCAAAAGTTTAATGCAAGCAGCTCAGTACCAGAAAAATATAAAAAAATGCCGAAATTGCTGAAATTTAGAAGGGCGTGTAGTAGACTATAACTAAGTGTCAAAAGATGGTCTAATGAAATTACCTGAATACACAATCCTAGCAAGGGAGAGATCTCTTTCTTTAGATTGTCTCTAATCATTCCATAAAATTTTTCAACATAAGCTGTAAGTTGCTGCTTGAAAAGCAAAGCTGGATACTTGGCTTCTACTTGATGCAAAGTATCTACTCCACCGCTACCATTCACGTAGTAATTAGCTCCAGGAGGTGTTCCCCGGAAACTCTGGGGAACAATAGATCAAGAAACACCTGAGCTGAAAGAACAATGGATTCCTGCAAATGAATTCTAGTTTGAACTTAAGCTGACTTACCGAAGTCATTCTTCCAAACAAAGCAGCTGATGAGGATCGACGACGCAATGGAGGCATTGCAGCTGCACCACTTGCTTTTAATGAGCGCTGAAGGAGCAGCAAAAGGGTTGAGGCATTGGACAACCAGTAGGCAAGGACATCATTGCTTTCCTGTGTCTTTATGCCAACACGGCCGAGCACAATTTTTTAACCAAACTTTTTAAATCAAAGACAATGAGTTTAGATAGCTTCAACAGCATTACTATTTAGGATGCTTTCAAGTACCTCAATGGAGTGACCAATGGTTTGGATGATACGGTCAAAAATACTAGTCCGCTCAACTTCGAAAGATCTCCATTGCACCAGGCACTTGTATATTAAACAGGCCACAACTGGTCTACTCCCTGAAAAGCCCAATGGTTTTGCAATACATTGGAGAAGCAACTCCTGATTCTCCTGTTGTTTCTCATTGAGTGACTTTTGTGGTTTGTCATCCAAATCTCTTTGCATCATTGATGAGCTACGCATATTCTACTTTGTTTTTTAAGTGAGCAACAATCAAGAGTTATGAAGGGTACACTATCATATATATGCTACAAGACATGGAGATAAAAGTTGAGTTACCACAGAAATCCTTGGATCCATATTCAGATGACCACTTTCACCACCCCGCTGTGAAACACATAGAGAAGAGACACCTAACTAAATTTCCCAGAGATTGAATACATAATGTTTTGATACATTGGATTTTTATCCAAGGATACCTGAAGTATAGATTTTGAGCGTCCAGAGAGGAGCTTGTTGGGTGCAATGGAAACAGCCTGTTGACGAAGAACTTTGTTCTCCGACTCTAAATTGTTGAGCTTCTCTTCTAACCTGGTTGCAAAGAATATTCAACAATCTTTATCTGACAAATTAAGAGTCATTATTGACAGTTTCCAAATCTTTAAGATGTAGGTACTTCTTGGTACAAGCTTTTCATTGGACAGCTCTTTACAAAAATATGCTGGCCAACTATCAACTTTATTCTTAAAATATAAATATGGGAGTCCGACACCGCCCAGCAATCATTTTATACATACCAATGACCATAAATACGTAAGAATATGTTGAAAGCCAAGGTTACTGTGAAACTGAAATCACGTGCAAATAGGAATCTAAAAATCACTGTTTACAAATGGATATTTTGATGAACAGGAATACCTGTTAGTCACCAGATCCAACTGACTTTCATGTTAACTCTCCACTTTAGCTGACTATGTTTGTCTGTTGCTTCTGATTTAGGTTCCATAGTACATATACATATTGGGGAAATGGGACCAAACGAACTAATGGTCTGACATCGTGCATCAGCCAATATCATATGTTATCATCTTGGTGCTCCCAAGTTGTACATTAGTGTACCAGTTTTATTTGTCCAAGAATTTATTTATGATCAACTCAGAGATATTTAATATGATTTTTACAATTCCCACAAGTTTATTAGTTTATTTATAAAATTATGATCCTGACAAATGAGATTAATTTTGTGTCCCGAGGCAAGTCTCTTATCCGAGCTATAATTTTTTTTAAACCTTCTTTATAACATAAAAGATATGAAGGGCGGGGGTGAAGATACCTGACTGTATGGAAACAAATATCACAGAGAAGCCGGTAATACTAATATATCTTGATCCAAATTTTAGTAAAAGCGTAGTCAAAATATTTATGCTAATTACTTCATTACCCTCTTAATGATTCCTGGAGTTGATCAACTTTCTTGTCTGTTTCTTCTAATAATTTGCGCCTCTCTTCGCTGCGTTCTTCAGATTCAGTATATTTCCGTCCTAAATCTTCAGAATTTTGCTTCTCTGACTGCAACAAGGCCTAATTTTCAAACAATGGATATGAAATTAGCCTGACTATTATGTGGTATACTAGGTTAAAAGAACATATGTAGCATGGAAGCCTTCTATGCTCAAATAATTGCCAAACTATATATTCATTAGGTTAATCTTATAAACAGTCACATGTATGATTTCTGTTTTGAGTTAATAGAAAAACGTGTCCCTTTAGTTTGGACTATCTGCACTTTACTACCTATATTTTAGGTAATTGCACTATGTATCCCCTAACGTCTTTTAGCCACATTTTGAACCCTTTTGGCTGATTTTCGGCTATATTGACCTATCACCGTGTCAAATTAAATTAAACGGGTAAAATACACTTAAGAACCTAAAAAATGTCATTTTAGTTAATTCTTAAGTCTATTTCACCCTTTTAATTTACACGCTGATAGGTCAAATAGACATAAATAGGCCAAAAGGGTTCAAAATGTGGCATCAAAAAACATGTTAAAGGATGCAATGTGCAATTATCTAAAGTTTAGGTGACAAAGTGCAATTGGTCCGAACCAAAGAGATGCATTTTGCAATCAACTCTTTCTGTCAAAATATGTTAAAGGATGTGTTTTGTTATTTTATCACTTGCGTAGATTTATAACATAATAAGACTCTAAGATTGTGTGATAAATGATGTTAAGATTTTTTTGTTAGTTTAAACAATTGTCTTGAATAGAAAATTTAGGAGAATATTAAGATGGTATGTTCATTATTACATTTGTATTAAATATCTAAAAAGTAATTACTATTTTATAAGTTATCAAACATTTTTCTATTTTTAAATATTACTCCCTCCCTCCGTCCCTCCGTCCCTCCCAGTTGTATACAAATGGATTGGGCATAGACATTACAAAAATATATATAAAGTAGTAGGAAAGAGAAAGAAAAATGGATAAAGTGGTGGGACCGATTGATATCAAAATGTATAAAGTAAGTATAATGTAGGGAAATAGTGGATGTAGTCAATATTTATATAGTAAAATTTTACTATATTTGGTAAGTTTTGATATGTAATGAATTGAAAGGTATATCCAGAAAGGAAAGTGTAACGAAATGGATGGGACAGAAGAGTAATTATAAGATGAAGTACTGAAAATAAGAAGAAAATCGATCTCCCGTGTAATGCACGGAATATATATATTTAATATTTGATATCGTATCATTTATATAGATTTTTAAAGTAATTGAGATTCCACTTGAATAGGAAGTTAAGGTGATTAATAAGATGGCATGTTTGTTTTATTTTAATTATTTAAAATACCTTGAGATTATTTGGATTATAGTAAATATATATTTTTTGAGTCATATTATCAGTATGTCTGATTCAATGATCATAAAATTTCATATGTGATAGTGATACACATAAAGTTTTATATAGATGATTCTTATTTTACAAACTATTTCAAAGTTAAGTGAAATTACTTTTTTTCATAGGCAAGCATAAGATTATATTAAAACTTCGAATCACGGATACAAACGTAGAGCCTAACTAACACTTCAAAGAAGATTCATCGACTAACAACTAATGAACGAACTAGGAATAACATAAAGAAGAATATCATTTAGGCCATAATTCTACTTGAACTACGATTCTTGATTCTGTTAGGACATATTCTTTATGATTTCAAGACTAATCTTTGTGAGAAGTACTACCCAAATCTAATTTGGGCACCTTTGCTTACGGTTCTGCTCGCTGCAACTCATAAGAAACTTCCTCCACTATCTTTCTCTTGCCTTCATCATTAACCCCATTTTGCATGTTAGGGCCATTTGAGGGCTCTGGAAAGTGAACTCTTGAGGGATGCTCCCTATCCTATTCTCCTCGAGCTTCTTCTAGGGAGATCGTTTTCGATTTCTTTAACATCAGCTTCCAATTCCTATATCCATATAGCGAAGGCTCTATCCAACAGCCTTTGGAACAACGATTCTTCCACGATGACTGATTTTGTTAGTGAAGGCTTCCGCACTTGCAACACCTTTCCATGACCCTCGTTCGGTAGTGCATCAAACATATCTCAGTGAGGGACAAGCCCCACGTCCATGTCTAGCAATTCTTGAACTTATGGAGGTGGTACAAAAACCTCCACAAGGCTATCACAGTTGTGCATTGCAAACTGAGACATCCTACATGCTACTTTGTTCCTATATTTATATATTTGTTACTCCATTTAATGTAGTAAAATTATCAATTTTATTTTTCAATATTGAGAAAATTTATTTATGTTTGCTATTGGTGGTCAATAATGATGATCAATTATAGTTGTAGGAGGTCCATCATGGTAGCAAGCGATGAAATGAGGTGTGTGATGGTGGCTGGTGGCTAATAGTCAGGCAAGTTATGGTGGCAAGCGGCAATAGGCCAATCGTGGTTGTAGGTGACGGCGGGTAGCAGTGGAAGGGGTTGATAATGATGCCAAGAGGTTCATCATTGTAGTATGAGTGAAGATGATGATGATATACGTTATATATACATATATTTATATATCTATATTTGTGAGATTTATTGTATAAAAATAGTGATTTGAGATGTACAAAAAAGTGACTTTTACAGTTATAACAATGATCAAAAATTAGCCAGAGGCTAGTTTCTAGACTACTTTGGTTTCTAGGGGAGTAAGCCCCTATATATATCTATTGGGAAAATTAATTCATTTGTTCATGAACTATAGGCCAGTTATGGTTTAGGTCCCTGAACTAAAAATCCAAATTTTTGATATCTAAATTTTAAAAAATCTGATTCAATACCCTCAGTCAAAATTCGACTAATGGCCGTTAGTCAATGCTGACGTGGAAATTAAAAACATAAAAGAAAATAATAATTAAAAACATTCAAAATCAAAACTTCACTGATATAAATAAAATTTTTGATATGTTAATCTACGAAAGATTTCAAGAACACAGGTGGTGAAAATTTCCGATTTCGAGGACGTATAAAAATCTGCATCTTAGTAAGTTTTTGTTCCTTCGTGTTTTTGTGTTCTTGAGCTTAAAGTGCAGATTTCTATACGTTAGTGAACTCGAAATAAAAAAATTTAACCACCCGTGTTTTAAAATCACTCGTAGATTTACATATCAAGATTTCACTTCAATCCGCGGAGTTTGATTTTTCGTATTTTTTTCTTTTATTTTATCAATTTCCACCTCAACATTGACTAACAGCCGTTAGTCAAATTTTGACGGAGGGACTTGAATCAGATTTTTTAAAGTTTAGGCATCAAAAAATTGGATATTTTAGTTCGGGGACCTAAACCATAAACGGCCTGTAGTTCAGGGATGAATGAATTAATTTTCCCCGTATCTATACAATTACAGGCGATACATTAAAAGTTTTGATCGGTCAGTCGGTCGGTATATGGCCGATTAAAAACCCTCTTATTTTAAAATATAGAATAACAAGTCTAATCTATATTAACTAATAAAAAATATTGAAACATTATAATTATACGTATCACTCGGGCCTATTTATAATCCCTCCGCCCCTCTTATTTTTTTTACAGTTTTATTGCATTGATTGACACGCATTTTAAGGTGCATATAATTTTTTTTAAAATTTTTTTCTTCTTCTATATGAATATGTAAATATTAAATTTTTATTCAGAAGAGAAAAAAAATTAAAATAATTTGTGAAACTATACTTTATAGGAACTTTAAAACGAGTGTCAAGCTCCCGTCCCAAGGTAAAGAACCTAGGGGGACAAGGGAGTTTTTATATATGTTAAAGGATTGAAAATTTAAAAAATCATTTAATGAACCTATTAATAAACTTATTTATTAAGATTTATTATAGAAATTCACTTCTAAAACAATATTAAATATTACAATCAGTACTATGTTACTAAATTTTAAATATTATAAGTTAATCATGCATCGCAAAAAAATCCATGTAACCAAAGTTTTATATGCGCAAAGGAGAAGACGAGGACATGAACCCGTGATCTTTGCCATGAGATAGGGTTGCCTTTAGCCCCGACATCTACATATAGGATTTTACACCGACGGAGAAAGCTGATAAATTACTATTCACTTGGCTTTGGGGCCAAAGTTTAATTTAAGTGACTACATAGTTTTACAGAACGACAAACTGTAAAGGTCAACAAATAAACCAGGAGTAACTAAAGGATGCTGGGGATTAAGTTGAAGTTGGGGACTGCATTATGACCAGTGGGTTCAGTAATGGAGGCGTTGCTAAATATTACGCATCTCCTAAACCCATAAGGTGTTTGGAGGAAGATTTGACTCAATCATCTATATTTGATTTTTAAGCACTACCCTTTTCCATCGAAAGCCCATTTTTAGAGTGGATCAATAACAGCCATCTTTGGAAGCAATATTTAACATTAGTGTCAATTTTAAAACTCAGCATTCCACCTCATCATGGACAAAGAATCATACCCTTCATTTTTCATGATATTTGTGAATATGTTATCTTCTGTAATTGAAACAATTTCACATTATATACAGGCTTACCTTTAAATTATCGACTTCTGAAGTTAAAGATTCAATCTGCTTGGTATCTTGAACAAAAACTTCTTTTTCCTTGATTACGGGAGGAGCTTCTTCAATTGCCTTTCGAGCAGCTTCTTTTTCCTTGACAAGCAATGCATTTGTTTCATCAACTTGTTTCCGCAAAGTTTCAACAATATTCTGCAACTTTGCTGTTTCTTGTTGTTTTGCTTCTTCCAAGTCGGTCTGCAAACATTATATTACATTTTAAAAATAGGAATAAAACAAGGATATTTATATTCTCCACTGTCAGGACCAAAACACTAAATTAAAAAACAACTGACACATAATAATATGAAGTACTTGTCAATTCGATATTAAATCATGATTTATTTATAAGATTGTACCACCAGTAATTAATTTGTCGCCAGATAATTTACCCTCAAACGTTTTTCCAGCTGAAGACGCCATGTGAGTTCCTCCAATTGTTTTTCAAGCTTATCCTTTGCCTCCTTTAGTAAACCTGTGTCCCTTGCTGCCTTCAAATAGGCAAAAATCATATTGATTGTCACAGAAAAGACATGGATGTGAAAGTATACTAAAATATCAAAAAGAAAAAATAAACTTACGTCCAGATATTATGTACTGGAGTTAGAAAAAAATTCATTATCTTCAGTACACGTGATTGATAAGGATGTTTAATATAAGGAAAAACATTATATGGGTATGAAGATATGTGATGTATAAACTTCTGCTGGCGGAAAATGGACTTAATATTATATGTTATAATTATCTCTACATTGAAGTTTCATGCATCAAATTATGGAGCAAACACATGCACAAATACAGCTACAATAAGTACGGGGGAACGATATACCAGCTGAACAAAGAAACAACTTATATTCTTGGTAGCTAGGTGCAATCTGTCGGACATAATTGGGACTCAAGACCTTGCAAAACTAGAATACTAAAGTTTCTTTAATCAACAGGCACTCTAAACATTTACCCAGTTAACGAATGCAACAAACAATTTCACTCGTACTTTAGTAAGGTTGTAGTCTATATCTGAATGTGATTATATTTCATGAATGCACAAGAGTATCCATGCTCTACCATTTTAAGCTTCCGAAGCTGTCTTTTGGCAAGTATCCCCCTCCATCTGCATTGAGTAGTTATTAATCCTCTCTTGAGTTTTTTATAACGTGACGAAGCTTCATAACGACGCCACCGAGCCTAGGTAGCCAAATTGCTTGTTTCAGATCTTAAATTCAATTTTAACAAGACATAGTGTGTGTGTGTGTGTGTGTGTGTGTGTGTGTCTAGACTGTATAACTGCATGAACCGTTGAACCTGAATTATAGTAGCAGCTTTAGCTTGCTTCTTGTTTCTGAATTTCTTGCGAGCATCCATGGCGCGTAAACCTGTCTGCAGAACAAGCACAGAGACACGGAGTTCGTTAAAGGCTTTCCACTTCTGATGCTTGCGAACAGTCTTCTGAACCTTTGTGGAAGCTGCCTCTAATTTTATCTCCCCATATTGTTTGCAAGCCAATTTACCTAGCATTCAGTGCAAAACAATCAGATGTTCAGATTACTGATATATAGAACTTGCACATACAATCAAAAACACCAGATAATATTCTAACTATAGGAACAGTTGATAGTGACTTGATACTAAATAGTACCAAAGTTTTAATTTTAAAAAATCCAACATGTAGCAGTAAAACAGTCCAGATGTATCACCTCTACAAAATGACTGTAAGCAAATGGAAGCATCTCGCAATGCTAGAAAGTGCTTCCGGGCAATATGTGTTCTTGCTCTCCTTTGTATAGTATTTGCTGCATCACTAAGTACCTCTGCTCTTCTGGCATCTAACTCGGCCATCTGACCAGCTCTTAAAAATACCTTTGTTTTACCTATCTGTAAAGACATTTTATGTTCAGTAAAGTTGACAAATGTAGCTATTTGTTGTTTTAAGTTGCACCTTATATTAATGATTAGTTCCGGCACAAAACCAGTATTTTTGTATGTAAGCTAAGATGTACTACATTCACAAAATCCTCCCAATTTCAAATATGCTAAAAGTAGCTACAGCATCTCGTGTCTTATATTAGTGGCAGTGGTCAGCTGTAGTCTTTTTTCAGTGCCTAAAAATATTGATAACCTATGGAAATGAATATATTAATGTCATTACCTGGAAGCCTTTGAGTCCCTTCTTTTCTAGGATCTTTCTGCATGCAACCTTTTCATCATAACTGCAACAAATACATTTGTTCCGGAAAACTTCAGAATGATCACATATTGGTTTGACCACAAAGTTAAGTTAACAATGTGTAAAACTTTGACCTCCATCAGAAATTAGATTGAGCCACTTACTTTCCTACCAAGAACTCAGGTGCAAGAATTCCAAATCTGTTTATGAACTCAAAGAAAGGTCGACGAGTAGGGTATCCAGCACAACTTATTCTTATTGCCTCTAAAACACCCTAAAAGGACAGCAATTAGCAACACAACACACACACACACACACACACAGAGAGAGAGAGAGAGAGAGAGCTGCTATTAAAATGTACTTACGCCACAACGCAATTGCTGCATGATATTAGCGTTTTCAAATGCACCGGGTTTAAGAAGATTATTTGGCTTTACGCATCTAATGTAGTGAGGCTCTGTAGCATTTAATGTCTCCATCAATTGATGCAGTTGTAGCTGTAAAGTTGGATAATAATGACATAAGCTAAGAACCTGGTATGGTTGTCAGATTTTTGAATTTCTGCATGAGCACATATTATTTTCTTTCAAATTTGATATGTATGTAAAAGTATTGCCTATCACATTAGTTATATACCAGTTTAAAGTTACTAAACTGTTTTAGTACAATCCTCAATATAACATATACCTTAAAACGTGAACCAATTGAAGAAAATTTGGCAGACTTATTGGAAGATTTGGTGTTCTCTTCAGGTACTGGAGGGAAAAGCCCTTGTACAAAATAACATTTGGAGGCACTCAAGAGATCTTGATGTTCAGGAACCACATAATCTTTATTTTTGTCAAGAAACTGCTCCGATTGGTATTGTACCTGAGCAAAACTATAGATGAAGCTATATAGATCTTAAAGATTTGAAATATATTGATGAAGCTTAATGAAATCTAAAATAGACATACAGAATGTTTTGGCAATAAACATACCTCTCCAGCATAATGCGCAATTGAGAAATCTGTGCGAGACAATTTTGGCTTGACAAAACGCTTGTTATTCTTAAAAGTTGTATAGAGCTTGTTAGAAAATGTTTCATGAGTTGACTTGGGGAACATACTGGAAGCAGAAAAAACAAGTAAATGATCTTCAAGTGAGCATTAGTACACTCGACGCAAGAATCTCAGAGTCAAAAATGAGCAAGGGAGTAGATGACATTTCACTAGAACAGGAATACTGTAGTAGAAGATCTCAACAGCATTCTAAAAAGCCGTGCACCCATTTATAATAGAAATCCAATAGAATCAGTAAACGGGATGGAAGTACTATACCAGGCTTCATCAAGAAGAGCTATGATACCTCCAGGTTTCTGCCAGAGAAAATGGTAAAGGGGAACACTTAACTAATGGCAACATTTCTTTTAACACTGATTATGAAAAATTATTACTCAATAATAGAACAAGTATGGTATACTCCTCAGCGGTATTACACAACAAGATAAAAAAAAACATTTAGCTTCATTACATTGTAAAAACCAGTATACACTTTGAGGAAGCATTTTTTCTTATTTTAATATTTGCTCATTCCTCGAAATACCCAAAACCTCATGTAGCTAGATAGTTAAATGTGGTTACTCTCAATTGTCTTTCGGAGATGAATTATCTGAAATGTAAAGAAATTACCGATCAAAGTTTAAGACTTCTCTACTAGAACTTCAACAATTCTAATAATAATTTCAATAGTCCAATATTTTCAGACAATTTCATACATAATAAGTCATCAACTCCTTCAGTGTTGTACACTTCATTTTGGACTTTTCACCATAAACTATGAAAATAACACCCCTCTTTAGGAGTGCTGCAGAAATACATTTCGAACTCTGAAAACGATGACTAAAACAATGAATCTTTGTATGGTTAATTGAAGGGATAAATAGATATTAAATTTTTGATTTTGAATCAATAAATGGTAAAAGCTATTTGATCATATTATTAGCTAGCTAGCAATCAGAAATGTTAAACCCTTTTTTCCCTTCTTTTTATTCAGATTTCCCCTAGGTACCAACAAGTATATTCAGATTATTAAATCCCATACACAAACACCCATTTGTAAATGACAGGTATTTTTTTTTGAATATTTCAAATATTATATAGCAAGATATGCATAAATACAAAGTGGTTGATTCACAGTACTAAATAAAATAGCTTGAGGGAGTTGAGAATGATGAGCAAACAACTATCAGTAAAACCAGCCAAGCTTTTTTTTTTTGAAGTAGAAGTAGTATCCATTCTTTGTTGATTAGAACATTCAAATTACTAATTACATGTACATATTAATATACAGTAATCGTTAATCTGAGAATACATCACTGAGGCCCTAATCAGAGTTATAAAGTTCTAAGCACATATGGACAAAACACTACTGCACAACCAATTTCTTGATACCAGCAAGCCATTGTTGCTGATATTTGAATATTAAGAACTTAGTGACAAATAATTAAATTCAAATAATGGCTCTGTTTCACATGTATATGCTAATATGTAGTATAAGTGACAACAAATAGGTTGCTACAGCAAATTCATGTCGATACAACAATATGCAGAACCTATATATGCTACTACATCAATAATTATTTCAAATAAAAATACTAGACACTAACTTAAGATTAAATACGGAATTACTTTACAAATTGGGAGTAATACACAAGTTTGTGTAGCATCATCACTGGTAGCTTCCACCAAACAAGCCTGAGATGCTTATAGTGTAAAAAGTAGTACTCTCATTTGTAAAAACGACAATGATGTTTGTGAACATATCACGTCAAAATCATGAGCTGGTTAAATTCATTTAAGCCTGGAACTAAGAAATCCTCTAAATTAGTACATAACTTTTAGGCAGAATATAATGTTTTTCTTTATAGTGACTCGCTCCAAGGTTAAATTACTTATCACATACATTAGGACAGGACTAAATTCTAAGAAGAAGAATAAACAAAGAATACTATTAACCTTTTCAATGAGATCCAAGACATCTTGGTTATCAACAAATTCAATGTAGCTCCAATCTATTGCCTCCTTCGTATATTCTTCTTGCTCCATCTTGAATACATGCTGTATGTTTACATGCGATAATTAATTATCATGGAAACAGCCGATCACACTTAAATTGTCAAAATATATTAAGCTACCTGGTTAAAGTGTTGCTGCAGCTTCTCATTTGTGAAGTTAATGCAAAATTGTTCAAAGCTGAAAACCATATAATGTCATAGGAGACAATTAAACCCACATTAAATATCTGTCTTGATATGTTATATACATCAAACTATATATTCTTCATATTTTTCATCACCAGTCTTAGTTTCTGACCTGTTATTCTTGAAGCTTTCGAACCCATAAATGTCAAGCACCCCTATCAATGAAATTGATGCAGAATCTTGTCCGATTGAGTGATTAATCTTATCTACCAACCTAGGAGTATTAGAAGTAGTGTCCCAGATGAAACAACGACAGAAAACAGAAAGTATCAGATTCTGAAGCACAGAAAAGTATAAAAGAGAACATGACAGAAAGAAGAACCAGCATATATGGCCTTTGGGCCAGGTTTACATTTGTTTGCTACTTAATTTATACTTACCAAGACTGGATAAAAATAGTTGTCCATTTCCGGTTTATCTAATCCTAAAGTACATGATCAGCTATCTTCTTCAAAACTTGTGCTAAAAATTATATAAGGCTGATTATTGTGCACAACCAAACATTTTATCTGTGCTTGCCTAGATCTAGAATAATGTCAGCATAACAAGTATTTGACATCCATTTAAATTGTGCTACTCTTTCTGTTTACTAGATACCTTTCACTCCAAAGCTATTTTTTTTTTCTGTAAAGAGCAATACTAAGTACTAACAATTATGAACTTATATACTGAAGAGAACGAGAATCATATGGTCCTGCACCTGATTCAGATGATGATAGTATGCACTGTTGTAAGACCACAATCAAATTTTATCAAGTGAAATGCAAAAATTCTTTGTGGTTACTGAACAATTAAGAAAGGGAGTTACCAGTCAAACAATCGAGAATATAGTGTCTTAGCTAAGCCATCTCTGCTGACAGCTGCACTAAGTGGATCAAGACTTCGCTTTATAACTTCTTCAGGAGTGATCATCACTCGTTTACATAATGCATCTTCTAATCCCTCAGCTTCACACCTAAAATATCATAACATGTCCATGGACAAAGGATAAATATAATGGTGCTTATCTTATGGTGATGATGTTGATGACATCATGATAATAAAATAGGTGATTTCACCCTTGCACGTACATTAGAAGTTCTGCAGTCATTTTCAAATGAAATTTCGATTTGTCATCTTTAAGGACTGATGAATCAGCTTCCTTTCCCTTGGAAAAGTCAATGTTACCAAGATGAAGAATTGCAGCAACAACCCTAAAAATTGCTTCCTGAACACAGTGAAGCAGAGAAGAAGACATTTCCCCCAGATAAATCCATAATTAAGTTTTGAGAAAGTAAAATAATGGAAATTAAAAGGTTGTACCTGATCCTTTTCACCTATTCCAACAATATCCATTGCTCTTCTAGTGGCTAGATAGTCACGGGCATCACTTACACCAACCAACTCATAGCATTTCGACTGATTAAGATAGTGAAACGTTTTGGGGTGTCCCAGCTTATATTTATCAATTTCCTACATATTAGTAGCATCATATAAGAAAACTGCATTGATCAATTCACACGCATTTGAAAGCAGGTCAAAGCAGCAGGAATCAACCTCCTGCGGTGCAGCACAAAGAAGGTAAAAGCAGTGGTAGTTGCGTTCTGGATCGCTGATTTGGCAAACACGGGACCTCTCCAAAAGGTAAGTCCTGATGGCTGCTCCAGATATTCTACCATATGTATCAAACTGGATCTCAACAAATTTACCAAAGCGACTGCAGCATAGTACAATATTAAACATGAAAGACATAAATTGATAGCAGGATACTGTGATTAAAGTAGAAAAATCCCATACATTAGATTGAATTTGGTCTACTAATAATTATTACTTGTCCATTCTTTCATTATAATAACAAATAACTTGGTTGGCGAGAAATGTGGGGAAATACATGAGAAACTAGACGGTTTTTTATGTCAACAACTAATCATATTGCACCTGGAGTTGTTATTTCTGACAGTCTTAGCATTGCCAAATGCTTCAAGAACCGGATTAGACTGCATTAAAATTGATTAGTATTATTTTTCAAAACACTTGAATATACGTAACTCTCAGAGGATCAAATCATACTTCAAGGACTTGTTGTTCAACTGTACGTCCTTCAGTAGCCGCCCGCCCACCCAAATAGGCAAGGAACCGCATAAGCATTTTTGTAGTCTCAGTTTTTCCTGCACCACTTTCACCACTGACTAGAATTGAGTTGCTCTTTTTCTCATTAATCATTGCCCTATTTTATAAGCAGATCTTAATCAGTATTCAGACAAAACATAACAAATTTCTGAGAGTACCAATATCTGTATTGGCATGTAGATAACCTGTATGCCACATCAGCAACTGCAAAAACATGAGGATTTAGTTCACCAAATGGTGCTCCCTTGTATTGTTCCATCATGTGTGCATCATAGATATGAGGCAATCTTTGAAATGGATTAATTGCAATCAAAATATTTCCAGTGTAAGTCTGTCATTAATAAAAAAATTAAGAGATACATATTACTGCAATCTCGGGGTATATAAACTACAGATATATGTGTCACAATGTACGTATGCTGAAATGCTTACGTATATTTCATTCAGCTCATATCTAATTCTCAGATTTTGCAGGACTCCAGGTTCATGCAAATATGAGAGTTTTGTCATGTCATCCACACCACCAGCAGGTGCTTCCATATCCTTTGGATATAGTGTTGATAACTTGGCAACAATCTAACAAAAATAAGCAAGATCAGTGAGGCAGGATGCTGCTTATTTCAAGTATAAGTTGCATTTATAGTTAACTTTATAAGGTCCTTCATTCTCAGTTGATAATTGTGGTCACTACACCTGATTACGATTGCTAAAATTTAGAAGCTAGTGTTATTGTATCGGCATATTACATTCAAGTGTTGGTTCTAATTTGAGCTTAAGATTGTGAAGCTATAGTTATAAGACTGGCTCGTTACTAAACACTTTTACAGTAAATTATGTATTTGACAATAGATAAAATTCGAGTGTCCTTGCATAGAGCCGTTTTTAAAGTTCAATGTTTCATGGCAGCGACTAACTTTTAAACAATATTATATAACAGATGTCCTATTTTAACAGTTGAAAGTTAACTTAAAACATTTTTAAAGCGAGTTCTAATATATTTTCAACTGATTCTACTTATGAACACATTTTATTATATAAATGATACATGCGCCAATTACACAATTCAGAAAGGTAGAATTTCTTACAAAACAAATCAAATGGAAACTTATAGCGAGTCAATTTCATGTTGATAGTTAGGGCTGGTATGTATATTAGAACAGAGGGAATAACGTTATATGTTCATAGTTGGTACACAACTAACTTACCTTATTAATATTACCTTTTCTTTACAAGATTCCAGCTTTCTTGAAATATTCAGTCTAGAAGGAACAGTACTACTAGAAAATCCAGTTTCAATAAGACTGTAACTTAGCTTTTGTATCCTCGTTTAAAGTTTAAGTCAGCATATTAATCGGAGGATTTTTTAAAGTGAGTATATATGAAAAGTTTAAATATCTTATCTACCATGGTAAAAATTTTACTTGTTGAGGATTCCGGTTACAAAGAATGGAAATCTTGTAAAATTAGAATCTCCACAACATGGGTAATGTATTGTGGAGGATAATATAAAAACAATGATTTCAAATAGAATCATCAGTATGGTGACATTGTTATCACAGCAATACATAAAATCAACAAGGTTAATCTCACTAGGAGAAACCATAATGTACCCCAAAAATAATATTTGCCTGCATTATTGAACTTGGTAACTACCAAACACCTCAGAAGATACATTGTTAAAAAAAAACATCTCACAGGGACTAACTAATTGATTTAAGGACTATACAAAATCTTCAGTGTTAAATAGATGTTTTCATTCCATATAAAGACATTTAAAGGATATCGTATATATGTTTGGTTTATATAAGGGTACATATGGACAGTGAAGAGATAACAAGTACCCAAAGGATACCCTAAAATACGGTAAGTAAGAATTAGGGAATTACTGATACATAGTCTACACATCTGAGGCCCACCTTTAAGAATCAGAAATGCAGAAATAATCAAGAAACTGAAGAAGGAAGCGGGATCCATTCTCTTGGATGTAGAACAGCTAAATTTATAGATAAAGATTACCTCTGCAAATGCAGACTATATGTACAATATTATTGTTAATCAAAATATAGTTTTATCATTCGATATATCACATTTCTTGAAAAACATTGATGCTCACACAAAATTGCCATATATTGACCATGAAGATAAAATGAAACATGTCTAATAGCACCTTACCTTCTTCCCATTAGCATCCAGGATCTCAGCTTGATCCCCATTAATTTTTGTTACCTGTCCATCAGTCCATGCTTCTATTTGGTCTTCAACCCAAACATGCGTCCCAACAATAATGTTCACCACCGTGCCCTGTAGCATTTATCATACACAGCCATATTATATTGTTGCTAAAATGCGCATAGAAGTAGAAAATTTGATAAACTATATGTGAATAAAAAAGTTTTTAAAAAACACAACTTCTTTTCTTTTGCTAAGTTTTGATCCCTGCAAATTCATTTCCTGGTCTTTTAATTTTTTTTTTTTTTTATCATACTTTCAAGTACTATCTTACTATTGTCACCGTTACTTTCCTGGAAGAATATCACTAGGAGAATCCAGCAAGTCAGCAACTAAATCATGTTTTAGTGAAAATATATAACTTAATCCTTTAAGATAATTTTGGTTAGTGATACATGTGTCAAACTTCTATTACAGTTTGCTCTTATCTTGCACAAGTCATTTTCCCTAGATATAGACACTAGCTGTTTGTAAGTAATAAGGATCTCATACTATAGCTTAAGAAGTGACATGATTACGACCACAATAAACGAATTGAGGGTTTTAAAATTTTCAGGGTCATTAGAGAGAAAGTTATCTAAAAATCACATAGCATTTATAGAACAATCAAAATTTGAAGGGCCTTGAGAAAGAATTACAAATTCTTGAATAGATTCTTAGAAATTCGTTGACAGAATACATAAGGATTATACCATACATTTTTTTAAACCCTATCCACAGAAAATTTATACAGAGTAAGACCTGTTATGAAAAACTTTGCGTGATTTGTTGTGGATTATCTTCTAATATATTCTTAATTGGAGTTACCATATACTAGCTTTGAATAGAGCATATTAAAAGCTAATGCCATAATATGGACCAAGAAACAGGTACCCGAGAACAAATAAATGGACATTATTCTATCTCGGGGGCTCATGGTAAGTAACAACATCGGTGTAGTAACTAAGACTGTTATTTAGATGGCTTCGCTACTTTCACAGAGAGCACCATCACTATTATAAGTACAATTAAACTTAACTCATGACTAAGATAACATACAATACCATGAACTTGGTCTTATCAGATTTTCCGAAAAATAAAAATCAAATCACAAGTATTATCAAGTCAACTTTACGAGAGAGCAACGAGCACTGTACAGTCAGTTATACTCCACCGCTCAAGCAAGAACAGACCTATTTCACTTTGTTCCCAGTAATTTTGCACAAAAAAAATTAAAAATAAAAATCCTGGTGAGTATTACCCTAATTCTTAATTTAATAAACTTGCACTTGATCAAGTAGTTCACAGTATCCACTTCTGCATTAATCAAAAGAAAACTAGTTTTGCTCAAATTTGATTAACACTAAAAACAAAGTTGGTACAGCCTAAATTTAAACACCTTATGCATGCATTTATATTGTACACGATAAACACAGAACGAGAAAATAAATTCGAGCAGAAATAAAGATAAGCCCACGTACCATTTTAACAGATCAGTGGAGACCGAGATATGAGATTTTGCCTATCTGAAAACAAAAGGGTTTCTTGAAATCAAAATCTTTAATCTTTTTGCAGGATGAATTTGCATAACTTGTATCAAGTGCGATGAGTTTTTTGTTTTCTTTTTCTTTTTCTTTTTCTCTTTCTTCTTTTGGTAAATGTTGGTACAGACATTGTTCAAAGCAGAGCAAGCTGTGAATTCGGATCCTCCTCTCTCTCTCATAAACCAATTTGTAGGAGATTTTGTGGCTTCTATCTCTCTCAGTCTCTCTAAACTTTGCATATGTTTTAGCCGGGACGGAAAATTTTTAATCATGCTTTCACATTTTGGATGATACGCCGATGTATCACAATTTTTTTATAGAGCGACTACTTTGTCACAATTTTTCTAGGCAATTTTCAGAATATTAGAATTTTAGAAATGTTAAAAAATCACTAATTTAGTATTGGATAATTTTTTATTTTAGATTTTAGAAGAATAGGCAATATTATGTTACGTTTATTATGTTACGTTTAGGTTTGGAAATCCCTATAAAACGTAACACTATATGATATTTTTGTGTGAAACCTTACATGAAATAGCGTTAATGGCTTCAAAACACAAAACGATATGGAATAAGAAGGGAAAGATGGATGAACGCGACACGATTTGACATTTTGAATTGGTGATTTTTAATGTCATCTTCTTCGACTGTGATATTTGGGAAGTGATCCATTGAACTAGCAACCCACATTTTTTACGGATAAGCCCAAATACAGATAAAAATGGCTCCCAGACTTTGCGTCTAAAACACTAGATCGTATAACATTCATTCCTTTCACTTTTAAAGCCAAATCGTATAGCGTTTTGGAGCCTTGAACGTTATATGTAATGTTTCACTTTAAAATAAAACATCATATTATGTTTTGTAGTGATTTTCAGAACTAAACGCAAGATGATATAGCGTTTTCCTCTAAGAATCAAAATACTGGATTATCCAACGTTAATTAGTGATATTTCGGGTCATTTTTCACAAATATGATATTTTAGACATTATTTGTGAAAATTATAATATACGTGCCCTTTTTTCTCACATTTTTTTTATATTCAACTTGACTCTACTATGCTATACGACAATAAGAAAACATAGGTGTAATTTGTAATACAAAAATTTGGTTATGCTTTTTTGTCATTTATTTTTGATATTCCTAAACTATCATTACTTCAAAAAGAAGAAGAAAAATCCAATATTAAAAAACTCTCCTTTTATAACCACAAGTCTACAAAACGTAGAGCTCTCTTACTCTTACATCATTAAACAATTTCAACTCTTACATCATCAAACAATTTCAAATAATAACAATACGGGTAATATGCTACAACACAAAAACTCATCATTATCCTTTTAAAGAGATAAATAATAATTTTTTTCTTATAAATGAAGAAATAAGAAATATGAAATAAATAATTTATAATTAGTTAAAAAATAAAAATAGCATCAATAATATATATTAATATTAAAAATTATTCATAAATAGGTGCATTCTACTTCAGGACAGATTGGAAATCAATAAGAAATTTATATAAATAATCGGGAACTTTCTTAGTTCTAATGGTTTCTGCTTAAAGACAAATATGAAATTATCATCTAATTGATACAAGATAAATAATATTCGTTTTCTTATAAATGAAGAAACAAAAATTATGAAAACAATAATTTATAATTAGTTTAAAAAAATAAAAAATACTATCAATAACATATATTAATATTAAAGAAGTACTTATAAAGATTCTACTACTCATTCACATTATATAAATAAATACTGTAAAAACTAAATCTCTAAAAGATCCCATAATCAATTTGTAAATAATATTTAATCAAATTTCATTACATTATTATATAATTTTTCATATACAAAATAATAGAATGATGTTAATATTAAAAAAAAAATTAGATATTTATACTATAATAAGCAAATATGGGTTCGTAGTCCAAAAAAAAATTATTTACATTTTTTTGGTCATGTTTTTTGCTCATCTCTGAATTATTATTAATTGAAAAAGAAAAAAAAAAGAAATAATTCAACATCAAAAACTCTGCGTTTGTAACTACAAGTCCACAACACAGCATATGTTTTTTACTCTTACATCATTAAACTTTTTTGATATTGATACGTACTTATAAAAGAATTATGGGTTGTAATATGCTTTCTGTAACATCCCGATTTCTCGGAATATTAATACTAAGTTTAAAACTAAAATACAATTCAATTTATTAATCCATAATTCTATTACAACGATATCCATAAAAAAATGCGCAACTAACATCTATAATCCTAATCCCGGGTCATATTCAAAAAAGAACCATTAGACAAAGAACCCATCGAACCCTTACTCTATTTCTAGTATTAGTTGGGTTCTGTTTAAGAACTTCACATGCAAAAAATGTCTATATCTATGTATTATATTTTAAAATTATTTTTGAACACACACAACGATGAAAAAAACATTTATTTAGATTTAGATCCTAAAAATCTATTTAAAATTTAGGGTTCTACAGTCGAACATGGGTGGTTCTATGGTTCTATTTTAAAAACTGGTTCTCTCTTATGCGCGATCCTCCTAATCCCTGTGTCAAATTTTCTCAAATCTATTATTCATAAATTCCAATGCATATCAACTTGCTCATAAAATAAATCTTAAAATTTAAACGAATCAACGGCGAAGTCAAGCAAGTAACTATCATCCAACGATTCAAAACAATATTTTAATCATTTCCAAAAACACAACTTAAACATGTAATACATAATCTTTATCACGAAAAATCACACATCATGCTCGATGATAATTTGAATAAAGATGCACACGACATATATCCCATAACAATTATCAGATAGATCTACATGATTAAATAAATATAACCTACAAAGTCAAAATTCTTGATCAATAAATAAATCTTAGCACTGTATCCTTTTTTTTATTCCCACAATCTTTGACCACACCTTATGTTACATTATGTCAGTGACCGACATCTTATGTTTTAAGCCACACTTTTTAAAGTGACTGGGATCTAATTCTTTATGTCACACTTTCTCGAGTGACCAGATTTTTATTCTTTATACCATACTTTTTCAAGTAACCGGAATCTTATACTTTACGTCACACGTTTCCAGGTGACCGAGATCCTATATTTTACGTCACGCTTTTTTTCAAGTGCCCAAGATCTTATACAATAAGTCCAACTTTAAGCAACAGCACTTTGGCCACGACGCTATAAACAAACTCTTTAGCGTAGCTTGTTTGACTGGGCGACGCAATAAATATTTTTTTAAGAAACGACATTTTGACCACACTATAAACACACCCTTTAGTGTTGGTTATTGGACTACACAACGCAAATATATAAGTTTAATGATCATATGACACCCCCTTTTAGCGTTGGCTCTTAGACTACACAACGCAAACATACAACTTTAAACGTTGACTAACTGTTCTTTTGTGTCGCCCTTTAACTGACTTATTATAGACTTTTAAGGGTCAGCTCTTTATCCGACGCAAAAAAGACCAACCTTAGTGTTGCGTTCATATACCATGTTGTAATACCTATGCCAAAAAACCTAATTTGTGACGTTAAAGACCTATTGTACGAGTCACATCAAGTTCATAAAACTAATAATGATTGAAAATTTATAACGAGTCGATAATATAATATACTATATTAAAATATTGACCTCTAATATTTTAAATTAACAATCGAAAATATAAATCAATGAGGTACGCTATATAGTTGGTTTGAAAATTAAAAGAGTAACTAATCATGGTGTCAATTTTTTTTGGTACAATTATAAATTCACTAGTTCGATCGATACTTTTACATCAAAATACGATATGGGTCTTTTTACACACGACATATGTTCCAATATTTGTTAATTTGATGATACAAAATTATAAAATTTAATATATGTATATATGTATAATTAAATAATAATATTAAATTGATCACGACTAATAATCGAATTAATCCTGATTATGTGATTAATCGGTGAACAGTCTCAACTAACATGTATTCCCGTTTTTATAATACGGTGTCCATCTAATAAAAGAGTGATGAGGAAATGTATTCCTCAATCCAACTTGCAAAATTACAGTGAACTTGAATACTATTGTAGCTTTGCAGTACAGTGGCACGTATTGTTGAAATAAAATATCCAGTATATTGACAGGGTAAACGAATAAACAAATCGAGCAGAAATAAATTACAATTGAATTAAATGAGTGAATGAAGGATAACCTGGGCTACAGTTAGTACGTCTACTTTGAAGGCTACGTGTGTTTTATTGTACTCCATCCGTCCCACCCAATTCTTTGGACACAGAGGTTAAGAAATATGTATAAAATAGTGGAAAAGAGAAGGAAAAATGGGTGAAGTGGTGGGACCCATTAACTATTTTAAAAAAGTTTTGTGATGTAAAGAAATATGTGGGACAGCCAAATAAGGAAAGGGTAAAGAATCCGGTAGGACGGAGGGAGTACAGTTTTGCAGGTGAAATAATGAAGGCTAACTTCAGAAACTTGTGAAGCACGTCACAATGATCTACAGTACAGTTTAGGAAAGGAAAGTTTTGTGATGTAAAGAAATGGGTGGGACAGTCAAATAAGGAAACGGTAAAGAATCTGGTAGAACGGAGGGAGTACAGTTTTCGAGGTGAAATAATGAAGGCTAACTTGAGAAACTTGTGAAGCACGTCACAATGATCTACAAGATTAAAAAGATGATCAGGACCTTGTGAATGTATGTTGAGTAGCTAACGTGCATCTGCGGCTGTTCTTGGTTCCCGGAATGTGAGTGCATGGATTTTGGGCCGAGCGTTTCACCGGCCCGCGTGGTAGAGATTGAATGAAGATCTTGTCATCATATCTCTCCAGCGGCCTCGTTGCTTGAATTTGAACAAGACTAGCCAATACCAAAAGTAGCATGCTCACCATCTTAATCACTTGCATGTTGTTGGACATTTTTTTTGTGTATATCTGCACAAGTTCGATCTTTATGACAATCTGGACGTGGAATATATAGTATTGTGTAAGATTGAGATGTTAAGTGTTGAAGCTTGTAAGAATTAAGGTTTGATGATGGATATATAGGGTAGTTATGTGCGTATATATATTGTTTGTGTATAGGTATAATAAATAAGTAGATGGGTTTATGTGGAGTAGATGGTGAGAAGTTGACCAGGAAGCCGCGGTTAGAAGTTTGACAAGGAATTTTAAGCAAAAAATCAACCAACACGCCACTTTGAATCTTATTATTATTTTAATCATGTCTAAAAGCCAAGTCCAGGTAGCTGCCTTCTATTTCTATATGCCTTTTGTTGTACTAATTGTTTATGACCAGGTAGATATATAATTTCTTTCTGAATTCACGGAATATCAAGACGTGAGTATTGTTTGTGTTTTAGTAATGTCAAGTGTATAAAATTCTTATTTTTATACAAGAAAATTAATAACATTTTATCAAAAAATTTTATACAAAGCTATACTGAAAATCATGTTTTCCACAAAGTTTAAATTACATAGGAAAAAACATTTCTAGAAAAATTTCAGGATTCAACTGATGTCGCAAAATCGAAAAAAACTAATCTAAAAATATTATCTGATAAACAAGAGCCTCAACCTGCTGGTAGTTAATTGAGTTCTTTACTTACAGGAGCAGAATCAATTGTTTTAATTATTTCAGTTAACAAATAGGGTTCAGATTCTGTAGACATGAATTAAACTTCCTGTTTTTATATAATAAAATAATTTTTTAATCAATAATTTTCTTACAATTTAAATTTAACAAAAACATTAAACTAAAATATGTTTAATATAAAATATTTTAAGTTTTCAAATTGAGTTATTTCTAGTTGAAAATACAAAGAAAATGTCACAACGTTTTTTAGCATAAACAAAAATGATGGGCAAAAACCTGGAAGTTTCAAATAATAGTATCTGCGTAGTAGCAGAACGAGTCAGCTCAAGGGTACATGTGGCGACATTTTCGTTGCATCATGTTTACACTTAACTTGAACGAGTATATAAACATCATTTGACAATTTCTTTGCATCCCGTAAGTTGGTGGTTCCTTCGCTCATCCTAATTGCAAAGATCCGTCTTAACCATTTTCAAATCATCGCTGAATCCGCAACATAAACTCAAACGTAAAAACAATCCACAACATGCTCTTCATTGTTTTGGAAATTGCGTTGCACTTATTTATCCCTTTGACATATAAAATTAACGATTTTCTACTTTATGCTCATGAATAGTTTGTGAATTTTTATTGATTGCAATTTAATTAATAATGATGATCCACTATAAGTACGAAAATCTCCATCAATACAATTCATCCATTCAGGACCCGTCCTAGAGATTTGAATGTTACAAATGAAATAGTATCTCTAATTTTCAAGATCCTAAGTAAATAATTTACATACATTCACATAATATAATGACATAATCAAAACATTGCTTTAATATTAATTATACAATCAAATCAAATACACATAAATATATAAATACATAAATTTATCATTATATACTACATACATTTTTTGGTGCCCGTAAAATAACGAGTGCCTAGATGTCCGTCTTGATTGTCTTGCCTAGAGCCAACCCTGCATTCAACTAAACAAAAATTAGTTGTTAGTATGCATACACTATTAAAACCCTAAAATTAAATACAACAAAATCAATACTCTTAAACTAATTATATACTCTCTTCGTCCCTCTAGGTTGTTTACTGTTTGCAGGCATTTTGAGGCTGATATAAAGTAGAGTTCCACAGCTTTTTTTTAAAATTTTCTTTTTTTGAATAAAAGTTTAAATATCAAACTTCTATTCAAAAAAAAAGTTTTACAAATATATTATAGAAGTATACTTTAAATGAATCTTAACAAGCGTGCCAAAAAGTAACGTAAAGAAATGAGAGGGAGTATTGGTTACTATTTATGACCGGTTATATGTTTAAAAAAAATAAAAATTCTTACCAGTTTGATTACATAAAACTAATCAAAGGCTCAGTTCATTACGCTCAAAATGCCTAATTTTTGGGGAAATTTGACTAATACTTTTAACATTTAATAACATCATTTATATCTCCTTTCAAAAAAAAAACATCATTTATATCATATACACTATAATAAGTTGGCACAATGCTAATTTGTAATACTAAAATAAAGAGTAGGCCGTAGAGTCATTGTGGCTTATTATTCCATTTTGTAACAAATTCAGAAATAGAATGTAAGCAGTTAGTTATCTTCTTCTTCAACATTTCTCATCTCTGCAACTCTTCTTTAGATTTGACAATAATACACAAGAATATTAAGAAAAATAATGATTCAATTCAGTTATATAACAAGATATAACTTATCGTATAACAAGAGAATGCGCTAAAGTAAAACAATAGAATTCAATACTATGTAGGTGGTGGAGTGCAATGTTAATTTGCAGTTCAACCATCTAATCACAAATAGAACATTTTCGTATTATGTAGACTAAATATTGTCCTTGTCTCAGTTCTGCGTAATTTATAAATTACCCGTTGCGTTTGTCAAGCTGTCAGATGGTAGAAGAAACTGCATGATAGCAAAGAATATATTACCGATCTCTTTGCGTTTTTCATCAACCTCTTGCATGTGTTCCATCATCACAAGTGTACGAAGTTCTCCAAAATTTCAGAAAGAATGACGAATCCAGAAGCCGCAATCACAAGAGAAAGGGTGAATTTTCCACCAGGTACTAGTATTGGAAGATTTTGGGAAATAGACGAATTTGTTGATCTGTCTGACCAGGACATTGCAGCAGGAAGAATTCCAAAGAGCACTAAAACTACATTATGATGAATGATGGCAATTTAGTCATGATGCAGTTAATATCATGTTTATGATAAGAATCAAGATTAGTCATCCCATCAATTAGAATAAGTCTTGCAGTTAATTGAATAATAGTTAAACAATACCTCCATACGTTCCAGCAAAATCCAATGCTCGAAAGAAAATATCAGGGTCCAGCAATGATAGTATCAGTGGCGGAGTTAAAGTGAGAACGAAAGGCAAGGCTCTATTCTGGCCTGATGGAAGCTTCAACACTGAAAGTTTTTAAAAACAGAAACAGAGCTCAATATGACAATATATAATAAGTACTGATAACAAAAAAGATATATAGAACTAAGGTAATCCATTAGGTTTGTGTTTCCAAAATTTTAATATATATTGTTTATGCATCAGTCGACTGTTAAGAACGTGTATGCAATACTTCGTTAATAGCCAAGGCTCCTTCCCTCCACTCCCTCATGGCCAAAGTTCATGTGTCCGACCCCAACATACTGGAGTAGTCTAATGCACTGGATAATATTAAAACATTTCATATACTACAAAACAAGGAAGTCTCCGTCCAACTGTGTGGACAGTCAGCATAAAAAGCTCATTGAAAACACTGTATAGTCAAATTTGATTTTAGTGTTTATTTGATGGTCACTGGAAATATTTGTTCACAGAGCCTATTTGTATAGTTGTACTATTAATGACATAATATCTTATCTTAATTTGAGCTTAGAAGGTCAAACTGTAATAAGGAATTAAAAATTTACAGAGAGTTATTAGTTTTCGCATTTTGTTTGCTGAATGGCTATTAATTTACTATATGTTTATGTAAACCAGTACTGCAGAATGGCACCTAAAACTACACTAGATGATAGACTACTTTTATAGTACACATTAAGAGATTTTACTCACAGTCTGTAAGGAAGTCAGAGAGGCCCAAAACAAATCCAATGTATGAAGTTCCGATTGCAAGAAGCGAGAACACCTCTACTATCGTCTAAGAAAGTTATCACAAGAACTGTCATTGATAAACCTTAAACTCCATCATGACAGAGGCTTTACACAGATGAAAAAGAAGAATATCAATAATTATCATAAATGTTAACTAACCCCAACAGTTCCATTTGTAGATCGTAGTAGCTGCAATGGATCAGTAATTTTGTCTGAGTTTGTTTCAAGACCTGTAATTGTACCCAAAATGACAGCATTCCATACAAGAAACAGAGAAAGGGGAATAGCAGTGCCAAGAACAATCGAAGTCCTGCATGATTATAGAGTTTTAGTACTGGGCAATTTGCCTTTGACTTGCACAAAAGTGTAATAACAACACAACATTTAAAAAGCAATGTAACTTTAAAGTCAACCAGATATACCCGCCCGTGGAATCTGACTGTAATATTATTCAGTCAGTCGTTTGTTTATTAATATATTTAGTATATTCTTCTATATCCTGCTTAAGCACACAAAGCAAAGCAATAATATGTGAGGAAAGTTCCCCTCTTTACCGTATAATGTATCAACTATTTCATAACAACTTATATGCCATTAAATTCACAAAAGTTCTTATTCTTATTGCAAGAATTGTTCTTAGAAAAGATGCATTTTCAAATAATCAAGTAAAATGCATCTTGCTGCTAAAATTTACATGGTCATGTTTGTTTGGAAGGATTATAGGATAACTATGTTAAGAGATTATAATCCCACGAGATTGTATTGCAATAACTTTTTTGATTCATTTTCAAGGTATTATAATACCTACCCTAAAAATAGTGTTTTATGTGGGATTGTGGGTGTCATATATACAATGCAGGGATAAGAGAAATTGCTTGATTAACTACATTGTGCTACAGGATAATGTTAGTTACCTTACTTTTTTCAGATCGCCTTCAAGATTTGTACAAACAACAGGCACTACATTCTGTGCAAGAGAAGCCATTTAATAGGCAATAGCGGGAAGTTTACCTTGTCAAATATAACAATTCAAAATTGCTCATTTATTAAAGCATGGCAACGGTACCTGATAGACAAATGATAAAGCAATTATTGGTATACTTCTTGGAATGGCCTCCAGGTTAGTTTTCAAAAGAGCCTCCCAGTGCAAGTCTCCACTTGCAGCTACCTAAACAATAATGACATTTTACTTTCTTTAGGTTATCAGCTGTAGCGGAGGCAGGAAATTATAACAAAGTACTCCAAAATACTCTCCAAAAAAGGAATTTTTTCTTTCGTTATGGTCGATCACAGGCCTTTAATTATTCACGCACACCCACTCCACAAAGATGACCTCTTATTACTAAGAGGAAAGGCGTATCACAGGGCAGGTAGTTGAACCCAAGACTTGTCTCGGGAAACAAGTGCGTTGAACCAAGTTGACAAGCTCAGCTTTGTATTTGCATAGACATGAGAAATATATCTGATTTTAGGGTACACTACGGATAAAAAAGAAAGTTTGCCACTGGGGGAGTTTAGCCCATGCCATCCCTCTCAAAAGAGCTTAACTTTTCCGTAAATAATAACTCAGTCACATGACCTTTGTAATTGTGTAAAATTGTATATTTCAAATCCCAGGGCATGCAAACTACACCCTGCCTTTTACATATTTTTGCCATTACTATAAGCAACAAAGTACATTTATGCTTCTCATATAAAATTTCTGTTTGCTATGGTTAGTATCAAATATCGTAAAACCAGTTATATATTCGATCACCAACATGAAAAATCCACATGGCAACAGTATTTTAGTAAGTGACCAGACAGGACACCGTCAATTTAAGGAACTGCTGAAATTCAAACTTGGAATATACCCAAATAATATAGTTCATGAACACCGAAAATTACCACAAGAGATGTAAAAGAAGTGAGGATACCAAATACTAAAGCTCCATTAACCGCTTCGATAACCTGCTGACTACATTGGAAACATGATAAGATAAGATGAGTTCAACTAGTACCTTAAGCCATATAACAATGCTTAATTAACATTCTACGAAATCCTTGGCACCGTGCAATAGCTTTACAGGAAATAATTGATATATTGAAACGGAACTAGTCACCTGTTAATATCTAATTAAGACTTTTAAGTGTTTAAGAGGACATGAATAGGTGACTAATATAGGTATTTACCAAAACCCTTTAGTACCCAACCTACAAAAAGCCTTCTGCGTTCCTGAAAAATATGCGAGGGCAACTAAAAGGGCTCATACGATATAACCCTGATCTAATATATTGAAGGTCGAGTCACTTAGATAATAAAAGAAATGAGGTAAAAGATATCCACCCTTCTGTTTGAGCCTGACCGAACGAAACATACTAAAATGCGGTGACTTCATCAAACTTAAAAAGGTAAAATCCAACATAAAGGCAAACTTTTCAAATCAACAATGCCTTATATCCTGATATGAAGAGGAAGGTGATAACTGATAAAGTTCTGTAATTGGCTTAATTGCCGATGATTCATTGAAATCCCACAAAACATACAACAGATCACAAGTTTTTTGAAAATGTCCAATCAAAGTAAGCACTTCTCAATTCTTATATCCTTGTACTGAAGACAGAACATAGGAAGGAAACAGAGGAATTGTTCCTTCGAAACAGACTTGCAACTTTTAATACCAAAACAATTTCACACACATGCTTAGGAAACAATAGATTTTCTTTTAAAATAACACCAAACCTTCCAAAGTAACAAATGCCACCAAAAAGCATTGAGAAAAGGGTTGCACTTTCCCATCTGCAATTATAAAGCTACTATTAAAACCTTTAAAATATGAAATATTGATGATACAGCTCGCGCTAATGCTGATTAAAAACTTCATAATTTTAATTTTTGATGTTTCAGATGGTATACATGTTACTATAATGCATGTGACGATGGAAGCCAACATGCTTAACAGAATTTAGCAATCAAGATTTATGCGTTAAATCTTGAACTAAGTTTCACTGGATTCTACAAGTTCAAAAAGATGGCAGATAATATATCAGTATGTATTGTTATGGATACGTTGATGGAAATTGATATTACAGAAAAACAGCATCTCAGTATGTATTATTATGGATACGTTGATGGAAATTGATATTACAGAAAAACAGCATCTCATTACAGGAGTCTCATCATTATCAATATGTACCTCGAGAATAAAAAGGGTATGTTGTCAGAATAATTTAATGATCTCATACATTATTGAATTTTTCCTTTACTACTGTACTTAGTGTATGTATCACAGATATCAATTTCACAAAGAATAACTAGAGTAATGTGATCCTCTGATCAAATTATAAAATTCAAAAATGTTTAAAGCAGTAATTACTGCTGATGCTGCAAAAAAACTTTTTTTTAAAGATGAAAATAAGATAACTATATGTCTATATCACATACATAGGGATGCCGATGAAATGCGTTAAGATGTCTGAGGAACGAGCGACATAGGCAACGAGAAGGGCGTAATGAATAAATATATAACACCAGCTGAAATACAGAAGGAATATCATTAGATAATAATAAAGATGAGAACATTCAAATAAAGTTTCTAAATATGCAACAGAAAACACTTCTCTATTTAGAGATGCTGTCTTTTAGATGTTGGTGCGCTCTTTTTTATTACAAATGGTAGTACTATGAACTTAAAAGCAATATGCCGCAGAGTAATATGTAAATATGATTATCTAACCCAAAGAATATGTCCACAATATGTATTGAAACCTTATTGGGAATATTCAGGGATTAAGAAATAAATTAATATAACTGAACATAACATAAGAGAATTAGCTACAAACACATTAATAGTAATACTTCACCATAGATAGAGTATATATATCCACTATTAACTATCAACACTATTATGTCGTTACCAAGTAATTTGAACTCCGGCAACTCCAAGAGTTCTCTTGGCCATTGATACCTGAAATTGGCAAGAAGAGAGTTGATGGCTGTAGAAAGAAGGATTCTAGTAAGCATTATTCTTCTTAACCATATAATTTTACACGATTTGATCATTTTATTGAGCTATTATCGTTGAAACGACAACATTCTTGCAATGCACTATATGGGCACCTGCCCAAAAAAATTCTATATATGCTTTTTAATACAGAATAGACGAACAATTATCATTCAAGATGACATCTATCAGAAAACCTAGTTTAAGCTATATAGCCTGTGAGCTGCATTGCATAAGATACCAGATAATCTCATAGTGATTCGGTTCGAATGCAAGAGGAGAAAGCCAGAAGATAGAAGTAAGATATCATACTCAGTAAAGGATCTAAAAATTACATAAATCCAATCCATACATAATGCAATACAAGGAAAACCCATCAGGTGTGACTAGGTGCTGGCAACTTGTAGGATATTTAAACTCTATATATGTCATGCTGCCTAGGTGAGTTGTCGCAGGACACATAGTTTGGAGGCTAGGAAGTACAGAACCTATAAAAATTCATCAACTTCACTCCAAATCACGTAGAATTATTATCGACAAGTACTGTTGAAGAAGTAATATGGTGCTATTAAGTCCTCTTAAGTTTTAGGAGAGCCGGTGACTTAACACAGTATCATAGCCGAGTTCACTTCCCTCCTACCCCCAATATCCTCAACTATTCAATTTAGACACTAAGGTAATATTTTGCTCCAAAGATGATCGTATAATGATCCACTCTCGACCCAGAAATGGAATTTTGAGTGAGGGCAAGTGTTACAGATGTATTACATCCTATTAAGTAGTCCTCGTAGTCCTCCTAAAACCTTTTAGTAGAGTTAGTAAGTTAACAACTACATTAAAGTAGATAGTTATATATGGCCTGCAGTTGTCTCTTTAGACAAACTATAATTTTTCTTGGTAAACGGGGATAGGATTCGCAACAAGGGGAACAACCTCAAATGGGGTTTAATCAGTAGATCTCTGAGGAAAATCTCAAGCTACCAACCACTTATACTAACAGGTGCAGGCAAAACGAAAGATGTCAAGTCTTATCATAGCATTTAAAGCAAAGTTATTTTTTCAGTGGTCATGACCATGTACTTGGCTGCAACAAGGCCATGAACATGCATGTGATAGTGAGCAGTTATTTTGCTGAAGTTGAAACAATTTGGATATTGTATGATTATTACTTTTTGGACTGAAGGTTCTCATGATTCTAATAAATGTATTATTATGTAAACCAAAATTCCTGTTGCAGATCACAGCTTCATCTTAGATTGGGTTGACAACTCCCTCATTCTTTAGTGAACATAAAAAATTGATGAAGGCCAAAAAGCTAGATGAATTTTTCTCTTAGGCAAAATCAAAAAAGGCATCTGGTCATTGTATAAAAATATTCATATATAATACAGATAATTTTTCCTAAAAGTCTGGTCCATATTCTGTAAGTAGTAGGCTTCAAAAGCAATTTATACTTTAGATAGGGTTGATTAACCTTGTATATAGTATACCAGAACCAGACACATGAAGACAGAGTGCTTATATCTATATGTGATCTATCTTTCACCTCAAGAGTGCTTGTGTAATTAACAGTAGTTCGAGTAAGACCCTCACAGTTCATTTCCTCGAGAACGTTACAGGTAGTGTTCATAAGCATAGAAGAAACTATATCTGCTTTATTTGTTCTGGATATACTTTTGGATGATGTCTGTAAACCTGATAAAGTAGTAGACTCGCTGATTGTGATTCTTGGGTACTAGTGTCTGGTGACCATACTAAGCTAGTGACTATAACAATTTTTTTGGCCAAGCAAAGTTGTGAAATAGTCTTTAATTGACAACCGTTCTTAGTCTTGTAAATGTAGTATATAAAGTAAGACGTACATATTGTACAAGTTGTCCTAGAGTAGAATCCAAATTAAAATTAAAACAAGAAACTAACCTACCCCATTTAAATATATACAAGCATATCTTAACATACACTCAGTATATATCATCACAATCATCCAGTATTAAATTATACAATACAAAATCATAGACTTCATCCTACTAAACCTGCCACCTTCGACTAACATTGCAACCATCCAAGATCATCGATATCTCAGATCTAGCATCATCACCTCGCCAATTTATCAATTTATGTTACAAAAATCACTAATATGTGCTATAAAAATCACCAATTTATATCGTAGAAATCACTAAAAAATGATACAGAGTTATACATAAATATACACCATTATACCACCATCATCACCTTCAATCTACCTCCAATATATTCTGATCACCACCGTTGCCATCATATGCAAAATCCATAATCTCAAACAAAAACCACTAACTCCAATTATTACTTCCTATCATCAAAATTGCTAATTTATTCATTAACCTTTACTCACCCCATCAAAATTGAGGAAGATGGGGCCGTGACGGAATTCACGAGAAGAGCATCCAAATTCATAGTCATTACTACGTGTAGAAAGAGATGGGGAAGAGAGAGGGAGAGGTCATCAGAGAGATCTGGTGAGGGGAAGGAGCGGGGCGACAATGGCAGTGAGATGAAAGAACGGTGGGTGGGTAGTGTAAAATAGGAGGTTTCTAGTTTGTTTTTAAGTATTGGTTTCCATTTGACCACTATCCTATATATATATTTAGTACATGTGTGCACTGCATACACCAGGCCCTGGCTAGAAAGACAATCTAAAATAGTAAGAAACTTTAGAATGTTTTCTAAATAGGCAGCCACAACACTTTTGTTTTATTCCTAGACCTGTATGGTTGACATAGACCAGGAAAAAATTGGTTTTTTTAATTAATGAACCATAAGAATGTTACAATGTAGTCCAGGAACAGACTGATAAGCATATTATTATATTACCAGTGACACACCACCAGTGCCTAGTTCAGACATTGTTTTCACATTTACTTCTGCAATCAGTAATCCTGTTACAACCTGCAATTTTTGAACTGATTTCAGATTTTTATGAATACTAGAGAAGATAGCAATTTTATGCAGCTAGAATATGCATATTTCTGTTTGTATGTGTTTGTGTGTGTGCATGTGCGCGTGTGCCTGCTCGCGTGTGTGCAGCCTGTGTGTGTGTGCCTCACAAGATAATGAAGATGGTCATCAATCTTTGTCAACTTTTGTACTTGTGTCCTTAAACTAAATTTTGTTTCCTAATATCACTCTAGACTGTTCTTTCCAGGTTTTTAATTAACTTCGTCAACAAACATCAAAGATTTGCACAATTCTTAGTTCCTGTTTTTTCTTTAAAGGAGCAATCACTAATGTAATTTTTTTCCTTGGCTTGTCCCTATTCTGTGACTTCATCTCAGCAATGTGCGTTGGTTGATACTTTTTTAATCAATGATTCAGTTCTCCATCAATATAGGGAATTTGTAACTAATGAATTTGGAGAATTACAGTGAAATGATTATAATTACAGGACTATTCGGTCTAGTAATAGTGCATCCCTTTCCCTATATACTAACAAAATACTTTATATTTGTTTCTGTCCATGCAAGTAAGGCACTGGATTCCTGCACGTTTTCTTTAATATATTATTGCACATAACCTTAAAACTGAAGTTGTTACAAAGTTTTTTTAACTATAAAAAATTATAGAGTTTAAGAATAAATACTAACTACTTTTTAGTGGAGCCGATTTAAATTGATCCGTGTAATTGCAGGACAAAATAATTACTTTTCCTTTAATAATTCATGTGATATTCTGATGCCTGAATGAGAATTATTACCATATACATCCAGCAAAGAATGCACGTAAATGCAGAGGCCAAAAATCCAGAATCCTGAGTTACTGCAGGAATTGCCAAGATACCTGCACCGATCTATCTGTATAATTAAGTCGCATTCATGAAGTTAAATTTATAAAAACATTAAGAAAATTATATTTATGAACTTTGCAACTATGCTTTGAAATATTTTCCCTAAGTCCCAAGTTCTGTAAGAGAAAAATATCATATTTTCTCTTAAAGACTCAAAGAAAAAAAAAAAAGAATCCCTAACAAGTCGTTATACATATTTTTCATCATTCCAATTTCCTTTGTACAAAACAGAATCATTAAAAGTGATATGACTGACCTTAACTCAAGAGAACAATTGAAGAATTTCCCTATTTTACACTGAAATGCTTCCCAAAACTTGAACAGCAATATGGACTATTGTCTATGTCCGACTAATAATTAAACCAAAATGAAGATAAGGTCTGTCAAAATTGTTCACCTAAATTTATCCAATGTCACGAATCTAAGAAAACAAAGCGATAATATTTGACATTTGAATTTCAAACACTGGCGGTAAATATATAACAAAACATATATAGTCTATGAAGCGTCTGAGTGTGAGCGAATTGAAAGTTATTTCTTGAGAGAACAGAAGACTTTCAGTTTAATATCAAAAACCCCAACCTGTAGGCGATGTCATACTTGGCATTTGTGATATCTCATATAAGTTGTGATACAAACCAAAGCAAATAACTCAATTAAATCACCAATCTTGCGAATCAAGAAAAGACATATTTTGATAAAATCATATAGTCCACTCTCTTTTAATGAAAAATTTAGACTTGCATACATGGATGAAGCATCGAAACTAAAATTCTGTTTTGTGAGAGACAACACTTGAAATTGTGAGTCCTTAAGCTTCTACAACTGGCAAGACAAAATTTCAATTTTTAAAATTCAGTTATAAGAAAAAAAAATTAGAGATTATTGTTCGCTCATGACAAGACTTTGCTTCAACAAATAAGAATATATATTATAGAGTTAGAACCCTGGCAGCAAGTCAAGTCTTAGAGAAGGTTTGACCTGCAAGATCAAAATTCAAAACTTGCTGTATTTGTCCATGCTAATAGCATTCATCTGTAGAGTGTGCTCTTTAATCTTTGAAAATATGATAAACTTATCGGTGAAGCCATATATATTGCTGGGGTGAATATTTAATATAAAACTGAAAAAAGCAAATTTTTAGTTGTACAATTAAAAATTAAAGAGTATAATAGAACATACCGTGGTGCCAGCAACAAGAAGAGTTGATCCTGTAATGCTACCTGTGTAGCAGTTAAAAAATCATTTCTGAGTCTGTATACTAATACGTCAGCTTGAAATATGTTAAAATCAATTCATATGTCACTAAAGTATCTGGAAGGTTCCCCTGTAGGCTGTAAAAAAACACGCTCTTCTACGTCATTAAACTTTTCATTTTCCAGGTTTCGTCCTTCCTTCAAGATCCAACCGCATACGTTAGTTTTAACTTACGTGGCACTCTAGTGTGTCGGTGAGGGGCTTAAATTCCAAAACATGATAATTCAGTCACAATACTTATACGCATTAATGACAATACTGGTGGAAATCAAAAATTAATGATTAGGGTTCGTGCCAGATTTTAAGTAAAAAGCTAGGGTTCATGGGAAAACGGGTTTAACTTGCATCCTAAACAGAGAAATTAACTAACCATGTTCGATCAGAGAAGATAAATCTTTTAATAGCTAGTAAGAAAATTAATTTATTCCGATGTAAAAATAAGGGAAGTTAAGCCATTTGGATTAAGTTATTAGATCAACAACAGTTCTGATATTTGCATTTCTTTCTGTAACGTCTGTGTGATGGGGTATTTATTACTAGTGTGTATGTATAAGTATCATGTGTGTCAAATTGAATTACTCCCTCCGTCTCAATTTATAGGTCCATTTTGGAATAAACACACATATTAAGAAAAAAGTTGGTTAGATGGAATCTTATCTCATGTATCATTAATTAGTGCATTGATAAGTGAGAATATTGTTGAGTTTCAAAAAAATCACAATAAATATAGGGATGTAGTGCATTGAAAAATGAGAATAATGTTGAGTTTCAAAAAAATCACAATTAATATGTAGATAAATTTGTATTGAAAGAAGAGAGGGACAAGTGTTTTGGGACAAATTTTTTTTCCAAACTGGACCTATAAATTGAGACGGAGGGAGTAATATTTATTTGAATGTTTTTTTCTTCAAATATTTGCTGATTGAATATGATGGGTTGGTTTTGTGTTTATGATACAAATTAAACCCAATATTTACTCACATGAACCCTAGTATTTCACCCTTAAAAAAAGGGTATAGTCATTATTATTGGTTTATGTACCTCAAATGCCACGTCTAACACCGGTTCGGCTTCATCCGCCATGTTAGACCACCACATAAGCAAAAACTAATATACATTTGTCATATCTTGACGGAAGGACACAAACCCATAAGAGACCCAGTTTTTTGTTCACAAACTAGAACAAGAAAATCCGAAAAGTTTAATTAGTGCATTGTGAAATTTTTTACCCTCGAAAAATTGAAAAGATTAAGGACATGCAAGAGTGAAACATAAGTCTAGCAAATGGGGTCATCCAGCCAAAAGGAGACTTAAGGTCAAATTGGGAGTAATAAGCAAAATATCTCTTGTTTCAAAATGAATCAAACTTTAGTGTTCCTTGCCAATTCCCATCAAGAACTGAAAACTAAACTAATACATGGAGAGGAGAAGTATAAGGTGCAAAACAAAATCAAAGTATTATGTATATATAAAGATTTCTTTCAAAAAAAAAAATGTATATATAAAGATGAAATTTAAGTACCAGGGTCCCTTGTGAAAGTGGACTGATTGAGGTTAGAAAAGAGTCTGTAATCCATGTCATCTTGATCTTGTTTAGCAGAAAAGCATTTAAAAGCCATGAATTTTGAGGTGGATGAGCACCCATTGAGCCATATAAATCTGGCTTGACCTCCACTTGTAGTGAAAGAAGAAACAATGTGTTGCCTGGTAGAAAATGACAACTTGTTCTTCATGAGAAGTGTGTGTGGCATTCTGTGGTTGGCACAAGATGACCAAGAATAACAAGCCATGGAAGCCATCAGTGTGGGTGGATGTGTATATGATATGTTGTAGCTGCTTCTACTTCGTTTTTTGGTTTCTACTTTGTGGTCTCACAGAAACCATCTAGTACTCGTTTTTAAGTTTCAAGTCCTAAACTAGAAAGACGCGGGTGTGCACGTGTTTTATTATCAGCTACTCAATAGATAGCAGGATTTATCTTGTTTTTACTTCTTATCTTGTTTTTACTTCTGAATTAGGTGTATATTACGGACAAGTATTATGTCAGCATGTATTGATAGGGCCATATTATCAGATCAAATTATTTTTTGCTTGTCCATATTACGGTCCGGGATCATTTTATTCGGATATAAACCAATTCCGGGTAAATCGTAAAATTTTCAAGTAATATCTTTGAACAATTTTATATTATAAATTATTAAAAAGGTAATAATAAGAATGAATTTGATATATTATTCACTGATGGAATAAAAAATTTATGATCTAAAATCATGAAAATAAAACAATTTTTCAATACCCACTTCTAACTTGTTAAACAAACAAATTTATTGACATTTTCCATTTTAAGATCGAAAATCACTTCAATCACCGGACGTGCTCCTGCAATCTTCCCAAAGAGCTCCCGGAGAATAATCAAAGGACAATAGTCTTTGTTATACACTCTACATTTTGCAAGTCTCTCCATTATGGATGTATCTTTTATATTGAGTAATGAGCACATTTTAATTACCTGAGGCTTTGAGCCATGTAACAGAGACTGCCATGACAAAAATGCTGCTTTATAATTTTTGAGGGGGGCATTCCCAAAACTTACCCCCAAAAAGTAGCTCAACTGAATTATGATACCCTCCAAAGTTCACAACTCAAATACTGACCAGCCATTTATGTGTTCATTATGATGCCCACCGGCACCAGTGCCTCGCTTTCTTGTTTGTAGAAATCTGAAATTTCTACATACTCAGTAGATAGGACAGCTTGAAATTCTGAGGGCGACCTCGTATTGTACAGAAGGTAACCACGGTAGACGCTGTTGCACTAGGTAAAGGTGGTGATGGCCATAATGAACAATCTACACTATAATTGCTCCGCTGTTAGAATCATCTACCATGCTTTCTGCTACCAACATGGTCTCCTAAGCCAGATGTATACAGTTAAGCTGACCGTGATACTACACTCATGGCATGGGAAGCACCTATAGCCACTGCGAGTACTTTGTAATTCCCTAATTCATCATCCTCTGAAAGAAACTTGACTTCCACGGGGGATGTTTGTACATCTCTAAGCCCGGGAACCCCCAACTGCTGATCCTTCGAATTCCCCCACATGTATAATTTCCCTGTATCTGTTTATTACCAAAAAGAGTTTTTTTTCTTAATTAGTTTTCTAGTATTACAAAGATAATTACACAAAACAGAGACGACATCCACGCCATGCTTACCACATGGTGAACACTAATAAATAAATAAGTATGTGTTTAGGTATGCAGATGTATAGACTTTTGGCAATAAAAGAAACACGAGCAGGAAAAAAAAACATGGATGCTACAGACAGTTTCTTCGGACTCCAGACGGAGTATTTTTCGCAAAAATATTGCAGTCACTATTGTCCAACATGTGTAATATATATATGATCGATAAACCAGTGTGCATGTTTTGCAAGTCGTTCACTTATATGGTACCTCAGTTCTAAGGAATCATTTAATGAGGACCCTCGAATCGAGTATAGGTGTCAATACGGAGAATACATTAATATTAATTTATTTACTAAAAATTATATACATAACAAAATAGCATAAGTGTATCAATACAAACTATACCACTCCCATAATTCATATTTTGCACAATGTTCAATAAAAACAGAATATCCAAAACATTACTGAATTCCGATAAACTTGTGACTCATATATTAATACCTCAATTTCAATTCAGTTATTCAAGTCCTACAACAGAATCTTTTAAGCAAATATTTTCCGGATTAGTGTCCTACTTCCTGCATTGTCTTTCTTATAACATGTAGAACAACAAGATAGAAAACAGCTGTTAGAAGGAATAAATTTATTTGCCCTTCCAAAATTCAGCCTAATTCTTTTTGCACTGTGAAATAAGAAGTGAAGATGACAGTAAAAAGAATTCTAAGGCGGCAAAAACTGAAGCAAATACTCTTATAATCACAGCGCAAAAGAAATTGGTTGAATTCTATAAGGGCTGATACAATAGTTTGATTCATTCCAACAGTTGTATTCCATCTCGTCATAATAGTTACAAGAAAGGACTAAAGCACCATGCGGGAAGTGTGATCTTAATACATTTCACAGGTAAAGCAAGTTACAAAATCGAAATCTACGATACAACGAGAGATGCAAAGAAACAGGTCATGAAAAGTCATGTCTTGCTAAATATGTGATGACTAATCTTACCTGTTACAGCAGCTGATGATGAACCTCCGCAAGCAATATACACAACTCTCTGATCAGCTATTAATTCAATGGCTAGAGGAATTTTCTGATTTTGTTTAGAAGAGTGTCCCAATTGACCATGTCCACCATGACCCCAGGAGAAAACCTTACCTTCATCTGTAATCTCATTAAAATTATATATATATTTAAAATTCCATGCAGAGTGATTACACAAAACATGAACTTAACTGGGAAAAGTTGATAAGGTTATGCAGTCTCCATACCACTTAAGGCAAGAGAGTGATAACCCCCACTTGCTATCTGAATGATACGAATATCTTTGAGGCTAGCAATTGGTTGCGGTTTCCAGCCCCCAATCGAGTCACCTCTCCCAAGCTCATAATTACGATTTGCTGTGCGCCACATGCAGGTAATTGTCCATCAGATATAAGATCAATACATACAAACCCCTCTAATTACAAATGTTTTATGTTTCTGCCCCTCTATTAGGTAAATAATTTAGTTTATTCAGTATCTTAGGTATATCCTAAATAGTGTCAAAGACTCAAAGTACAGTTTTCAAGTTGGGTTGGAGATGATCTAATATCCATATATCTATAATTCATTATATGTTATCACTTATTAAACATTTGGCTCAATCATAAATTGATGTGACAATATTTAGCAATTTACCTCCCCAGTTCCAAATTTCTCCCTCTTCAGTCAACCCCATAGTGAAAAATCCACCACAAGAAACCGCAGCCAGAGGCACTGGTAAAGCTTTCACTTTGGACGGGATAGGAAGTCCACCTGCTTGATCTGGTCCTCGATTGGGACCAAGACCCAGTCTACCTTCTCCTTCATCTCGACCCCATGTGTAAAGTTCACCTAGATAAATAGAGTAGAGGCGAAAAGTAAGGCAATAGTACAGCAAAAGACCATCATCCCCTAGAAGAAGTCCAGCAAAAACAAGAATAAATAATAATCACAAACATGTACACAGGCACACACACATATATATAGCAAGAGCGGATTTGTTTTGCCACTGTGTTTCTGCATCCGTTCCCCTTTTGATCTCTCAGCTTGACTAAATGACTATTATTTTTTAAACTATTAGCATAATTGAGAGAACTAGAATTTCAATGTATATAATTACCTTATAGAGACCTTGTAATAACAGAAGAAGCATGTAATAACAAAGTAATATGTTCCTTCCCAACATGCATAAAATTAACAGAATAGCAGACATGCGAAGCAAGCCCATTACATCATTGAAACATAATTAGATATAATTACAAGAAACACACTACTAATGACTATATTCCATGTAAAAACTGTAGAAGTCATATACATCACTGACAACATATTTACTGAAAAATAATTTAAAATGAGACAACTACCTATAAGTTATAACTATCCTTTGTTTTTACTACTGTATATCAACCCTACATCAACCTACTAAAACACTTCAGATAACTATAACGAGTAGTAATCTTGGAAAATTATCCAACTTGAAAAATTATCTCAGCTTTCTATACGTACACAGTTGGACTTTTAAAATAGTTCTTAACCTTACTAATAGATTGGTATAGTAGAGGACTGCAGATTAGCTATGGCTTGCTACAATTTTGTTTTCCATATACATTCAAAAGATTTACCCATTTTTACATACTAAATGAAACCTTAAAACTTAACAACCAAATATAAATAATCTGTACCAGAGAAAAATTCTCATCTACTTCGCATGCAATACAAATACAACGATGTATATTTTCCAGCACAAATGTGTGTGCCTAAAGAATATAAAGTATTAGTAAGATTAGAATTCATTTCATACTCCCACCCCAACAATAACGAAGTCCTAATGCAGCAAGTAGATATAGCCTCATCAGCCTAGTTCTCTTTCAAGGTCCAACTATTTTCTTATAAGTAGTTTACTTTTCTTATTAGTAGTTTACCTGATGCAATTATAGAAAGTTATATTATTCATAAGAGGTTAGAACTAGAATGATTAGAGTAAGCAAAACATCTTAAAGTTATACATTTGGGAAGCTCTGACTAATAGTGGCTTGAATTAGAAAAGTAATAGTATAATCATGTTCAAATAAATGATTTTTAAGCATCTAAAATGATAAACTACCTACCAGATTCAGTGACAGCAGCAGTATGTGTTCCACTGGTTGAAACATGACATATAGGTTTGTCCCAAGGGCCTTCAACCAATCTAGGATACAGTTCTCTGGTATAAACAGAGTGACCAAGAGCTCCAAAACCACCATAACCCCTGAAGATTTAATGGCACCAAATTATGTAGTACAAATCATAAAAACAAATGTACAACCTGTCAGACATCAATAGTGCAACTGTCGGTTTTGCCATATATCACCCGAACAGAAAGATACAAGGATAACATTGTCTTTTGTCCATTATAAGTTAAAATGGTCGCACAAAAAAGCAATCATGTCCATAAACAAATTTCAAAACATAAGTAGGCCAAAAGCTAGTTTCTTTGATGTAATCACAAATATCAAAAAATAGACCAAAAAACATGATCCTGAGAACACCTGACACTGATTTACCGGCATCACAAGAACATTCGACAATGTCTACTTAAAAGTTGGTTATAAACATCATAATACTAATTTTGATAACAAATTTAATAAATTAAACTCCTAAAAGCCAAATGAAGACGAATAATCGGATGAAACAAGAAACTAACCAAGTAAAGAGCTGACCCGAAGAATCAAGGCAAACAGAATGAAGGCCACCAAGAGCAACACACTTAACATCACACAGATGAGGATTAAGAGTAGGAACATAAACGCAATCCTCATGACCAAGTCCTAATCTTCCACCATCCCCTTTCCCCCAAATCCAACACTGACCCTCCACCGTAACCGCCGAATGGAACAACCCACATGAAATTCCCACCTCCGGCAGACCGGCGCCGGCGCCGGAGCGGAGTAAACGGCCGGAAATGGAGGAGGAGAGACGGGAAGAAGGGGGGAGAGAAAGGGTAGGGATAGGAGAAGGGTAGAGTTTGATTTGGTCGGAGGTGGAAGTGCCGCAGCCGAGTTGGCCGGAGCTGCCTCGCCCCCATGAGAAGAGCTGGAGGGTTTTAGCATTTTCTTGATCTGGGGTTTTGGGTGAAGAAGAAGAAGAGTAAAAGTGGGAGAGAGATGGGGTTTTGGAACTCAGGCGAAATGGGAAGCGAGAGTATCTCTTCATCATTTCTGTATTTCACTGTTGGTGTGTCGGAGATTACACTGTTTTTTCGTGTGGGGGGAGGGGAAGCTTGAAATCAGCCTTGCAGGATGTTTCGTTCTTCTTCAACCTCTATCAAAGTACACTGCACCGTTTGAAGGGTGTTTTAAAGGATTTTTTATTCGTGTATTTGTCTCGGATTTAAGAAATTATAAAAATATTTAACTATGATTTTAAATTTTCTTATAAAATATGATGATATTTAGTTAGAATTTTTTTTTAAACTAATTTAGTTAGAATTCTAAATTATACTTAAATTTGATGTATTCAATTGACATTATTCAAATTTCATTAAAATCTGATGGTATACAAATATTTTGGACTTCATATAACAAAACAAAATAATTCGGATAATTTGGTTTCGATTATTAAAAACAAAATTATTATCTACTCAAAAAAACAAAATTATTATTACAAAATTTAAAAATTTGGATTATAGAAAATTAAAATAACATATATGTAATAGATGGCTTCTAGTAAAAATAATCAAGAATATTGTAGTCTTCATCGGTACTAGAATTTCATGAGAAAAATAGACATGAATATGTAAAAATAATATCTAATAGCAACAATGTGTAACAATCATAAAGTAGAATTTTTATGACATACTAACCGCATAAATAATCATGGTATGATTCACTAGAAAACATGGATTGTTAAAGAGTTAAACATTCTTAAAATAACAAAATCTCAAAATAACATTATCTACATTCAACATATGTAGTAATACACCTATCTCATCATCTTACAAGTATTTCTTCCTCTTCCTTGATGATCAAAACTGTCATTAAGCATGTTTTTTGTTGTATTTTAAAGATTAATTTTAAAAGATCCAATATATATCAAATTTGTGTTTCTTTTCTTAATTATGTTGTCTTAATTATGTTAGACAGCGGAGTTCTAGTAACAAAAACTTCATTTGATGATTGTCTATCAACATTACTCATGTTCGTATAACTTTAGATCGAAATGGACATTTCAATAGTTAAATATAACAAAAACAGATCGGGACATTATTGGACTAAAATATAACACAAAGAGAATTAGACATAAAAGTATACGTATAATTGAGAAATTGGAATTACTATCATTCAAGTTTTCAAACCTTGCATGTGTTTGGTTTGATATAATTGCATTAGATAGAAATTAGTCTTAATTTGATTATATGCTATACTTGATCAAGAAATTATAAACACAAAAATGAAAAAACTGAGCATATCATTATTATTAGGTGTCAATAAAGAAAGAGGAAAAGTAAATTTATTAGTCGAATTCCCAAAGATATTCTTTTTCTCTACAGAATTCTTACACTTTCTTGTGCTCTTTGATTTGTAACTTAACATCTAGACAAAAAGCTATAATGTAAGGAAACAAAACTAAAAACCAACTACAGATTTAACACCATGAACTTATACCTTGGATCATAACTTCAAAGGTAAACAAGTGTCATGATCTTGGGGAATTCACATTAAATAAGCTTTAAAATGTGCATGAAACAAAATCTGTAACATCTTTCTAATATTAATTTTCATCGCTAGTCAGGTTACTTGGAGCCTGTTTTTCTAGGCTTAAATTTTAAATTTTAAGCCATTTTCGACTTTGAACTGAAAAATATATATTTGTGCAATAAATCAAAAATCAATTTAAACTCTTTTAAGCCGGAAACTGACCATTCAAAAGTTAGTTGGAGCTATTTTTTTGAGTGACTTAATTTTAAAAAAAAATTAATAAAATTTACTCTTAAATTTAATGGAAGTGTCATTGATGGTTTAGGTTGTAGAGTTAATGCTATATCTTCTTTTCAATCAGAACTTCTTGCGGATCGCGAATCGTGCACGATAATTATTCAACAATTATTTCTCATAATATTGTCGAATTTGATTTGCAAGGTTGTCGTTCAGCTCTTACAATCTAATACTAAGCCTTTTTGGGACTCTGATGTTGCTGTAGAGAGACTATCAGATTTATGACATATGTACATATACCCTTCTATTATGTGTCTCACTCCTATGTGCCTCACTCTGATACTAAGCTCCTTAGATTTTAGCCTCCTTAGATTTATGGCATCTGTAACACATATATCCTTCTATCATGTGCCTCACTCTTGTAATCGTAAGCTGATTGGATTGCTGAGAAAGTTTTTCATACTTGTCTTATTCTGGACTGGGTTTCAAATACTCTTGTAATCGTGAAACTGATTGGATTGCTAAGAAAGCTTTTTATTATTGTCTTACCCTAGACTGAGTTTCGAGCGAGTCGTCCTTGATCTTGATGAGTGATGTTGATTTCTCTGGGTGTGTCTCTCCAACCCTTCATGTCAAAAAATAAAAAGAAGAAAAAAAGATTGGATCCGACTCCGTGTTTAATATTGTTGCTTCTGCAGTATACCTTGTTACAGTCCAGGTGGTTACTCCCCTATCGCCATGAGCCATAAAAGTCGTTTCAGACTAATTTGTCAATAACAACTGAACTAAGAGCATCTCCAAGAGACTCTTCATTTAGGCTCCTAACTTGAGATTTGAGGAGGAAGAGTAAAAATGTTGCTCCAAGAGACTCTTAAGTGGCTCTTAAATCACTAAGAGTCTCTTGTTTCTCTCTCCTCTCTCCTCAAAGTTAAGAGCCACCACATTGCTCCTAACTAATTTTTTCACAATAAAAAAATCCTTCCCTCCAATTCACCTCCATCTTTCCATCTCTTTTGTTATAGTGGAGCCCAATATATGAATAAAATATGAAATAGAGAAGAGATGTAAAGAGTATTGTTGGAGTTTACACTCTTAACTTTGTCTTAAATTGCTAAGAGCCACATTTTTTATATTATATTTAAGAGCCAACAAGGAGGCTCTTGGAGATGCTCTAATAAGATTAAAAAATGGCCGCATCTGGCAAAAATAACCTATACCAGAGGCGTTATCGGGGACAACTCAAAGTTCACAGTCTCTCTAGTATGTAAGCAAAAATACAACGTGTTTCTGGCGTATACACAATCATAGAATTCATTTTGCAAGTGTCTTCAGAACCATTTAACTTGACATTGTGACAAATTTCAAAATATAAAATAAGCTTGCTTGGGTTCATACTGCATATTTACAGGAAACATTCACAAGTGCTTTAATCGAATGTAAGCAATCAAACTGCACCACACCGAATTGTTGTTTACAAAAATTCGTGCTAAATTTCGATTCTAATTTGATTTCTTATTCTTGCTACCCAGACTAAAAGAACCAGGGGAGAAATATATGGGAATAAAAATCAAGGGTACCATAATGACTAACGAGGGTAGACAAGAATCAAATGCTCATCCAAACACACATAAACACATTCAGACTCTTCTTAACGAGTTGAGTTTCCATGAACCAAACATCCCCCTAACACTCGGACTAATCATAAGGAACTGGAATCCACAAACAATGCAGTTTAACATTACAGGCATGCAACACTTTTACCAAATCAAAATGTTGGCAACATAACTATGTTCTGATTCTTCTTTCTGTCATTCAGAATAAAGAACCAGGAGGCATTTGGATATGGGAATAATGACTGGTACAATAATACAGGGACACAAGAATCAAAGTGCTCATCCAAACACTGGCACATGATATTAAGGTTTCAATTCTTGTTAACCGGCTTCAGACCATGAACCAAACATCCCCTATACTCAGATCAATGGCAAGAAATTGGAATCCCGATCCCATGCAGCTTAAAATTACAAGCTTGCAAAGCTTTTACCATATCAAAATGTTGGAAAGATAAACTATAACTACTTACAATGTACCAAACACGAAACATATGATAAGAATCCGGTATTTGTATAGTTGTTAAATTAAAACAAAAGTGTACCCACTAGTCGCTTTTAAACAAGAAAAGAAAAGGCTTTCAACATTAGCCAATCGGAAAGTACAAACTCAGACGAATAACCTAAACACCACTGTCTACACCTTAAATTGGCAGAATCATTAAGCCTCTCTGCGATTCAAGTAAAGCTTACCCATGACATGAAGAACAGCAACAAAAGCTATGAAACCAATGCTCATAACAAGAACAACATTGGGTGAGATTTTTAGTCCAGGGGCATCATCAGTGTAGAACTGAAGCATGTTGCCACTAGTTCCTCCAGCAGAAGCTCCTCCGGCGCTTGCGGTCCTTCTCCTACGCAGGTTGGCAGCAGATGCTGCGGCACTTCCTCTTGGGGGAGCTCCTCCATTCAAAGCCATTTCTGTATCAAACATTACAACTTTTAGTTCTGTAACCTATACTATCATCCCACATATGTGAAATTGGAGCCGGCTGTCTAAAGGTGGACATAAATACATAATATTAGGCTGGAACAATTTCTGTGTAAATTAAAACATACCATTATGTTCAACAAATTATCCTTTTCACGAATTTCACAAAATTAAGCAAATTATCTACCCCAAATTTATAGACTTAGTTATATCTTACATGATAAGCATTAGTTGATATCTTAATTCTCACTCGGATCAACAAAGCAAAAAGTATATCAACGACTCCTTGTAATACTCTCCCACATTAGCATCTCTCAGCAGATCTCTCTAATTAAGGGGCCATCTGACTCATGGTATTACATCAATACATCTTAATATTGCTATCAATACATCAATTCTCCACCGTCCCTGGATCCTCTAATCTATAGACTCCAAAACTTCCGCAAGCAAAAACATGCAAACTCATAAAAATTAAATCAAACACGCAACTTAATAAACCAAGCTAAGCATCAAAACACCCAACCTCATTGACCAAGCTAAAATCAAGTTTTACAACTGACACAGCCTAGTGAAACAGAAATCTCGTAAAAACAATACTTATCAATCCTGATCATAGATCTACGCCAATTCCAAAAAATTAAATCAGTTTGCAATTCAATTTCAGTTTTATCATTAAGTTAAATTAATTTCTTCCCAGATTCATGCTCACCATCACCAAAACATTCAAATTAAATATAAAAATCGAACAAAAGTGTAGAGTAGTAGTACTTAAATGAATAAATTTCAGATCTGAATACAATTGAAACTTGAATCGCAACAAAACTGAAAGAAAGAATAATCAAACACACAATTGAGAATTGAGTTGTGATATATACAAACAAATACACTTGCATACAAACAAAACAAAGAAAGACGAGAGAGAGAGAGAGAGAGAGAGAGAGAGAGAGAGAGAGAGAGAGAGAGAGAGAGAGAGAGAGAGGTGACCTTAATTGTTGCGGTGGTGCTGGGCTCAGATCCGATTAGTTTTACGAAGTGAACAATGAAAAATACTTGTGAAATTAGGAGCCCTGCCTGCGCGTTATTATATCAAGGATGCCACATGTTCTGCCCAATGGCGCTCTGCCACGTCATTATCTACTTGTCATTTGTTTTTCTTTTTCACAAATAACTTTTCGTTTAAAGACCATGGAATTTATTAATTATTTTTATTATCATAATATTACATCCTAAATATTCCCTCATTCTGAAATAATAGTCGTTTTAATTTTGTGCATGTAATTTGAGTTGCAAAAAATATATTTTTACATATTATTTTCAAAAAAAAAAATTCAATACAAATTTAACGTTTATATTTTTATTTAAAAAAATTAAAAATTAATATCTAAAAATACATTTTTTTTAACTAAAGCAACTATTATTTGAAATGCAAAGAATATTTGCTAATTTCTCTTATGATGTGAAAATTTTAGTAAAACAAAATATCTTTCACGTGAACAAAATTTTAGTTGTATAGTTAGATTTTTTATTTATTTTTAATTGTTATTTTGACTTTTTACCAGTGTTGTAAAAAGCGGGAATCGGACTTAGTCGGTGAAAGCACCGTCCAGCGATTAATCAGATAATTGGAGATTAATCGAAGTGATTAATCGGATCACTAATCGTAATCAATTTAATATTATTTTTAAATTATCTATATATCAATATAACTATATAGTATAAATTTATAGTAATATAAAATCAAAAGATTAATGACTTCTTATAACACAAAACATGCCTTTATATACATATACAAGTCCAGTCATCTCATATATAAACTTGAATTTGATTGAATTTGCGAAGGAAGATATTGCAAGTTTATGTAATTAAAGTTTAGGAGTTAATATTGAAAGAGTGGAAGATAATAAAAATAAATTTAATATCTGTGTTTTGTCATTTCCATGCCTTTTGTTTTATTTAAAATTTTGAATTTTTTTCACTTTTTTTTTAAATTTTTTAAATTCACTGAATTTTAACCGATTTTTCCGATTAATCTCGACTTTTGACCGATTTTCAGAAAAAACGATTTTTCACCGATTAACGCTTAATCGAGACGGTGGCCGACCGAATATCGATTAATCGGCGATTAATCCCGATTAATCGCCGATTTTTAGATCACTGTTTTTACAGGTAATTTAAGATGATTAAAAAATATATTTTCACTAATAATTTTTCAAATTTATGAATAAAAATACAAATTGTAAACTTTAATTATTAAAAAAATTAAAATAATAAGTGAAACTATATTTGGATCTGCAAATCTGCAGAGACTAATATACTCATAGTTTGGCACTGAATTGACTTTGGGTACCTGAATCATACAGTATTAATCAAAATCGAGTCCAATATACTCCTACAAATGGGTTGACCCCGCCCCAATATTCACTCTAATTTCTCCGATAAAATCTCCTATAATCTGAATCCAGAGAAACAGCACTCGCTATAGAAGAAATTTGGGGTAGAACTTGGCAAGTTTATGTCACCACTATTCATTACACACACACCTATACATATATCAAATCGAAGCTGTTATGAATTATTGTATGTTTTCAAGTTGATCAATGATCATAATTGATAGCAACTGATTTGTTTAGGTTTTCTTGAATTGCTTTGAAATTTGAGGACGCTGAGAAAAATGGGGTCCTGCTTTTCAAGTCAGAGCACTAGTGAAGAATCACTTGCGATGCCTCCTGATATAGAGAGTATTGTCTATAAGAAAACTAGTCCAGGATCTCCAAATTCAGTTGTAGATGGTAGGAATCAAGGAAATATGCAGCAGCAGCAGCAGCAGCTTCATCGGATTCGAGACCGGATGTTTCTGAACGGCTCTACTCAATGTGCTTCACTCTTTAGTCGCCAAGGCAACAAAGGAACTAATCAAGATGCCATGATTGTTTGGGAGGTTTGCTAGCTTCGCTTCCTTGCTCTCCATTCTTTATGTTTCCGCGAATGTTGTTATGTATTCGTTTATTCATGACAAGTCGAAGCGCCTCATTTGGATGCAAATTAGTAACTTTAGAGCTATATACATATATCATGTTGATAAATGTCATTACTCCGGATTTCTCATGGTAATTAAGATTATAGACAGTAAATAATTGAGATTTCAACGTATGCACGTTATGAATTGATGTGATTCCGGCTACATATTTGGATATGCCACTCTTATGTGCGCACATTTTAATGCTTGGAACATACTACAAGGTTCATTGGGAAGATGTTTATCATGAAGCAAAGTGCCGACATCAGGTGTCAAACCATCCCATTTTTGTTAGTTCATGAGGAAGTTCGGCCTTATAATTTGCTTGCTAATTACAGCTGATATAAATTGTTCACGTCTACGGTATTGTTAAGTAGACAACTAATTGTTCCAAAGTTTATAATTTGCCTTACTTTTAAGTATTGCTGTAAGTTGTATCATCTTTTAAGGACCGAAAATAATGATGCCACTATTTAAATGTAGAATGTAGTCAAATTTACCTTGAAAGGTGTCCAATGAATCTGGTAAGCATATTATACAATATATTCTTGCTTGGGAGTATATTGTCTCTGTTTTACTTCCTCACTAAAATAGCTTTTTCTTTAAGCACGCTATTCAGGTTCAATAATTTCCGCTATTGTATTTATCAGCTAATAAATTTGCTTCCAAATATATCTTTATAATTATACTTAAGCTTATTTTGATTCACATCTATGGTGCACCATAGTAACCTTTTCTTTCAGCAGATTTTCATTCATAATAGTCAATTCCTCAGTCTTAGTTTGTTTGACTTGACATACTAACTTATACACTGTTCCTTTCAGAACTTTGGTTTGAAATCGGACGCGGTCTTTTGTGGTATTTTTGACGGCCATGGACCTAGTGGTCACTTGGTTGCTAAGAGTGTAAGAGATTCTCTGCCCGTAAAAATAAGTACACAGTGGGAAGTTGATACAAAGAAAAATAATGATCTCAGAGGGATCAACCTTAATACCTCAGGTAGCATGAAATGTAAAAGTACCTCATTTTTAATTGCTGATGAACTAGCAAGGGAATCTGTTCATATTGATGAAACTGACAAGCAATCAGACTTTGTCCAGACCCTGAAGGACTCCTTTATGAAGTCTTATGAAGCCATGGATAGGGAGCTTAAGATGTACACAAACATTGATTGCTTCTGTAGTGGAACAACAGCAGTCACCCTTGTTAAGCAGGTCAGTTGGCTGCATTCGTACTCCAAATAGCAAGTGATTATGATTGTTAAAATTGCGAATTATGATTTGATTCTTTACAGGGACAAAATCTTGTAATTGGGAATGTTGGTGACTCAAGAGCTATAATGGGGACAAGAGCCGAAGATAATTCTATCACTGCAATACAGCTGACAGTGGATCTGAAGCCAAATCTTCAAGGTATCTCTCACTATGTTTGTGTGTGTCCCTCTTCTTGTGGAACATAATTCAAGGCTCAAGATATAACAACATAATTTATGTAAGCATACTTGTAGCATCTTTTTTGTGAAATGAAGAAAACGTTGGTACTGAATCTACAAAATATAAGGATAACGAAAAATTGTCATACAATTAGAAAATCGTTTGCCATGGAAGAACCTTTTATCATCACCTATATTTTGATTGACGTCCCAATTATCATCTTCTGGAATCTGGCTTAGTGATTTTGAAAAAAATTGATAATTCAGATTTACTAATATGCATCCCACTCCCCAAGTAATTTGTGGCATTACTAAAAACACCTTGTTTTTCCCAAGTTTTGAAACATAAATAGATCACTTGTTCCACTCATGTTGTACCTGTCCAGTAAATGATAATAATGCATAAGCTTAGTGTATTAGACAGTCTGATTTTTATGTACCTAAGTCTATAATTTCAAATGTTACGATGTATTTTCTTCGTGCTACTTTCTTTCTAAAGTCCCTACTTGTACTGCTCATATCTGTTATCTAGCTGAAGCAGTAAGCCTTTATATTCAAGATTACTGAATGTAGCATTATTCACATCACTATATTATATTAATATGAGAAATATTTTTATTATATAGCTGAGCATTGTCGCGGAAGGAGCTGTCGTAATAGGTGCAAATCGTGTTAAGAACATATTTTTTTGTGCTTTTCAAGATAATAATGATGTTTGTATTGTACTTACAAGGTTTAATGTTCTAGAACTTTATATTCACTTTCCACATATCAGCTGCTTAGAATTACTTCCGTTTTAAAACTTTGTCTTGGTCTCAATCAGGCTGGGCTAGACCATACACGTAGAGAATTTTGAAACTACTTGCTCCTTAACCATTTGTTGTAAAATGCTCACAGAGGAAGCAAAAAGGATTCAGGGGTGTAAAGGTCGAGTTTTTGCTCGTCCAGATGAACCGGAGGTGCTCAGAGTTTGGCTACCTAACAATGATTTCCCTGGCCTTGCAATGTCTCGTGCATTGGGGGATTTCTGCCTTAAGACTTTTGGTCTAATATCTGTGCCCGAAATGTTTTATCGGCGCTTGACAAGGAAAGACGAGTTTGTAGTCCTGGCTACAGATGGGGTATGGAATCTTTTAACTTTAGATTGTTTTATTCCATCTTACTTTATATTGCATGAACTATCAATTTTTCATTTAAAATCCTTTTTTTTTCCTTTCACAGGTTTGGGATGTGCTTTCTAACGATGAAGTTGTAGATATTGTAGCTTCAGTTCCACTGCACAGTCAAGCTGCTCAGGCACTTGTTGAGTCAGCTGTTCATGCCTGGAAGGACAAGTATCCTACTTCAAAAGTTGATGATTGTGCAGTGGTCTGCCTCTTTTTCAACTCAAACAATTTATATTCTGCCTCTGCTACCTTATCACCAGAGAAGATGATGCAAAAGTGTGTAGCTAGTGGCACTAAAAAGGATCCCGTTGGTACCATCTAAAGTTAACTATCTGGTACTGTTGCAAGTGTTGAAGATACATTTCGAGTGGAATACATGTAAGATGCCCTGCATGAAAACAGTGAAGATGAGTATCATATGCGACTCAAGGCAGAGTACTCATGGAAGGGGTTCCTTGTTAGAACATACTCCAAATTTGCGCAATTGAAATACAGATAAAAAGGTCTTTAGAGGGGTTAAAACTCGTATGAACACCAAAAAGATTTTTCTTTGGTTAGCAACTCTTCATTTTTTTCCTTTGGTCTCATCTATCTCTTTCTTCATCGTTTTTGATTCTGGGTATAACATATTCAATCATGGAGAATATAACCATTAGATGGGTTGTAGGGTCACTAATGTTTGTTCTGGACATGAGAGGTGGAACTGGCTATATATTAGAGTGTCCTCCGGTGTATGTAGAGTTGATGTTTTGTACAGTTAGATTCTCAGTATAAATTGTTTTGAGTTTTTTCAGTGTGATAATGTTGATATTCAGTATACATTACTCTCCCTCTCACAATGTATGGTCCTTTCCGATTTTGTTGTGCAATTGTCATGGAAAGCGAATCGCAGCTTCATGGTCTGTTTATGGTTATGGTCTATTGAGTCGATGAAAAATATTCAAGAGTTGAAATGAATACATGTAAAAGGTTGAAAAACTTGTTGGAACATGATTGGGGGCCATTACTGAAGTTTTATCTTGAGAAATCTTATGTTGTGCACTTAAATTTGTTTAGGACTAGTATCTCTTTGCTTGTATTATGTCACATCTTATTTCTGTTGATGCTTTAAAGCCAAACCTTGTTGTCATCTATCTTCTCACTTAAACCAGGAGAAGTAGGGACTAAAATTCATGCACAAAACACGTACTCAAATTCACCAACAGTGTTCTCAAATAGCTACACCTTATTCGGAACTACCCTCATTCTAATTCCATCAAACTACTTGCATATGATTACAAGTCTGCTGATTCGTCCTAGATATCAGAACAGGGCGACGATCAGAAGCAAAATGGTGGACGTTGGACCATCTCCTGTAATTCCATTTAATCAGTGCTTTTAGTTCCTCCTTGTTGCCATATTTAGACCCCTCGAGATCATAGAGCCTTCCTGGTATATATCCTGAACAAAGGAGAAGAATCGAGAAATATGACAAGGATGCAGTGGCATGAGAAATAGCATTAAATACATGCTCGTCGCATGAGAATAGAGATTTTTCTAAGATTTTAGAGGAACCTAAAAATACCGTCCATGCAATTGTAGAAGGAAAGCCAAAAACTTTCACTTGTCAAAGTCATTCTAGCTACTTCAGAATGACCATGCTAAAAAGGTCACGTCTAGAACGCTTGAAACACGTATATTTAAATTTCTATAATTGACTGAAATGCAAGAAAAAACCCGGAGAAAGAGATCAACCTTGAGGATGGCCTTCTTGAGATTGAGAAGGTGGAGGGAGCCAAACATGGGTAACCCCAGCAGCAGCCAGATCAGAAACAGAGTTGATTAATGAATTGTACAGCCCTCCTGGCTTATCGCATTATTGTACCTGAAACAATAATTTATGAGCTGCTGCTGCAAACGTGGGTAGGACTAACAGAAAAAGACATAGGAAAGAAAAAACAGTGGCGAAAGTTGGCATGATTAGTGTTGCTTTGCTTAAGAGAGAGCTCATAGTAAATCTCAGTGCAGAAGGCTACAAATTTATAGAAGGAAAAAGTTTGTTTGCAGCTTACAGGATTGACTAGAAGTTGGCCATCCTGCACTGGAAATCTGGAAAATAAAGTCTCCAATCTAGAAAATTCAGACCACAGACCATTCATTAGTAAATTCTGGCATCATGGAATATATGCTATGCGAATTTATTTAAATCTAATAAACAAAATCATCAAGCAGCAATTATTTTGCTTTTTCTAATTTATTTACGAACTTGAAATTTGTTTCATATTATCATTTTATACCAAGTTGTTTGTTCAACTGTGCGAGAGCAATTATTTTGCTTTTTCTAATATATTTTAAATCAGTGCATGCATCTTGTTCATAACGTGTATTGAGTGCAAGTGAACAGGATACAATACAAGATCCCAGACTGCAGTAGCCATGGAGTTCAATGTATATTTGATCTCATAAAAGATAAATGAGCTCAGGAAACTTATTCTTATGTAGGAGAACAAATGGGAAACAAACATTTGTCTATGTAGTTTTCTTGGCAAAAACAAAAAGTACTACAGAACTGTATATATAAATATAAATAGCATCCTGGTGTTGGTATATTTTTCGAACCACCTCTACAGAACTGTAACAAATCTGTAAATTTGTAAGAAAATTACACATTTTCTGATGGTGTAATCTAATGAACCACCATCACAGTCAGCTGAAGATCAAAACAATCAGATAGTTGTTTCTGACAGGACTAGATTTGACTATCCAATGCATAATAAAATCCAGCTACTTATAGTCCTTTTATCTGCGTAACATTTGACAAGCACAAAAATTTGCAGGCCTAGAAGCTCCAGTTCAGTAAATCACTGAATTGTATAACCTTATCAACAGTTTTCAGGCCCAGAAGCTCCAGTTTTCTGAAAAGATCGGTCTATCGAATTGATCCGTCAGAAATTGATTTGACTTTGCAAAGTCCGACTGACGTACTGAAAGGCATATCTTTGTAGCAGGCTATCAGTTCATTGCTAGTGTGCAACTCTGGCTGAATGGTTTCCCAGACCTTTTTCTTAGGGTTAAGCACATCATCGGGACTGCCTTCAAAGCCAGAGAACGTCACTCTCTCCCCAACGGGAGCTGATTGTGGTGGATCAACCAATTCAACCTGGACAATAAAATTTTAATGCCAAAAATGTCAAGCAATAGTAATGCACAATAGGTGTAACATAGTACTATTTTGACATATCATCATACTAGGGACGATAGTAATGGTGTGGAAAGTCGAAGTTGTTACTAACAAGTTGAAAATATTTGGCTAAAAAGAATTATACTCCAATGTTACAAAGATTCTTTTTACTAAATTCTCACATATTCGGCATCCATGATTGTTCCATATTATAATATTTTCTGTAAGAATTGATGTAAAAAAAATGAAATTCCTCTATTTAAAGACCATCCCCCTGTAAGGTTGCCTAAAAGTGGGAAACTCTGGTGAATATGTAAAATCAAACTAAATACAGGAGATTCGCGGGTAAATGATGCAAAGGAAGACAAGTCATTTCTTCTCATAAATTAATCCTAAATTTTAGACCAAAATCACCTTAGTGTGATCATCATTCGAAACAGCAAGCACCATTGCATATGATTTTATTCCCCGCATGGTTACAGGTTTCAAGTTGCAAAGAACACAGACCTTCCGATTCTGGGAAAAAAAAGAAGTCATCTCAAGTAAGATTTGAAGACAAATTAGTACGATAGATGACAGGGATTAATGTGTCTGTCGTTTGTTCGAAAATCAGATGTATGGGATCAGGCATGCGGGAGATTAAACCTGCATTTCTTCAAGAGGAATATACTTGACAAGACCGCTCACGACTATCCGAGGTTGACCCTCACCCACATCAATTTCTTCCACATATAAAGAATCAGCATCAGGATGCTTCTGAACCTTTGTGATGAGGCCAACACGGATATCAAGTCTACTTATGGATATTTCTTGTTCAGCTGTGCTCTTGGGTTTATTTTCAGATGATTTTTTTGATCGCTCTTTTTTTACATTTCCATCTGTTAAAACAAATAAGATAAAAGGAGTCGTCACAACGTGTATATATATTTTGTGGGTGGGTGGGTAGTTGTGAGTCAGTGTGATCTAATACTAATAATAGTACAAAGGTCTAATCTGAGTGACCAAGAAAACTATAGCTCACATAAAAACTATACTTAATAATGGCAGGTGCTTTGAAGATTGTAAATTATTGGAGAAAATGCATGCAAGCATTGCATTTAGAAGATATTTCAATTTGGAAAAAACATGAAATAAATGCGATAATATACATTTTCTTTTAAAAGAATCATCAAACTTGGTTCATCTTTAAAATTTTAACCTGATACTTTTGCCCTTTTTAGTTGCTCAGCAATTTGCTTAGCTTCAGCCTCTGCCTTCACAATCCTATCGGCTTGGCTTCCAGCAAATTTTTGCCTAAAAAACTCCACATCCTTGTCTGACTGAACAAATATAAACCACCAAACAAGAATTTCAAGCAAATTTGTGTCCAAATTCAACCAGCTTGAGATTCATTAAAAAAACAAACAGAAACAGAGTATGTACCAGTTCCTTGAACAATGGAACAGGTGTTCCAATTTTGTGACCAGCAGGTAAAAACTCCCAAGGTCTTTTAGACCTGTCAATGTCTCCTTTTTCATCTGCAAGTGAAATTTGCGTCTCAGGAGGCATGTTGAGCTGTTTAAGTACCTGCCAATGAGACACATAACATTACCTCATGGACAAACTTATCACTTTCAGGAAATACAATGCACAAGTTTACATCACCTAACACACCTCAACAGAGAAAGATGGCATAAAAGGTTCTAGCAGACAAGCAAGCAGATAGACTAGTCCTGCGGAAGTTTTCATAACTATAGAACAAGAAGCCTTGTCTTCCTTGTAAAGCTTCCAGAACTGGGTTTCCTGCATAAAATTTACATAAAACATGATTATCAGCAGTTACTAAAAGACATCCATAGGGCTGATTTCATGACTAGTAATATAGCAGAGTTCCATTAATGGCAAAAGTTGTATGCAATGCCATTGTGGTGACTGGTAAATGATGATTATTGTGAAAAAAACAAAAAAAAAAAAACAGAGTGCTCTTAGATTATATTATTTTCTTACTTGAAGATATGCATTTCCCTCGCCAGAAATGCTCATTGCAAGCTTTAGCCCCTGCTTTAGCTTAACCTATGTCATATTAGAAACATAAAATGTTATTACAATGCTGACAAAGGGCAATCTACAAGATGTAAGTATCATGGAAAGACAAACAGAGCTGGGACAGTAAAAACCTTCTCCATAGCTTCTATATATTGTTCCACATAGTTACCAACTTTATCACCCAATTTTTTTGTTAGAATGTGAGACTCTGCACCTGGCGCATCAGGGATGATGAAGCCATAGCCCGAAGCTGTCAATGCAAATTGTCCATCAAAGTCACAGAATTTCACAATGGATGCAATTACTTTAATACAAATAAGAAGTATCAGCCTAGGAAGCATGACTGCGGTTGTGCAGTACAGAGATAAAGAAATTCGGTGAATACAAATTTTTGGGGATTCTGACGTGGGGTGGGGTGGGGGTGGGGGGGTCGGCAAATATTAAAACATCGGAAATTTATATAATGAATATATATTTCAATATTACATTTGCATTAAACTAAATAGTCGTATAAATAAGTTCATTATTCCTAGTACATATGATAATTCCTAGTTACTGTCTAGCTAAATGCAGTATAGTTACCAGAAGATTATTCACATGTTGCCTTTAAGAAAGGCATCCGTGTTAACATCGTGTATTCCAACAAAAGAATATATACTCAAAATCTTAAAGACAAACTGTTCAAACAGTTTTTGTTTGCATAATTAAGGAGTGTCACAGGACAATACAAAAAAATGACATGAACAAAGCATCTAAACATTGTTCGTGGATGTGATGGACTCATGCAAGTAAATTCATGACATGTTACCCCTGACATTTAATTCATACTCATTTCTTTGTGATACAATACTAATATTCCTAATGTAGACAAGTCAAAAATTAGCCAATAATTTTTTTGTAACAGTCCATTACCCTCAATCTGCTTGTATTTCACAATTTTTGCTTCCAAAAAGCAGATGACTAACCTTGATCTTTGGCAATAAAGCTTAAGACACGATTGATGAAATTTCCAAGATTATTTAATAATTCAGTATTTAGCTTTGCTTGCAAGTCCACCCATGTAAATAATGTGTCTGATACCTAAAAATATCAAAAAAAGCAGTTAAAATGATAAAATCCTATGTATATCTTATTCTATAGATAAGTACTAAAACACAAAAATATCAAGCTAAATTTTTTAGAGCCTACCTCTGGTCTATTGGTTAGCAAGTAATACCTCCACACTTCTACTGGAATCTTAGTATCTTTCGCATCATTTCCAAAAACTCCTACACCCTTACTCTTTGAGAACTTCCCTGCAAAATCCATCACAAACATATCAAGCTTATTAAGTGCCAAACCAATTGGTTAGAAAGTAAAATTTTCAATTGTATACCAATAGTAGTCATCGACTGATCGTGTCCTTTTATCTGTTATAATCTAGATACTTTGATTACTAACTTACCTGCTTCATAGTTCAAGTACTCTGTAACACTGATGGTTTTCATTAGAGTCCAATTTTCACCAGTTCCAAGAAGCGTTGATGGAAACATCACCTGAACATATCAACACAATAAATAGCATATTTTATACTGTCAGCAATCTTATAGTGTTAAAAGCCCGTTGACTGAAAGAGTACTGCTTAGATTACGAAACTTCAACATTGAGGCCTGAATCAGCCCTATAAACAGGAAGACCATAGCAAACTGAAAAGACATTACATGGTAGGAAAGAAAATGCAAATATAAACATAAACAAGCACAACAAATAGATAATATTGTGCAACATCATGGTTCAAAGTTCTAGATGTTTAGTACTAAAGGATATTCCATACAGTCAACTCATGAGGCAGTGTGGACTGTGGAGCATGAATATCACACCATACACAACACATAGACACACAGACAAGCATCTATACATATCTCCAGATATGCATCACTACTATTAGATCGATCAGTTATCAGAATTGTTACCATTACATCTAAATACATGTATGGCGTAAATATGTAGCTAAATGGACTATCTGAGTGATCCTTAATTTATTGTATATTCACGTAATTGTATCTCTTATTCTCTTTAATGTGGTTGATGTCACCAAATATATCAATGATATTAGATTGATTTCGCTACTAATGATCAGCTACCGATCGCCGCTAATCCTTCCATCTTACTTTTACTATAACTGAGACTGACGTGCATGATAAAGTAGAGTGATGGTGCACTACACTTGACAAAGAGAAACTTAGATGACAAAAGGTTGTGAATTGTCTATAAAACAAATCAAAGCTAAGTAGATCAACACACATCATATGACAAGAAAACAAAAATGCAAGTATGCAACATCTTGAGATACAATTGTTTTATAATAGTATAGAAGGGTACATACTCCTCATGACAAGAAAACAAGGTTGCAACATCTCAAGACGTGACCAGTTTTTGACATTATAGAATGGTAGATACTTGTTGTTATTGGTTCAGAAGAAAATGACAAGAAAAATATACTTACGGTATGAAAAGGCACATTATCCTTGCCCATAAACTGATATAACTCTACATTCTCAGGGTTCTTCCACCACTTCTCCCACTCTGACGTGTAACATGAAGTGATAGAAACATATCCAATTGGAGCATCAAACCAGACGTAAAATACCTGATCATCATATAGTTGACATAAAGATAAAATATTAAAGAATATAAGAGAAAATTTTACATGCTTTGATATTTGACAAATTCTAGGAAACCAACTGGATACAAAATAGAGTTTTTGGGGTGATAAAATCATTATAAGCAACACTTATATCCGACCTTGTCCTTAAATTTCTCATGTGGAACAGGAACCCCCCACTTCAGATCCCTAGTTATACACCGTTGCCTTAGACCTTCCTTAAGCCATGCATTTGTAGCTTGAATAGCATTTTGCGTCCATGATCCAGTTACTGACATGCTGTTGATGTACTCTACTAGTTTATCCTTCAGCAAAGGGAGCTCGAGAAACAAGTGATTTGTATCACGTATGTGTGGGGTGTTCTGACAAACCTGTTCAAAAAGTACCATTCGAGATATATAACCGCATAGCAAGTTCAGCCTCTAGTCTGTTGCTACAATTGCTTTACTAGAAAAAAGAAGTTTCCTTTAGGGGTCGTTTAGTTGGAGAAGTAGTATGGGGTTGGAATTAAGAATAGGGTCAGCGTGATATGGGGTTGTGGTATCATTTCTGATATCATGTGTTTGGTTAAATGATGGAATGAATATCTTTGATTTAAAATAGTTTTAAATAATTAATTTTAATTAATTTAAAATATTATTTTAATTGATATTTTTATATATTTTTTAGTTGTTGTTTAGTCTTGTATAAAAAAATATATATGTAAATATATAAATATAGATGAAAAGAAAAGAAAAATATTTAGATTCCTCGTACCCATGCATGAAACCCACCTCCCTATTTGGGTGTGAAAAGCTTATACTTGTAGGGTTAAGGTAAGGGTTTGAGGCTATCTTTTTCTTAACCAAACACCAGGTATGAGTTTGGAATGAAGAAAAACCATACCTGAGCCCTGAAGACCTCGGACCAAACAACCCCTTAAGGTAATTTATGAACTTAAACGGAGTTGCCAAACAACAAAATTTTGTGTTTATTATATGCAGAATTGATATAATAAGATTGCTTTTTAAAACCCTCCAACATCATATAAGAAAAAGACCCTGTTTGGCAATTAGCAGTTAGCTGTTAGAGAATTGAATTAGATGTTTTCACTTGTTTTGACTAGTTGATTGAATTAGTCGTTTCGTGTGAAACTGTTTGATAAATAGTTGTTTGACTAGTTTTTTGTATTTTTAACTAGCCACGTGCAATTCTCTTTACCAAAAAACTCCTCCAAGTAGTTTTTTGAAAATTAGTTTTTTGAGTATAAAAAGCTATTTCAACCCGGCAACTATGAAACACTAATATTAGCATATTCACGTGATCAAACCTCCATTTTTTTACAAAACCCCCAACTTCCAAACAGGGCCAAATATGAAGACTTATGGGTCGCATTTACCTTGCATTTTGGGTCTATTAATTCTGTAGGGTTTAAGAGTTTGCCACAATTTTCGCATTGATCTCCTCTTGCAGAGTCATAGTTACAACCTTGTGTAGGGCAAGTACCTTCCACAAGTCTATCGGCCAAAAATCTTTTGCATGTATCACAATAAAGCTGCACATACAGGGAAGAAGATTGGTATACATTTGATACTAAGACAAAGACACACTGATACTATACGATGCACATGGTACAAAAAATCTAAAACCGCTAAATGTCAGTAAAGTGAGATCAATAACAAATAACAAGTGACATTAAACCTGCTGCATTGTGTTTTCTGAAAGCCAGTGATTCTCCATTAGTTTACTGAAAATTGCTTGGCAAACCTCAGTCTGCTGTGGGGTTGAAGTGCGTCCAAATTCATCAAATTTTATATTAAACCATTCATACACCTCCTTATGAATAGCATGATATCTACAAAGCCAATAGAACAACACAAGTAAGCAACTCAGTTAATGTCTCTTTTTTCGGTTGTTTGCTAAGGACAACTCTTTCTCAAGTAAAAAGAATGTAATAAATCATAGTAAGTTATAATTAATTCGGGTCTTTATTTAACAGTAGATTTCGTGCTTTTTACGCATGAAGGACAACAATCGTAAAATGGTTAAAACAAGAAATTTAAGCCTATCTCCATAATTTATTACAAAATACTAATCGATTCATATAATTAAACCCTGAATTGATGATAGTTACAATTGTTTACATAGATATCCTAATACTTGGAGAACAAGTAAGTTTTAATATAAAGAAAACCAATCATGAGTACTTTAATACGGTGAAGTTTTTCTATTTAATACTAATACGAAATTAAAGATATTAACAATCAAAAGTGTGTGTTAGCAAGCATAATAAAGGCAAACAGGAAAAGTATTCAAAGACGGAGGGAGTATCTTTCAAAACCTTTAACCAGTATCGGGTACCAACTAAGGGGCACTTAAGAATTAGGATAGTTAATCTGTTAATGGTCATGGAAATGATTTATTGATTATTGGTTGACTAAGAAATGATTTACCCTGATAAAAAGTGATAAGGTTCCCATTTCAACACATAAATATATCCCCAAATAAACACTAACACAAAAGTATAAAATTCTGATTCTCTTCAACTGGGTGAAAAATGTGTAGATCTATAGGATAAACTTGTGTAACTTACATCTCTACTACAAAATATATATAGTTAGAACATAATTAGTCATTTTAGAGAAATGTATTGGAGGAAATTTTAAAAATAGGTAGTACATTATAATACATATAGCTGTCAATTTCCGATTTCTAAACTTGCAAAATCGCTAAAAAACAGTAATTATTTCACAATTTTTCCTGCTAAACTTACACATGTATCTTTCCAACCTCACACTTATAATACTTAATTTCACAAACATCCTAAATCGACAATGACACAATCCACAAATTACTCCACTAAATCAAAAAAACCCGAAAAAAGGTATCACCGACAAATCAAACAGTTCACCAAACAATGTACACACTACATGTCCACATACTTGTCACAAATTTCCTTCGGCGTACAATTCTCCTCCATCGCTTTCGTCTCCGTAGCCGTCCCATACTCATCCGTCCCGCACACGTAAATCGCATTGTATCCTCGTAGCCGGCAGTACCTTGCAAATACATCCGCACTCAAAACACCTACCATTCACAACCACAAAATCAACACAATTACCCAATAAAAAAAACAGCTAGAACACACACATATAAAATCAATATGTAGCCAAAAAATCGGGTAGAAAAATCGGGGATTACATCCTATGATGTTGCCGAGATGAGGGACGTTGTTGACGTACGGCAAGGCGCTGGTGATGAGGATGTTGCGCTGACCGGGGATTGGGAGTTTAATTGTTTTCCGATCGCCGGCGGCGAGGTCGGCCATTTGGGGTTTAATTAGGGTTTTAAAAGTAATGTAACTGAGTTTTGTTAGTTTGTGAGAGTGAGAGGTGAGTTTAGTGAGAATATCAGTGCGTAGAAATGAAATCATTTGGGTTCGGTTGCTTTCGGCATTTGTTAATTTAAGTGGAAGTGGAATCGAATCCACTGAAATAAATTATGCTACCTAGTGTATTTTAATGGTTTGAAAAAAGAATAAAATCCACTCTTCTCGGCATTTCAATTGCAAGCATCTATGCTATACTATACTTACTATACTATAATAAGCCAACATGGGTATAATTTGTAGTCCAAGATTTTAGTTATATTTTTTGGTTTGGTACTCCCCTTTTGGTACTACAAGTCTACAAATGTGGAGTCTATCTATTAGTTTTACATTGTTAAACAGTTTCAAATACTAAAAACTCTCATAACAATATATTATCATATAATATTTCATTAAAAAAATTATAATGATGTTATAAATAAAATTATAAATATACAATTTTGAATATCTTTTTTTAACAAGAACCTTTATATAACTTTTTTTAAATTTAACGTGTTCTATTTCAATATAAACACGAACCAATACATAACCCTTTCTAATTTTAATCTGAAATTCGATTGATTAGATTACTGAATCTTTCAAAGGTATTACACGAGCGTCTATGTTTGGAAAAAATTTGAATATTTAAATGTACTAAAATCCTGATATATATATATATGGAGTCCTATATTTTTTGGAGTCCTTGGAGTCCCAATCTGAGCCTTCCATCTTGTGTTTCATCCAATGGTTGTTATATTTTCTGGATTAATCTTTTATTTCTCAGTTTTTTATTTTTTTTGAAAACCACCTGTGCGCTTGTGAACAGATGTTGCGTGCGTACGTTATCAGGAAGTTGCAACTGCCGCAGAGTGTTTGTAGGAGATGTAACAGATGAAGTGTCTTGCACCTACGAAACATTTTTCTTTTTCATTTTCTGAGTTTTTGTTCTTTTAAACTCAGGAGGGAATAGGTTTAATACTGTGATCAATCTGTGTAAAGTGTATAATGTCTAATAACAAGGCCGAAGCAAGTAAGTATTTGTAGGATTTTTACTGCATCTTGTGTTCATTTGAAGTCTTGTTCTGCATCGTCTTTTGTGCACAGCATATACATGCAGGACGCTTCTATGGGTAATGTATTTGTCTTCTGGCGTAGCATATATACAAAGTAATGGTGGGTTTTTCGTCCTGCACATGTTCTTGGCTGTCATTCACTGTGTTCTGCACATGTGATTATGTGCTGCGTTATAATGTTGATTTCGCATTTTAAGTTTTGCTCATGTGCTTCTATGCTGCTGTTGTAAGGTGTAATGAAATCTTTTTTTTTCATGGATAGGTGCTCAAGGTGTCCCCCATATCGAGAGTTCAGATTCAGAACATTCATACAGAGATTCCGATTCTGAAAATTCTGAAAGTGATGAGGATGTTGAAGAGGAGATCAATAGAGACGTATTCCGGTTTCTTCTTCGTCCAATTGTATAACCACGGGCTAGCAATTAGTCTCCCGCTTCTCCTTCGACCTAATCACATGAGGCAAAATATCGTATTATAACCAGTGCAAGACTCATTTAAAACAACCAAAGCAGGACATACAATAAACTTGAGCATTCTTCAAACAAGGCAGAGCATTCAGCCAAAGCTGATATGCTCTGCAGCATCACAGACAAGATCATTACGTAACAACACAAAAAAATGTCTGTACATCACTGTGCATATTCTCAACAACAAACTTCATGTAAATGAGTGATAGAGTTATGCATCAGTTCACACATTTTTAAAAATATAATCCCTCAATCAAGCAACACAGAAATGTATAGTTGCAGATAAGCCAGCAAAAAAAAAGAACAAGTTCATCACCCAATTACAGGGCAACCCGTAACGCATAATTGCAAGACACATTCATTGGAAAGTCCACAAGTTATTTGGGGGATGTGCAGTATATAAAAAACAAGTCACTGCAAAGGGACTAACAATTGTGCTAATTTTGCTAATTTAGCACCTATGGACCCATGAATCATGATAACTAGAATTTGATTAAGATCACTTGGACTAACAACTGTATAAAATGGTGACGAAGTAGTTTTTAAGTCACTATATCTTTATTAGTTAATACCTCAATTCAGAAACATGTCAGACCGCGAAATAGAGCCATTATCCATAAACTGAGCACAGAGGTAGAAGCTAATAGTACAGAAATTAACTCAGTAAGCTTAACCTTTTGAAACACATAAACCTACAATCAAAATATATCTATCTTACAATCTAATTTAACTAATACAAGACTATAAAATGCTTCCGAGTAAGTGACAGGATGAATAAAATTGACACAAATTCAGAAATACTGGCTCTCCATAGGATATACAAGCATACAATGTCGTCATACAGCTATATGATAACATTTCAGCTTCCAATTAATAATGTCATACTAATCCATTGGACACTCCACCAGTTATTTGGGGGATGTGCAGTATATAAACAATAAGTCACCGCAATCTTTGTAAAATACATAGTTCAGGGGGCAATAAGGCAAGGGTAATCAAGCAATGTGAGGAAACAAAAGCACAAACAATTTATATTAGCAAGTAAGCCAAGAAAAAAAAACCATAGGTCATGAACTACAGGACAACCCATAATCCTATTTGCAGGACACCTTCCCCACAAAGCCCCCAAGCAACATACCCAAAAAGGAGGAAAACATAAGTTCCAAATGCCTGATCACAACACCAAAACAGTGCAGAACTATAGAGCATACTAAATTTACAAATACCCACATTTAGTAGACAACAAAAGACCCAAATTTCCCAAGTGAAACACACACAAAAACATGTTCTTCACAAAACCCTCATATTTAAAAAACTCCCCCACTAGCAAAACCCTAAGCGATTGCGAATGCAGGACACCCACAGCAATTAGTCCCCGAAATTCATAAACCCAGACTTGTAAGTGTCCCTAAAATCGACATGCATCTCAATTGAAGGACATAATGAGGAGTTCGATGACATACCAGACCTCATTTTTGCCCAACTTTGCCTTGTTCTGCACAGTAATCTCCGCTATTTTGATTCGGTATAGATCGCACTACAAATAGTGAGGAACACCGTGAAAGAGGGGGATTGTTGATAGCGTTGCTGTGTCCTTCACCGGATGATGCGGGATGAAACTTGCAGAGTCGTGCGCGTAAAAGCTTTCAAAAACGATTAGTAACTGTCAGCCGTTTTTTTTAGTCCTTAAATCTCAGCCTTTGGATTTTTTTAAAATTGAATGGTGGATCTTAGGGACTCCAATATTTCCAAAACTATAGTGTCCCACAGAACTCCCCTATATATATATATATATATATATATATAGTTAAGTTCAATGGAGTACAAAAAAAATTGGAGTATTGGAGTACAAAGTTTGATAAAATGTAATCTAATCATCTAAATTTCAATTTTTTTTGTTCAATAATATTTGTAAATATTTGACAACCTGCACATTATGTTCTGCAACATAAACATCGTGATCAAATGGTAGAATAATTACTTTTATAAATCATAGGACTCTATGTTCTGCAATATAACTAATAAGCAGAACAATAATCTTAATACTTGTTAAAGTTGAAAGATATTAATGATTAATTGACAATTATGTGAAAGACAACTTATAAATGATAGATTATATCAAAATTTGGATAATCAAAGATATTATATAGGATCAAACTAAAAAATTATGATTTGTACTCCAATAGTCCAATATTTTATGTACTCCATAGAACTTAACTCTCTCTCTATATATATATATATATATATATATATATATATATATATGCCAACATTCCAGAGAGGGACTCCTTATATGGAGTTACATAGTGCGCCACTATAAATCATCAATTTTATTATAAATTATGTTATAGAATACATATAAAACGTGATTCTAATATAGATTACTATAAAATATATCTATTTTAAGTAATTTAACACTTAAAATTTGATTAAAGTAAGTATATATTCTAAACTGATTCTACAACAGAATAATTCTGGATGATTATTATTCTGTTATAGAATCATGTTGAGATATTGCATAATTTTAGATGATCTTTTGAATAAAAAAAATTGTATAACTTCGTTTTCGGTTTAATAATCAAAATTTGCAATTATATTTCATAAAAAATATAATAGAATATATAATATGTATATATTTATAATGGTGTGCTACGTAACTCCATATAAGAGGGTATGCTATGGAGTGCTACTCTATATATATATATATATATATATATATATATATATATATATATATATATATATATATATATATATATATATATATATATATATATATATATATAGAGTAAGGTTCGAGGGAGAACCTTACTATCAAGAGAACTGAGAGATCTAATAACAACCGTAGATATATCCTAATATTATAATGATTTAAAACCCATAAATTTAATGGCATTATTGTAATAATCATGTATATGCTGGGTAAATGGCTTTCTATTTTGGACATGATCAGCAAAGAATCTTTTAAACATGGAAATTTGTATCACATTTAATTGCATACAAATCAATCACAATAAAATTTTAAAAGGAAAGATTATGCAATATACTCATTATTTAGATATATAGAAACACATATAATACAAAACATAATCTTATCTTCTACAATCACAGACGTAGAACAACTTAGTTGCAGAATTCTATGATGGAGAACAGCGAGAAAATTACAAGGTTTGTATTCTATCTTATTAATGTTTAGTGGGTGTTTTAATCGATTCTGTTAACTAATCTCTTGGCAAACAATGAATTTAGCACTAACTACGATTTTTTGTTTTTATGCTGCAGTGTAAACTGATTTCGTTATGTGATGTATTTCGGGTTTGTCAAATGACCAAAAAGAACGGATTACGCAGACAGTGTTTAATTCGGTGGTTGTGTTTAATTTGAAGGAATACCCTTATCATGTGATGAACTTCGTGGTTAAGTGAAGACGATCGATGTGCTGGTGCACAAGAAACAACAGCATGTGAACATCATTGATCTAGATTCTTTAAAGAATCATCACCCTGCTTGATTTCTAAACCCACACCAAAGACAACCCCGTCCCCTGTTTTCTGTCAATTTTCGTTCGATGGTTACCGAGTTGTTTGAGCAATGCGTTTTCTTTTGATTTTTTTCAGTACTGATGCCGAGTCGTTTTTCCGAGTTGGGGTTCGATTTTGTGTCCTGCGTACCAAGTCATAGCTGTCTTTGCATTCCTTTGCAAGTTTATGAGTCTGAGTTTGTTTAGTTTTGTATTAGTGGATCATTGCAAGAATTCAAAGTTGATATAACTGAAGCAACAACAGCATGCCAACATGTTCATATCTTGATTCCCTATGGGCGGCAACAACTTATATGATGGAAAGAAAATTCAAAGTCTTGATTTATTGCTGGAAAGGAGAAGAAAATTGCTATTATGCCGGGCAATCACGGAACTCATGCTGCTAAACCAAGCCAAAAGAATAGTTAGAGGATTTGAATTGGCTGTTCACCGGACTCAAGAAAATTATAAGAATGATAATGTCATTGTACTTTGTACACGATGAAAATGGTAGAACTTGTTCTTAATGACATTTTCTAAGAAATCTGTTTTACAAATGTTACTTGCCTATGATACAGTTCTGAAGTTCTCACAAACAACTTCAACAATATTTTAATTATAATAAAATTTAAAATACTAAAATTTATATTATAGAATATTAATCTAATAGGTGTTCTGTTATCTAATAAGCCATATTTGTCACACACAAAACCCCAACCAATTACAACCATTATTTTAGTCAAAATAATATCAAGGTTCTGCTAGATGTTCTTACTATTTTATTAATATATTTTTAATTATTCGAAAATAAAATTTCCTAAAATTCTACAAGATGTTCTGATATACATTTTGAAATAATCTACATATTAAAATAATATTCTATTAATAATTTATGAATATTTCGTTAATATTTCACTATGTGTATTTTTAGACACAAAGTTGAATGTCATGATTTCATTTTGTGTTTTATTATATATTATATTGAAGAATATTTGTGTTAAGAGTATATATTTAATCAATATTAAGGATGATTTAACCATGATTCATTTAACTATTCTAATAAAAATATATTAAAAAAGATTCCTTTATGCATTTTTAAAAGACATTAGTGTTCCTCTGTAAAAGACTTCAATTTTTAGTATAGATTGTAGACTTTTTTTATCAAGATTCCATTATATGTTTTATTAGATTAAAGATGATTTGTGTAAATAGAATGTAATTATTCCATATGAGTGAGCATTTAAATGTGATTCTTTTAACTATTCTTACAAAAGTCAAGTGAATTTTTATATATATTTAAAAATATTTTAACTGTTTAAATATTATTACTCTAGTAATAGTATGCAATATCTTTGATAAGATTCAATTATGTGTTTTCATAGCACACTTAAAGAGAATTTTAAATTACATTAAAGATTATTTTAGAGAACTTTTTTTTTACTAAGGATTTTAGAGAACTTAGTTGAATTTTAATATCAATTATATTCTCTTAAGGAGTCTACTTGATTACCACCGTACTTATAATTTTTATCTATAAAAGAAAAGTTGTGGAAACAAATTACTAACTAATTTCTCATTACTAAAATGAAATATAATAAATTAAGATTTTCATTTATTTAAAACACTTAAAAGAATCTCCCGACAAATAATATTTCTCAAACAAATATTTGTGTATTTATTTTAATACACAAATATATTCTCTCAAATGTTTTAAATAATTTAATTTTACTACAGTTATATTTCTTTTATAGATTCTTCTAATTACTGTCATATCTATATTTTTAAAATTAAATATTAATATAATTATATTCTCCTAAAGAATATACTAATTTCCATCATATTTATCGTTTTATCTGTAAAAGAAAAGTTGTGGAATCTAATTACTAACTAGTTTCCCATTATTAAAATAGAATATAATAAATTACAATTTTCATTTATTTAAAACACTTAAGAGAATCTCCCAACAAATAATATTTTTATAATAAATACTTTGTATTTTATTTGAATACACAAATATATTGTCTAAATTGCTTCAAATAATTGAATTTTACCATAACTATATTCCTTCAAAAAAATCTACTAATTCAATTCATATTTATCTTTCTAAATAATTGAATTTTAATAAAATTATATTTTCTTACGGAATCTATTAATTACCGTCATATTTATATTTTTTATCAGTAAAAGAAAAGTTGTGGGATCTAATTACTAAGTAATTTCTCATTATTAAAATATAAAATAATAAATTAATATTTTTATTTAATTCAATATTTAGTTGAATTACTACATATTATAATATACTAAGATTCTATATATGTACACTTAAAGATTCTTGTAAAAATTATATATTTATATATTAGTTTGGGTTTAGAACTTCACATGAAAAAAATTCTCATTTGTGTATTAAATTTTGAAATTACTTTTGAACACACACAATTATGCGAAAAAACATGTATTTAGATTTAAACCCTAAAAATTTAAGCATTGGTCCTCTCTCCGACCCTATAAAAAGAAAATTTAATAATAAATTCTAGTATATATAATAAAGTATAATTCAAATTAAATTGAGATTCTTTAAAATGTTATGAGATTCTTTAAAATGTACGCTCAAATATCGAAGAATGGATATAGTAGAATTTTTAAATATTTATTTATAAAATGGACATAAAATATCTATTTTAAGTAATTGAAAGAATATTAAGACGGTGAACTATATTTAAGTTTTTTTAAAGAATCTCAAAATTTTATAATTGAAAAATAATACTAACTTAATTTATATTTAAAGAGCACTTTATAGAATTCCTAACAAGAAAACATATAAATTTGCTATAATAGATTTCGCAAATTAATTCTTTAACTAAATACTTTTACAATATTTTGAAGAATCTTTATTAGAAAACACAATTTTTTAAACAATATTGAAAAAGAAATATTTCATGGATAATAAACAACTGATTCCTTAAACGTGATACTTACACAATATTTGAAAGTATCTCTGATGAATAAATATTTTCATCATCATCAATCTTTTGAAAATTTGAAATTTGAAATTCAAAGTTAATATACATTAAATTCTCTGGTTGATTGATTAAGATATGGCGAATATAAATAAGGAAATCAATTGATTACATATCTTATTATTTATGTTAATCAAATCATTGGTCATAAATGAAAATTGAGATTGTTTAAAATGTTCTGAGATTCTTTAAAATGTACGCTCAAATATTGAAGAATGGATATAGTATAATTTTTAAATATTTATTTATAAAATTGACATAAAACGTCTATTTTAAGTAATTGAAAGAATATTAACACGGTGAACTATATTTAAGTTTTATTAAAGAATCTCAAAATTTTATTATTGAAAAATAATACTAACTTAATTTATATTTAAAGAGCACTTTATAGAATTCCTAACAAAAAAACATATAAGTTTGCTATAATAGATTTCGCAAGTTAATTCTGTAACTAAATACTTTTACAATATTTTGAAGAATCTTTATTAGAAAACTAAATATTTATACAATATTGAAAAGAAATATTTAATGGATAATAAAGTACTGATTTATTAAACGTGATATTTACACAATATTTGAAGAATATCTGATGAATAAATATTTTCATCATGGTCAATCTTTTGAAAATTTGAAATTTGAAATTCAAAGTTAATATACATTAAATTCTCTGGTTGATTGATTAAGATATGGAGAATATAAATAAGGAAATCAATTGATTACATATCTTATTATTTATGTTAATCAAATCATTGGTCATAAATGAAAATTTGCCCATAAAATATTTTTTATTGATATCCGATTATGCCCTTTACTGAATCATTTATATATATATATTCACTAAATCTTCTAATTATATTAGCCATTGGATTAAAATGACTGATCTACGGTAGATAGACTAGTTCCCTCGGTTCTCTCGATAAAAAAGTTCTCTTAGGATCTTACTCCTATATATATATATATATATATATATATATATATATATATATATATATATATATATATATATATATATACTCCAATAGAAACCTCCTTAGTCTAGAAACTAAAAACCAAGCTGAAATATCACTAAATCCTAAAGCAAATACCACTAAATTCTTAAACAACCCCATCTCCACCTCCATCTTCACCAACCACACCTCCATCTTCACCAACCCCACCTCCACATCCGCCACTGCCACCACCTCCGTCTCACTTCCTCCATAACCACCACCACCTCTATGCCGCCCGCTCCCTCCATCTTCACCTCCATTATTTCTCTAACAACACAATCTCCACCTCCATCTTCACCACCCCCATCTTGGTCGTTGCTTCAACCTTCTTCAGCCCCGTTCATACTTCTTTCTCCACCTCGGCTCAACTTCAAAACACGGCGGAGCCGCCACTATTCCGGCAACGCTCCAACCCCCTACTTCAAGCCACCCACACCTTCGCTACAATCATTCTTCCTCCATCTCCACCTTCACCTCCACCATCTCCACCACCGTCACCACCATCTGAATCGAAAACATGAACAGATCTGGAGATTTGAGTAGTTTTTGTAACATATATGGAGATTCTGGGCTGTTTCTGCAAGTTTTCACTAATTCTTGCAACACTGATCACTAAATCCTAAAGAGAATATCACTAAATTGTACTGCGAATATCACTAGTTTGTATTGGTTTCTAGTTTTTATTTTAAAAGTGGTTTCTATTTGATCATGAGCCTATATATATATATATATATATATAGGGAAGTGCTCAAATACAAACTAAGTTAGTGTACAAACTACAAACTCAATATAAGCCTTGGATGAATCTAATCCAATGGCCCCGCAGGGGCAACCACACACCAGTTAATATACACCCTGTCACACATGATCCGCAGATTCCCCTCCGTTTTTAATTTGAATTTTCCCGTTAATCGGTGAACTTTTTTTGAAATCCGACTTCACTGTATTTTTGTTCATCTCGCAACGATCAATTTCCATACCATATGTGCTATATTTCGATTTGATTTAGAGACTTTTTAATTTTAGTTTGTAGTTTGTACGTTAAGATGGTTTGTATCAGAGTAGGACCCTATATATATATATATATATATATATATATATATATATATATATATATATATATATATATTATTTTCAAGTAATCGGGAGAAAATATAGTCAATTGAATAGTATAATTTAATCAAAATTCAATCCATTAATATTAAAATACTAATAAAATGATGTTAAAATTTAAATTATAAATAATAAATTACGAAGTACATACCCGCCCGTGCTTCGCACGGGTTAAAGGCTAGTATATATATATATATATAGGGTAGCACTCCATAGCATACCCTCTTATATGGAGTTACGTAGCACACCATTATAAATATACACATAATATATATTCTGAGTGCTATAGCATACCCTCTTATATGAAGTTACGTAGTACATCATTATAAATATACACATAATATATATTTTATTGTATTTTTTATGAAATATAATTACAAATTTTGATTATTAAACCGAAAACGAAGTTATACAATTTTTTTATTCCAAAGATCATCTAAAATTATGCAATATCTCAACATGATTCTATAACAGAATAATAATCATCCAGAATTATTCTGTTGTAGAATTAGTTTCGAAAATATACCTTTTTCCATCAAATTTTAAGTGTTAAATTACTTAAAATAGATATATTTTATAGTATTCTAAATTAGAATCACGTTTTATATGTATTTTATAATAGAATTTATAATAAAATTGATGATTTATAGTGGCGCACTATGTAACTCCATATAAGAAGTCCCTCTCTGGAATGTTTGCCTATATATTCTATTATATTTTTTATGAAATATAATTGTCAATTTTAATTATTAAACCGAAAACGAAGTTATACAATTTTTTTATTCCAAAGATCATCTAAAATTATGCAATATCTCAACATGATTCCATAGCAGAATAATAATCATCCAGAATTATTCTGTTGTAGAATCAGTTTCGAAAATAAACTTTTTTTCATCAAATTTTAAGTGTTAAATTACTTAAAATAGATATATTTTATAGTATTTTATATTAGAATCACGTTTTATATGTATTCTATAACAGAATTTATAATAAAATTGATGATTTATAGTGGCGCACTATGTAACTCCATATAAGGAGTCCCTGCAAAGGTACAAGTTCTTTATTGTTGCCGAACTATCTTAACCCATCACAGTCGACCATGTTTGTTTGAAAAGATTATAATTTCTGGATTATATCACAAAATAAAGGATTATAATCCCATGATTTCATATCCCATTCATTGTTTTAGTTCATCCCCGTGATTATAATATCTTGTAAAAGAATGTATTATAATCCATAAACATGAATCAAAAAAGTGATTGCAACAAAGTTTCATTGGATTATAATCTCTTAAATTTGAAGAAAATAATGTGACTATCCCAGTATTATAAGAGTATGAATTTATGAATCTGTTTTTGAGATGTGCAGGAGTCAACATGATATGATCAAATAATGTGATTGTTAAACCCTTGGAAAGATGACTTGAATCGGAACACTAGTTTGGCAGCCTCTTCCTTAAAAGGGGACCATTACATCAATTAATCACAACTAAATTCAATTTCAATTGGACCTTGCATCTGTAACAAAAAATTGCCTGCAGCTCCTCTTGGATTCAACACAATGATCAATGATGTAAGATTATGGACCACTATATCTGATGTAAGATGAGAGCTACTTTTACATGCAATATACTATGAAAGACAAATAGTTTTCTTAATACAATAATTGTCCTTCAATAAAGATTTTCTATTTATTGAGGACCATCCTCTGGAAATTTAAATGCATACAATATCTTTCGACTATGACATGATATCTAAAATGTTAAAAAAATGTCCAACTCTGATTAAGATATCTGGAGACTGGATTTTTATAAATTGTAATAGTAAAAGGGATTCTAATATGCATGCAGAGCTTTAAGGTTTAGCAAAGTTTGATTCAGGAAATATTATGGGTTTGATAGCATATCTGATCATCTTTGTTTCAGGTTTTATGACCTTGTACGTTCTTTTGGCTGTTGTTAGATTTGCTGGCAAAGTATGGTGGAATCCCCTCCGCGTACAGTACAAGATGAAACTCCAGGGCATAACAGGTCCTTCTTACAAATTTCTTTATGGGAATACCAAAGAAATCTTAGTAATGAGAAGAAGTTCAATGGAAAAACCTATGGATGATCTGTCGCACCATATATTCCCCAGGATTCTACCTCATGTACACTCATGGATGAACAACCATGGTAACTGATCAATTAGAGAACTTTTTATAATGTGTTGTTTCCATATTTTGATAGTTATTTAGTGATCTGTTAGAAGTATAATGTGATAAGATCAATACTTTCTTCAAGGTGCAAACTTTCTGAACTGGTATGGTCCTCAAGCCCAACTGGTGGTGACAGAAGTGGAGCTAGTCAAAGAGATACTGAACAACAAGGACAATTCTTTTCCGAAAATAGAGCTTGAAGGCTATGCAAAGAAGCTGTTAGGAGATGGGCTGTCATCAAGCACTGGTGAAAAGTGGCTTAAGCTTCGGAAACTGTCAAATCATGTATTCCATGCAGAGAACTTAAAAGTAAGTTATTCAAATTTATCGTTATTTGATTAATATACAACAAATCAAGTTAAAGTATCAGATTTGGAGCTGTAAGATAATTTAGTCACCTAAATATAAATAAGAATGTATGCAGAACATGATTCCAACAATGGTCACAAGTGTCGGAATGATGCTGGAAAGATGGAAAGAGCATGAAAACAGAGAGATTGAAGTGTTTGAAGAATTCAGGATCTTGACATCAGAAGTCATTTCCAAGACAGCGTTTGGCAGCAGTTATTTAGAGGGTGAAGATATGTTTAGGATGTTGATGAAGTTGACCTTGATAGTTTCCAGAAATCTTCATGTAGTTAGGTTTCCTCTCATAAGGTGATTTCCGGCATAAGCAAACTGTTTTTTTTAGTCCTTTTTACCTGTTAGGTGATAGTAGAATCTGAGGTTACCTTAAGTTTTTTATTTTCGGCTCAACCATGTTTATTGTATCCTCATCCTCTGCAGTAAAATAATAAAAACTAAAGACGATAAAGAGTCAGAGAAGCTTGAGCAAGGAATTCATGATTGCATTTCGAAGATGATAAATAACAGAGAAAAAGAAAGTTCTGGCGTGATGGAGAGTAATGGAAGTGGTGATTTTCTTGGCAGTCTGTTGGAGGCTAACAACAACAGAGATGCGAGCAAGAGGCTACTCATGCAAGATATGGTAGACGAGTGCAAAACTTTCTATTTTGCTGGTCATGAAACGACGACATCGCTGCTTGGATGGACTATTCTTCTTCTTAGTACCAACAAACAATGGCAAGAAAAGGCTAGAAATGAGGTTGTTGAACTGTTTGGCCAAGCAAATCCTACTTCAGATGGCATTCCCAAGCTCAAAAATGTATGCAATCCAAAACTCCAACCAATTCGTCTCATAATTTACTTGATCAATCCTTATTATTTACAACCAACATTTGAAAAAATGTTATTGCGGTTCATTTTGATGTAGATGAACATGATCATTGAAGAATCACTAAGGCTATACCCTCCAGTGCCTGTGATCAAAAGAAAGGTTGAAAGACAAGTTCAACTAGGAAACTTAAAGCTTCCGCCTCATCTGGAGCTATATATTTCACCACTAGCACTCCATCACGATCCTCAAATATGGGGAGAAGATGTTCATATCTTCAAACCAGATAGATTTGCAAAAGGAGTTGCTAACGCTACCAAGAATACAGCAGCAGCATTTCTGCCATTCGGGTTTGGCCCTCGTACTTGTGTGGGATTAAATTTTGCTATTGTCGAAGCAAAGATAGCGCTTGCAATGATACTTCAACGCTATGCTTTCACATTATCGCCTACCTATGTTCATTCCCCGATTCAGACTTTCATGGTTCGACCTCAACATGGTGTTCAGATCATTCTTCTTCCTCTCTGAAGTGCAGAATAAATTCAGGTTTATCAGTGTTTTGCTGTTAAATTTCTTCTTGCAGTGATGTTTAAGTTTATAGTTAATTATGTAATGTATCAATTGTTTTGAGCCAAAACTCTACAATTGATGATGAAAACTAGTTAAGAAATCTTAAATAAGAAAAAGAACTAAATTCAACATATTCGATAAATAGCATTACAAACCGACTCGAACCAAACCAAACATATCCGGTTTTCCGACAAACATGAAAAGAACACTGCTGTTCCATAATACAACAAGATCAAACACAAAAGCTTCACACCCTAGCAAAATCCATCAATGGTTTCGCTTTCGAAGACCCCGGAAATAAGATCCAGGGTTCTCCTCAAACTCGCTTCTCGGCATCCTATAGTCTCTACCAGGAGCTTTCATGGTCCTCTCTGATCTCCCTCTTCCACAACGTTTACAGCAAAACATTAACAAAAATAGCACCAACCATGCAACCAAGAAAGGCGCACCAACTTGAGCCCAGTGCTTCAATGCATCTGCTCTTGTTCCTGGAGGAAACACTTTGTCAACCCATTGGATCACTCTAGTTTCATAATCTTTCACCATTTGTTCCACCATTTTATTGTCTCTGTAGCTTAGAGACAGAGGTACAGACAAGAGTAAAGACTTGAGTCAATGACTAGATATAGATTAGAGGTTTACTTTATCATTATACTTTATCACCTACTGTACTTGCTTTTCTGTGATTCGGAGTATTAATGGTGGCTTTTCTTGGTGGAAAATTATGGAATTTATTCTTGCGTCAGATTCACGACATCCTTATATTTGGGAAAATGTGTAAGAGCATCTCCAACGGCGTTGGCTATAATCGTTGGCTAAATTGGACCTGTAAGACATTATGTAAAATTTGCTGAACCTGTAAGACATTTTGCTTCAATGGTATTGGCTATATTGGTTGGTTATAATTTAAAAATAGTATGTTATTAATATTTTAAATTGTTAAAATAGAATATATCAGTTCAATATGGTAATAAATGATGTACAATCTTCCTACCGATTTTCTTATAGACCTGTAGAGATTCGACAAATTTAGCCATCCATATGAGGTTGGCTAAATTTATAGACAACAGCTGAGCATGGTTGGAGTTGGGTTTTTGGAGCTGTTGGCTAAATTTTTTTATTTTAGGTATGCCACCACACTTTTTAGCCAAGGGCTTTAGATGGTTGGAGATGCTCTAAGGATGGTCAGAAAACGTGTAATTGTTAGGTTAGAGTTCAACTCGATTAGACATGTATTCCCTTTCGTCCCTTAATTTTATATTCCCTCCGTCCACCCATTTCTTTACACTTTCCTTTTTGGGGTGTTCCATCCAATTCTTTACATTTCAAAACTTACCAAAAATAGTCAACGGGTCCCACCACTTCTCCGCTTTTCTTCCCTTTTCACACTAATTTTACTCCTCTATCTTCTTTTTATACATTAAAAATCAATGGGCCCCACCACTTCACCCACTTTTCTTTCTCTTTTCCACCACTTTATACATATTTCTTGACCTCCGTGCCCAACCCATTTGATAAGAAATGGGTGGGATGGAGGGAGTATATATTTTATTTATATATATATATATATATATATATATATTAAAACTTAACTTTCTGATTATTAAAATAATAAATGAATATTTTTTAAATTTTAGTCAAAAATCGGTCATTTGACTTTTATAAAATTGGAATGGATATACAATGAGGGAGGCCCTGTATATAAGATTACGAGAAAAATAAAGGCTTGATCACAGAGTAATATGAAACTCGAGTTTTGCTTGATAAAGTATTCAAATAGCTCAAGCTACCGAATCGAATATTTTATGAGCTGAACTCAAATAGCTTAGGAGTAATTTGACTTGTTTATGCTATGAACCCTTTAGTTGCAGTGATGAAAGCTTCTAAAAAGGATGGTTTAATCCGGCCAATTTTAAGCCTTATGATTAAGAACAAGAGAATTATAGAACACTGGAAAGTGGAGGTCTTAATAATTACCAGTGATCTGAACATAAAGTTTTATCTGTCACAAAAAAACTCCATCTTATTCATAACTTAGTAAAGATTATCAACAGAATTCCCAGAACCCACATTCCGAAAGTAGCCTAGTGCTTAGAGGGTTCCTAAACAGATTTCTTGGCATTCTAAGAAAGAACATCATCCTCGCAGCTCTTCCTCCACAGCAACAACATTAGGTTTTATATTTTCCGAAGGGAGTTCTTATTTTGATCGGTGATTTGATTTTCTGACTTTCCTTTTTTCATGTGTTTTGGTCCTTCGGAATTGAGAGTGTACTAAATTGACATTAAGGACTTTGTTTCTGAACTTTGTATGTACAATTAGCTCAAAACAATAAAATCTAAGCAAGAGTATACAAGAAATTCTACTCCGAACTAAAGCCAAAAGAGCAGAGAGACGGTTTACGTTGAAACCAGTAATTGAGCAACCATTGGTTCATATCATATATCTTACAAAGATGATTTAGAAACACAACATTTATTCAAACAAGAAAGAACACCAACACAAAAGATTCATCCTCAGATCCATAACCTAGCAAAGATTACCAACAGAGTTCCCGGAACGCAGATTCTGAAAATAACCTGCCGGGTTCCTCTCAAACACATTTCTTGGCATTCTAATGTTCCTTCCAGGAGCCTTCATCATCCTCACAGCTCTTCCTCCACCACAACAGCAACGTTTAACACAACATATCAGCATCAAAATCACCAGCCCTGATAACGCCAATCTCCGATCCCGGTCCTTCCTCCGCCGTGGCTGGTGATTCCGCGGTGTAGCTGCTGGATGGGAGCCTACAAAACAACACCGGAGGGGGGTTTTGACCCCGCGGCGCCTCCGGCGTGAGAGTAAGCGTAGGTTTCGGAAGGATAAAGATTAGAGAAAGTGTGTTATCTATATGTGGTGGGTGAAGGTGGTGTGTGGTGGTTGCTGGTGGTTGGTGGCTTGGAGTGTTTGAATATGTGCTGAGTGCAAGTGTGTGAGTAAAATGAGTGTGAAGAGAGAGTTAACCCTTAAACTCTTGATCATTGGTCTATTTATAGGCCAAGGATTAGGGTTCAAGGGTGCGTACCTGGATCCTGGTCCTACACGTGTTGGGGTTTGGTCCCCTACACGTGTCCAGGTGTCAGCGTAGAAGTAGTATTTTGGAATGTTCCCTGGCTTGTCCCTATCGCCAGTAGTTGACCGTTATGTTTGTCTTTATTGTGTCAGTCTGTGCTTTGTGCAGCAGGTGTCGGCTGGTACATGTGTATCCGGGTGAGTAGTAAGTTTCATGTACCCGAGTAAGCAATCATATCCGGGTTGTATCACCTGTCAAGGCTGGGGATGCCCTGTGGTGTTGGTGGCTACCCGGGGTGGGGCTCCTCTAAAGGACCCGGGTGTTGCTTAGCCGGGTTATACCCTATCATTTGCCCCCCACTCCCTTATATAGATTTTCTATGTGAGGGAGTATAGTATTCCGTTTGATCCGGATATCAAGTGAAAATTTTCGTCTTTCCCAGTCCAGGGCGACCCGGGTAGGGGTTTGGGTCTTTCACTTCTGCCCCCCTGCTCGGGTAACTCTTTGGGTAGGGGTGAGATTGTTTGCTATTGCTCATCTGCCCGAGTAGGATCAGGTAAGAGGTTGGTTGATTTCTGCGGCCCTACCCGGGTAAGGGTGGTGAGATGTGGTATTGTTTGCTTTTACTTTCCTGCCCGAGTGAGTCCGGGTGAGAAGTGAGGTTGTTTCGCTTTTGCTTTCCTGCCCGGGTCCGATTAGACAAGAGGTGCCCGGGTCCGCAGCATTTGAACCGTTTGGAGTCCTTTGTAATTCGAAGGGACTTCACAGTTGTCCCTTTTCGAAAATCGTGTTATCGCGCCTTTTGAGGGGCGATAATAATTACTGTTGTAATAACTGTTGCTCGTCCAATAGAGGGGTGCCACGTGGATAGTGAAGTGACTGCTATATATAGGGGTCTAACCCCTTACTCTTCTTTTTTTCATTTTTACTTTGAGTTCCCTTTCTTTTTCTTCATAGTTCTTCTTTGTGCTTTTGCCACCATTCGTGTGTTTGTTTTTCGAAGAGCTTCGCTGGAGTTTCAGAGATCATTGTCATCGCAGTTTTTGCTCCGTCGCTGGTTATCACGGTAAGTCCCCTTTCCGCTCTCTTTTCCCTTCTCTACTTTTTTTTGCATTTCGGAGCTGTTGTATGTACTCTCGTGTTTTCTTCGTCCGTACTTCGTTGATTTCGTGCTTACACTTGCCGTGCTTCTTTGCATTCTTCGTTTTGGTGTTTCGTTTTTTTCGGTAGATTAGATCACACGCTTGGTGGGTGGTTTGATTTTGGGGTTTTATGGTGTCTCTTGGGTTTTGTGGTTCGAGTTTGGGTGTTGCTGTGAACTTGGGCTTGGTTTTTGGAGTTCTTAGCTTCTGGATTTTGGTTTTGTGTTCTTGGCGGGATATATGTATGTATATGTGTATAGCGGTTAGGGTTTGAAGTTTGATCTATGATTTTGGTTTGAAATGATTTAGAAACTGTTTGCGGCTGTTGGGATTCTTGGGGTTTTGACTGAACCCGGGTAGGGATTTCTTGCCCGGGTTGGGTAGGTGGCATGAAGGTTTTTATGTGGATGGGGGGGAGTACCCGGGTAGAGGTCTTGTTGTTTCTTGGTACTTGTAAACTTTTCCATGATAGTGCGGTTGTAGGCTCGGGACTCGGGTAGCGTTTCAGTGACTAGGAGTCTTCTCTCCTTGTAGATATGAGAACGGGACCCGGGTAGGTTCTCTTGGTGAGTCCGGGTGGCTGTGGTTGTATTCTAGTAGTTCTTTGACTTGTTGCTTTTCACGTAGACTTAGGCAGGATCCGGACCTATATAAAATTTGTAATAAAATTGGTTGAATTTTGAACTGACCCGGGCTCTCGTTTTCCTTTAGGTCTATGGTCCGGATCCATAAGAGGGCCAAGAGAGATATTATTGCCTTTTCCGGTGTGCCCGGACAGTATTCAAGTGATAGTGACACGGACGAGCGTCAATCACTAGCAGATCGTGCTCGTGAAAAGATGGCCGAGAGGGAGATAGCTGCATCCAGGGTCGTGTCGGAGTTTCAAAAGGTGGCCAAGGCCGAGGGGAAGCAAGTGATCATGACCCCGGAGGGTATGTGGATGGACACAAAGTCTTATTTTATTGCCAAAGCGCCACTGGCCGATGAGAGGGAATTCTACCGGGGCATAGCTTCTTTTTACAAGTTTAAGCACCCGGATGGTCCTCTAGGCCCTTATAAAAAGGAGGAGTTTGACGAGCGGTTTAAGGAGTATGCTGTTTCCCGGCCTCCTTATGCCGTGAAGAGTTCCTTTAGGGAGTTGCCGTGGGAAGCTCAGGATCGGTTGATCCGGGTTGCCTTCCAGCTCCCGGACGCGGTTGAGTGGAGGTTCCCTGAGCCCGGGGAGAAGATTTTCCACCGTCCCGCCGATGGATTCATCCCGGTGTGGATGGAGCATTTGAGGTCCGGGTGGAACCCGAGGTGGCACTTATTTTTCAGGCACCTCTGTAAGTACGAGTATAAATGTTCCCCGATGCAGATCACTCCGAACGCCATTAAGTTGATGACCTGGTTTTTGTGTGCTTGTAACAAGATGGGGTATCAACCTACGTTCAAACTTTTCCACATTCTCTTCCAGTTCAAGAAGTCCGGGGAGAAACCACTGTATGAGCTTCGTTTCCGGTCTAAAGAATGCGGTTTTGGACCCGGGTTCCTGAAACCGGTGATGCACCAGTCTTCTTTGAAGAATTGGAATCGTGAAGTGTTAATGTTGAAAGGTTTGGATATCCACTATATGCCATATCTTGTTACGGATGATTAATTAGTCAGGACTAATTCCGACGCCCCGGGTGCATCCGGGAAGTTCCGGGATCAGCTTAGGGAGTTCTGTGGGTGTCTCGGGCAGCAGTTGACCCGGGATACTTTCATGCAATTTGATAAATTGCACGAATGGGGATGTAAGTACAATCCAGACTGTTTAGTTAGAGTCCCTCCATACTTGTTTTCTTCTTTTGTTTCCTAGGATTGTTAAGTAGCTCGGGTAATCCTCTTACTCGGGTCGTCTTCATATGCTTTGTGTACTTGTATTTTTCTTGCCCTTTTTCGCTTTTCGGAACTGTTAAGTAACTCAGGTTGTCTGTTGCTTATGTATATGTGTTACCTTATCTGCTATGCTTTCTAACCCGGTCATTGTCTGTCTGCAGGTTTGCCATATTTTGATAAAAATCTGTGGAAGAGTATGGCTAACGAACATTTTGCTGCTGCTTTGAGGAACCTGGGGGGAATTCATTCGATCCCCAAGCCTACTCCTAAGCCTAAGACCGGAGCTGGGAAGAATGATGAATCCGGGTCCTCTAGGCAAGAGGCAACCGGCGGTGAATCAAGCGCTGCAATGGAGAAAGTTGCTTTGGGAGGGACTGAGGAGGTGGTGGAAGCCGGTAGCCAAGAGTTGGTGACCCGGGGGAGGAAGAGGAAACAGGTCTCGGCGCAGAAGGCCCCTGCTAAAGTTCCCAAAGTTGGCCGGGGAAAAGGGGTTTTGCTGGATTCTGACTCGGATTCTGATGATGAAGATGATGACGGGGAAGGTTCCCGGGTTCCCCTTGGTGCCGGGAAGTACTCTGCCCGGGAAATAATTAAGATAATGTCGGAGATTCCGACCGAGGAAGACTGGGTTAGGATGGATGATTCCGGGATGGTGAGCACTTTCAAGGAACTAGGGAGTCTTTGGGGTCAGGTGAGTATGTCTTCACTTTTGTGTTGTCTTTTGTATGCTCTTTCTTATGTATGTTTCTGATCCTGTGAATCCGGTGTTTGCAGCTGGGGTCTCGTCTAGCCGGGTTTAATACCATTGCTTTCAACTTGATAAAGTCGGAAAGGGACACTGCTGAGACTTTTGGGACGAGAGCCCGGAAAGCTGAGTCGGACTTGGCCCTGGAGAGGTCGGCTAAGGAGAAGTTGGAGTCCGAGTTGGAGAAGCGGGTGAAGGAGGCCGAAACCCGACTGGAAGCTGAGTGGAAGCGGAAACTGGAGGAGGCTGAGACCCGGGCGGGTGATTCTGAGAAGAGGGTGGCCGGACTCGAGGAGGATGTGGGGAAGCTGAAGAAACAACTCGAGGACCGAAAGGAACCAGAAGTTGTGATTGCTGATTTCAAGGAGTCTGAAGAGTATAAGGGTGCCCTGGCCAATGCTGCCGCTGCGGAGGTTGTCCGATGCTGGAATGTTGCCGAGAGGCACATTAAAACGGACCCGGTGGCCGATTTGAACAGCTTCATCAATCTTTATATCCAGGCTAGGGATGATGCTTCTGCCGGCAAGGGTGAACCCGAGCCCTTTGAGGGTCCTTCTCCGAGCTTCATCGCTCCAGCTAACCCGGTTGCTCCCGTTGATGCGGCTCTCCAGACAAATAACCTTCCCCCTGCTACTTAGTTGTTTTATCCTTAGTCTTTTGATCACTTGAGAAACAATCTTCTGTAATTCTAAACTTGCTTGTTCTTGGATTTAGATGTTTGCCCGGGGTCTATGTAGATCCGGGTTTATGGATATTTTTGTTGCCTTTCGTCAGATATCTCCTTGTATCTTTTATTCGCGATTGTTTTTGTTTGCTTAGCGTATTTCTTGCCCAGGTTGACTGCTTGAGAATAATTTTGCACTTAGAATATTTTTCTAAGTAAATAAGATAGATGGGCCCGGGCAATGCTTACCCGGGTTGATTGCTTTATATGTGTTTGCACTTAGAAATTTTTCGAAGTAAATAAAATAGATGGACCCGGGCAATGCTTACCCGGGTTGATTGCTTTATATGTGTTTGCACTTAGAATATTTTTCTAAGTAAATAAAATAGTTGGGCCCGGGCAATGCTGACCCGGGTTGATTGCTTTATATGTGTTTGCACTTGGAATATTTTTCTAAGTAAATAAAATAGATGGACCCGGGCAATGATTACCCGGGTCTAAAAAAATAAAATAGATGGGCCCGGGCAATGCTTACCCGGGTTGGATTGCTTTATACATGTTTGCACTCAGAAATTTTTCTAAGGAAATAAAATAGATGGGCCCGGGCAATGCTTACCCGGGTTGATTGCTTTATACATGTTTGTACTTAGAAATTTTTCCAAGCAAATAAGATAGGTGGACCCGGGCAATGTTTACCCGGGTTGGTTTGCTTTATACATGTTTGCACTTAGAAATTTTTCCAAGTAAATAAAATAGATGGGCCCGGGCAATGCTTACCCGGGTTGATTGCTTTATATGTGTTTGCACTTAGAAAATTTTTCTAAGTAAATAAAATAGATGGGCCCGGGCAATGCTTACCCGGGTTGATTGCTTTAATATGTTGGACTTAGAATTTTTTCCAAGTAAATGAAATGGATGGACCCGGGTAGATCTTTCCCGGGGTGATTGCTTTAATATGTTTTTGGTTGCCTTAGAAATTTTCTAAGTAAATAACAATATAGATTCATTAGTAGCAAAAGACTTCATTGATATTCAGACGATTACACAGCTTTGATAATGATCAAAAGTACATGATTGCTTTTTAGGGATATATGGCTGTCTTCTAGGATCCTTCCTTCTCGTTGATTTTACTGATAGAACTTCCTCAACCTAAGACCATGCCAGGTGTTGGATACTTCTGACCCGTCCATATGCTCCAATTTGTAGGTGCCCGGCCTTAGGACTTCTTTGACTTTGTAAGGGCCTTCCCACTTAGGCATCAGCTTGCCAGTGTTGGTTGGATCAGAGGCTTCGGTGTCTCGTAGGACCAGGTCTCCTGTTTGAAAATTCCTAACCCGGGATTTTTTGCTGAAATGATCCCGGGTCTTCTCTTTGTACTTTTCCATTCTTGCGATTGCCTGGTCTCGGACCTCATCTACCAAGTCCAGGTTGACCCGGAGTCCTTCTTCATTTGCAATTTCATCAAAGTTGATCGCTCTGTGTGAAGGTGACCCGACTTCGATTGGGAGCATTGCCTCCGTTCCATAGGCCAATTTGAAGGGGGTTTCTCCGGTGCTTGTCCGAGGACTAGTTCGGTATGACCAGAGGACATGAGGTAGTTCTTCTGGCCACTTGCTCTTGCTTTCTTCTAGCCTTTTTTCAATTCCTCTCAGGAGGTACCGGTTGGTGACCTCTACCTGGCCATTTCCTTGAGGATAGGCGACTGAGGACTTCTTGTGCTTGATGCCTCTTTCAGCCAGGTAGCTTTCAAAGTCCGACCCTATGAACTGGGGTCCATTATCTGAGACCAGGACTCTTGGTAGCCCGAATCTCATCCGGATGTTGTCCATGAACCGGATGACATCTTGCTGATTGATCGTCCGCATTGCCTTGGCTTCAACCCACTTGGTCATATAATCAATGGAGACAAGCAAGTATCTGAGGTCTCCTTTAGCCCGGGGAAAGGGTCCCATGATGTCTATTCCCCATACAGCAAAGGGGATCGGGGATAAAACTGAGGAAGGTAGGACAGGGCTCACCCGGGGCACGTTGCTGAACAGCTGACAGTTCTTGCATCTTTTCACAAATTCCATAGCGTCTTGGTGTATAGTTGGCCAGTAGTAGCCTTGCCGGATGATTTTATATGCCAGGCCTTTTGCCGACATGTGATCTCCACAGATCCCTTCGTGAACTTCTCTTAGACAGTATTCGGCCTCCTCCGGACCTATGCATTTCAGGATTGGGGATGAGTAGGTCCGGCGAAAGAGTGTTCCTTCTTCGACAAAAAAATTGGCCGCCTTAGCTTTCAGCCGTTGTGCTTTCCCCTTGTCTTCGGGTAACTCTCCCTTCTCTATGTAGTTGATCAGGGGAGTCATCCAGGTAGGGTTGTTGTTGATTTCGAAAATTTCTTCATGTTCTATTGTTGGCTTGTGCAATTCTTCGAAATAGACTGAGCTATCCAGGTCTGCTGAATTTTGGACTAACCTGGAGAGGTTGTCCGCTTCAGCATTTTCTTCCCTGTTGACTTGCAAGATCTTGCACCCGGGGATCAGAGTGAGATAGCTTTTTACCAAGGCTTGATACTTGGTCAAGATCGGGTCTTTGGCAAGGTATTCTCCATTGGTCTGCCTGACCACGATCTGGGAATCACTGTAGATGGTGAGATTTCGGATAGACAGGGTCCGGACTAATTTTAACCCTGCTAGAAGGGCTTCGTATTCCGCTTGGTTGTTGGTTGCTGCGAAACCGAAGGAGATTGCTGTTTTGATGGTGAACCCATCCGGGCTCTTCAGGATTAGCCCGGCTCCTGACCTTTCGGTTGTTGAGGAACCGTCGACATGGAGCATCCAAGACCCCGGGTTAGATTGTACCGGGGCTTCTGGTTCAGTTTCCATGGGAGTTGTCTGGTTTTCAGGGAAGTTGCATTCCACCACGAAGTCTGCCAGGACCTGGACTTTGATTGCTGTCCGGGGTAGGAATGTTAGGCTGAACTGGCTAAGTTCGATTGCCCAGTTCACCAGCCTCCCGGAGATGTCTGGCTTGTGGATGATTTTCCTTAACGGTTGGTCTGTGACAATCCTGATCTCTCTTCCTTGAAAGTAGTGTCTGAGTTTCCTGGATGCGGTGATCAGTGCGAATGCAAATTTTTCTAAGTTGGGGTATCTGGTCTCCGCATCTTTGAGGACTTGGCTGACATAGTAGACAGGCTTCTGTTGCCCGGCTTCCTCCCGGATCAAGGCTGCCCCGACGGCCAAGGGACCGGCAGACAGGTATAGGTAGAGAGGTTCTCCGGGTAAGGATTTTGTCAGGATTGGGGGTTTGGACAGATATGCTTTGATTTCATCAAGGGCTCTTTGGCAATCCGGGCTCCATTCTACTAATTTCTGATTTTTTGCCCCTTTTAACAATTCAAAGAACGGTAGACATCTTTCAGCGAGTTTGGAGACAAACCTTCGAAGTGCTGCTAAGGACCCTGCTAGCTTTTGGACTTCTCTCTGAGTCCGAGGTGGTTGCATCTCTTGTACTGCTTTAATCTTCTCCGGGTTGGTTTCGATACCCCGGTTGCTTACCATAAAGCCCAAAAATTTTCCAGCTTCTACCCCAAAGGTGCATTTGTCCGGGTTGAGTTTTAGCTTAGTCCTTCTCATGTTTTCAAAACATTCTCTGAGATCTGAAATGTGACCCGGGACTGATGTTGACTTAGAGATGATGTCGTCGACATAGCATTCCAAATTTCTTCCAAGTTGGTCTTTGAAAATTTCATTCATTGCCTTCTGGTATGTAGACCCGGCGTTCCTTAACCCGAAAGGCATTAGTTTGTAGGCATAGACCGCCCTGTGGGTTATGAAGGCTGTTTTTTCTATGTCTGCTGGGTTCATCTTAACTTGGTTGTACCCGGAGAACGCATCCATAAAGCTTAACATCAGGTGTCCTGACGTGGCATCAATAAGCTGGTCTATGCTTGGTAGAGGATAAGGGTCCTTGGGGCATGCTGCATTCAGATCCGTGTAGTCAACACACATCCTCCATTTCCCGTTTGCTTTCTTTACCATGACTACGTTAGCTAGCCACTCCGGGTATTTGATCTCGCAGATGATATCTGCCTTCATTAATTTGCCGACTTCCTCATCTATTGCCTTCTGCCTTTCCGGTGCAAAATTTCTTCGTTTTTGTTTGACCGGTTTCTTCTTGGGGTCCACATCCAGGCTGTGCATTGCTAGTGACTCATCCAACCCGGGCATGTCGTCCGGGCTCCAGGCGAAAACATCTGCGTAGCTTCGAAGTAGTTGGATGAGTTCTTCTTTAAAAACGGTATCCAGGCCTTTTCCAATTTTGACTTTCCTTGTCGGGTTGTCTTTTTCGATCAGGACCGACTCGGTCTCGACCGCAGCTTCGACCTTGGTTAGTTCTTGTGCCGAGATCATTTGCTGGATCCGGGCGTCAGTGTTCTTTTCCACAAAATCTTGAGCTGAGCTCATGGTTGCTTTCCGGTTGCTTTGTCCAGGACCAGGATTGGCTGCTCCCGGGCTATGACTGCCCGGGTCTAGGTCGATGACCTGGACTTCACCCTTAGGGTTTGTTCTTGGGTAGGGTCGATGTTTTTTGTTACTTCTCTGTTTTTGGAAGACGGTAGCATTTCTCTTGTTGTCCATATGGGTCTCCGCCATAACCAAGGCTTGGCTGTAACACACCCCGGCTGTTTCCGAATCTCCTTTGACTTCGCCTACCCCGAAAGAAGTTGGGAATTTGAACTTCAGGTGCGTGACAGAAGTGATGGCTTCGATTTTGTTTAGACCCGGGCGGCCAATGATCACATTGTAAGAGGAAGGAGTGTCTGTAACACAGATTTTGATCATATGGACGACCTGGGTTGGGGCTGTTCCAAAACGAACCGGGAGGTAAAGAGTTCCTAGGACCGGGACAATGCTGTTCCCGAATCCGTATAAGGGGTCCTCCCTGTAGTCGTTCATCCGGATGTTCCCTAGTTGCATTCGGTCCATGGTATGTTTAAACAAGATGTTTGCTGAAGAGCCGTTGTCGACTAGGATCCGTCTGACCTCATTCTCGGCTATGTCCAAGGTTACCACCAGGGCCTGATCGTGACCCCGGGTGACACCCTCGAAGTCCTTGCTGCTGAAGGAAATGACTTGTTCAGGGAAGGCTTGGATGGACATGACTTCTTGACAGGAGTCCGGGCCGGGAGGAGGGGAACAGGATCCGCCCAGTACTACGTTGACAATGTTCTTTTGTTTCCCCGAACCCTCTCCCTTGTTTGCTGTGTTCCGGGCTATGTATTGCCCCATGTTGCCTTTGCTGATTTGCTCTTCAATGAAATATTTGAGGGATATGCAGTTTTCCGTTTTGTGACCGTGGGTGCCATGATAGTCACAATGTCGGTTAGCAGGTCTGCTCTCTGGAGGAGTCTGCATAGGTTTTGGTGGGTAGTAAAAGGGTTTGTCTCTGATTTCTTTGAGTATATCCTCCCGGGATCTGTTTAACGGAGTCCAATCGGGTTCTGGTTTTGGCTCTCTGGTTGCTTTGTTTGGTCCGGGGTCACTTCTGGACCCGGATCCTGGTTGGCTGGTTCTCTTAGAACCTGAATGCTGGATGAAGTTGGTTTGTCTATCTGGCTTGAATTTCTTGTCCTGGTGATATTCTTTTCTGGGTCTATCCTCGACCTGTTTCCCTCTTGAGCTTCCCTGTCTGGTCATTCTCATGGCTTGGAGTACGTCGGTCTCTTTGATGAATTTTGCAGCCATGGCATAGGCAGCCGCCAGGCTTTGGGGTTCTTTGTTGATTAACTCGACCACATATCTCTCATTTTGTTCCGGGTCTAGGTTTCTTCTGAAAATGCTTAAAGCCTCACGCTCATCCAGGTTGGAGATTTTGTTGATTGCTTCCTGGAAACGTTTCATGTAATCTGAGAGTGCCTCATTGTCATACTGACGAACCGTTTCCAGGTGACACATATGAAGTTCATGTGTCTTGTTTGCTCGGAACCTTCTGAGGAAGGCTTCCCTGAAGTCTTTCCAGGACCCGATGCTCCGGGAGGGGATCCGGCTGAACCATCTCTGGGCCCCCCCTTGAATGTGGATGCGAAGAAACGACACTTGGTCAGATCATTGTAGTAGTAGATCAGGGCTATCTGTTCAAAATAGTGCAGGTGTTCTTCCGGGTCACCTAGTCCATTGAAGGATTCGAAGTTGTAGTGTTTCATGCCCTTTTGCCGAGGAATGGATTCCAAGGAGTGGCTGAACGGAGTCAGGGTTCCTCCAATTTCGAGTCCGGCATCATTCCCAATTTTCCTGTTGAGCTCATTGATCATGTCTCTGAGGTTGGTTTGCCCTGGTCTTTCATCCTCGTCATCAGAGATGAGTTCGGGTGTTGTTTCCTTCCGGTATCGCTTGGACCGGGACCCTTTTGTCAACTTCTCCTCTTCGAGTTGGATCCGGAGGGCGATTTTTTGCTCAAGTTTTTCCTCTTCCTCTTTTCGGATCTGTTCTTTCCTTTCAGCCAAGATTTTTAGCCGGGTTTCCTCACTTTCTTTTTGTTTCTTTTTCTTTGCTTTGTCTCCGATCCGGTCGAAGACGGAACCCCGGGATTGGCGGCTGTTCCCGGAGTCCTCGGATTCGCCGATGTCCTCAAGTCTGCGGTTGCTTTCCCGACGATCATGGTACTGCCGGATGGCTTCGGCCAACTCTACATTGGTGAGCTGGGACAGGTGGAGGGTGGTGACCGGGACATCGGTGTACTTGTACTGGTTTGCTTCGATCGTGACCCGTGCATCATTGGGGTTGATTGCTTGGTTCTCGTCCGGGTTCACATGGGTGAAAAGGGGTCCTGAGGCATGATCCTGGTTCGGGTTGTCCTGGTCTGTCTGAGGGTTATCCGGGTTCTGAGGAAGACCCAGGTGGGAGCGTGTCCTTTTTGTCATGGTTTCAAGAACTCACACAGGGTATATGGTTGCTGTTTTGGTGGTAGTGCCACAAATAGTATAGATAGTGACAGGATGACAGAAGTAGTGTGTACAGGTAGTCAACTTACTATTTTCAGAAGTATCACAAATAGTTAAGTGACAAAATGTGTGCAGGTGTGAGACAAAAGATTTTATGTGCTACAGACAAGATTAGGGTTTTGCTCAGACAGGGTTTGCTAACATGCTCTACTACAGACAAATTTAGGGTTTTGTTCAGGTAAGGTTTTCTATCATGCACATATCAAGAAAAGCCATGGCTGAGGGTTTTGAGAAGCTGGGTGTTTGGTGAGAGCTTACAGGTGTGATTTCGGACCCCCGTTTCGGGGGCTTGTTGTAGGAGATGAGTCCAGTGGCACCGTGACGACAGGACAGAGGACACCTTCCCCTCCTTCTAGCGCCAAATGATAACGCCAATCTCCGATCCCGGTCCTTCCTCCGCCGTGGCTGGTGATTCCGCGGTGTAGCTGCTGGATGGGAGCCTACAAAACAACACCGGAGGGGGGTTTTGACCCCGCGGCGCCTCCGGCGTGAGAGTAAGCGTAGGTTTCGGAAGGATAAAGATTAGAGAAAGTGTGTTATCTATATGTGGTGGGTGAAGGTGGTGTGTGGTGGTTGCTGGTGGTTGGTGGCTTGGAGTGTTTGAATATGTGCTGAGTGCAAGTGTGTGAGTAAAATGAGTGTGAAGAGAGAGTTAACCCTTAAACTCTTGATCCTTGGTCTATTTATAGGCCAAGGATTAGGGTTCAAGGGTGCGTACCTGGATCCTGGTCCTACACGTGTAGGGGTTTGGTCCCCTACACGTGTCCAGGTGTCAGCGTAGAAGTAGTATTTTGGAATGTTCCCTGGCTTGTCCCTATCGCCAGTAGTTGACCGTTATGTTTGTCTTTATTGTGTCAGTCTGTGCTTTGTGCAGCAGGTGTCGGCTGGTACATGTGTATCCGGGTGAGTAGTAAGTTTCATGTACCCTTGTAAGCAATCATATCCGGGTTGTATCACCTGTCAAGGCTGGGGATGCCCTGTGGTGTTGGTGGCTACCCGGGGTGGGGCTCCTCTAAAGGACCCGGGTGTTGCTTAGCCGGGTTATACCCTATCAAGCCCTGTTATCAAAAAAGGTGTAGCAACATGAACCCAGTGGCTAAGTGTGTCTGCTCTTGAATCTGGTGGAAAAACCTTGTCAGACCAGTGGATCACTTCTTCCCACCAGTACTGCAAGAAAACCACCACTTCTTTCAGCTTTTCAAAAACATAGTCTTTGATATTCTCTTCATTTTTTTCCAGTTCCATTGTGTTTTGCATTAAAGCTAGCACTGACTTCACCATTTTAGACATAATTCAAGAGACTTTGAGTGTTGGGTCTTGCTTTATAATAATATCAATATTATTATTCGATTTACTTTTGTTAAATCAATTATTGATTCGTTTAGGGTATCTTGCTTTTCCATGACTAACAATCAGTGCTTAAAATTCGTGATTATCACTCTTTCTCAGCTTTTGAGTATAAATGGGCTCACCGCTCACTTGCCAAAATATAAAAAATGATTAATGGTTTCCCCTTATTCGGTCCAAAACAGTGTCAAGGATTCATTCAAGCTGTGCTTTTTAGTAGAAATGGGCCTTTTGATCTCCAAGTATCCATCTATTTTGAGCCGATCATTTGTGTTCTTGTACAGGGAGATAACAAAAATTGGATTAATATTTTAAAAATATTAGATATAAATTCAAATACGGATCAGATTTTTACATTGGCATTATACATTTGACAGCCCTATACTCTAAATTAGAAATAGTATATTTTCTCTTACTAAATTAATGATAATTGAATAATTGAATACAATGTAACTTTTTATTATTAAAAATATAAAAAGTTATTTGATATATAAATATTTTATGTGGCGAATAGTATCCTTGTTGGTCAACTTAATTTGATCTCTCAATGAACAATCAAGTCATTTGCCCCAACTAAAAATTTATGATAATAATAGCTATTATATCTGGGGGTCCTGTTCCCTGACAATTGATAATTGTCAGGGAACATTTATCCAACATACTGTTTCCCAGCCGTTGGATCGTTGGATCAACGATCCAACGGCTGGGACAAAAGATTTTTTTTTTTACTATCCGCGCTTTTTTTCCGCGGATACTGTGCCTTCCGCGAGATTGTAACGCGGACACTTCAGAAGTATCCGCGCATATTAACCGCGGATAACACATAGCAGTGGGCTTGCTTCAGTACATGACAATAAATTTATACAAAGTCCAACACTTCTCCAACAATACCTACTTAAATAATCAAAAGTCAAATAACCACCCCACTTTCAGCAAGTAAAAGAATTTCATAATACAAACTGAAAATTTAACACAGCAGAAAAAACACATTAACCCATAAACCCATCCAATCTTGTTCAGAAAAAAAAAACCAAATAATGTGCCAAACCCCAACCCCCTTCCCCAAACACATATACACTGATACACACGCAAAGAGAGGGGGGAGAGAGAGACTAATCTCAAAATCACTACAAATTTACCTTTTTACTCTGACTAGGCTGCGTATCTCTAACAAAGCATAAATCTCCACCAAAACACCAATCAAGAACTACAGGCGAGCAAGATTTCAGATCAACCGCAGTGTTCTGTGTTATCCGCGGTTAATATGCGCGGATACCCCCGAAGTGTCCGCGTTACAATCTCGCGGAAAGAACAGTATCCGCGGAAAAAAAGCGCAGATACTAAAAAAAAAAAAATCTTTTGTCCCAGCCGTTGGATCGTCGATCCAACGGCTGGGAAATAGTATGTTGGATAAATCTTCCCTGACAATCAATTGTCAGGGAACAGGACCCATATATATATATATATATATATGGAGTACAAAAAAAATTGGAGTATTGGAGTACAAAGTTTGATAAAATGTAATCTAGTCATCTAAATTTCAATTTTTTTTGTCCAATAATATTTGTAAATATTTGACAACCTGCACATCATGTTCTGCAACATAAATATCGTGATCAAATGCTAGAATAATTACTTTTATAAATCATAGGACTCTATGTTCTGCAATATAACTAATAAGCAGAACAATAATCTTAAAACTTGTTAAAGTTTAAAGATATTAATGATTAATTGACAATTATGTGCAAGACAACTTATAAATGATAGATTATATCAAAATTTAGATAATCAAAGATATTATATAGGATCAAACTAAAAAATTATGATTTGTACTCCAATACTCCAATGTTTTTATGTACTCCATAGAACTTAACTCTCTCTCTCTCTCTCTATCTATATATATATATATATATATATATATATATATATATATATATATATATATATATATATATATATATATATATATATAGAGTCCCACTCTATGGAGACCCATTTTATATGGAGTACCGTGGAGACCCCTAATCTAACCCTTAATCTGAAGGAACGGCTGTGATTTGATTAAATAAAATAGTTAAAACAAAAATATAAACAGTTGAAACACAACCAGAGTTACACACTTACACACACTTGCCCACGATTACACACGGAGAGAGCGAGAGAAAGAGCGCGAGAGAGGAAAGAAGAAAACGAAACAGGGAGGTTATCGTAAGCATATTTTCTCAGATTTGAACTTGTTTCTGTGAATTATCATGAGCATCGAGTAGGACATGTTGGGGAAGAGGTACTAGTTATCGTCAATTCTTTGATTTCGACTTGTTTTTATGAAAAATTGTAGCAAGATACAAACGTGTATGTTTTTTTGTAGGTTAGGTATGATTCTACATGCATATGTGTTTGTAAGACTGAATTAATTTCATAGTTCTGATTCTATATACAAATAAGCTAATTAATTTGATTTTTATGTGTGTTTTATAAAAGTTTAGGGTTTGAACCATATTTTGTAAAATTCTGATTCTAGAGTAGAAGCATTAATGTAGTTCTGTGAAATTAGTTTTTGTCTGAATTTAGTTAATGCTTGTTTTTGTATTAAAATTAATGTTCTATAATGGAATCAAAATTTGTGAAGTTGTGCTTCTATAGTAGAAGCATGTATATCATGTCTTTATTAACCGGTTGAAGTTGCGTGAATGAATTGAAGATATAAATTATGATTCTGTAATAGAATCAAATTTTGTAGAATTGTGATTCTGTAGTCGGAGGTTTTTTAAAATTAAGATTCTGTAATAGAACCAAATTTTGTAGAATTGTGATTTTGTAGTAAGATGTGTTTTAAAATTAAGATTTTGAAATAGAAACAAAATTTATGGAAGAGTAGATAAATTATGATTCTTTAATAGAACCAAATTTTGTAGAATTTTGGTTATATAGTACAAGGTGTTTTAAAACAAAGATTCTACAAATTTTGTATAATTGTGATTATAGCTGAAGAATCAAGTGTCTGTAGGTATGGACTATGGATCGTACAAAAATTTTAAGTGCTACTCTTTCCGTCCCTTTTTAGTTGTCACATTTCTATTTTTGTTGGTCAAATTGACTAAGTTTTGACCAAAGATTATAAGTCACTCGCACATTATTTTAAAAAATTGAAAATTACATCTTAAAGTAGATTAAAATTTATTTCCGGTGACATATTTTTTTTATTTTGTCAATTGATAGAATATTAATAAATTTCATTCAAACTTTAGTCAATTTGAGCGACACAAAACCAAATGTGACAAATAAAAAGGGACGGAGGGAGTAGTAGATTTAATTCTTTCGGTGCCTAAATACCCTCCTAAATTAAGTGTTGCGTCCTCTTATAAAAATTGAAAGCATCTGTTAACTGTTTCTTCTTGACATGTTCTTTTATGCATCACGTAGGTGCATGGGCACGATCACCGGCAGTGGTGACTTGGATACCGTTCGTTGGCCAAATTTTCACTAGCGATCAGTCAAGGTACATATCTTGTCCATTCTGATTTCATTTGAATCAGGTCTGCTAATTGTTTTTTCTCCTTGTTTAGTTCAGACATGTATAGTGGAATTTCTCTTCATATTTAACCTCTTGCTTTGTGGAATTAAGATTTTGTAATGGAAGCAAAATTTATGGAGCAGTAGATAAATTATGATTCTGTAACAGAACAAATTTTAATTGAATTGTGGTTGTATAGTACAAGGCGTTTTAAAACAAAGATTCTGTAATAGAACCAGAACTTATGGAGTTTACAAAATTTTATAGAAATTGTGATTCTATAGTGAGAGGTGTTATGAAATTAAGATTCTATACGAACCAATATTTATGGAGCTGTAGATAAATTATGATTCTGTAATATAACCAAATTTTGTAGAACTGTGATTTTGTAAGGTGCTAAATTCAATGATTCTATAATAGAATAAACTTGATTTCGTGTATGTTTTTTGTGTTCTACAGTGGAAGCATTATTTCTTATGTTGTTAAGTATGTCCCTAAACCCCAAGAATTTTTAAATTTCAGAAAAAAATTACTATTTAATTTTTGTATTTTATATTTTGGTATTTTGCTGTGGGATAGCCACTGGAATTCATAGGTCTAAAATGATCTTTTGGGTTTCATTATATCCGAGTCTTGATTTTTCAGATTTTCATAAGTTTGATTAGTTTGGCCAGATGCAACTGATCGAACATGGCTTAGTAACAGATTTGATTTCCCTCTTGATATTGTATGTTTAGCGTCATCGTCGAAAATTCAGCTTGAACTATTATTAGTTAGAGTATCTCACTAGCTCATACTCTCCGATATTTAGTCACACAGCGTGTCACGACATTATTTTCAAAGCTACAGATACTCTAACTTTGCAAGCAAGATACAGAGTGAGCTTATTTCCCTGATACTAGAATATTATTAATTGGCTTCCTCATGTTGTTTGCTAATTCTCAGATTTTGTAAATATTTAAGAAGCAAAACATTGTATCTAGTCCACTTTTGAGGCCAAATGTCATGCTTTGGATTCAGCTGCTTGTAAAAATTACTTGGCTTGTATGCCGTCTACAAGAACTTGGTGTCACAAATATGACACTCATTATTCTTTATTATGATATCAGCCAGCTAGCAAAAAATCTCGTATTTGATGAGTACTATACGAAATACATCGAAATGAGTACTTGGTGTAATATTAGAAGAGCTTATATATTATGTGTATCAATTTGCATTTCTTTCTTTCTCTTGCTATTATATCAGAGGAGAATGGAGGCTCATTTTTGCAGCTTCTTTGGATAAACTTGTCCATATCTTGACTTGATTGATCCAATCCTCCTATTTGGTATTGACTTTCCAGGGAACTAATAACAAAATTATTGTTCAACTCTTGCAGTTTCGGAGGCTGTCAAATTCAGTTTAAATGATCAACAAAATTATGTTAACAACTGGAATAAAGGCTGAGATCCTCACTTTCTGTTTGACTGACCTGCTGCTCAGCGCTCTTCATGGTCTGAAATTCCTAGAAGTTCAGATCTCTATGGTCAGAGGAAGAGGAAGATGAAAATATATGCATTCTCATGTTCCGTTCACTCATCAGCTCTGATAAAGCAGTAAATTTTCACCTCAGTCCATTAAATAAAACAGAATTTCTTTAATTTAATATGCTATCTTTCGGAGGAAAAGAGAACAATACTGATTTTTTTTTAGTTATTGTTTGTACAAATTGATACAGGAAATTGAGTTCATGAAGGATGAAAGTTTTAGTCCTGAGGAGCTTGATGCTTTCGTGTCTTTATTGCAGTTGGCAGCGCAAAACAAATTCCTGGAACAAAGGCGAAGGGGAAGTCCAGGACAAATGCCATCCAAAGGAAAGTCTATTTCTAGTCTTGAGGCCATGGGGATTAAAATCTATGGAGTAGACGAACCTAATATGGGGGAGTCAAAAAGTGAAATTTCATGGGAAAATATAGCTGGTTATAGTCAGCAGAAAAGGTATGCATCATATTATGGTTGATGGCATACTGGCGTGTATACTATAGAGCTTGCTATGTAATGAATTGTTTACACATATACTTGTCAATTGGTTTTCAAAGAAAAAGTCAACTGAGACTTCTCATTTTATCTGTTTTTACTTTTTACACGGGGAAATAGAAGATACCATATTATTGCCATACACAGTCCCGAAGTGTATGATGATATTGCTCGTGGAACCAGGTGCAAGTTTGAGACAAACAGACCCCGAGCTGTTCTTTTTGAAGGCCCTCCAGGTTTGCCTCATTTGATTACATGTTCATGTAAAATTACTAATATAAGTGCATATAATTATATAACTGGCTTGTGTAAAGCATGAGACTTTTGGTCTCTTAAAAGTTTTATGAGGATATGCTTTGGTATGACTACGATTAGACCTGGATATGAATATTGTTGGTTTTGGATTATTAATTATGGATTTGGATTGATTTGGAAATGAGACTGGCTGCAGGTTGGGTCATTCGGGTGTGGTATTTTTTGTTGAGCTTAATTGTATGTTGTGGAAACGTGTACGTTATTTTGTTTATGACTTAAGGCATGCTGTCAGGAATTGTATTTGGTTGGCTTTGATTTTGATTTTTTGGAGATTCGTGTTGGTTGATCATGGTAAGGCCTTAAGTTACGTGACTAAAGCTTGGGTTTGTTTCATGGTGGGGACTTTGATATGGTTTGTAAAGACACTGTTTGTTAAGGTTCTAGCTTCATCGTTTCATGTTAGCAGTTTCTTAGATCGAATTCAGGATGCATTGTTTGATCAATATGTGATTGAGAGCCTCTCAGGGTCACCATTAGTCGAGCATCATCTACCTAAAGCCAGTAGAAGAGGATCAGATCATGGCGGCGGTTCCTCACTTGCAGAATGTTGGCGCTATTGTACATCAGGAGTTTTAGTATTTTAGCATCATTCGGAGTTTGGTAGTATATTAGTTCCTGATGAGCTCATCAGGATCATCAGGAGCTCAATAACAGTTAAATAGCTCATCAGGAGTTAATAAGAGTATAACTCAAAATTGTCTTTATGTAAAGTTGTGAAGTTGACTTTATGTGTAGTCATGATATATACAGCAGTGAATATGAGACGTTAATAATAAAATTTTCTTGCATCTTTATGAAGACTAACAGTCTTCATATTTTAATCATAAAAATTTTCAAGCTTATTTATAATTCTTTTAATATAATTTGAAAAGATTTTCTTGCAAATTTCTATAGAATTTTCATGTAAATTAAAAAAATTATTATAGAATGGATTAGTTTGATTCTACGCTAGAATCAATTCTTGAAATAATAATATATTTTAAACTGTAAATTATCATTCTGTAGTAGCACGTATCCATACAATTAAATTAAATTGATTCCATGATAGTTTCAAACTTGTTAAAATAACTTGACAATTACAAATGATTGTTTGTTATTTTGCTTGTACATTAGAATCAAGATAAGTCTTCCTATATTATTAGTTTCCAACTAGTAATAAAAATTAAAAATTCTTTATGTTTTTATGAAATAAAAAATTAAAAAAATATTGTCCCATATTTTTCTAAACCCTAACCATTAGCCGATTTAATTTCAAGTATAAATGTTATAAATTAATCATTATAAAATCCAAATATAAACCCTAAATATTAACGACTGTTAATTTACTTTATTGAAAATAATGACCGTTGTTTTGCATCTATAGTAAAATCAAACATAAAAATTATAAATAAAAATTATAAATTAAACTTACAATATTAATTAATATTAATCAAGGATAATGTCTTGATTCTAAAACAACATCATAAATATACATGCTGTATTTTCTTAATTAGGACCTGTTAAAAAGGATTCCATTGTAGAACAAAGCCTACAATACAGAACTATGAAAAAAATTTAAAATTTTAATAAATTCACTATCTTGATTCTACAATAGAATCTAAATTCAAGAAATAATTTCGAACTACATTATTTACAAAAAAGAAGATTTCATAGTAGAACCAAAGCTACCGTACAGCTAAAAATCAAAATTTTAAATAAACTGATTTGATTCTAAAACAAGACCAACAAAATATAATACAAATATAAACTAAAATATATCAGATGTATAAAAAACTAAAAATTTAACATTTAACAAATCCAAAGCCTTAATGAATCCACTGGTCTTTTGCGACAAAAAGCAATTGCGAAAACCATGTCTAATGTCTCCACGGACATAGATATACAGGGAAAATATGATATACATAATTACATCAAGCATGAAAAAATAGCACAATCTTATATTTGAGTAAACTTATATTTTCATGTTCTAAGCTGATATATTCTTCTCATTCAGCCTATGCAAGTGACCAATGATAATAGCCTCATCTATCTTCTTATTAAAATTAGTCGAACTCCAGGACTGTTCCCAGCTACAGAGCTCTTCCGGGATGTGTTTGTAGTAGTACCAATCACTTTCCCACCCTTTGGAAAAATAGTTGCCTCAAGCTCCGCACACATAGACGCCCCGGCACTCTGAAAGAGTTACCAACAACAGATGAGCATTTGATTGAAAGAAAAATATATTTGAGATGCTTCTTAGATAACAAGAGAAACATAAATACTTACAAATCAACAACAATGGATTCTCTTCTGATTGAGGAGATGAATAATAGAGATCTGCACCACTATTACAGATGTAAGCATCAAAATCAGTTGGGCTTACACCCTCAGAGACCAGAAAAGAGTGTACTTTTGACATTGTAAAGGATGTAACCAATATGAATCCTGCAGAACCTTCAGTCCTCTCCTTCTCCCCAGCTGCAAATATCATTCTAACACTCTCAAAAAGATCTGCAATAGCATCAGAAACTGCAACAATCACAAAGATATACTTCAATAATATCTGGTGTTTTTGGCAAAGAAAGCATTTCATCGGTGACGAGACCAGCATGATAACGAAGATGCAAGATAGAAAAGTATACGAGCATATATCTGGAATAAAATAAAGAAACAAAAAACTTCAGTCAATGTTGGACATGTGCTGATCATAAAAGTAATACAAGTAAATTATCAAAGTACATATGAGAATGAATTATGTGATTTGTGGGGAGAATAAAAAAAAATGTAAAAGCTTGAAACAAACCTAGTTTAAACACGTGATACATAAACATCAAGCATCTTGTAAGTGGCTACAAATTCCAAATAAAAATATCAGAAGAATAAAGAACGTCTATTCAGAAATATATGAGCAAAAGATTCGAGTAAACTATCTATTCGCACCAGTTCTATACATAAATTATCATTTATCAGTAACTATTCAAGAGTATATAGTTCTGAAAAATGAATTACTTTTCCAAGTGCCAGCTTGGAGTTTTAAAACTTTACATTTGTAACATCTATAAATGCAGCTTATCAAGAAAAATGTAAAAAACATATAAAACATACGGAGTATAACAAAATCCTAACTAGAAGAAAAACCAAAGAATGTAAATAGAATCCTTTACATGAAATAGGGAAGCCTTCAATATAATGCAAAAGAGAAGGGATCTGATGATATCTACAAAGAACAAATTGCTAATAATATTTCAGCCCCTGACTTAATCAGCTCTAGTTTATGACACCTCTTGACAAAAGTCCGCTCAGAACAGAGAGCTAACAGTGGAATCGTGTAAATTAAAACTCAAGTGTCTACTGAACTCGACATGGCAGTATATTTGCAAGCAAGTAAAAAAATATAATCTAAAAGAATACATAGTTTGTAAGCAAAACTTCTACCTTTGGAACTGATTCGTAAAACATTATTTGGTTCTACAGTGGAATCTAAACTATAACAAAAGTAGATATTTAGGAAAATTATTATTTTGACTCTACCATAGAACCAACAAACTTTATTATTTACAAAAAAGATTCCCCAGTAGAACCAAAGCAACATTACTGCTAAAAACTAAATAATTAAAACAAACTGATTGATTCTAGAACAAGATCAGGAAATAATAATACAAACTTAAACTAAAACATATCAGATGAATAATTAAACTTGATATTCAACATTTAACAAATCAAAATCAACAGAGAGCGAGAGCAATAAGGAACAATACAACTAAAACCTTAAAAGTAAAACGAATTGATTTGATTCTACAACGGAACCAGGCAAAATTAATATCAATCGAAACTAAAACATATCTGAGAAATAATAAAACTTAAAATTTAACATATAACAAATCAAAATCAAAATCAAAATCAACAGAGATGTAGAGAGATAATTGTAAGTGTAACAAAATCGAAATCAAGGGAGAGAGATAATGAACCTGATAAATTAGTTAAATCGACATTATCACAAATCTGAGCTTGATAGTGGATGAATGAGCTTCATTTGTTGAAGACGCCATGTCATAGTGGTTTAAACTAAAGAGAGATGAGAACAACGGCCTCCAGGGAGATAACACGCGACAGAGATGAAAGAGCCGCTAGCGAGATAGAGAAGAGAGAGAGAAGAGAGAGGAAAAAATAACAGATGTAACAAATTATATGTAATAATATCTTAATTTTTATTATCTGTTATAGTAACCGTTAGATGTAATTCTGATTTGATGGTCAAGATCAATGGAGGTGGTTCTCCATTGGACTCCATATAAAATGAGTCTCCATAGAATAAAAGCCTATATATATATATATGGGGAAGATCCTAAGAAAACCCAGCTTATCAAGAAAACTGAGGAACCCGTCTATCTACCGTTGATCTTATAATCATGATATAATCAGTAATTTATAAAATAAGCAATTAAATCTAGTTGATAAGGGGTAGTTTAGGAATATAGAATTACACATAATCAATCAGAATATTACTATGTGCAATAAGATTGTACATAATATTTTTTCATAATTGCATGATACACGCTTCTGTTGCTGAAGAAACGTCAAGATCATTATATATATATAGGCACTTGCTCAAATGAGAAATTTCTTAAAATGAGAACCGTGAGAACTTTTTTAATTTATCAAAATCTCATTCATTTGAAGGGCCCCGCTAGGGGCACCTTCACAAAAAATGTATATCATTAAGCTAGCCGAAAAAAAAAACAAAAAAAAAAAACACTGATGACGTGGCAGTGGATTTTTTTTTTTGAATTTTTTTTTGACTAGCTAGGAAGAGACTAGTTTTATATACATTTTTTATATTGGGTACCCACTAGTTTGATGTTTAGATTAGTCAAAATATGATAAATTAAGGAAGTTCTCCCGGTTCTCATTTTAAGAAGAGTAACTATATATATATATATATATATATATATATATATATATATATATATATATATATATATATATATATATATATATATATATATATATATATATATATATATATATATTAAAATATGTATTAGCTTATGACATATGAATGTTTTCTAATATATTAATTTATTTTAATAATTTGTGTATATTTTTTAAAAATATATATATTTGTATAAATAATAAGATATCTCGATTTGTATTTATTCCGTAATATTTAAAAAATAAAAGTCATATTTTAATTACAAAATCTATTCATAGTTAATTTTTATAAAATCTTTTTTAGAACATGTAAAGAGTAACATATTAAATTTGTGAAAACTTAATTCTATTTGACTTCAAAAATTAAAAATATAAATTTTATTTAATATTTAAATATTATATGTGTGTGTGTATTTATAGACAAGTGTTCAAATATAAATCAATCTAAAATATAAATATATCTTAATTACTTATGAATATTTATTTTTATAATATATATTTGTATATCAAATTATAACATATCATGATTAGTATTTTCTAAACATTAAAAAAAATCATATTTTGATTACAAAATCTATTTCTATTTAAATTTTATAAAATCTTCTTCTATATTGTTTAGAGCATGTAAAGAGTAGAGAACATATTTAATTTATAAAATCTAATTCTATTTGATTTCAATATTGCATCTATAAATTTTATTTAATATTTAAATATTATATATATGATATATATATACACTTAAATCTATGTCCCCTCGAATATCACTTCTTTCAACTGCACTTTTGGTAAGAATCAAAATTGCATAACCCCTCCTTCCTTCCTGGCAATCTTACTCTCATAGTCTCATGCACACCGTTAATCTTTTGGTACTTATTTTTGGTCACATTTCGGCACTTTTTTTTAATTCATCTTATACTTAACTATCATTTATCATTTAATATATAAAAGTAAACTAGTGGTTCATTAAGCTATTTAAATAATTTTCAAATATATAATTAATTGTTATAAAATATAGGTGTTGTATTAGGTTGTTAAAGATAAATATTTGATTAATTAAAATTGAACTCAAAATATTTTATAACTAATCATAATCAAAATTATAGTTTCCAAAAACTAACCAATATTAATTTGACTCACACTCAAACAATTTATATTCTGCCTCTGTAAACTAACCCCCAGAGAAGATGATGCAAAAGTGTGTAGCCAGTGGCCACTAAAAAGGATCCTGTTGGTATTTAATCAGGGAGGATGTAACCATTAGATGGGTTGTAGGGTCACTAATGTTTGTCCAGAAGTCAGTCCTCTCTCTCTGGTGTATGGAGGGTTGATGTTTTGTACAGTTAGATTCTCAGTATATATTGCTTTGAGTTTTTTCAGTGTGATAATGTTGATATTCAGTATACATTACTCTCCCTCTCACAATGTATGGTCCTTTCTGATTTTGTTGTGCAATTGTCATGGAAAGCGAATCACAGCTTCATGGTCTATTGAGTCGATGAAAAATATTCAAGAGTTGAAATTAATACATGTAAAAGGTCGAAACTTGCTGGAACATGATTACGGGCCTTTTCTATCTTGGAGAAATCTTATGTTGTGCACTTAAATTTGTTTAGAACTAGTATCTCTTTGCTTGTATTATGTTACATCTTATTTTTGTTGATGCTTTAAAGCCAAACCTTGTTGTCATCTATCTTCTCACTTAAACCAGGAGAAGTAGGGACTAAAATTCATGCACAAAACACGTACTCATATTCACCAACAATGTTCTCAAATAGCTACACCTTATTCAAAACTACCCTCATCCTAATTCCATCAAACTACTTGCATATGATTATAAGTCTGCTGATTCATCCTAGATATCAGAGAACACTGCGACGATCAGAAGCAAAATGGTGGACGTCGGACCATCTCCAGTAATTCCATTTCTGATGGTAGTCGCCTTATGGTACATCATCTATGGAAACTCTGTCATAAGCAGTGTCTCATCAGTCTCTGAGTTTGAGAAAATGAGTCTTGATTTCCTCGTGATCATACCCATTCTAGTCCTCCTCCTACTCGTCTTCACTACTCAGTCGATTATAGTACCATTGATGTTGATTCTTGTGGTGTACATGGTTTCCACTACACTCCTTGGTCCCCTTATTTTGATTATACTTATCTATGTGTTTAGTACTGGAATGTTCGGTAATGGTAGTGGGAGACGAATATATGATGATGACGATGACTACGGATATGACAGAGATGCAGATCATGGAAATTTTGGATATGGCTTTATATTGTTCATTGTGATGTTCATGGTTTTGCTTGGGATGTTCTATCAAGGAGAAGGATATGACTGGGGAACTGCATTCCTTGTTATAATGATCTTTACATTGTTTAACTTATTTTGCTTCTAGCTCATTCATGATTATAATCTTATTTATAAGCCATTCCTTTTTTCACTACATGTAAAAAAGTAATAGAAGTTACTGCAGTAAAATTTTATTCAATTCCTTTGCTGAAGAACAATAGAGCAGCTGCACCAGTGCAAAGGCCAGAAAACTCACTACTTAAAGGCTGAAGCCTTAAACTTTATTAGACATACAAGAGTACTGGACTTAATTTTTCTCCCAGACAGCATAGTCCTTTCCTTTGGTAGACACTTTATAATTAGGCGGAACGAGGTCTCCCACAGCAAACCTTGATCCAATCTTTACATATATTTTGTCGTCGACTTTTGCTACATAAAGGTCAGCTTCAGAAGCCACAATCTGCACAGTGCTTGTTGCACTGATTCCGTTCCTTATTCTGATTGATGTTAAATTAGAGAGTTCCGGCTTCAATCCCCATTCAAAGAAGTGGTCATAAAACTGCAAATAGTGTTAAGCAACTCTTATCAGTTCATATACAGCAGCAAATTAAAGATTTGCAGAATGATTAGTATAATTATGTACAACTTACTATTGATGGAATTCCAGGATGAGTTAGGATGTATACGTATCCCAGCATTACTTTGTCAGATGGCCATGGCCAGACCTGCTGAGACAAAGTATCATGATTATCGATGAAGGTCACAGCATTTCCAGGTGAAATTCCTATCAAACCTGGAGGATTTCCCTTGGAGTCCTTCATTCTCCACAGCTCATTATCCTTGACAGCTTTTTGAAGGATCCCTTTAGTTGTGAAATCAAACGCTGTGACAACGCCACCACTAGCCTGAATCCACTGAGCTATATCATTGCGATGCTTGTCTTGGTTATTGTCTAGTTCCCTGTCTTTCCAGTAAGCAAGATCATCCCACCACTCACCAACAGCAAAATCAGGTTTTGTGTTTTCCATATAGACCTTGGTAATACTCAGAGCATACCCTCTGGCAAAATCAAATCTCCAGCCAACAAATCCTATTTCAGTTTTGAGCCAGTTCATCCAATCTGACAATTCTCTTTGTACCCTCGGGTTGAGATGGTCTATATCTGGAGCTAAATTGAACTGCGTTCCAGTATCTGGATTCCCCGTGCCACAAGGATATTGTTCGTCGTTGTTGCAAATGGAAGAAGGGCCCCAGTCAAGGTGATCATCAGGAGTTCCTCCCTCAAAAGTGCAGGAATCTTGTTTCTCCAAGCTTCTGTGGTTTATTACTATGTCAGCAATGCATTTAACTCCCTTGTCACTGAAAGCTTTAATCAGTGCTTTTAGTTCCTCCTTGTTGCCATATTTAGACCCGTCGAGATCATAGAGCCTTCCTGGTATATATCCTGAACAAAGGAGAAGAAAACAAGCAATATGACAAGAATGCAGTGGCATGAGAAATAGCATTAAATGCATGCTCGTCGCATGAGAATGGAGATTTTTCGAAGATTTTAGAGGAACCTAAAAATATGGTCCATGCAATTGTAGAAGCAAAGCTAAAAACTTTCACGTGTTAAAGTCATTCTAGCTACTTCAGAATGGCCATGTTGAAATGGTCACGTCTAGAACGCTTCAAACACGTATATTTAAACTTCTGTAATCGACTGAAATGTAAGGAAAAACCCGGAGAAAGAGATGAACCTTGAGGATGGCCTTCTTGAGATTGAGAAGGTGGAGGGAGCCAAACATGGGTAATCCCAGCAGCAGCCAGATCAGCAACAGAGTTGATTAATGAATTGTACAGCCCTCCTGGCTTATCGCATGACGCCCAGTTGTATCCCTTTCATGACAAATTAACAAATGTTACACATGGTATATCAGCCAGAATTCTGAAGTCCTGAAATGCCTAGTACTAAAATTATCACTGATATTTCAAGATTACCCAAGAATTTAATATTTCTGCCATTGCATATCAGAGACATGCAAACTCCTATATACTACTAATGAAATAGGCAAATTGTCAGAACTAAGGAATTGCTGACTTTATGTACCTGAAACAACAACGTATGAGCTGCTGCTGCAAACGTGGGTAGGACTAACAGAAAAAGACATAGGAAATATGAAACAGTGGCGAAAGTTGGCATGATTAGTGTTGCTTTGCTCAAGAGAGAGCTCATAGTAAACCTCAATGCAGAAGATTACAAATTTATAGATGGAAAAAGTTTGTTTGCAGCTTACAGGATTGACTGGAAGTCTGGAAAAAGTTGGCCATCCTGCACTGGAAGTCTGGAAAATAACATCTCCAACCTAGAAAATTCATACCAGGATCCAGACCGCAGAGCCATTCACTAGTAAATTCTGGCATCATGGAATATATACTTTGCGAATTTAATAAAATCTAATAAACAAAATCATCAAGCAGCAATTATTTTGCTTTTTTTTTTGCTAATTTATTTACGAATTTCAATTTGTTTCATATTATCATTTTATACCAAGTTGTTTGTTTAACAGCGGGAGAGCATCCGTTATACTTACTAGAGTACGTATTTAGGAGCATCAAAAGAATGCAGTAGTTATATTTCAGATTCAACTTAATTTTATTTCAGGAGAGTTCTAGTATAGTTGTGACAGTGGGGGAATTCATATGAGCAATGTGAGGATAAGGTTGCAGACTTTTGTATTTCAGTACTTGACTAAGGCATTGGTTACTGCAGAGCCTACACTCTTTATTCCAATAGTTGAAGTGACAAATATGTTTTTATTAAACGCGTCGTCTATGAAGCATCAAATCAGTGCATGAATCTTGTTCATAACGTGTATCGAGTGCAAGTGAACAGGATACAATACAAGATCCCAGACTGCAGTAGCCATGGAGTTCAATGTATATTTGGTCTCATAAAAGATAAATGAGCTCAGGAAACTTATTCTTATGTAGGAGAACAAATGGGAAACAAACATTTGTCTATGTAGTTTTCTTAGCAAAAACAAAAAGTACCACAGACTTGTATTCAATATTGACTGTAGAAAAGTTCAACTTTGTCCTGCTAAGCCAGAAAAGCATAATGCTCATTCATGTCAGGACCAAGTCATAACAAACTTTTCATCCTCCAAGAGCAATTCCTAGGTAAAATTTAGTTTACTAAATTTATAGTTACTTAAACTTGCAGGAAACTTAATTATCCAGAAAACATAAAGGGTTAAATTCAAATTCGGCATGTTAATGGTTTGAAAACAGAAATGACCACTTCAATTGTTACACCACCTCCTCCTTTCATTTCTACGCACAGTCTATAGTGCAGGACCCTTCATCATAGATTATAACACATGCATCCTGCTTTCACCTCTCTGATAAAGGACACAACCGATGTGTGGAAACCAAGTAGAGGATGCAGCAGTGTGATTGTTGATTAAATTATCAGACAGTTGAAGTTGGCAATGAGCTTAATGTGCAAGTACTTTCATAAATTCCGCAATGGTTCTTGTACGTATGCAGGATCCACTTAAAAGTTATTCTTGTTGAAAGATATGTAATCACTGGTTGAAGTTACTGTAAACTTTAAAACTCAAGGAACAAGGTCTGTTTCTTGAAACAGAGATTTAAAAAAAGCAGACTTTCTGTTGAATTCTGAAACAATTCTCTACTTGTCTCGGTTAAGTGAAACCAGTCACTATATCTGAAAACACTTGCATCATTCGGTCTCTCATTCGGATTCAGTCAATTTAAGCAAGCTCGAAAGCAAACCTCGAAGCTGCCCTAAGCTTTTTCACCAGAAAAGTGTTCTTACTAGCCGTAGAACATAAATTAAGATGTATAGATTTGTCACTACTAGAATTTGAAACTTCACAATATAAATATAAATCTGGATCAACTTGTATTACACATTTATCTTACTGGGCACAGTATGTATTTGTCAGTACCAATTTTTTAAATTTCAAAACAGTATGCCCCTGGATAAAGTAGATGATGTGGTAGACCAGGTCAAATCAAAGAGCATCAACCTCCTTTCTAGAAGATGAATTACATACACGAGTACGAGCATCAAGGACATAAAATACAATGAAAATCATCTGGAGATCGAATAAACAGGCTAGCAATGACAATAGAAGAACTTTACATGGTGACGATTATGTTCTGGAAGCAAGATAATATTCTTAACTGGATCGAACTTCCTCAATCGCAGATACTATTCTATCCAATTTGGCACCAGTTACTTCCTTAACAATCTCACCATTTTTAATTATCTTAAAAGTCGGAACCACCTTTATTCCTAGCTCCTTCGCCAGAGGCTGGCAATTGACAAATAAGAAAAGATGCACCATAAGATACATGATCGAATACGAACATATCAGAAATAGAGAAATAACTAGTTTATAGAAAGTGGGAGGTTAAGTTATCAAGGGTAACGACAACCAACCTTGTTGTCCTGGTTGCAGTCCATCTTTAAAAAGACAACATCAGAATACTCCTGAGCCAGTTCCGCCAATTTGGGAGCTATAATTTTGCAAGGACCGCACCTGCAATTTTGTAAAAAATTTAAGATTAGGATGACCGTATGGCTCAATAAATTGTAAATTGATATTACAACTTAGGAAAGTTCGTAAGAGTGTCTTAGAATTTTAAAAAACTCTATGGTTAATCTGCGTAGTTAGCTTAATTCTATACCAACTAGGAGATATTCGAGTCTGTTACTCTGAGATGAACTTTTTTACACTCATCTAAGTTAGCTTTTACTTTTTCCTGTGTTACCAACCCTCATTTCTTATTCAGCTAATTCTGCACAGATATCTGAATTTGGAGTGTATGCTGCATGGTTTCGCATTATAGGATCTGCATGCAGCTGCCTACATTTTCCGGTTAGAGTCCATCGAACTTGACCCACACTCTTCCATCTATAATAGCTTCCATAACATAGTAATAAGGGCATAAGAATTCCTTTCCTTTTTCCAGAGTATAGCCTTGTTTTGATTTTTGGATTTAAAAAACAGCATGTTGAACATGAACTTTATGTAAAGGCTAAGGTATCTTACTTGAGACAGGTACTATAATCATCTAATTTGCTATAATCACTTGTTGCCTACTACTTACAAAATTGTATCACTTAAAATTTTAGGTATTTTTCGTTCCAGCAAATTGTTTTCTAAGAAAAAACATTTCTCAGAAAGTTTTTTCATAAGAAAAGTTTGCCCAGAAGTTATTTTACAGCAAACAAGCGGAGCCTTTAATTGTATAAGCATACTATTTTATAGAATACTGGGAAGACATATTTTATACATGTCAAACAACGTGCTAAAAAGGTACACAGTCTAACATAATTCAAGAATATTTGGTAAAGTGATATTATTAAGGTTTGAACACAAAACTTCTAGTAAATGGCATAGTTATTCCAAATACAGCTCTCTTACCCAATTATAACTTAAAAGCTTAAAACAGGAATAAACATCATTCTTATAATGATCTAAGGCCATATCACCCTTGTATAATGCACTACTGGTTTAACACAAATTTGCACATCGCCCAAACTACTAGAAGATATCAATAATATATTCAAGAACTATAGTTCTATTTTGCCTTTTTTTTACATTTTGCAACAAAGACCAAAATGTGGTATATCTATCTGACTATGGCACATAAGAGAATATTGAATTCACAGGGATAGTTAAACTTTGTTCCTGATTTTCTACATACTACATGTTATTTTGGGACTGATATTTTAGTCATTCAGATCTGGATGGCACATAACATATTAAGCTTAACTCACAGTGACAGTCAAACTCTATCTTCTGATCATCTACAGTTTTCTTTTTTGGGTCTGATAGGTTTAGCCAATCAGATTTGAAGCGCAAAATAGCATTGCGTATCTACATGATATATGCAACTCTAGACCATCACCTAAATTTCTTAGATGAGCTGTTATTAAATGCTTTAACAAAGAGATATAACTTCCCTCATATTCTATATCGCTTCCTCAAATTATCTCTATTTCACAGAAGACAGAAATTATTTATCTTCACAGACTTTTTCCATAAAAAGTGTTAGTATGGTATCAAAGTAATACGATTTTTTAACTTTAACATGCTGTTCCGCATTAAGGACTCCTATTAACGAGGGAAAGATAGGAACAGAGAGGATAATTTTTTAAGAGAACATCTGATTATACTCTTTTAACTTTTGAGTTCAGCAAGACTCTTGTTATATAAACCACGCCATGATAACTTTTTCAAAGCTTAAGAATAAAGGAGTTCAAATCAAATGAGCTCCATTATGATACTAAATGTTTTGATCTATTACCAAAAAGTTTAAACTTAAATGATATTTACTCCATCTTTCAGTTGTTGCTTAATATGGCTTTCGCCAGGATATGCAATGATGACATTTAAACTGTGTACATGCTATTAAATTGCAAATTAGTATGACTACCAGCTTGCTGTTCAGATAGAAATTGCAACAAGCAAGCCAGAGAACTTTAGCATGATAAATATAATGATATGAAGGTAGTCATTTCTGGTAGCATCCAAACCCTTTTCGGGTGGTGTTTAGCTAGTTCTCTTTTAAGAATGGTGAAAATTACACTCTGTACTTGTACATTTGGTGTTGAATGTGTATAAATGGATCATGGAGTTATTGAGTGACCAAAGTAAGTCAGTCCAGTTCAGCTAACTTAGACATTCAATAAGCTGAACCAAACTACGAAGCTTAGAATAAGATTTTTATGTGATAATTTATCACAAGGGAAGGGAATACTCCAATTATCTTTCTATATAACAAGGACCATAATACCATTAATTTGCCACAATGAAAGGGGAATACTCACTTCATCTCTCTATTTAAAAAGGAAGCGTAATATCCTAATTACTCACCCCAACAAACCTGGGAAGAATCTTCCTTACATGGCATGGGGGCACATTAACTGCTTGGCCTAGTAGACCATGACTCTATCGTGGACTGCTGATAGCAAGTATTGATTGCTGATCTCTATGTAATTATAGACTATAGACAAGTCGTTCTAGTGGACCAAGAGCCATATATCCGTGTATATGATTTCACGAAGCATCCCTCTACACTCTACAGATATCCTTCTCCCTTTCTTCCTCTATCAATCAACCAGAATTACCAATTCATAAACAACTCCAGTAACCAAATTTACCCTAATCTTTACTGAAGGCTAACCATTCACAGTTAATAGTTCCCAATTCTCAGGACACATAAACACGCAAGAGGGAGCTTATTATACTCAATAAAAAAGAGTACACCACTAGATGACTAAAATTCTAACACCATTTCACCATCATCAGAAACCCAAAAACACACAACCCCTAAAACCCCATTTTCCAAAGTACAACAGAACCAAAGCACAAGGCTCCAGCAACAACAGAAGAGCCTGTTTTTAAGGATATCCCAAGTGTCACTCAAGATATAACATAAGATCCTACTAATTTCAATTTAAATCCTGTCGAAGTGTCGATCAATCACATATAAAAAAATATGGAAAATTCATACTAAAGTCAAAATGTGAAAGAAAGAAAGATACCATTGGGTGTACATGTCAAGAACCACAATCTTATCAGCAGCAGCCTTAACAAGAGGCCAAAAAGTGTCCTTACCAACCTCAGTAACTACACCCACAGCTGCCTCAACTGTCTCCAACTTAGAACACAACAACCCCTTGTTGTCATTACCAACATTACCCTTGTGGCTCTTCTTCATCATCAGACTATTCTCTTTCCTTTCTTTTGGGATCATGAAGCAAACCTCACTCTTCTTTGATGACAAACATGATGATAAACAAGTGGAACTCAGACCCATCATCCCATTTTGTTGGAACCTTGAGGAGATTTGCAGCTGTGAAGCCATTTCAGATTGCACTAGTAGTTGAAATTCAGTTGATAAATGTGTCTTTATTACATATATATCTGTATATTGTGTGGAGTATAATTTGTGGACCAGTATGGGAAAGTGAAACAGAAAGGCTAGAGATAGATTGTTTGTTTGTTGGTTTGCAAACTGGTTGGACGGTTTTGCCCCTGGGTATCCTCGGTTTTGTGCGAATATTTAATTATTGGGTGTGATGGTTATTTCAGTTTTCGATAATTTTTGTGGCAGAGCTGGGATTGTCACAACTGAATGATTACCAGACTTGTGTTGAATTCGGGTTTTAAATAATTTGTTTTTGTTTTTGTTTGAAATTCAAGTCTATATATTTTGGATTTTGAAAAAATATAGATAGAATCTTGGGGTTTATAATTCAGATTCTAAATTATTTTTAAAAATCTTGTGATATCTTATCAGGGTTTTTTTTTATTCCTAAAAATAAGGTTAAATTCAATTGAAATTATTTAAAAGTTATTAAAATATGATGTTAGAAAAATGCTGATGGATTTCTTGAAATTTCATAATATGATAGATTTCTTGGATTGTTTCTTATATTTTATGTTCCTAAATCTCCATAATCCATGAGATTTTATGAGATCTTGGAACATCATCGTTCAAATTTCATTTCATTCCTTCCAGGTTCATCCATCCCAACCAAACACAACATAACTGCACCAATTGCCTTGGAAACAGTTCACAAGCAATGCTAATAACTCCCACTCGAGAACCACAATCATCCTATAAACTTGAGCAAAATGAAAGTTTATTTTGGATCCACCATGATACAGTATCAATTTGACATTATTAGCCTTCACATCTAATGCCCGTGTTTCAAAACTCGATGCACACAAATTAATGAAAGAAGAAGAGGCAAATCGTTTCTACTCATCAGTCATTCATAATACGAAAAGTACTCCCTCCGTCCCTTTTTACTTGTCCCTTTTGAAAAAATAACGCATCTTAAGAAAATGTTAGTTGGATATCTTGTTTTCATATATATCCCTAATAAATGTAATAAATTAGATAGAGTTGTGTATATATATATGCTAGTCAAACATTGGAAATTGTTATTTTTGAAAAAACATACAAAAAGTTGCCTTGAAAAGAGAAATGGACAAGTAATTTGGGACAAATTTTTTTTTCAAAGTGGACATGTAAAAGGGGACGGAGGGAGTATTGCTCAAGACGAATCTGGCATAATCCTAAGAAACCGGCTACTGATTTACTGAACAAGTATTTAGAATTATATTATAATTGTAGTAAACTTCAAACAAACTCTTTTTTGCCCTAATAATCTCTGATTCAGATCAGTATAATAGTTCTAAAATTCTGCTACAAAAGAACTTCTGAATCAACAATATTTCAGCTGTTCATAGTTGGCAGAAACCAAAAACACGAAAATGAGAACTTTTTCTCTAATTTCACATGGTGGTCTATATCACAGGCCTCGGAAATGAGGGCACACGGTCTCTGCTATTACTACCACTACAGGCATGCTACTCATTTCGAATGGCAACAAAAGTAGAGAGCAATTTTTAGTAAGAATAATCTTTGTATGCCATATATATGCTGGGATAAAATAAGCTGAAACATCACCAAGTTTATGTTAATCATGTAATACAATTACTGATATAAAAGATTAGCCTTCCGCCATTACAAAATCTTGCTAATGTTGGTAATGACAAATTATATTAGTGGTCATTACAAAATCTTGGTAAAGTTCTATAACTAGGACTACACTAATCTACATTTACCTAGTAGATGGAAAATTTAATCGAAGTAGGAACATAACAAAAAAAACAAAACAGCTTTGTGGTTACTGGTTATACTTTCATCTTTCCTCCGGGAAATAAATAGCGTGAAAGACTGGTCAGATAAATTATAAACGGAGTATGAAGCAATTGTTGCTTTTCAAGGAGTAATAATAAAACCACCTCTCTCACAACCTTGCAAGAATGTCACTGCTCACAGGAAAAACTAGCCCAAGCAACATATATATGAAAAGGAACCACAACTTACCCGACAAGGGTATGTTGCCTATGAATTCACCTTTAAAGGAACAGATTCTGCACTTTCCTCGTCTTTTAAGGGTAAAGGCGTTCTAGGCTTATCTCTCAAAAACGCTCTTGCATAAAGGGCAGTAAAGACGATAACCTATTGAATAAATGAAGAGAAGTGGGTATGAGTCACATTATTTGATACTGTCCAATACAAGCAGTTATGAACAATACCATCTATATATACTACTGACAAAGGAACTGGGATTGATTCACTTACAGCACCAATAAACTGCTCCCAGCTTAACGGGTGACCAAACCACAGACATGATAGCAAAATGCTAACCAACTAAAAGAGATAAGAATATTAAAGAGCAACATAATTAGAATCATGATCTACAAAGCTAAAAAACAAGACTCTTGGTGACTAATCACATTACCTGTCTTGTAGTCATAATGGTAGCAAATGTAAGTGCACCGAATGTGCGGATTGTATAGGATATGAAGAATTGACTGGCTGTTGCTACCTGCAAAAAGCTTTACATTAGGTTGTTCCTTTACAAATAGTATAAATGCAGTTACATACTCTTGTCATATATTATGGGATCAAAAATGGAAAAGAAAGTTAGTATATTAGGTTTTTGCAACAGTTATAGCTCCCTACAGATTAGCTTTAGGGATAACTTACAGTTGACAAAAACGCAATGTCCAGTAAACAATCATTGTGACGGTATATAAAATCAACTGCCATTAGAAGATGATTTTGTACGATAAGACCTACAAACAACCAGAAAAAATAGATTAGTAATCATTTCATGTTCACAAGTGCATCATGATGTCTGTAAGCAATAACAGGACAGGGAGCCTAATGAAATTCTCCATAGGGAACATAATAAAGGAGCAACTACATGAAATAACTTGATATATTAAGACCAAAATAAAGGGTACAAGTCAAGTAGACGTATCTCAAATGGCATATGCCCTTTTTATAATAAAAGTCATGAGACTTATTGTTAGAGATACATTTGAAACTTAATAACATTAAAATACAGGTAGACAAACCTATGAAACTCAGTATGCAAGAACATAGTGTTGTATAGAATATCTGATTGTGTATTTCCATATCATAGCCCTTGAATAGTTTATCTTGGAACGTGCTAGTAAACCCATCAAGCCTGAACAATTGAAGATAAGGAAAAAGTTAAGGCAATGGACCAGCATCCCGGAATGTCATACTAAAGCCATCAAGCTTGTGATTTTTAGGGTAAGAAACACAAATACATTTTTGGTAGGATTCAGCAGCATCAAACTTCTATATCTTCGCATTTGACATTTCTAAAGATCCAGATTCCAGTTTAACACACGTATATGCTATTGCAATACTTACTGACAACAACAGTGAAGTAAATTTAGGGCCTTACAAGGAAATGCAGAAGTACCAAGTAATTATATATAATACTTAAAACATGGAGTTGTATAACTATTTTGAATCGCAATAGGTTCCACTTGTTAGTTCACCATGAGTAGTAAAAATTCACATTGATCTTTTTTACTAGAGGCCTCACAAATTAATGCTTACAAACTTCAAATGGAAAGATAGAGCGCTACGGTTTTCTTAAAGGGTCATGAGAACCAGCAGGTTGACCTTATCCAGACAGTTGAGCACATTCAGCATTAAATTATTCTAAATGAATACTGAAGCGTACATTTTCTAAGCCTATGCTTATCCAAAATTCAAGTTTGAGAAGACCCTTTTGTACTCTGGCCGGGATTAGTTAGACTAACTATAATTCTATAAATTTTTCAAAAGTATAATAAATTAGAATATAGGCATACATAACATAGTAGAAGAGCTTTTGATGTATACCCAAGATAACCGACCATCAAAGAAACTCCCCAAACTGTGCTTTCTCTTCCCCTGCTGTAAGGGCTAATATCACCAGATGACTACAAGGATGTCACTTTAAATCATCAGATTATGTACAAGCTATTAAAGACCATTAACATGAATTAAAGCATAAATCATTCAACTAATATATACTCCCTCCGTCCCTCCCATTTCTTATCGAATGGGTTGGGCACGGAGGTTAAGAAATATGAATACAGTAGTTGAAAAGAGAAAGAAAAGTGGGTGAAGTGGTGGGACCCGCTGATTTTTAATGTATAAAAGGGAGATAGTGGAGTAAAAGTAGTGTGAAAAGGAAAGAAAAGTGGAAAAGTGGTGGGACCCATTGACCATATTTGGTAAGTTTTGAAATGTAAAGAATTGGATGGGACACCCCAAAAAGGAAAGTGTAAAGAAATGGAAGGGACGGAGGGAGTACCTGTTAAAGTAATCTAGGAACCTCAATGAACCATAAACTTTTAACTCAATTCAGAAATATATAAAATTCAAAGATGCTAAGCTGACCGAAAAGCAATACCACACAGAAGGTAGAAGATTCAAGAGAGGGAAGAAATAAATAGATTAGTAGGAGAAAATGCTCAAGGTTGGTAAGAAGTAAAAATCCATATCCAGGAAATCCCAATTCAAGAGAAACCTAAATATCAAGTGTTCCACAATAAAGTTTCTATAACAGTTGTATTTATTAAATGGTGGTAATTATTTAGTTGAAACTATCATTTAATTAATTTTAAATCCAAAAATTTGATTCTTCCAGTTTGGTTAAGCCTAAGTTTGTGACTCATCAAATAAAACTGCAACGGCCAATGAAGGGCTATCTCCCTGCTAATCATGCCAATTATTTTCACAGTAAAGAACCAAATCATCCTTAAATATTATAATTAGGTTATTTGCTTAATAGAGATTAGAGAACACAGGTTTTAACAATATTAGGTCAAGTTACAACGCTGAACGTATATAAACATTATCAGGTTGACATTCAGTATTGCACCTTAGTTCACAACTATGTGTTGCAACTTATTACAATGCATAGACGAATAGACACCAAAAGGATACAAATGATATTATTGCAATATAATGGCAAATAAAGTATTACCGGATATAAAATGAATAATGCACACCCAAGAGTAACTAGTAATGCAAAAAAATATTCTTGTCCTTTGTATTTCTTTTGCATAATGACAGTGCTCCAAACCTGGATAAAATCAAAAACATGAGTTGAGAAAAAAATATGTAAACTTTAAATATAGATTAGTTCAACAAAGGTTCTAAGAAACCCTAGAGATAACATAAAAAGAGTATAGGTAAGTATTCCTCTTGCATGACAGCCAACAATAGGGCAGCTAGCTATCAAACATTGCAGAATACAAAGACATTTCTCCTCTATTTATATAGAGGCAAGCATGCTAAAATATGAATAGTTGCAACAACGTCTCCTCCAATGCACTGTTTATCAGAGTCCTGAACTAGATGGTTATGGTATCGGCTATCGCCATACTGTGCTTCTTCGCTATGTGTTCCTATTTTCTCAAAAATCTCCGCTACATATTTACGTTTTCTCTTTTCAGTACGAATAAAATATTTACACTTTTAAAATTATACAGTTAAGGTGATAGCTGTAAAAAGAGCATATCACTTCATTCAAGAGATGACCTGATGGTTCAACACATTGCCAATTAGGATGTAGGATTGTTTCAACACATTAATGGTTCTTTTGTCTATGCATGTCAAGCTCCTCTAAAACATATGATTTACCTTCAAACTTCTTATTGCAGTTAATCCAAGGTGCAACATAAAACAACCTCAATAAACAAGAAAATAGCACAGAATAATGTGAAAACGGTAGGTTGAAAGATGAGTGCAATATTTAAGTACAGTTAAAAAGTATATTTTCAGCAGAGCTGATAGAATATTGATATCACAACCAAAAAGTGCCAGATTTAACTATTTGCGTATAGTGAAAAAAGAATATTTTCAGCAGGGCTGATAGAATATTGATTCACAGCCAAAAAGTTCCGGATTTTAAAAAAAAAAGGTAAAAAAAATTATCCATAATGCTTTTAGTGAGCTAATGAAGAGTTTAAAAATTTCACTCCTTTCCGAGCACACAAATGCCGTCAAGGTTTTAGTTTTGTCCCTAAAAGAGCTGGTAGATATGTATGTACTAGTAGCCACAATAGCATTCCACATGTGCACTGCCATCAGCAATCAGCATATCTAATATGTAGCTCCAGGGAGATACATTCCCAATTTGGTTAGTAAACATGATTGTGAAGGTTGCCAAGAAAGCACAAATAACAGGAAACTAAGGTTCCGTACCCAGTGCCAATTAGGATACTATAGATTTGTAGATCAAATGGGGCAATACTATAATTAAAAAAACTGGCTTTATTAAAGTTTTACTTCTCAGCCTAGGAAAAGCATAGCCGATGTCAGAGGCGCATGAGTAACATATTACTTGGACATAAGATAGATTTTATACCATGTAAAAAAAACTAATAATAACAAAGAAATATTTTGAGAGAATAGCATAGATAATAAACCAACTATCTTACAATGAGATATTTAGACAGGTCTAACAGTGATTATGACCAAGAAAACCCATTGTAACCTACCATTACGGGTATCATTTTAGCACACTTGGCCAACGTCTGGACAGGAAAGCTGACATATTTGAGAGCCTGTACAAGGATTAGTGAAAATGTCAAGGTAAACAGATAATTGTAGCTTTATAAATAGCATTTATAATAATTCATTAATATAACACATAATAGTATCAAATCTGATTCCAATGAACTACATTTGAAAATCAAATATATTTTACAATGGTGATGATAAGTAAAAGTTCTGGAACTGATAATAGTATACCTCATACTGACATGTTGTCGTTAATATGTTGGATACTGACACAACACAATATGTATATACTGGTGCAACAGGGTCCAAGGTCTTGTTACTCGCCTAAAAATAACAGCCAATAGAATCAGTTACAAAGATGTTGAAACCTTCCAATAATGTCTGATTAGTACAGTATAGAAAGGAAAGATCAGTCTACTTTGTGAAATGGGAGATAGCATGGAAACATACTGAAGTGCCATGTTTGATATGCATATGGACTAGAAGCAATCATATATTCTGCCATCTGAAAATGCATAAATTAGTAACTACTTACCAATAAAGTGACAGCAGACACCGCAGATGTCACAACACGATTGCAGAAGACAAGAAATAATGAGTACTTAAAATACTCTTTCTCGGGTCCATATGGAACTCTCATGATCTTCTCCTAAAATAAAAAAATTAAAAGCAATATTTTTTTTAGGAATTCAAAAATGACCATACTTCATCATTCTACAACTTTATCTCCAATTAAATCTTTAAGAACATATTAAGAGAGGTTAAAAGATAATCAGGTATTAGCGGTAGTTATGTATGGACTGAACAGGATACATTATGATACACCACCTACTGAATAGACCATCGAACACATTTTAAGATAATAAGTATGCACGACAACATATGTACAACATTAACATAACGATCCATCACAACAAAACTACATTACCTAACAATCAATCTAGTAAAACATTTAAACTAATCAACTACTAGACCCAATCCTGATACATTATTCAACTAATAAATTACAAATTCACGTTCCAGAATTATCTCATATACCCCCCCCCCCCCCCCTTTCTGGGAAAACAGATAATAAGAAATGCAAATCCATAATGTTGATAAATATACGTATTTTGAAACAACTGAACAAAGTAAATTGCACCTGCTTCACCAATGTAAATTTTTCTGCTCATAAGTTGCGTACTTCATTACATAAAACAATTGGAATACAGTTATTTAGCACTAAAAACACCAAAATAATGCACAATTAACAACAACAAAATTGCATATGACAAAAAAAAACAAAAAAAAAACAAAAAAAAAACAACAACAACAACAACAACAACAACAAAATTGCATAGTTAAAATCAGATAGCGATGGAGGGAGGGTTGGGGAGAGGGGGGGAGAGGGGGGGAGAGAGAACACCTGTAAAAGACCATAAATAACAAGAGTGGACATGATTCCTGTGACAGCAAAAGCTCCTTTCAAGAGAATCCGGTCTTTTCCGGCAGAAAGTGACACCGGTGGTTCCGCCATATCACACAAACTCCACCGCCGCCAAATGATGAAATCACTGGGATATATAATTCACAGATCAACAACAAAAACAGTAAAGTTGGCTCAGGAGTCCGGACACCAAAAGGTTAAAAGAGAGAGGAGATTTCAAGAGTCTTCACATAAACAAATGCGTAACGTACAATGCGTGCCGAACAATAAACAGACGTTGTTTTCAAAACACATTACATCGTTGTGAACTTCAATCCTACTTAAGTTCAATCAAGCAACAAATTAATATTTGAGTTTCACAGGACACGGGTAGATTTAGAAACAACGAAGGGCTCCCTTTCAAATAGTTTAACATATTTTAACATATAAGTCAATTGTAAACAATTTCAATATCTCCAAATCTCTTGCACACAATTACAATCACTTCTACATCTCTCCACAAAATTGGAAGATACGATAAAAATACAACAGAAAAGAAGAATGCAATGATATTTATGGAGGTTCCAAAAATCATAAATTCATAACCCCTTCGTCATTATAATCGATACTACAAAAAGCAAAAAGTTTCTTGAAACCAAGCTTCGGAGCACCGCAAATATCCAATAATCACCCCCAAATACGAATTTACCTACCGATACGGAGAATGATTTCAAAGTCTCTTCAAAATACATACAATCAAATTTTATGACAATTATTTTGGTGCAGAATATAGTCTCATGCCACCAGTCATTTTCACACTAACTATGCGCAATAAAAGAAGTATAGAAAGCAGGCATAACATAGATGTCCTTTACAAAGACTTCAAAACTGTGGAAAATCCAACAAAATTTCTGAACCAAATATGTCAATCAAAAGAACACTACAGAGAATTGCACCAAACAAATACAAGAAAGAGTGCAAGTAATAATTCATCAATACCTTGGCTTATGACATGTCCATTTATTTTAGTCGTATTAAGATGCTTGTTCTTTACTCACATGGGCACCTAATGCGTGTTTTCTCTTTTCCAGCCTAATGAAGTAATTAGAAAAGCTAACTATGATATCCTCCTAAGTGTGGGCTCTGACTTGCAATGCATGTCGTCTTCAATCGCAGACGGACCTTATTACAAACTCATCAATATGGTAATACATATTCTGTGTCTCACTGATTGTAAATAGCTGACAAACCCTGAGTAACAAAAACAGGACACCACTTGTAATTTGTGCCTTTGCAGGCCTGTGTCAGCTTGAACATGCACATGTAAATAGTTACTAACCGAGTTTCTTGGTTTCTACCTAATATTGGATAGAATAGTTACAAAATTATAGTTTGGCACAGAATGTAATATCATGGCACAAGTTAGTTTCACAGTAACTACGGCAACCAAAAGAAGTATAGAAAGCAGGCATAGCATATATGTCTTGAAAACTGTGGGAAAATGCAACAACATTTCTTAACCAAATATGTCAATTGAAAGAACAGTAGACGGATGTGCAACAAATAAATACAAGAAAGAGTGCAAGTATTTTACCAACCACAATTCGTCCCGAGGTGTCAAATGTCGATTTGGGCAGTATGTATGGTTCTCTTTGCGCAGTACCAGAAACGTTGAGACTTAACCGGTATAGCAAAATCTTTGGCAACCGCTTCCTGTAGAGTAAATATAAAGCCGCTTCCAATATAACCAAATCACATGGCATGAAGATGTTGCTATTTGTTTTGTATAATTTTACATCGATGAAAATACAAGGTAATGGCATTCAAAGCTCAACCAGCACAAATGTACACGTATACATATGAATTGACTTTAAACTAAAATATAATGTATTATGTCTTCTCCCTCTTAAATTTCTTCCACGAGTCTACATTAATAAGTCAGCAATATAACAAAATACAAGAGCATCATAACCGGAGGGCACAAGAGTTATTACATTTGCAACATATTTAGCCAGAGTAGGCTTTCCTTGTGCTAAAAAGTCTCTGATCCTTGTCTCGAAATTATTGAGCAAAGATCAATATGCAAGTGAGCAACCAGACAATGATTCTGTTTCCCTAGACTTTAAATGCGGGCTTAAAATCATTTTAGACTGAAAAATATCAAACTTGTGTAACAAGCCAGAAGCTAGCTAAAGCTTAAAAATAAGCTACAAACCGACTTAAAGACAAGAAATGGTAAGATGTACTTTTCTCAATTACTTATTTTATTATTATGATTTTAATTATAAAAAAAATCAACACAAAAATGAATAACCTATCATATTTATTTTTATTATTATATTTTCAACAATTTATAAGTCCCATATAATATAAAAATTACCCGAACTGATGATTTAAGCTGAGCAATTCTAACATTAAGTCTGTTAGGTATCAGCCCATTACAAGGTAACATGGACTTTGGTGATCCAAAATATATAAGGATAATAATTGTATGTTTAGACAATTATTATAAGATATGTCTTGGTCGCAAAGATAGAATACCTAGTTGGAATTGGATTCTGATTTGAGTTGAAAATCAGAATTGGATTAGGACTATGTGTAGCTGTTTTAGAATTAGATTCTGATTTGTCTAGTTTGAGATGGCTATATATACATAGTCATATTGTGTTTGATAAGTGTGCTCAAGATGTAGACTTAGGTATCGCTTACGGGCGGATACTTGAGTAGTAGGTTTGAGTATCCAAGTTTGGTTGATTCTATTATTGATAATGGTTTTGATTAATAATACAAGTTGGGACGTGGGTTTTCCACGTCAAATATATTGTTGTGTGTCTGCTTTGTATTAGAAGATTGAATCTCGTGTTTTATCTCCAACAAGTGGTATCAAGAGCCAGGTTAGGATCATGAGACGAGGTTGGAGAAAAATTCGGGATTCAATGGAAAATGTAAAGTACGATGTAGGTTTTGCTAGCAAGAAGCTGCGAAAGTGGAAAGAGACAAAATTACGTGCGGTATGACGGTTGACTTGCACCGTGGATCAATCATGATGGACTCAATATGGAAGAAGATTGGATGGTTCTTCTAGAGGCCGGAGGATTGTGAAAGCAAGGATCGGGTGACTCATGGATGGAAGAGCACTCGGGGTTGATGCACGTGATTTTGTAGATGGATATACCGTTTTGATAAAGAGCGGTGGTTGGGAGTTCATTAAAGTGAAATTTGGTGATCCTCAAAGTTTGGAAGAACGAGAAGCGGAGATTCTTGTTCGAGGGGAGGCATTGGCGGATGGACGCCGGTGTCTTCATCGTGATTGTTGATTGTATTGGGCTGAAGGGGAGGATTGTTAGGTATCAGCCCATTACAAGGTAACATGGACTTTGGTGATCCAAAATATATAAGGATAATAATTGTATGTTTAGACAATTATTATAAGATATGTCTTGGTCGCAAAGATAGAATACCTAGTTGGAATTGGATTCTGATTTGAGTTGAAAATCAGAATTGGATTAGGACTATGTGTAGCTGTTTTAGAATTAGATTCTGATTTGTCTAGTTTGAGATGGCTATATATACATAGTCATATTGTGTTTGATAAGTGTGCTCAAGATGTAGACTTAGGTATCGCTTACGGGCGGATACTTGAGTAGTAGGTTTGAGTATCCAAGTTTGGTTGATTCTATTATTGATAATGGTTTTGATTAATAATACAAGTTGGGACGTGGGTTTTCCACGTCAAATATATTGTTGTGTGTCTGCTTTGTATTAGAAGATTGAATCTCGTGTTTTATCTCCAACAAAGTCACTATAAGCCGCCGTAAGCCATTTTTTAGGCCCACCCAAATGGGCTCAATAACTTGCTTTTAACCTGTCAATGCCTTGCCCTGAATTATATATTATATAGTTGATGGATTTAATTTACATTTTATAAGGTCCAGAGGATGCTATGTGTGTACTACTTTACATAATTTTTCTATATTATTTGGATTTGCGTAAAATATGTCTATAACAGAGCAGAATGTCAGTAATACTCCCATTTCCTAATAATAAGGCATCAAACCTCTACTATTAAAGAATGGAACATCCTCACTTGACATCTTAACACTCATTAAAACACTATAATCCGCCTGGAAGTTAGTGGTGATAATGAAATATAAAAATGAACCATATCTTAATTAACTATTTGCTGACATTGCTCTCGTTAAAACCCTAGTTTTATTTGCTTTTTGAAATTCTATTATATTATGCAGGTACATTAAAAAGGAATTGGTTATTGAAGTTTGTAAAGATGATGCATCGCCTTTGATCAAGTTTTAGAACTTTTGCTGGCAATGGTGAGTTTTTGGCTTTTGCGCCTAGTACAACAGAGACAAGAATGACGATCAATATGTTATCATTTAAATTTCCCCTACTAAAGGTGTCATGTTTAGGTTTGTTCCTTCATTTTTCCATTATGTACTATATATGATTAGATGATTATAATTGGATGTTCGTCTCTTTTATAACAACATTGATAGATTCCAAGCAGCACTTGATCTACAATGACCAAATGAACGACATTGTACAAATAATTCAAGAAGATATTCAACTGAACTTCCTTTAGGGAATTGAACCAAATACCAAAGTTGACAACCAATACCTTGGTAATTAACTGACTCTGTATTTCAGATTTGCAGCAAGGGAACTCTTAATCTTTTGTTCTCTTGTTTTAATTGTCCCCCCCCCCCCCCCCTTCTATAACTGTTTTCACACTTGTAATTATCATAGCGAATGTACCAAAATTAGTGATAATCAGAATCTTTTGGAGGGATATGAGCTTTCATTAGTTGACGCATATATATCTACTTACTCTCTACTTGCTTCATTTAACTATATATATTTGATTCTCCTGTGCTCTGGCCCTCACAAGATGGTCTTCATTAGTACATGGAAAACGTTTGTAACGAATTTTCTTGCGCACATTTAGGCCGCGCCTCAACCAGAGAACGATTTTATCAACGGCAAATATAGGGTTCAACAAAGTCAATTATAAAGCAGGTAATCATACTAGAATCCTCTATGCCACCATCAGGGTGCGCAACAAATAAAGGCCTAATCGTATATAGTAAATAAAACAATATTACGAATTGATGATGTTATTGTCAGGCCAGATATTAAGATATATCCAGTTATAGAATCATAAACGGAAACTACATTGATCAACCAAAGCACAGGGAATAAAAATCAAAGAGAAGTAGACCGAATCAGAGACATTAATTACCTGGAGGATCGGAGAAAATCAGAAAGCAGGGCGATCAAATACGGGATTGGGAAGCGAGCGATTAGGGCATAGCGCGGCGGAGAAGACAGATATACGGTGTACGGCACAGACTGAGCACAACGCGATGGGGACTGAGAGAGAACAAGGCTGAGCCCTGAGCTGAGCGGAGGAAATATTTAGAACTCAGTTAACTAGCGACAAAAGGCCCCCACAAAATACACAACATTGGCGAGAAATTGTCCGATATATCACTTTTTAATCACTTTTTAGAGGGGTGTATTGGATTGGGATTTTAAAGCATTTTTTTGCATTCATGAAATCCGAGGGTATTCGATTGGGATTGTTTGAAATCCATTAAAATCTTGAGGTATTCAATTTGGATTTTAAATTATGCTACAAAATCCGGTGGTATTCAATTGGGATTTTAAATTATGTTTTAAAATCCGATGGTATTCAATTGGGATTCTTTAAAATCCATTAAAATCTGATGGTATTCAAATGCTGATGGATTTTTTTGCATTTCATAAAATGATGGATTTTGTAGTATTCTTCAGTGTATTTTAAGTTTTTTGAAATCCCACCAAAATCAATGGGATTTTGAAGCATTGTGCTTAAATCCTATAAACTCTGCGACATTTTATTAAGAATCCGCACAAAATCAAAATCACACACAATCCATTAAAATCCGTAGACTAAAAACAATCCATTAAAATCCCAATCGAATACACCCTCGTTAATTTCATGTGTGCAATATTTGGTTAAGAAATAAAAAAAAATACACGTCTGTTTCTTGCAAGAGTATAACGTTATTAGTTAATTTAGTGTAAAATGCTACTCTATTTCATGTATGTATATGTTTTAGTTCTGAAAATTTCTACAAAATATAATGTTATGTGACGATTTAATGCGAAATGCTACTCAAATAGTGTTTAGAATTTGAAAATTAAAAAATTCTAATTCTAAGAAAGAAAAGATGAATGAATATATGTTTTTTTTTTTGAAAGGAATGAATATATGTTTTAGTTTTATGAATCACAAAATGATTTTTTCAAGAGAAAATGCCAAAATTAACACTTTTTCAGGGGTCAAGTGCCCAAAATGACCGTCTGCGGGAAAGGTGCCCATTTTACTCACTCAAACACGCATCTCACATATGCGTGTGCGTTTTTAAAAAAAATATATAAAGAACACGCATGTGGAGAATGCGCATGCACTATGCACAGTGGTGGTATACGCATTCTCCACATGCGTGAATGTGCTGAGTCAACAACATATACGCATATGGAGAATGCGTATTCTTTGCTTTTTCTTTGTTCACTACACACGCATATGGTGAATGCGTGTTTCAGTGGTTATTTTGGGCATTGTTCCTGCACATGGTCATTTTGGGCAGTGTTTTGTGAAAAGTGATTATAAAAGGCACTCACCCTTTTTTCAATCATATGTAAAGCATACAGTATATATATATACTGATAAAATTAGTTGTGCCAATCGATAATTAGGAGTTAAACATGTGTCGTTATTGTGTTTGTTCTTTATTATTGTGTTCTTCTTTTTTGTTGGGTGCACATTCAGATTGATTGAACCATTGAAAAATTCACCTATAATATGTATAAAGTTTTTTTATTTTTTTTATACATCATGCTCCGATATATGTTAATAGCAAACACTTATTAATTTATTTTTAAATATTTTTTTAACTAGTTATATATTTAATTAAGAAGTTTATATATTTTTTTAACAATCACATAACTTAAGAAATGCATGTTTTTCTTATAAATGACTTATTACATGCATTTGTCATTATTTCTTTTTTTTTAAACAGGGAAACCTCAAATACCGACACTCTCACATGAGAACAATTTTCTAATGAAAATCATATTTTTTTTATTAAAATAATCAACTTTAACACTCGGATGCAATCTTTGATAAAAGTTAATATACTAATTAAAAATTATAATTTATTAATTTTGAAAAATACGTTTTTAGGTAATTAAATTGTTAATATTGAAACTACACAAAAAATGTGAACATTAAAACCAAAACTAAGAGTTTATTTCTTAATTTCTCTAATTTTTATGTCATAAATATCTATGAATCTATTGATCAATTCATATCGATATCTAAAAGTATAAATAAATATGTAAATTTTCAACAAAAACTTTATGTTACATTTTTAAAATTATTGAAAAACAAATAAAAGATGTAATATTTGTAAGAGTCCAAGTCACATCCATGTCTACAACTCCAAGCTGTTTAGTTTGAATTTAACTAATTTCAACAGAATGGCCGATAAGCTCTCCATTTGAAATAATCTCTCCAGTTTTCACTTATCTTTCTCAACAACACTAGACACACGTAAATAACTCTACTCCATGCAGTCCAAACACTAGTCATATGCTAAACCTCTGCACAAGAACAAACAAATGTGTAAAAACAGGGCTAGCCGTGTCACATTTGATGCAGTTCTGGTCACCATTCTTGTGCTACTGGTTCCGAAAGTTGTAAGTGATGATGCAGATCCAATCCCTTCAGATAAATCCCAAGTTTCAGCTTGGTTTGACAGAAATGTTGCCCCGGCCAGTGGGCGTGAGGGGCTGGATCCGGCCTTAGCCAGGGCGGAATCAAAGCCGCCAAGAATCATCTCTGTCAGGCAAGACGGAAGTGGGGATTTTGAGACAATCAGTGGAGCTATCAGGAGTGTTCCGAGATGTAATAAGTATCGTGTTATTATTTTTATTGGTGGAGGACATTATTTTGAGAAACTGAAAGTTGATCATTACCAAACGTTTGTGACGCTTTATGGAGATCCGAGTGATGTTCCGGTTATATGGTATAATGGGAGTGCTAGGACTTATGGAACTACTAATAGTGGCACATTGACGGTTGAAACTACAGCTGATTATTTCATGGCTGTTAATCTCAGAATCGTCGTAAGTTAAACTGAATTTTTATATATTTATACTATATGTAACGGGCTGTGATTCAAGTGAGAACAGTTTGATTGTGAGAATAATAAGAACAGTTGTTCTTCACTTTTCAAAAAGGGCAGAACAACTGTTTTGCAATTATTTTATTTTTTTAATATTGTATTGTTATGCAATAGTGTTCTCAGTATTTTGACACTAAAACGTGTTCTCCATAAAACGTGACCCGTGTGTAATGCAACTGAATAATTTGTTTGTTAATTTGTGGTATGGATCGGGCAGAACACGACGCCAAGGCCGGATGGGCGACTCCTGGCTCAAGCATTGGCAATGAGAGTGAGTGGCAATAAGGCAGCGTACTACAACGTGAAGATGCACGGATATCAGGACACCTTATGTGACGATAAGGGGTACCATTTTTTCAAGGATTGTCACATTGAAGGAACGGTGGATTTTATATTTGGCAATGCCAAATCTTTGTATTTGAGTACAGAACTACACGTATTGGAGGGGGCGATGCCAGGAGATGTGATAACTGCACACGCGAATGATGATCCGAATGCTGACCTGGGATACTCGTTTGTGCATTGTTCTGTGACAGGGAACACGATGAAGACCTACTTGGGGAGGACTTGGAGGTCACATCCTAAGGTGATTTTTTCGTATACTGAGATGGGGGATGTTGTTCATCCTCGAGGCTGGTCATCCCTAGGCAGACCACAGTATGCTAAGTAAGTTGTTTCTTCTTCTCTTTTTTTTTTTTGGTAAATATTGTTCAGGACAGATAGTATATTTGTGTGTTATTGAATGCAGAACTGCATACTTTGCGGAATTTGAGAACAGAGGGCCTGGAGCCACGCCAGACCAGCGGCCCGGTTTTGTGAAGAGATTATCTGGTGCTGTTGCTAAACAATTCATAACCCTTGCGCATATTAATGCATCTACCTGGCTTCTTCCTCCACCTGTACTGGAAGGAATTGTGGATGATACATGTTCATAAGATTTGTACTCAACTAGTGTTAGTGTTGCATTTGTATCGAACTTTGTTTTTCTATTTGCAATACTCCAAATGTACAAGTGCAACTATTGAAAGATTTTGGTTAGTCTGATCAAGGTTTTCGACGTGCTACTAGTAAATTACCAGCTCATAGTCACTAATGATAGACTTCAAAGTATCCTTATTTATGATTAAGGAGGTGTAAATTGATCGCGTCATTTCTTCTTGATATGGAAGGAATCCTTCTATATTAATTATAAGGAATTCTTCTGAGGCCTGTGACTTTCTTGAATGCAGCAGTTCTGGACGGCGTAGATCTAGGGAAAATTAACCCAACTATATACTCTTTTTTTGTTGTAGAGATGCCATCATTTGATCTGTTGAACTTCAGAAAGCACAGTTGTCATTTGGCTTTCTTAATAATCAGTTCTGTGCAAGAAATATGATATTTCGTTGTCAATGTGCCTCAAAACTCTAGTGGCAGCGAAAATTATGAATGATTAATCCAAGTTGTTTTAGCGTTGAGATTCTTTCAAATCGATGACACGTTTTCTTTAATGAAATCACATCTGAGAGTATAAGTTTCTGGACATAGCTGTAGAACATGGACAATTCGTTGACATTATGTTTTTTAAGAAGTAAAAAGAACAACTAGGCCCTGTTGTCAAATTTTAATCAAATTTCTGTGGGAGATAAATCTGACCCTTATTCTGATTTCTCATAGATTGGATCAAATCGACTTTTTAGATTCCACAATGGCAAATCCAGAAGAAGGCGTTTTCCCGGTGACTTTCACTGGTGACAGTTTACCAGAGGATGTACTCATGGACATTCTATCAAGGCTTGCAGTGAAATGTTTACTCCAACTCAGGACAGTGTCCAAGACTTGGCTTTCTGTGATCACAAATGCTAATTTCATCGACTTGCACCACCGTCGTGCCATCACAAGCCTTGAAAACAAAGACTCTTTCGTCATCAACTGCTTCAACAGAAATGATGACTCCATTTTTCTGCTCCACCTCTATCCTTTTCAAATGGATGTTGGTATCCAGCGTCCTTACTCTCAGCTTCACTTCCGCTTTGTTCCTAAGTTGTTCGTTGCTGGTTCTTGTAATGGCATTATTTGTCTCGTCTCAGATTTCCCTCCGGAGTCTGACAGGGGCTCTCCTATCTACCAAAACAATGATACCTATCTTTGGAACCCTGCAACTAGGCAATCCAAGCTCCTTGTGCAACACAACATACGAGCAACCAAGTGTCTTCGCTCATTGTGCTTCGGGCTTGGTTTTGATCCAATTTCAAATGATTTTAAGGTTGTCAGAATGGTACACCTGGAACACTTCATTGGTGCAGAGGTATATTCTACAAACACCAATGCTTGGCGAGAGCTTGAGCCTAACACCATGAAATTCCCAACATATGACACTTTTGATCTCTGCCTGAATGGATTTATTTACTGCACATGGTCGAGTGGCTTAATGACGTTTGATCTGAATAATGAAGTGTTTGATTATGATATCTACTACCCTGACAATGTGCAAAATTTTGCTGATGAGGAACCAACATATTTTACTGCTCGTGTCACGGAGTTCAAAGATTTTATTGCTGTGATTACCTATAGTGAGAATGACAGCAATGTTTATCATGGCACAATCCGCTTGTGGACCGTGGGAGATGCATGCCTTCCTGATAGAATTAAGGGATCATGGACTCTGATGTTAAGTTTTGAATCATCTGGAATAGATAAGGTTTGTGGCTACTTAAACAGGTTTGATCACATCCTGGTAAGAACCGCTAATCACTTGTTCTTATATGATTCAGACGGAACAGAGGCACAAAATATTCCTGAAATTTATCCCTTTAAAATTTTCAAGTACACGGAGAGCCTAGTTTCAATTCAAGGATCCAAGCAGGTTGAGTGGACTGCTAAAGAAGATGATAATTAGTTTTGAGACAAAAAACTGTTTATTATTATTGTTGTATCTGCCTTTTTCTTCAGTGTTCATATAATTACTTTTGATACAATCCTTTTTTTTCGAAGTTCATGTCAGATGATCTATGGTTTCAGAAACAAATAAAGTTTAGCATTCACTGCATAACTGAAGAAGGCGATTCGAGTGAGCACTTTATATCTGCAGGTCCTGAGCATGTCATTGTACCACCATTGTTTTATAATTTCTACTAGCCCACAGATTTCTTTTTTAATGTTATCTATAAGTAACCAATGGTACGCGAAAAACCTTGGGAACTATCGAAGCTAAATACATCTCCAGTTCTTTGTCATATTATTCTTGTTTTGAATAAACAACAGGAGATGCTGCAATGAACATAAGTTAAACTATACATATATTATACAGAAGGAAACAGAAGATTATAGATACTATTGAGCAAATTGATTATTACTAGGTACGAAAGTGTACTGTCACTAAGAAATCTAGCACCAGAACAAGAATATCCGAATTTGTATAATCTTTTTATCGGTGGAAAAGAGGTAGTCATCTTGGTATAAGTTTAGACATCCACTGCATGAAGTAACTTCCTTAAAATAAATTGGAGGTTACTGATTGATCCCTTAATTAGTTAGCTAGATCGAAGACGATGCATGAGACTAAACTAGTACAGATGACCTATTAGCTATCAGAAGAAGATGAGAAGAAGGTACCAGAACTTGTTTTTGTGCCATGGGATGCTAAAACTCTTTGCTGTTGCAGCCTGCTTCATTTGTTGTGTAGCTGACTCTACAGCCCCTTTACCCCCTTCTCCTGAAGACAAAGGTAAATCATATCTCTCTTGGCCCTTCGACGGATTTTTATCTTTCTTTTTCAGTTTTATGTTTAGCTAAGGATTAACATATTAGTTTTATGTATATTTTTTATTTTTGGCATGCGAACTCATTTTTTAGCTAAGGATTTGAAGGGTTGGAGTTGCTTATTATGGATCCTACCTAGTTCTTGATTTAACTACAGTTTACATCACACAAGGTTTTCTTGCTAACATAATTGCATGTCTGATGGCCAAATGCAGCATGTGAGCTAAATTTGACCCCATTTCCTTACCAGCCAGAGGGTGAATGTATAAACACACCAAAGGAGATCAATGCATGGAACAGCGTGACTACATCCATTTGTTGCAGAAATGCATTGGCAGTTTTTGTGAAGGCATTGGCCTTAAGAGCGAACCTCGGTAAAAATGCAGACTCTCTCTTCCTTCAAAATGACAAGTGGGAGAACTGTAGCGGTCCATTCTTGAGACAATCCTCTGTCTCTATACCTTCTTGTGGCTTCAAAAATCTATACTTCAACAGTACTAAATGTTCTGCAATGTCATATTCTGACATGATAAGCGATGATTTCTTTCACAATGCTTCAGTAAGTTGTTCTCAGTTTGGATATTCATTCGACAGAGATTGCAGCACGTGCACGGATGCTATAACACGTGCCAAAGCTCACTTGTTAAGTAAGTATCAAAAATCTGGAAATGATACAGAGGGAGCTACATGTGGTGTGGCGATATTAATTTCCCTTGCAGCACAGAGAATAAGTGATCCCTTGTATGTCAGTGATCTATTTAGATGTGCATCTGCTCTAAATATATATGGTAAGACCACTTGAACAAATTTAATCTCTCAAGCCATAGAATTTTGAATCAAGTTTTTATAAGCTTGCAATATTTATTGACTCAATTTTAATTTGTCTTCTTACAGATCCAGGTTATATCAAACTCAAATGTAAGTCCAACTCTGTCTGTACATGTTTATCATATAAGATCCTTCAGTTTAAAGTCACAGATTATTTACTAAATCTTGTATAAGTTTGTTCACAGACCGCAGTTTAACACGTTTATATGGCATGTTTAGTTATTGATCAGCACATTTGTCGATGGATTTTATGTATGTCTCAGTTTCTCTGGTGAAAGCTCTCTTGGCTCTTGTCATAGCGGCCATTGTTCTTATCTTGGTCATCGTTCTGATAAAACACGTAATCAAGAACAATAAAAAGGATTACAAACATGTGAAAGCCAAGGAGATTGCAACATGGTCTGGACTCTACAGATTTTCCAAGGCAGAGATTGAGAATGCAATTAACTTTGGCAATGAAAAGAAATGCCTAGGTCGCGGAAGTGCTGGAACTGTTTACAAGGGGATTTTACCAAGTGGACAAGTTGTGGCCATCAAGCATATATACAAGAGCAACAATTCAGACACATTTACGCGTGAAGTAGAAGGTCTTTCAAGAGTTCGACATCCAAATCTTGTTTGTCTTTTTGGCTGCTGCACTGAGGATGGAGAACAGTACCTGGTTTATGAATATTGCTCAAACGGAAACCTGGCTCAACACCTTCTTAGTAAGTCACCTATTCTGCTTACGCGATGAATTGCTGTCTTGCTATTAAATTCGCGTGCTTACTGATTAAATCTTAAATATTCAGGGAAAGATACATTTCTTACATGGGAAAGAAGGGTAAAAATATTGAGGGATTGTTCACTTGGACTAAGATATCTTCATCATTACATCGACGGATGCATTGTTCATAGAGATATCAAGGTATATAGAGAGATCATTCATTTGTTCTAGAATTTTTTTTTATTATTATTAAAAATCTGAAGAATGCCACTGATTGTTTACAGCTGACAAACATCCTATTGACTGAGAACTTGGAACCTAAACTCTCTGATTTCGGGTTGGCAAAAATGTTGGGCATTGAGGAGAGCAAGGTATTCACTGATGTCAGAGGAACCATAGGATATATGGATCCTGAGTACATGAGCAACGCCAAGTTAACTTGTGCCAGTGATATCTATAGTTTCGGCATCGTAGCCCTCCAACTTCTTTCTGGACAAAAAGTCATCGAGCTTGATCTTGATGCAAGAGACCAGCTTACACGAAAGGTAGCCTACCTTAATCCATGTTAATATGAATTTTTTTGATCATTGTTCATAGAAAACATAAAACACTGTTGTAAATGCTTAAGCATTTGATTAGAAGATCGTTCGGGCCAAGTGTCTATTTGTTATCCGTTAATTCAAATGTTTGTGCAGGCGAAGGATGTGAGTATGGGGAAACGGCCATTATCTGAGATCAAAGACCCGAGGCTACAGGGAAATCTCAACAGTGTGGACTACGAATCAATTTTACAAGTCGCGGTACTGTGTGTTGCTAGATCAAGCAAAGGCCGACCTACAATCGATGTCGTTTTTGATGAAATGGATAAAGCCTGGAAAAACACTATCGCAGAAAAGGTAAATTCGTCCGACTTTTAAAAACTGTCTCGAAATATGAATTTCATTTCAAATGACATGATTTGAATTGCCATTCAGATTTATACTAATATCTGAATTTCTGGATTTCAAATGAAATCCAAATCCAAATTCCCAAAAAGGATATTTGATTAAATTCAGGATTTCAAATGAAATATAAGTTTCCAAACAGACTATTACTATTGTACTATTTAAAATGAAAACTTGTAATAGTGGAAAAATTGTACAATTGCATATAAAATTTGAAATTGTTGAACATTGATTACAGAGATCAAAGATGGATCTGAGCGCATCAGCAACTTCCCTGTCGAGATCACTGGACGTGATGCCGGTTTAAGCTGCACTGATATCGTGATGTTCTTGAATTAGAACTACGCATTGTGTTAGAGTGCATATAGTTGTGACATGTGAGTGATCGATTGCATGTATGTGTTTATTAAGTTGATAAGAGGAAATGGACCGTGCTTGTATCAATTTCATTTATTTACATTTACAAACGAGTCATCTATATCAGGATTTTTTCCGTGAGAAGTTATTAAACCAACACCAGCAACTCTAGCAAGTTGCTTTTGGGTGCTAATCAATCTCATACTCACACAAGACGTAGTAACAATTTATATCCATCACTTTATTCGTTCATCTATTAATATTAAAAGTTCTAAACTTTTTGAAAAATTACATATTTATCGACCTTTTTAAATAATTATATGAAAGAACATTTTTCGAGATACATGGTGCATAATACATCCGGAACCGGCCCTCGAGTTTTTGATATCCTAGAAATTTTTTGAATTTTGTGTACCTACTTTTTAAAATCGTAAAGAAAATCTGGCTATCGTGTTGACTTGAATTTAGTCCAACCTCATGATTCTCAACAAACTTCAGCTTCTTCTACGCATATCAAATCATTTTGAAATCTTATTAGGTCTCTTTGAGCACAACCTAAATTAAAAAAATTATGTGGAAGCTTTTGGTTAATGTTTTAGCAACAAAAGAAAATTTGTAACTGCTCATCATCCTCAAACCGTTTAATTTGTCATGATAACATTGAATCTGTAGAGCACGTGGATTTTGAGTGTGACTAGATGAGAGTAGTTTAATTCTCGAGTTTTTTTAACTCTTATTTCTTCTTTGCCAGGTATGTCCTGCAGCAAATCTGCAATGGTTAACTCTCTCATTGTTGTTACTACCCCTAAAGAGAATTTATATCTCATATCTGGATTTTCTTTCATTGCCTAGTCAATTTGGATTTGTCTTTTCTTAATTATTAAATCAGCCTCTTAAGCTTAATCTGAATATTTATCATTGTTAAATTCCTCGTGTTTGGAGTCTCCAAACTATGTCATCAATTATTCATCGCCGTAAATCTCTCACCATGCATTATCGATGAGGTAGTATGCATTATCGATGAGGTAGAATTGTGATGGTGTACTTGACAATATCTTCCTCATACCGCTCAACTCTTGCGGTATACTGCATCTCTTTAGGACTCAGCTGCTGCTATTATAGAAAATTCCAGATTTATAGCGTATATTTCGAATATATGCTTATCTCATGTGTCTCGTTTTTGTAACCGTGCAACTCACTGGATTGCTTAAGAAAAACTTTTATAATTGTCTTTTTTTGGACTAAATATCAACTTCTGATGAAAGTTTTTTATAATTGTCTTTTTTACTGAATTTCAACTTCCCATGACGTGTTTCTTAATGTTGAAAAGTGATGCAGGTTATCTTAATTAATTTATTGTCTTAACCCATCCTACCAAAAAAAAAAAGTTATTTCTGTAAAAAAATTATATACATCAAATAAAAATATATTAAATTACTCATTTTCAAAATGAATAACGACATTTTTGATCAGTGATATTTCAATATAAATATATAAAAATAATCATTGATATATCATATGGTTCCAGTTCGCTAATATATGTATGTTCCCTAGTATATGTATGGAGACCGGTTAAATAACATACTCCCTCTGTTTTGAAATATAAGTCGTTTGACTTTTTGGCACACATTTTTAAGTCCTTTGACCGCATAGTTAAAATCGTTATTTTTAAATTTTTTTTTTTAATAATAGTACATGATTAATATTATAATTTGGAAAATGAAAATTTTAAAAATAATAGTTTTAATTAAGCGGTCAAATGAGTGTGTGCCAAAAACTCAAGAGATCTGTGGGCAGCCGGATGAATATTAAAACAAACTTTTAATACCGGGTACATGTTTGAGGAACCTGGACCCTGATATGCAGTATATATATTTTTGGCCGAACCCAAGCTCCTAGGTGTTGGTCCTTTAAACCCAAAATCCCAGTCGGTAGTGCAATGGAGAGATCTTCAAGTCCCGGGAAGGAAAGAGCGATGGCTGTGTGGAACCCTAGATCGCTCTGGAACAATATGCTTGAAAAACTCACAATCTCTGATGAACAGAATGATAATAATAAATTCAAGGAGAAGATATCCAATTTATACAAACTAGCTGCTTCAACTACTGGAAGACGAAGGAGAAGAAGAAGAAAGACTTATCTTCCTCTTCCTCTGCCTTCTGTTTACACCACTGACTATCGCTTGTACGCATCTCCCTTCTTTTCAATTTACGTGTTTCGAAATTCCTGTGATTTCTTTTATTCTCGAATTAATTGTTTTTGTTAGGTCTTGATGTATGTAATGTAAATTTGGTGTTTACAAGCACACTTTTTGAATTGATACTAGTTAGTTAATTAGCGGAGTAAGAGAGGACTTCCTTTCGTGTAGTTTAGAATGTGGCACAGTGGCAGCTACTTTTGTGTATAACCGAAGAGCCCTAAAAACATTCTCGAACTTTTTAATTGTTGCAAGCATATGCTGAAACTACATATCTTTGATTCCCCCCCCCCCCTCCTGGATTGCTACATTTTGCATTTTGTTGTAGTATGGCAATGGTATCACAATTGTAAGCTTTTGAAAGTAAAATGCGATAGGCACCGAGTTGCTCACCTTCCAAGCGAAACTGCAGCGTCAAAATTTAATGATCAGTTGGTTTCTTTGGTCTTTACTAAGTTAAAGCTACGTCTTCAGCTCAATTTTCTCTGCAAACTGTGGGTGCTTTTGCCATCTATTTGTCTGAATAATTCCTTTTGTCCGCTTTTTGAACTTTAACGTACAATACAGCTAGATCACGCTCCTTCAATCTCATGAATGGACCATTCCATAAACTCATCTCCTTTAGTCTGCAAATCCTCTTCGAGTCTAAATTATGCTGAGGGAAATAATCTGGTTTTAAAGTATTTTTCTGTTGTTGCTCTGGTTCTTGTTGTGCCATTATGTAATATAATTGTTCGAGCTGAGAAATCCATCGTCTTTTGGACAATGAGGACATAAATTCTGCTAAATTCTTCCACTACTTTCTCACCTCAGCAATCTATATTTAAGTAAAATTGGCTGATGGTCTGTGCAAGACATTGTTACCATAATAATTGTCCCAACTCCCAAATCTCCTCGTTTGTTTTGGTTCATTTGCCTTTTAGATGGATCATCAATTCACCATCATGATTATGCGTATACACATAGAGGATTGGAATTTATTTATACGTCGAAAAATAATGTTGTGTTCTGTTGAGAAAATTACTCGACTATAATACTGCTGCAGAAGTTAAATTGTCATTTTTTAATAAAAAGACATGCAGGAGGGGGTGAAATGTGTCAAAAGTTAGATATCATGTTGTGTTAGTTTTCTAGAACGAACCTTAACTTATGAGGTGCAAAATTTTGTTTACTTAAGTAATCATCCAGAGCATTGATCTAAAGGAAGTCTTAAAGAAAGCACAAAGTTTTCATCTATGCATGATTGTCAACTCCTAAAACAGACTGTGAGTACTTTGTCTAGGCCCTAGGAGTTTTTGTCAAGTAAAAAGCTAATTACACATAATACTGTAAATAGATATCAACTTCCCAGTAGTAAACCCTGACAAAAAAAAAACCTCCCAGTAGTAAGTTTCCAGAACAATTTAATGCTTTATTTAAATTCTAAAGTTACTAATTTAATGACATCAATATGTTCACTCTGCATTTTTGTCTAACATGGATCATGGATGATTCTTATGAGCCCCATTTTTGGAAATAGTAAACATGACCTTTCACAACATACTAATATGTCAGTGTAGTACTATATATGACTTTTTTTTTTTAATGTGAGAATGACTTCATAATGGAATGCAATATTTGCTTCGTGAGTTATAAGTAGCCACAAGTACAACTTTCCTCATTAAGATTACCACATGACATGCAGGAAGTTCTTCGAGGGGTCTGGAATTTTTGATGTTTTGGAGGACATTTTGGAGTATATCTTTGTAAACATGCATAGCATCCAAAAGAACTTACAATTTTGGCAATCTAAAGCAGAGGTGAGTTAAGCTTTTCCTCCTAATTGCAGGAAGTGACCCAAGGACAAATTGAGTTTCTAATAAAATATAGTATGTGAATATATGATATGCAGTGTGCTTTTCTATATTTTTCTTAGGGATCACGTGGACAGAAAGTATATTTCATGATTTGTGAGAGAGGACCCCGTGCATTTGTTGATGGCATTATTCAGTTGATACGGGATTGTGTTTCAGAGGGTTCTGGTATGCAGAATCTCTACTATTCTGCCACTAGTCATATATACGACAGGATAGATATCTTAACAAGCTTAAGATTTGCCCTTGCAACATTTTTGGCGCAGGTTTAGTTTCTTTTGCTGTATTATATTTTCACTTATATCTGCTATTAATTAGCTCTAATAAAACTAGTTTCTGGTTTCCGAGGTTATATTGATTTGCTTTTAATCGTTTGTTATGTAGTCCCTAAACTTCTGCAGACAATCTCAGTTTCATGGATTTTCTCAATCCATTAGGATTATGAGTTACGGCTCTGCACAAAAGCAATAACATAGGGTTGAAGTAAATTTAATAGGTTGGTCCATCGGCATGTTTTGTATCTATTAGGTCTAACAAAAAAGAAGCTACATATAAATGCATACAGATGATTTTGCAAGCTGCAGACTATTTTTTATAACATTATATTTTCAGCCTGTCCGTGAAAATTGAGGGTCACTCATGGAGTGGCAAGGCATATATGTGTGTCTGTGTGATTTAACTCCTATGTTCTTTTGAGTTTGCAATTTCTTATTGAAAAGACTACACAAGATATTATATCTAACAGAATCAGGGAAAAATCATGTAAAATATTGGTTTCTCATTATGTGTTTAGAAATTCGTTTTTCTAAATTAGATTGTCAAGGTGTCAGAACTATCTGCCCTTAATGAGTGGTAGTATAGAGATTTGACTATTCTTTAATCTGTGTTTTTGGGATATCTAATTAAGTAATCATTTTTGGATTATTTTAAATTACGGTCCTTACGTTGTGCAGATTTACATAGAAATTGACAAATTTGGGGATGAGTTAGCAAAGGATGCAGAAAAGTCTGGACCTTTGTTATTGTTAACCGTGGATGGTTTATTTTCAAAATTAGAGGCTTCAATAGCTCATCTTTATGCTCCACCACAGGTAGTGAACATATGATATGCTATTTTTTCATATTACATTCAATATTGTTTTTCCCAGTTTTGTACATGATTACCTTTGTAGTCTAAATTCTAAAGAACGTGAAACATCAAATGATGCATTAAGTGGTTAAAACAGTCGATAGTATCGTTTATATAAGATTAACAAACTTCGTTACATACAATTGGTTTCTGCAGAATGGGTCTTCTGTTGATGGAAGTTGTTCGGTTCCCCTAAGGTTTGAGAAACTGTCGGAAGTAATGCAGGAAGGATCTCAGTGGACTGGCAGTGAGATAAAAGATGCCGTCGAATTGATCTATCAGAACCTACACAAATTGGACTCATACTTATCGGTGCTTGTAAGAGCTCTATCTCAGCCTTTTAAGTTTGTTGGCACCAGGACTGTTTCTTTTTGTTATATAAATAAGTTTGCTTGAAGTGCATCTCAGTATTCTAGTATCTGGAACCTGGTACAAAAATCTATTTGATAAGGATATTATAGAATGTAAAGGCCGGTGGCATAGCTTACTGCATCACTGCAAGCATTGTCCTCTGAATAATAAGTTTTGACAATTTTTGTAAACAAACATGTCAAGATAGCATGTTACTTGCTTTCTACATTTACATTTACATGCACACGGATACAATATATTACCATTTATAATCTGTGTCATGAACTTGTATGTGAATTGGTGCTGGTACTTAAAAGTAAAATTTGTTAAATTCTAAAATCTGGGGATACGGATATAGACAAGCAATTCATTTCATTAGTCATGATTTAGTGAGCATTTCAAGTCTATGCTGTAATTTAGATATGACAATCAACAGATTGAATCTGACATAATATTTATAGCATAAAACTCACAGTTTATACATCCACATGTATTGTCAACTGGACATGCTGACACAATAAAAAAATATATGTTAGAGAAAGTTTAAAGTTTGTCCCTATATATTAGGAGGCTAAATTTAAAAATGGAGTACAAACTATGTTGTTCTTTCTTCTCTGGTTGTCTTGTGAGAAAATATATGCTCAAACCATAGCCACCTCTGTTCCTGTTTGAACGTCAATGTAATGGGAAGATTTTACTGCATGCATATGCCAAATTTGGAAATTATAATTGTTTTCTACACTTTTAATTGGAATGTGGACAGAATTCTATCTTTCTCCTTGTGTACTTGTGAAAAGAATTTCGTACCCAGTGCAGCAAACCACATCAGTAGGTCTGGTGAAGGTCCCAATGTACACAACCTTACCCCTGATCTATCAAGGACCACTTCCAGTGCTTATGTAACCCTGTTTACTTTTTAAATTTCACATTCTATCAAAAACTACATGGTTCTATTTATTCTAGCTTTTAAATTTCACATATTCTTTATTTCCTCTAAATTTAGAATGCAACTTTTCTTCTCCGTTCTTTTCACTTTAATGGTAGTTTGTATCATATCCTGTCGGTGTATGCTCATGCAGATTTAATAGAAGCTTACTTTAAACAGTTCGAAAGAATTTGTGTTAAAGTTTAGTGTATTATGTTAGCAAGATAACTGAATACACTCTGAATAACATGCTGTTTAATCTTCTATTTACCATATCGGTTTTTCTATGGTGTGCCCAAGGGCACACACTAAGCACTAAAACTTATAAATTTGGGAGATTTTGATTGGCTTACACTCTTTAATAATGATGGCCCCCCTTGCATTTACAACAACCACACCAATCAAATCCCTCCAATTTTATAAATGTTAGTGCTTAGCATGTGCCCTTGGGCACACACTAGACAAACCCTTACCATATTAACACTAAAATGAAATGCTGTTTTGCTCATATTTGTCATTACATTCTTGGCTGTAAAGTCAAGCAGGAGGGTGTGACTTTTGTGCTTTCAAATTTGCATTGTGTACTTAAACTGTGACTCATTGACACACTTCACTGATGGTCTTTCCGATTTCAACTTACGTGCGGGCTGTTACTAGTTGGAAAAAGATCGTCACATTCTTGGTCATGGATCAACGATTTTCCAACAGTGATTTATGGGCATACATTATGAATGCGAAATCCTGTTTGATTTGAATGAAGTATGAAAGTAATGTTTAGTAGTTGAACTTTACACTGAATAGTTAATTTGTGAAGTTGCTAATTTAGGAATGCACAAACTTTTCACCAAAGTTATGGGTTGTCTTGATGAAACTAAGCCTTCTCGGGATTCTCGAGTTCCCACTCTTATCTAGTCTTTCTTTCTCACACAGAGATACAGTGACAGAGACATTTAATTTCTATGTGGCCCTATCTGTTTGATTTCGGCTGCTAAAGTTAATGAGTTTTAGACATTTGACTTCCATTTGCACTAAAGTTTTGTATATGCTAACTTGCCTTTTTTAGAGATATAGTGACATGGCTACTTCTCATTGAATAATTCATTTCAAACTACAGTTTGTGAATATCTTGCCCAGTTTTTGGTCACTCCAGTTCTGTGCATCTCTTCATTGAATTATTGACTATCTACTGTCACCTATGTTTAGGTGTCAGAACATCAAAAACCGAGAAAAGTAACACTGTACTGGATGAGATATGCATGTGGCATTTTAGGCATCTCAGTCTGTTCCGCTTGGCTTCTACGACATAGCAAATTGACGGGGAGTCATGATATTGAGCATTGGATTCGTGAGGCCAAGGATTCAACTGTTAGCTTTTTTAGTGACCATGTTGAAAAGCCGGTTAGATCTGTCAACTTTTTTATTATGATATTTAGCTGTTTCTGCGTATAGTCATGACTCATGAGTATGCTCGAATTTGATTTTCTGTTCTCCACCAGGAATGTCAATTATAATATGTTATTATAGAATGTATTCTGGATGGTGCTATATATATGTAGGGGAAAATTCAAAATTTACTTTAAGTACATAAAAGCCCCCCCCCCCCCCCCCCGCGCTCAGATGTCGTCACATGCATGCTTAACTATATACAAGGCACACTAAAATAAGTTGATGATAAATAGTCATAGAATTTACTCTAATGGTGCTTCTTTACCAGCTTCTTTCCATACGAGATGAGCTTTTTGACACATTTAGAAAGAGACACAAAGGTGTTATGGAGCTTGAGGAGGTGAAGCTAACTACTAACTCTTTGCACAGGTAGGTTATGTTTTTGAGGGGGCACCTCCTCTTTTTTTTTTTTTTATAAATATAATATTTAGTTTTTTCTCCCTGATTCATTGTCCACATAAAAAACAAGATCGTGTCACTGCAGAATGCAAAATGCCATCATGTTTTAAAAAAAATTGGCAGCATATTAATTTTATGTCTCCACGACTCCTTACTTTGTATGTTGTAATGGATCATGCATCTGGATGAGTTTCAAACAGAGTTGGATATCCTTTGCCTATGCCTGTACCATCAATTAGTTGCACCTACACGAAACTGGATTTAATAAATTATGCTATGCTTACACTAATTTCTCAAATTTAAAGCAATGGAGTGGCAATAAATATAGAATGTGTTAGTAATAATGATGATAAAATAGTTAAAGTCAAATTAAACTTACTATAAGCATACATAAACGTAAGACCCATCTTTTATAATAATCCCACATCTCAAATCTTATCTTCTTCTAAAACTACCCACATCTCAAAAGTACTAGCAACAGTTCTGAGATGAACAAAAAGGAGGAATAACCGGTCATGAGCCATTCTGTGAATCTTTAGAATAACCGATGTGGAACAGATCTTTCTTGTATCTGTCTTTAATCTTAAACATGTAACTTAAAGTCGAGGGTTCAACCCTCCGTCAAAGAACAAATGAGAGTTTGCTAGTTTGGGACAGGGCTTTAGTACCTGTTAGCGCACAGCTATGCAATAGGAAGGGAAGAGTCTAAATCGAACCCCTTTATTGTTTTCTTATAATCAAAGCATGCTGCTGTACAAGGAGATTAGACTGTCGGATAAGACTAAGCAGCTTCCTATTGTTCGAGTCCACCCTTGGCCTATTAGAATCATGATTAAGCAAGTGTGCGAGATTGTATAAAGTTCTGTAAATGACAATTGTTTGATTATATATAAACATAAATATTCAAAAGACTAGTTAATGACTAGTGAGGACTGGTTTAGGACTGATTGAAGGACCTGTCTTTTGAGGACTGGTTCAGGACCGGTCAGGTATTGTTGACCAGTCCCTTGACCGAACTGAAGAAAACTAAGTCCGAATAACTTTGTTTTTATCAGCTTCATTTCTATATGTGGGGAATTGAGATACTTATTTGGAAATTAAATGTAACTGAGCTCTGAAAGTAAAATAAATAAACACAACGTATAATATTTATGAATAAGAATGCAAAAATCAATATAAACCTAACTTTCCTGACTCCTCACAATTGCAAAACATAAATTTTATCTTGCAAGTAAACAGAAACCTAATAATAAAAATGATAAAATAATTTTTTCCGACATTTATTTGTGTTCCTCGTCATTTTCTTCTTGTGGAGAAAACAAAGTCTCGATACTGTAAATAGGATTATGTGAGAACCATGTATATGAACAAAGGGGAACAAATATTTTTTTTTTCTCTTCTTTAAGAACGCCAATTCAGATGCAAAGAGTAATGAAAAGTGTGTTCATTGTAAAGAATACTCAAACTGATGCTAGGCAACAGAATTTAGCTGTTATGCTTTCCAAGCTAGGTTTATTCTTATTATCTATGCAAATATTGTAATCTCCCACATACCAAATAGCTAAGAACAGCTTTTTAATATGAATATGTTTTGTCTAAATTGGTCACTATGTATTGCAAAATGCATATGGAGTCATCTTTCAAAACATTTTAATGTTCACATTAACATGTCATTTTGTTAATTTTTCCTTCCTTGGCCAAAGTCATATGCCTGGGAATAGAAAGCTTGCTCTAACAGTGTACTTGAGCCAAGAGCAAGAAAAGCTTGTTTTTTTTTACAATGCTTTGCGCACAATGTCAATCCATAGTCCTGCAACAGTGCATGCACTTATTCAAGTAATTAGGACCTTGACGTATATGCATGGCCTGTTTGCAGAATGTTGCTGGCTTTCAGCGAGCAGACTCAAGGTCAAAAGTTTCCAGATAATGCTTCTGATCAAGAATTGCTGGAAATCATGATGGCTAGGTGATAAACCTTTTCTGAGATGTTGCTACGTAATTTAATTTATAGATATATTGGTGTGCATAAGCTTGGGAATTTGTTAACACTGAATTTACTTTCTCATGTCACTTTTGGTTGTGGTTTAATCATCTTCATTCACGTGCTACCTTTGGTGGTATTAATTATAAGAACACGGTTTGAGTGTACTGTATATATCTATTTAGTTTATCTTCTCTAGATATTTTCTTGTAGTCTAAAATGTGTTACTTCATTTATTTTAGTTTGTGTTGTATTCATTTCTTACTTTGGTTTGTCATTTTATCTTGTGTTGTACCTATATGTTATGCATGATTTATTTTTGAAACCTTGCTGAATTTTGGATTAGAATAAAACTCACTTTTGACTTGAATTTACATAATAACAATAATATGAACTTGAAGCTATAGGAATTATAATTAAGTGAAAAGGGAGATTGTAATAACATACTCCCTCTGGTCTCTTTTATAAGTCTGTTTTACTTTGTCACGTATTTCCACAAGCTTTGAATCTATAGAAAAAAAAAATATTTTTAAATTTTCTTTTTCTCAATCATAATTTACGTATTAAACTTTTATTCAGAAAAACAAAATTAAAGAATATTAATTTTAACTATCGAGTCAAGGCTCGTGAAAATATATGAACAAAAGTCAAATGACTTATAAAATGGACCGGAGGGAGTATTTAACACCCGAACCTGTCATGAGCAGAAAAACTTGACAAAGGGTCTGACTTCCCTTGATATTAATGCCTCATAGAAGAGTTGTGGTGTCACCGCTGTGGTGATATAAGCATCAGCATCATCAACTTCCGCAAGAGTCAGCAACATTTTCTATTAATAGTTCATGTAAGTAGTCCCTATCAATGTTGCTGACTGTTGCTGAAGTTGGTTTCAAGTGAAAACTGCAGTTCCTGGTGCATGTAAAGTGTGAAATAACAATATTACCTAATCATTAAGTGCCCAATTATGAGAATGTCTATTTTTTATTGGTCTTTCATGGATATGAGTAGTAAATGATGAAATTGTGCCTTGTTAATTGTATATCGGTTAGTTCGTAAACAACTTTGTCTTAATTTTTTAGCTTTTGAATCTCTATAAAGTTTTATTCTTTTTTTTTTTTATTTTGCTGACTATTTACAAAATATTTCATCCACTCTTAAAATGTGATTACTGTCTGTTGTCACTCTTATCATGCTCTTTTAATGTTATAAATTATATATTATAATTTACTACTTTTAGCCAAAAGCCTTTGCTAATTGTTGTAGCATTTCTAAAACATGTGCTCAATCCATAGTAAGTTCTATAAAGATTCTTCATTGAGTTTTGGTCGTAGTAATAATCACGTATATGGAAATTACTCCACAGTTGACCAAAAATATTTCAAGTGGAGCATTTATCAAGTAAAGTTTTAAAAATTAGCAATTTATGAACACACAATTCAAAATGACTCTTCTCTTATCTGGTTCCACGAAAAATGTATTGCAGCGTTTTCTCCTAGTATATGTTTCTCTCTTCGATAGTCGAGTATTTCTCTCATCATTTTTGTTAATTGTTTTTTCCTTGTATTTTTCTTTTTATATTAAATGATTTGTATTTCCACTGTGGCTGTGTTTTTGTTGAATAAGTGGTCATATGTCGTTTCTTTTTCCTGTGTAAATGGTTTTTTTTACTTAGATATGAAAAGGAGCTTATGCATCCCATTCAGAATCTTCTAAAAGGGGAGCTTGTTCGTGCTATACTTATCCAGGTTTGAATGGTATTGGATTTTGGTCTCTAACTAGTGGTAGTACTTGCATCTGACAATATCTTTTGCCTTGACAGATTCAAAAGCTAAAACTTGATATTGAAACGTAAGTACCTCTGTTATTCTTATTTCTCATTGGTAAGATCAGTTTTGTGATTGATGTTTAAGCTATGCATCCTTTGTGTAAAATATTCACATACTGAACAGGGCGTTGCTAGAATTGGACCAGATACTTAGGGCTAATGAGATAAACTTTGCAGTTCTAGCTGCTTTACCAGCTTTTCTTCTCTCCCTAGCTATCCTTGCTCTGATCCGTGCATGGCTTAAACAGGTAAATACCTATTTTTTGTTCAAGAATGAATCAAGTCAATACTTTAAGCATTAGAATGTAAATGAATAGTTTTAGTATATTAGTATGTACCAGCTTAAAAATCCTGCGATGCACTGGCCATTATATAAAATTAAATACGTATGTGATTAATGATATTTGAATCTGCAAGAGACCAGCCCACAACATAAACCAGGTGTAGGCCCAAATCCAACAAGAGACCACCCCATAACATACAGCAGGAGGTGTAGTCCGAAATCCAACAAGAAGATTAGTTAAATACAACCATAGAATGTGGGGATGAAGGGCAGAATAGTAATATACTAATTAAAGAATAATGTAGAAGCGTTTAGATAAGGGTGTGAGTATGGGGGGAGGATTTTATCAAATGTTTTGTAATCAAACGCTTAGGATTTGTGGGAGTTCGTCGCTTCTCGAAGTGTGGCACTTATCTTTAAATTCAGTCTACCTTTCAGTATTATCAGTAAACTATTGTGTAATTGCGTGTTTGGTGCTAATATTATAGTGTGAGGCTGTGGTTCACTGCAGAATCCTATATAATTGTTTATGGAAAACAATAATATAAAATTATATTTTAATAATGACATTGACGGGATTTGAACTCAAACCCATTAATAGTATCTTAATTTGTCAAATATGGAATATTCTTTGGTATAATATCTAATGGTTGTTATCTATTCAAGCAAGAAGATCCGACTGCCATTGTCAGGGATAACCAAGCTACAAATTATACTTATGTTCAGTTATAATAGTATGTTATAGAATTCTTGGTCTTCGTTAACAAGACAACTTAAAATGAAAATGGAAAAATCTGTTTCTTTTTTTAGTTCCGGGTTTCTTTGCTTACCCCTAGTTTAATGTGCTAGGACATTAAAATGTTATGTTTTCAAGATTTGATATACGATGCCAGAGCCTGGTGAACAGCATCAGAGAGTATAATAGTTATCACAGTGAGCTATAACCTCTTGAAATTTGAAATATTGCAAGTTGATTGATAGTATTTTACCTTGTATCAGTAATGGCAATTATAAAGATGATTACTGTTATCCATCTCATAATTTCCTTATAAAGATTAGTATGGTTTTACTTGTAGTAACAGTCAGAATTTGTTGTTTAAGAGTTTTGCGACATATAAGTCAGTCTAGCGTCTGAAACCTGTATGAATGAAAGACATGCTTACATGGATAGAATTATGCATATTTACAAAAAAAAAAAATTGGCGAAGTAATAGACGAAAGTAAAAGGTAACATATATGTGGGGATAGTATCTGACTATTAAAAAAAAACGAGCATGATTGGATTAGAAGTTATAATAATTTTTGTAAAGATTTGGTATTTAGTAATATTTAAAGGAGAGCAATTGCAATTAATATGGAGATTTAGAAGGTAACAAGTTGAAGCCCAAAGGACTTTGATTTCTTGTTTTACTCGGTTTGTTCCAAAATGACTTCTAGCTTTTGGTTGAACTAGCTAAAAAAGACTATTATTAGGTATTATCTACAGCTTTTGGCTATTCAGAACTAAAAGTTGAAAACTTTGCAAGAGCTGGATAATTTCAAGAGTTTATGTCTTTAAAACTTTAAGTGCATAGAAAGTCAGTGTCACATGAAAGCTGTGCATATAAGTATATGAATGACTAGCCAGCTGCAGGAAAAGGCAAGTTATCATTTAGTATACATACTGCAATTTTAAATTCCTAGTCAGTGGGTACTGTGACCCATAAATTATGTCAAGTCCAAGTCCCAACTCCAGTGCTCAGCAGTAAGGTTGAAGTATGAACATACTAGGCCTAGCCCACTAAAACTAAACTGAGTTCATATTGCAAGTATTTGCAATGCTGAAAGTAGTGATGTCTAAATTGAAAAGACTCAGACTGGATAGGTGACCTTTTTCACATATATACTTTTTTTCCCTCTATTCGAAGATAACGAGTCACCTGATTTAATGAACTTTTCACTTTGATATACTGTTATAATTGTATATTCTGTAAAGCTTGTTTTGTACAACACTGACGCTTATGATTAACAATTTTAAACTGTTCTGTAAGGCAAAATTTTCATTGTAATAAAGGAGTGGCCAAAGTTTTTAACTCACTTTAGTGTCTTGCCCCTTTAGGTATTGCAGATGGCTGAAACTTCATGAGATATATTATATATATGTGTAATATGTATTAGTTATATATAATTTATCGTCAACAACTAGTTGGCTAGCCTGACTTTCGTGATTCGACTCAACTTATTGTCGTATTTACCATAATCCAATATTGTCAGGATACTAGGGCAGAAGGCAGGGGTAGAATCGCTCGACTCCAAAGGAGGCTCCTAATAGTAGAGGTTGAGAAAAGGATTATGGATTTCCAAACTTGCATTGATAAAGGACAGGTAAGAAAACCACATGTACTGTTAATATATGCATGTTACAACTGCAGCAGTAAGTTTACCATTTATTACTCTCTTGGACATTTTATGATTAGTTGCAACTTATTTGTGGCACTTCATATTTCTCTTTCCTTCTGCAATTTATGTTTGTCCTAAAATGTATGATATCATCACAATGTTATTGCTATTTTTACTAATGCACCTTGCTGCTTAGATTATTTTCGCCCTTGTGTTTCTAGACTAGTGCCTTTTTATTCATCTCTTCTGCACTCTTATTGCTCAACCTTATCTTTTCAGGATGAAGATGCTCAATGTACTTATGGATTGCTTTTGTATAGTCTAGATCGCCTATATCGAGCTGTTGAGAGTCATGCAAAGGCAACTGGAGAATGGCAATGGTCAGTTTTTCTTCTTTGGACTGTTAATCCATATTCCTATACCTGTGTTTGTATGTGTGCTAACAGATAACCTATGTAACAGTTTGAGGCAAGATATTACTGACTTGGGTAGACCAGGGCTCCAGACTGCATATAAGCTCGCTATAACTTCACGAATGGATCGGGTATATGATTGCTTGCTCCCTTCACTGAAACGCTATTGATTACAAATCGAGAATTTCCTGAAATGTTTCATGTAGTTGGGGTCTCAGTAGTGCAAGAACTGGAACTGGATAGACCTTTTAAATCCACAACACATCCCATGTTTATGGGAATGTAATCTTACAAATCGTATTAGAATCAAGTCCATTGTAACAAATGGCTGTCAATCCATGTACTGGTTGCATTCATGCAATGGAATATATAAAATAATCTATTCATTGCATTGCATGAATAGATTCCTTTTCTCCAACAGTATTGCAAGTGCTAATCACAAAAGATTGATATAAGGCAATAAGGCATCATTCCTTAATACCAGCTTAACCTGTCTATTTTAATATGTAATTTTCGGAATTTTTTTTTGTTCTTTGAAATTGAGAATAAATCTCACAGATATGAATCAGCATTTAACCGTGATAATTCTTTCATTCAAGAAAGCTTATTATCTAACCGTCGGACATGCAAGATGACCGGGGAAATTTAGACAATAAAACTTTAATGTCCGAAAAGAAAAACCTGTCTTCTTCCAAGAATCCTGAAAATAAAACACGGGAAACAAGAAAAACATAATTCGATGCATATAACAGTTTATATATATTATATATTATAAAAATAAAAAATATATCAATAATTAATTATTAATAAAATCACGTGTATATGCATGTGCTCATCAAAATACTCACATAATTATGAGTTATCATAATTAAGACAATTAAACTCTTAATTAAGGCACAATTAATAAAATATTAAAGCCCTTAATTAAGACACAATTAAGGCCACAAATAAGGCACAATTTACGCCCTCAATTAGGAGGCACAATTAACACCCATAAATAAGGCGCAATTTACGCCCTCAATTATGAGGCACAATTTACGCCCTCAATTAAGGCGTAATTAACTCTTTCCTTTCTGAAACCGTCACCACAACCCTCGGCCACCTCAGCTACAACTGCTACGTTATCTCCCGCACACGATCGTGAAGAGGACGATGACCACCCTACTCAACTTGTTTAACGGGAGCAGGAGCATCAACCGCAACAGCGACATAACCCAATTTCTTCTTGGCAGCTGTAACATCATCGTCATCCTCCTCATCAGATTCATTAGGACCGAAATCAAAAGTCCTGGGCGAGCAAATATACCAAACCAAATATACGAAGGCGGCAGTGAGAGCACTACAACCAACGCCGAAAAGCAGAGTACTAACAATACTCAAAATATCGAGCGTACGATCGAGAATAGAATTGCCGACAGAGGAGTCAAAATTGATCGGGTTGCGAGTTGACTTTTGGGGAGTGGAGATCAGAAAGCCGCGGTTGAGGGAGGCGTCGTCGGCGGAGAAGGTGATGGGTTGACGGAGGGAAGTGGTCTATGAGAAAGTTTTATAATTTTCGGATTTTAAAAATAATGAATAGATAATAAAAATTGTCCCCTTAATACCAGCTTAATCTGTTTATTTAATATGTAATTTATAACTAGGTTATTCTAAACCTCAATCGTCTTTTACATGTCCATTTTGGTTTTCGATGAGTCAAATTGACTAATTTTTGACTAAATATTACAAATTATCTATTCATTATTTTTTAAAATCCGAAAATTACATATTAAAATAGACAGAATATACTTTCTAATGATATAATTTTTATTATTTTTTTCAGTCAAAATATAATCAATTTGACTAGTCAAAAGTCAAAATGGACATATAAAAGGGGACTGAGGGAGTATAATGCATGCCATCATTATTCTAGCGAGGTCTCCTTTATCCCAAAATTGTGCAGGACGCGTATAATTAAACAAGACTTCAATACACCGCTTGTTCAACATCTTTTCGTTGATCCTCCTAATATTTAGAAAATAATTTTATCTTCTCACCTTACGGACGTGAAATCGTCTAGATATGTTCCATCAACTAAATAGTACCATAAATTATAGTTGTTACCATTCAACGTATAATTTATTTCCGAGGAACGACCTTCTAGCACTTCATCAAATAATGGTGACCGATCTAACACACTTGTGTCATTGTTAGATCTAGCAACTCCATAAAATGCATGCCATATCCACAGATCGAATGAGGCTACCACTTAAGTAAGAGTGTTTGAACCCCATTTTGATTTTTGACCACTCAAAAACATCCCTTTCCACACTTTAGGACAATTCTTCCATTGCCAATGCATACAGCCTATACTACCCATCATACCAGGAAAGCACAGGCCTCTCTCATCTTTAATAAACGTCGAACATCATTTGAATTTGGCTTTCACGGATATTCTTTTTCAAATAATAAAATAACATAAGTGATTTTTTTTAAGCATTCAATTACAGTTGACTCCTCAATTCATACATAATCATCATTCATCAACAACATCAACAGACACTTCATATGCCAACATACACATGGCTCAAGTGCATTTTTATAGAGGTGATAAGTCCTTTCTTCCTGGTGCATCAACCCTTTGTTGAAAATAAGGATCGAAATTTGAAAGCGCATCCACAATACGAAGATATACATGTCTTCCCATTCGGAACCTTTTACGAAATGTTTATGGAGTATAGACCGGATTTTCTGCAAAATAATCTTTCATTAGATGTTCATAACCTGCTTCATAGTCTCTGTATATTGTTTCCCAAGATGTTGATAAAGATCCTTCCCTTTGAAATTTGTTAAAGAGATGCAGCCTATATTTCTCATATTTATCATCATCATACTTGAACATCTGCTAAGCAAAATCTTTGTATATATTGAAAATATTGGTCATGTTTGGTGTTTGTTGTTTGCTGTTAACAAGATGTGTGATAGATATGAGTAGCTGATAGTCTTATATAAAACTTTAAACGGATTTATTATGACTAGCTCACAACAGAGACAATCCAAATACTACAAGTCAAACAGTATAATCCAAGCAACACAATCCAAGCACCACAAGCCAAACAGTACAATTCAAACACAACAAACTAGACACTACAATCCCAACACAACAAACCAAACATTACAATCAAAGAAATTCCAACACAATATAAAAAAACATAATTAGAGAAACTAAACTATTTCCTCCTTATTTCTTCGACCAACGATGCATGAACTTCACGCTGAGCTTCAGTCATTTTACTTGTGCCTGTCATAATGATCTTTAAATCCATCTGATTCACATGGTTCTTGTTAAATTCTTCAGATAAAGACAGTTTCCTACATTGAACAACTGTCATATCTTCATTACGTTCAGCATCCACATCTATGACAGTTTTCTTTCCTTTTCCTTTCCTTTTGGCTGTTTTTGTACCTTTAGGACGAACTAGAGATTTCACAACTTTATTGTGATATGGTGTTTCATTATAAGTTGATGACGAATGAGTTTCTTATAGCCACGACGCCTCTTTTAATAAGACCGAGATTACTTTCTTCACAATATTGATGAATTTGTTCCCAAAAAATTCGCCCTTTTGATCAGTACCAATCAGTGATCAATCGTGACATATAACCAAGCACTAATCAAAAGCTTATCTTCTTCTTCTGGTTAAAAAAAAAAAAGAAATAAGCTTATCTTCATCCCATCTCCACTAAAACACTATTTTCTTGTATATCTTCAACTTAAATGCTATTTTCATTTAAATCTGTGACATCTCTACTATCAAAATTAGAAAATTGTGAAAGTGGAGATTTTTGATCATTTCTTGGTGTCGGGTTGTTTCCAAATTAGTGAAGTGGTGTTGGAAAGTTATGACCATATGGAAAAAGATACATTTATGAATTTTGGGTAAATGGAAACAAATTATTTGGAAATGGAAATGAAACATTGGGAGTTTAAGATTTAAAATTTTGTTTTTGTTGCGTTGCAAAGTATGTATTTTCCATATGAGCATTTTGAACAAATGGAAAATAGGGATTTGGATAGTGGAATGGAAAATTGGAATTTGAATTTTGTGAATTTGGAGGTTGAGAATTATTAGGATTCATAATTTCAGAATAGAAAAATTGTTGAAAGAAAAAATTTAAAGAGAGTGAGATAAAAAAAAGATGGACAATACAAATGAAATAAAATATACAAGCTATTTATAACCTACGACTATAACTGATATAAATATGAATGTTACAAAACTGATAAATATTACTTTGAAAGATATGTCTGTTCAGTTGGTCATGCCCTTCAGTTGGTCATGCCCACCAAAGAGGACACTTTCACATTTTTTTTACTTATTTCAACACACAATTTGTGTTGGATAGCGAGTATGAAAGTAAAGTTTTGAGATGAAGCTTAGTTGTGAAGCATGAGATTAGGGTTTTTAATTAAAAAGTGATAACTATTTATATTTTAGAAGGTATAAGTCTATTCTGCCATTTAATTTTTAACACTAACGATGATGATGATGAAGATGGACGGGAGTTGGTCTAACAGTTTCTGACATGCACCGTCCAGACATATAAAGAGTTGGAATATGCAATCAACTAAAATTTAGATATAAATGAAAGTTCAGACATGTAAAGAGTTGGAATATGCAATCAACTAAAATTTGGATATAAATGAAAGTTGAGAGACGCGTTTTGCAAATTTAGTCTTGTAAGATCTATATCTAATTCCTAATCACAAGACAATATACATACGTAGACAATCAGCTAGAAATAAAAGTGTAATCGATCTTAAAGACAAATATCATTCACTTGCTTTGTGATTTATAGCCTCACAGAAAATTGAGTTGAAAAAGCACACAAAGACACAGTGTTGAATTCACACATGCCATAAAATGAAACATATATTATGGATATTGAGAATCTGCAATAAGAGGAAACAGAATGCAGTTGTATTCTAAGTTGAACTACGTTTATTAAACGGTAAGAATCTGTAGTTTACAACTCGAGACGACAATATAACGTGTAAATTGTATATAATATGAAATAAATAAACAATGTAATAGGGTCGCTTCAAGAACATGTTAAGCTTACAAATTTTGCAGATTTGATTGTGGAACAAAAATGAACTGGTAAGAAAATCAAAGTGACAAAGAAACTGCAACAGCAAGAAATGAGGCAAGGCCAAAGGGGCCGATAGTCGGAGCTCCATTCCCATTGTTGGCAGATTCGGGACTGGCTGCAACACCTGGGCCAAGTGTCACGCCACCTACAGTATAAATTATGAATTGCTTAAGTTAGGGAAAGAGAAACTTGCTAATTAAGCGGTGATTCTGATATATAGTCTCTCAATTGATAACGATACTAATGAAGAAAATGATTAAGGATCTGATATCATTTTGTGTTCATATCAAAATTTATAACAGGCTTGGAGGCCTTTCTCCATGTGCCGATGTTCCAAACAGGCCTTTGTGGTTTATATAGAATGCAAGAATTAAAATGTATACTCTATTCACACTGTAATTTGATAAACACTGATTTTTTCTGAATTGAAACAATTTCTAGTGGGAACATATGAAGTATTTTGCTTTTCGAAAAGAGAATAGCACAAGAGTAAAGTATCATGTACCTGGAGAATATGCAGGTACTCCACTTGATGCTGGAGCTTCTCCTGCACTTGGACTTGGAGCAGCTGAAAGGGCAAAAATTCCGATAATGAGTTCATAATGTCAGATATCATTCTTAAGGATCATGCCTCGTCGTTTACCAATATTTTGTGCCAATTCTAATAAACCTCCCTCTCCGATCCGAATCACCCTTTTTTTATTTTTAAATTCTCTACTCTACTGTCTTTTGCTATTACTCTGTATATAGTGAGTTATATATTTAGATTTCCTAATTAGATTAAAATTTTTTGAGACGCGCATATGTTGCCTTGGGATAAACTCAAAAATAATATTTCAAAAAATAGTCAATGATGACCCTCCATGGATTCCCCTATATAAGCCGCGGCTAAAGTTGCAAAAATCAGAGCTTGAATACCACTTGTAAATAATCCAAGGAACATGACAGGTATAGGAACCACTAAAGGTACTAAAGAAACAAGAACAACAACTACTAATTCATCAGCTAATATATTTCCGAAAAGTCGAAAACTGAGTGATAAAGGTTTTGTGAAAGCAGGACTCAATATTTACCTCTACCCAAGTTTAGCAGCAACTCAGTAGTATATCACACTAGCATTTTTGATATATAAATGAATATTTTCCCCGATCTCAACATATATAAATTAATGAATAGTATTTTCCTAAACTTGACAACTGGATAAATTTCTCTGGTCCTGAGAATATTTGATTTAACAAGGTTAAGCGTGAAATTGTGTTATTTGAAATCTATCACACTAGAATTTTTTATATATAAATGAATAGTATTATTTTCTTAAACTTGACAACTGGATAAATTTCTCTGGTCCCGAGAATATTTGATTTAACAAGGTTAAGCGTGAAATTGTGTTACAAACAAGGTACTAGAGACTAGAGAGTACTAACCTGGGCACGCGGAAAGATCAGGAAGTTGAAGACCACAGGTCTTTGGCAGATCAATTGCCCTGCTGAGATCAATTTGAATGCCGAAAGTGGAAGAAGTATCACCAAGCAACAAGCACAAACATGTTGGTTGGTTTTTCAACAGCCCGGAAAGCTCTGGACAGCAAGCCGGATCAGGCTTGGTTGCATTGCTTCCTTGCTGCACGTATCCTAAACAATCCGACATCCCAAACAATGCTGTTGTGCAATCTGTTTCTCCAACAGGTCCTGCTGCCGGTGCCACGCCAGTCACTGCCATAGGCGACTGCACAGGCATTCCAGCAGGTGCCTGTGCATTCGCGGAGTAGTAACATATCACCATCATTGTTAAGAATAGCATTGCTGCTGAAGCCATTGCACTTGAAAATAAGCTTTGGAATAACTACAGTGGTTTAGTTGCCAAAGGGTTACAGAGGAGTATTAAATTTGTAATAGAGGATGGAGATGCAGTTGATGATATTTATGAGAATGAGGTGTTGTGATGTTTTTAGGTCAGCACTGTCTGCATACATGTAAGGGATCAGTTTCGTCGAGACACGTCTCTGACATACTTTCCGCGCTTATTAATCATAAAAAGAGAAAATCACAACAATATTGTTTTAATCGTCAGAAACTAAAATAGACATCAAAACACGCGTTGAAAGACAAAATCACAAAAATATAGAGTAATATATTTGTATGATCGGTATTAAATATGTTGCAACAATCATCGGACGTATGTGACGGGTCGATGACATCTGTAACATGGGGTGGGAAAATTAAAGGTAATTCCGAAACTTTAGGCAGGCCAGAATAAATGATGCCCTTGTTCCAACTACTACCAGACCCTCATAAATTTTGACATCCTGGATATATGCGAGCTCTTCAAACAACAAATTCTCTTTTTTATCTTTCTTTCCCACTTGCACTCACACTCCAACTGCAACATTCCGTCACGCCCCTTTATAAACACCGTCTCTTTTTTGCCAATATTACTAACACTCAGGACTCAATTATTTGACGGCCTTGAATTCTCTCTCTGTGAGGTCTCTTGTTTCACATTCATTAGTTCACATGTATTGCGCATTTCATTTTAGCTTTCCAAATACAACTATCAAGTAGTTAGAATCTTATACTCTTCGATTACATGATCCGTGTATTTTTATTTTTTTTTCCTTGGTTGAGTAACTTATACGGAGTATATTATTCTATGAAATGCAAAAATCATATAAATCAAACATAAATGACTCAATATAAAAAATGATAGATATCTAAAATCCAGATTTTTAGTCCTGAGTCAAGTCGAGTCGAGTCGAGTCTAGTCGATTCAGAGTTAACTCCGTTACAATCTAACAATTTACGTATTCGTGTACTGCTTCTTCTTTTTTTCGGACTTCTTTTTCTTTTTTAAGTTTCACATCTTCTTCCCCGGTACTCCTATATGTATGAAGCGAAAAACATTGACACAGGACGTCTTTCTACTAAAATCTACATATGGTTAAGAAGAAGAAACAAAGATCAAACCAAACATAGAACAGGGTGTGAGGAGGAATGTACGCAGATCATGTCTCACTCTGAAGAGTAGGGAGGCTGTTTGTGTAAAGACCACCCGCTTAGTGTAATACAAAGTAGTATTGTGTGACACATGGAACTCACCATAATATTCAAAATCTTTTGTCGCTAATGCATTACTGAGCTGAATCTTTCTCATAAAGCATGACGATAAAACACTCATCATCTCTATAAGTTACGAGACCAAGTCTCAACTACTATAATACGCCATCTTCGATCATTCTTATCTAATGTCATATCACCGGTGAGATTCAAGGCTTCCATGTCCAAACTTAACTGCTTGGCCCATCTCTGACGGGGCCGACCTCTCTTTCTCTTGTCCCGAACCGATATGTGTTCGATTCTCCTAACCAGTGCTAAGTTACATTTGCGCCTGACACGTCCATACCAACGTAAACATCCCTCCCTTATTTTCTTAGAGATAGACTTAAAAAACGTCGAAAAGTAACATTTCGTATATAATTTGTCATGGTGTTAGCACAAATCCAACGCAACATACGCATTCTGCTGTTTTTAGCCTACGCTCCTGAGCCACACATAATGACACGTGATTATGATCGAAATACGAATCTCACTTTTATCAACAGACTACACAATCAACCAAAAAGATAAATGGCTAGTTAAATAAATTACCGTCTTAATTTATTTTAATGGTCGTTGTTCATTGCGTGTTCACAGTAGTCGTCGTTGATCATTGCTTATTTGTGAACGCATTAATCTGGACTGTTTTATCTTAGAAACGAAATTGCAAGAAACTTATCAGTAATAGCACATTCAAGTCTTCCTCGAAGAATTTATCGATGGGTTTGACGACTCAGCTACTATTTGATTCTTTTACAATATTGAACAGATAAGATTTTATTATTTTCTTGTTAATTTTTCGGTCTCTGATTTATATGTATATTTTTTGTAAGGGTCTCAGGATTTATATTTTATTATGACCTTCATGATTTGTTTTTCTTGTTCTTGTTAAATCAATATATATAACTGCCCATTTCCTTAAAAAAAAAAAGTCCATTCTTGTGTTGTTTCTTTAATTTCCAACATCATCAAGATGATATTATTTACAAATAAAATGGCCCAAATCAAAAAATCTTACTAATTATCATTTTTAAAGTAAAAATAATTCATGTACATTATATAAATTATCAAGTCGAGTTTGAATTTCGGGACTCAAATTAACTCGAATCGGGTTCGCTCAACAAACTTGTCATTGTTCAAATTTGAATTTGACTTTTTTGTGAACCAAATTGAGTTAAACTTGTCAAATTAGTTAAGTCGTGAACCGATACGAGTTAAGTTAATCGAGTTTGATCTCCAGTAAGAAACAAACATAATTGTGCTTGTTATCTGCCAAATGCCAATAGACACTCATGTGATATCAAGAACCATTGCACAAATTTGCAACTACTCCCTCCGTCCCTTTTTATCTGTCCATTTTGGAAAAAAAACACATACCAAGGAATAATTGATTGTATAAACTTTTTCATTAAATACCTCTAATTAATATCTTGAAAATGGTGGAATACCCATACTTTATGTCTTGAAAACATGAATTCAACCAAGTTTTAAATAAGTCAAGCCTTGAAAATTGAAATTATGGAGATATATTTGAAAAACTATCATTAAATTAGTTTTGAAAGTATAAACGGACAGATAAATATGGACAAATTTTTACTTCCAAAGTGGACAGATAAATAGGGACGGAGGGAGTAATGTTCTGGGTAATGAATAGACAAAAACATGTGACGACATAAACACATTACACATGTAGCTAACTTGATCTGCATTTCTAATTGTAGTTGCTGCCTTGCTGGATATCCTTCAGCATTTAATATGATTCGTTTTATTGGTGAATTTGTAAGATTTCAGACTTTGTGGATTTTAATTATAATTTTGAATTTAGCAAGTAAAAGCAAGTTCTGCAACTGAATTCTCCCGGTCTGCACTGCTGAGTCTGAGAACTAGTTAACTATGTTGTACTAATTCTCAAGAATTTAGTGTGTCAACACAAACAATTCCACCCCACTATGGACAGACTTCTGACGTTTAATCCCACTGACTTTGCACCTCACATAAGTGTGCAAATTGGAGGTCTATCACAATGACATTTATTTTGAGGTTTGAAATGTGTCATTTCACTTAGTAGTGAGTCTGAGATAAGGGAGGGGTAATAAGAGAATACACAGAAGGTAAAAATAAGCTGACACAGTCACATATTTGATCGTGTTCAATATTTAAACTTCAAAAGCAGATCAATATGCATTCAAAACTCAGAAACGGTAGTCTTAGTCTCTCTCTCAGACAAGCTTTTTGACATGCAAAGTAATGCAGTGTAAAAAATCAGTAAAGTATGATGCAGAGGAAACTGGAAAGACTCTGCAAAGTTGATGCACAATGAAACTAAAACTGACCCTCAAAATGCCAATGATATTTCATGGGAATCTGTATAGAGTAAGAACACAAAAATGGCACTGAATCAACAGAACATATCGGGAATAAAAGAGAGCATAATCAACAGAAAATATCAGAAATAAAATAGTATTCATTTGATCCAGTTGAACATATAACCAAAAATGTTCCAACCTACAGAGCTCGCAACGCAATCCCACAAGTGCGAAGGAATTCCTAACCAAAGAACCTAAGCACAAGGTATTGAAATTATATGTGTAAAAGTAAAAAGTGCTTACTTTGTGCAAATCCATTCACATGAAATACTTGCACATTACAGCATGGTCACTACGTCCTCCTAAGGATAATGCACCAATTTGATTTGTCATAAAAACGATCAACAACGACTGCATTTTTCATACCAGAGACTAACCTGCAAAAGGGGACCAAAAATGATGATGATGTTACTAGGATTGAAAAGTAGCTTCAAGCAGTGAAAAGAAAAATGTATAGTGCATTCCTTATAGAGCTGAAAAACTCATATATACTGTACTACTATCCATAAAAGGTGAACTCTTGTCAAAGGATAAAATGACAGATAAATCCTATTTCAGGGAATAGCAAGTCTAAGAATATTAAATTTTAAAACAAAATTTTCGCTGTGCTTTTGGATACTTGGTTTTGCTATATTCCTTTCTGATACTGAAGACAAAAAACCAACTTCATTAAGTACCATCTATGATATCATCATGCATTACCTTTCAAGCTCTCCTTGACTAAATACATGGTAGTATCTGTTGTACACTATAGCACCCTTCTTATCATCTTTCTTGGCCAGACCATTTGCAACAGCACCTACAGAAGCTCCACTCACTTCAGCTCGATGATAAGGCAAGTGCCAAGGAACAAAATATTCCTGATGGCTTTCACTCTTTTCTCCGGCTTCAAAATCCATGAAGTGATCTTTTGCTTCAGAGGCCACTTGCCCGTTTTCTGAACCCTCCATGACAGAAGACGAATCCCTGAACTTATTTAACTTCTCTTTTGAACCATTTTCCTCAGCCTCTGGAATGCTTTCAAGAGTGGAGGATGAAGGACTGCTAACAGCGAAGGGCGAAGAACTGCGGGTCCGTGGACTGCCGGGTCCTATCCACTCATCAACATACTTATCTGTTAGCGGTGTCCATTTGTTAAGAAGTGTTTTGTCCTCTTGCTCCACAGCCCAAACTGTAATTAGAACAAGGCCGCCACATTTGACAACTCGGACTAGTTCGTCTATTGCTTTTTTCCTCCTAATCTCTGTACTCAGATGATGTAAAACAGCAATAGAGATTGCTGCGTCGCCATAACCAGTTCGATAAGGAAGATTTACAGCATCTGCAACCACCACTTCATGCCCTCTATCTGCACATATACCAACAAGTGGAGCACTGATGTCACAGCCTATAAAGAAACTATCCGGAGTAAAGCCCAAATACTTCCCGTTTCCACATCCCGCATCCAGTACGAGAGACCCCGGAGCCAGTGAATTCAAAAAAGTAGCCACTTTTGGCCATTTGGCGAAGCGGGTAGAACTGAAATGTGGAGCAATCGCATCATAGACACGATGCACGTATTTCTTTTCAATTTCTGGAGTGCATTGTACACTTGAGGCTAAACATTCTTTGATGTCAGGGCTCAATGATGCAGACTGTTCATCCCGAGCATCATATTCACCACCAATAACAGATGTACCCAACTTAGAGGAACCACATGTTCTGAAACCACTCATAACTATTTTATTTGGACTTGAAGCACCTTTCAACCACCTGTTGAGATATACAACACCAATGACCATCCCTGTAAGTCATAACAGATATACTTGCAGTCCGTTGGTGCCATGATAACAACTTACAAACTAAAAAGCAATGATAATACAGACAGAATAGGCAAACTAGCAATTCCCATTACAACATCCACATATGATATGGATGATAATTCGATATCGGTAAACCAGAAAATTGACGACTTTCAGGTTCGTGTGATTCGCGCTATTTTGGTATTAGGTTATGCATTATCATATCTGGTGTCTGATTGTGATTTTCTTTATAAATCTGTACCGCAAACCCAAGGTATGATTTTTTTATACTCCAGGGGGTGTTTGGTATGATGTATGAAGGATGGGCATCATGAATCACATTTTATTTTATATTTTCATCTCTATTTACACAATTACATGCAAATGGTTGATACAAAAATAAAACAATGACTCAAAAAATATTTATAACTATTAATTAATATTTAAATTAAATAAATTTATTAATTAAAAATATTTTAAATTAAATATATTCATCACACCATTCAACCAAACACATGGTATCAAATATCATAACTCAACCTAATACTTTACCATCCTAACACACTTCAGATTGAACAATCAAGGAACCATTCATTTTGACATATATGCATAATCTAGTACAAATATATGTATCATGCATGTGTCTTCAATAACTCGGTTCAGCAGGCCACTGCAGTTGTTTTTTTCCCTGAAGAGAGAAGTAAGAGCATCCAGAAACAAAGTAGCTAGTGGGACTTGTCTTGAAGCTATGAAACTTTGGTAAATTACCACCAATTTTGTGCTAGGAGGTCTGCATTATTGCTTAAGTTTTAAATTTGTTTGTACACACCAGTAGATAGATATGAAAATCCAAAGCTTGAATTCATCTATTTCATTTTTTTAACTTATATATCAGCTTATAAAAATAAACCTTTGAGGAATATTCAATTTTTTGTTTTAACTAAAATGGAAAAAGAACACCAGACATTTGATTACATTTTGTTTAAGGTTTATCTAAATAATACTAAAACATTTAATTGATAGGCACCAATTGAAGTGTCATGCATTTCAGAATTAACATAACTTCCAATACAACTGCAAATCACCCCTGATCAATCACTTTCTTTGTCTTGCACTATTCTCTCAGTCATTTCTTATCATTAACCAATTTTTCATGGGGCATGTGTAAAATTATTAATTTAATTGTGTAAAATGTTCTTTTCCATTTGTTTCTAGTAAAAGTTGGATTTTTCATTGGTAGAACTAAGGTGTGTTATATAAAGTAAGCAGTGCAGAAGAAGCTGAACCAAGCAAAAGCCAGTGCAACAAGAAGATACATCGTTTTTCTGCGATCACCCACTCTGGTAATATATTTTGTTACCATTTTTTCATATGCTATATTGCTATGTGCTATAGTCTTAGGCGTAGTCATTGCATCTTACGTAGTCTTATCTTTGTTTTCAAAATAAACAGCTTTAAGGGTTCAAACTTGCGGATAACAAGTGGGCAATTAATTATAACGTCGAAGACATCCTTCGTATTATATTCTACAATCTCTAGGGCTTTAATAAGAAACCAAAAGGCATGTGCAGCAAGATACAAACCAGATTAAATAAGTGAATAAATGACGAGTAGAAGGGAAGCCCCTCCTACAATAAAGAAAAAGAACGGCCTGTTGGCATTTTCTAAAACTTAATTCACATTATCTTTTAACCCAATCAATTGAACAAGCTTGCCTTCCTTAATACTTAACTCCACATTATCATCACCATAACCTGTTATATCCCAGAGGCCAGATTTCAACATGTTCTTAACCAATTAAATTGGATGGGATGGCAACCTTTACTTAGATTTCTAGGTATTCCAAGACACCTTGGGTGAGATAACCTAGGTTGGGACGTAAAGTAAACATCAACGGTCAGCAAATTGAACCAGTAACCTCTCATTTGTGTGGCACTAGGTCAAAGTTGTTTGTTATTTACAAAAAACAGATCTATTCACAGTCAAGGAATTACGTGTTCCAAGATGTTAATTTTTGAGAGGTAAATTTTCCATGGTCATCATGAACATCTTGAGAGCATGTATTTTATATTATAAATTTATAATTAATATAAGACATACTTTATAAGGTAAATAACTAGAATATTACAAAAAGGTTAATAAAGTTAGATTATCTTTATAGAGGGAGCTTTCTGATGTATGTTTCAGAAATTTATGGGAGAGAAGATAAAATACTTTTTGCAGCATATAGACGTTTTTCACAGAAAGTACTTTGACAAGCTCTTATGAGTTTCTAGCTTGAAGAATACTTTTGTGCATATTTTAATAGTTACTTGTATTGGGAGTACACTGGAATGTGATTGCACAATGGGGTGAACTAACACTCGACATAATATGATGAGATTACAGGTATTTAGAAGAAGAGCATATGAAATTAACAGTTGAATAACATTTTCCTAAGCTAATAGAAGTTTCTATTGGAAAATTTATGTTGGAGATCATCTGCACATAGTGATCTGGCCGCATTTACTTAAATGCAACTCTTGTGGAGGTGAAATTGTGACTTTGTGGGCGTATCAAGTTCACCGAGAACATTGCCAAAAAATGCAATCTTACATATAATTCTAAGCAGGGGGAATTAGAGATTCTCAATGCTTGATTCTGGCTCTGACAAGTAAACCATAGTAGGCTCGAATGTGTTGCAGCCCATTTTATCAAACTTTGCTATTATCCAGTCAACTAACAAAATTACAACTCGGAAATTAAAACACGATATTTGACTCTTCCATATATATGATTCTAAAGTGACCCTTTCATGTGGTAATACAAGTTAGAGTTAGAAATGTAAAATATGTCTAGTTAAGTACTGGTTACCTAAACACCAAACTCACAGAGGACTTTTATCAAACAGTTAGCATCATTAACAATTGGATAATCAAAACAACCTTAAAATCGATTTGTGAATATAAAGTGGGCAAGAAAACACTATAGATTCATCCGCACGGTGAATCTAACAGACAAATAAGTATGGTTGTGTTGGACAACAAAGAAGCATCAATAGCAAAAAATAAAGCAATGCTGAAAAACAAAAGGGGGGCATTTCTTACCTCAAGAGAAGAAAGCGCCGAGTGAAATGGGAGATGAAGCAGCAACAAACAACCTTGATTCAGATTACTAGGGCTGACTTCGATTAATTGCAACTGCCAGAGCATTCATTGGCGTTCGCAAACTTATGTAAAAACTCAAATTCGTCAAATTTACGTTTAGATATTTAAACATTAAATATTTTATAATACATTATAAACTTTAAATTTTTTTATTTAAACATTTTAAATATTTTTATTTAAACATTTTAATACATTATAATGCGTCATTTTTAAAATTTTACGTAAAATAATCTTAATTTTAAATTTTTGGAATATTTAATACACATTTAGATATTTAATATTTTGAAAAAATATATTAGATGTCATAAGAATTTCAAATAATATTTAAAGTCATAGAATTAAATGGAGCAAAATATCATTTTTTTTAATATTGAATAATTCAGTTTTTAAATTTTTAAAAGGAAATGATAGTTCGTATTGTGTTTAAATCGAAATAATATATCATTATGATATAATTCAAAGTTTTATTTCCAAAATGTTACATGGAATATTATTTACGATTTAAAATTTTAAGTTATATAAAAATTCAGAAAAAAAATGCTACACTAACATTTTGAATTGGGTTGTCGGCTTGTCGCCCCTAAATGTCACTATTTAACTGGAAAAAACTTCTATAATCAAATTTTGCAAAAATAGTTTAAAATGTCACACGGTTTCTTAATTTTTTAACAAAAACGCAATTTTAGCTTGTGATTTCAACTTTAATTTGTGATTTCAACTAAAAACGCAACTTTTAGTTGTGGTTTCATGAGAAAATCAAAACAGTAACACGAGGTTACATTTTGAAGTGAGAAAAGGCCCCGAATGTCATTATTTTGATACATAATGTCCCATTTGTCACTACATAAAAGAAGACCCCACTATCCTTTAAAACACAACTTAAAATTGCGTTTTTCAATTTCCAATTAACTTGCAGCATGAAGTCACTTTTGAGATTTTTAATTTTGAAAAAAGGTTAAAGACAATACAAACTTACGTTTTGGTTGCTGAAACATGGTTAGAAGTTGTGTTTTTAGATGTAGAACATAACTTTAAATTGCGTTTGGAGTATTGTTAATTAAAGAGAATTTGAAATATTTAGCTGAACAAAAGATGAAGGCACTTGTGTTTTGGTCTTTAACACGTTTTGATCATCAAAACAAAATTTGAAGTTCATTTGAGTATAATTTTATTTTATTATGAAACAACAATCGAATTAGCATTTTAGTAACGCAACTGAACTTGCATTTTGATGTGAGACTCAAGGTCATCTTCCGCGATCGTGACATTGTGGTCCTCATCTCTCCATAAATGACACTCACGACCAACATATAAGGTCCTAATCTCTCCGGTGACACTCAGGATCAACGGTCTTTGAAATGGCAGTCGAAGTCATTTTTCCAAAAATATGACACTAAGACTTATTTATCTTAAAATAATAAATTTTAACGACATTTCTCCTTTCAGCTTTAAAATGATAGGGTGTTGGCCCTCACTATCACTATATACATGATTTATGCTCTAAATATTAGGATCTTGAAAAATGGCCCTCAATACAAATTATTAACGCTACATCGTGTATCATTTTGGATATTCATACAAAACGCTATATCGTCTAGCGTTTTGTTAGGATTAAAAGAACAGAACACTAGGTTATGTAGCGTTCTGTTAGGTTAACGTGTAGCGTTTTGCTAGGGTGAAAACACCAAAACGCTACACAATCTAGCGTTTTTTTTCTTAAATTTAAAACGTTAGATTATTGCGCGTTATGAGGGGCATTTTTTCCAACTATGTTATTCCTGATGTTATTTCCGGAATTTGTGAGAATTGGGGCCATTTTTCAAAATGATGCTAGGTGTCTCATTTTCTAGAACAACACTCATATTTTTCATCACCCAGAGCATCTCCAACCATATAAACCCCTTAGCTAAAAAGTGAGTTGGCATTCCAAATATAAAAAAATTAGCCAATCTCTTGAAAAAACCATACTCCAACCACGTGAACCTGTTGTCTATAATTTTAACCAACCTCTTATGGATGGCTATATTTGTCGAATCTCTACAGGTTTGTAAGAAATCAATAGGATGATTGCACATCATTTATTACCATATTAAACTGATATATTCTATTTTAACAAACTAAAATATTAATAACGTTCTATTTTTAAATTTTAGAGCATCTCCAATGGCGTTGGCTATAATCGTTGGCTATATTGGACCTGTAAGACATTATGTAAAATTTGTTGAATCTGTAAGACATTGTGCTTTAATGGTATTGGCTATATTGGTTGGCTATAATTTAAAAATAGTATGTTATTAATATTCAGATTGTTATAAATAGAATACATCAGTTTAATATGGTAATAAATAATTTGTAATCAGTGGGAAGGATGAAAATAAATTGCGGGAGATGACGTGGAATTCACTACAGATTTGTAGTGGTTCGACAAATATAGTCATCCAAAAGAGGATGATTATAATTATAGACAAGAGGTTCATATGGTTGGAGTGCGTTTTTTGTGGACATTGACTATAATTTTTAATTATGGTAAGTCAACTAGACTTTTAGCTAAGGGCTTTACTTGCCCATTGAAGTACAATGTCTTCCGGTTCCGTACATAAATTGTTACAGTTTCAATTTAGCGAACGATTATAGACAAAACCGTTTGGGATGCTCTTAATCCGTTAAAAAGTAAAAAGCCGGTCTTTTAACCGGATCAAACACACATCCGTGGAAAAATGGGCCTAAATAACACGATTTTGGAGTTTAATGCCCTAAATAACCGATTTTATAAAAGTGGCCCCAAATGACCAGTAGAGACGCTTGGCAGATAGCGTCTTACAAAAGAGGGAACACGTTGCTGCATTTAGCGTTTTAAAGTTTTCCCCACTGTCTAATCTTTCTTTTTTGCTTGCAAATCTTTCTTTTTGCTTGTAAAAACACACAGAATACTTGTGCTCCCCTTCAAATTAATTATAAAATATATATTTGACCCTTTTACATGTTTTTTTAAAAATATATAAAAATATTAGTTAAATTTAATAAAATAAATTAACAATCGTTAACATTTAGGGTTTATATTTGGATTTTAGAATGATTAATTCGTACAGTTTATTAAATTGGTTGACGGTAAAAGGGTTACAACCGTTAATATTTAGGGTTTAGGTTTGGTTTTGGGTTTTAGAAAGATTAATTCGTACTGTATATTAAATTGGCTGACGGTTAGGGTTTAGGATTGAGCGTGTAGGGCCGGCGGCCCTACTCCCTCGAGCCTAAACCCTAATTAAGCGAGACTGAAGGGCCGAAGGCCCTGAAGCCGAGACACCGGCGGAATAAATAAATTTACAACCGTTAACATTTAGGGGCCGTTTGGTTGGGGGTAGTTAACAAAGGGAAAGGGAAACAACCAGTTTCATTCCCTTTGTTGTTGTTTGTTTTACAAAAATCATCATTCCCTTTCCCTTCTTTTAGTTTTAGGTTTACCCCAAATCCCTCGTTATCTATTCCCCACCCTCCCCTAGGTATTTCTTTTCCCTTTCCCGATTCTTATTTTATTATTATTTATAATTTATTTCAGATATCATTAACATCAAAAGTAATATGTAAAATATTTTTGAAAATCAAAAATAAATTTTAATTTAATTTTTATATATTAAAAATAATTTTAATATAAAATTAATAATATTTTTAAATAATTAAATATATCAAATTATGAAATATAAATGAACTATATTATTATATATGTAAATATATTTGAAATTTTTGATATTAAAATATTTGAAAATCAAATATAAGGATAATCATGTAATTTTTCATTCCGTTTCTGGATCAAAACGAAACAGGTAATACAATTCAGCATCATTCTTTTCCTTTCTTTTCATTTCCCTTTCTGGATTCTATTCCGTTTCCCTGAGTCGAACCAAACGGTCCCTTAGGGTTTAGGTTTGGTTTTGGGTTTTAGAAAGATTAATCGGTACTGTATATTAAATTGGCCGACGGTTAGGGTTTAAGATTGAGGGTGTAGGGCCGGCGGCCCTACTCCCTCGAGCCTAAACCCTAATTAAGCGAGGCTGAAGGGCCGAAGGCCCTGAAGCCGAGACGCCGGCAGAATAAATTAATTTACAACCGTTAACATTTAGGGTTTAGGTTTGGTTTTGGGTTTTAGAAAGATTAATTGGTACTGTATATTAAATTGGCCGACGGTTAGGGTTTAGGATTGAGGGTGTAGGGCCGGCGGCCCTACTCCCTCGAGCCTAAACCCTAATTAAGCGAGGCTGAAGGGCCGAAGGCCTTGAAGCCGAGACGCCGGCGGAATAAATTAATTTACGATCATTAACTTTTAGGGTTTAGTTTTGGGTTGCAGAATGATTAATTTGTACTATAAATTAAATTGGCTCTAAACAGTCGAGCCTAAACCCTAATTAATTGGAGTAACTAGTCTAATAAAAACATGAGACCAAGTAATGTTTTTGATGTTGAACGAAAGTTTGTACAAGTTTGAGAAAAGTTTTGAAAACGCTGAACGAAGTGACATTTTAGTGTAAATTTAATAATAAACAAATAGAAACGATAGATGAAACAACGTCTCTTGCTAAACTAAAACAAAGAGAAGTACCGTTTTCCAGTTTCAAAATTAAAAAAAATGAGCTAAACGCTACACGGTGTAGCGTTTTTGTCAGCAGCGTCTCTATTTGTCATTGAGGGCCATTTTTCGGTATTTTGATATTTGGGGCATTTTCACCCCAAATTTGGTTATTTGGCACGTTTTCAGGTCTGCGATACAAGTCTTGGTCACCCATCTCATCTTCTCCTCTACCTACCTCTGTTTGCTACCAACTCCAGTTATTCACCCAAGGTATGACTCATGCTATGTGTTTGTGTAATTGTCCCAAATAAAACTTCACCTACATGTTTGTAATTTCAATACTGCAGCACAACCCATTCATATGTATGTATGCATCTCTTAATCTCTTATCATGATTTTCAAATTTAACTTGATTCTTAAAGATAATATCACACCTTGTGTTGCCTGTGATCTTTGCACACAGTATTGTTGCTTGGATGGTTGTAAATTTTATGTTTTCTTTATTAGGAGGTCATGGCCTGTAAGACTTGTGTTGTTCATAAATTCAATGAGATAAACAAGTAGTAATTGAACATTTGAACTCATAAAAATTAATAAGTGGATACTGTAGTGTACAGGGATGGAGCCAGCTCTTGAGTTCCCAGGGAAAGAATTCTTTTTGGCTACTTTCATGTTAAAGATATATAAGTTTTATGAATAATTTTATGTAAATTTATTAGTTAATAAACTTAAAAACTGTAAAAAATGAATATATTCTGATTTTTATAGTAAAATTCATAAAGTTGAAAAAAACCATCAACACTTTTTCATAATATATTCATAAAAGTAGGTATTTTTGAGGGGGAGAAGTTAAAGTATTCGATTCAATTATTATTTGTACTAAATTTTAAACAAAAATTATAATTTTTATAACTAATTTTATGTAAAATCCGGAGTTTGGGTGGCGGCCAGCCACCTGTACCTCCGTCCTTCTGTCCTTGGCAGTTACATGAGTATATGTAATTACAAATTCATGTTGTGTAATGCACTAGACTTATTTAATACTTAATAATTTTTATATCTACGTTTTATAATTCTTGAGAGTATATAAAATTAAATATAACAATATATTTTTTTGATATTTAAAACCGTTTATATAGTAGCAAGTATTCTTTAGCTAATGCCCACTTTTTGTATGTTTGATTATTGGTTTTAGACAACTTGCTCAAATTATATATTCAGTTGTATGTAATCTCTTTCTTATTTGATGGTTATATTTATGCATAAGTTTAGCTTCTATTAGCCTTTTATTTTGTGTGCACATTAATTGTTCTTCATAGTAAACAACCACACTAGGATACACTGAGATTTTATATGTATACATAATATCACAAGAGTAGGCTATCGTAGAGTGTCTCTAGGCTGGTTGCTGTACGCTAGAAGTGCATTCGCTGCAGGAGGCTGAGCTTAAGTACCACTGCATATTACATGAAAAAGTTTTACATTATCCATTATAGGACATAGTTATACTAGTGTATTTGTATATATAGTATCACAAGACTAGGCTATATACATAGTATCACAAGACTAGACTATCGTAAAGTGTCTTTAGGCTGGTTTTAGTATGCTGGGAGTGCATTTGCTGCAGTAGGCTGAGCTTGAGAATCACTGCCTAATACATGAAAAAGTTTAACATTACCCATTATATGATATACTTATATACTTATACTAGCTTACAACCTATGTGATGCATGGGTCTTTTTTAATTTATTTTATATTTCATATATATAAATATATATTTGTTTATTTTTTTATGATTATTTTATATAACTTTAATAAAATCTAATGTGGAATATATCATCTTTTTTTATAACTAATTATGTCAAAATAAAATATAATAATACTTTCTTTGTATGTTTAGAACTAGTGATGTATGCTTAATATGTGAGACCACTGGAGTGGAAGCATCAATGTCAAACAACCAAATACATGCTCCACCACTTTTGTGAGATAAACTTTTAGGCTTACTATTACCGGTAATTTCTACATGCAAAAATCATAATCAAATTTTTACCGTGTTAGCTACTAATAATAATAATAAAAGACGTGGTATTGATTTGATCTCAAGCGGATTACAAGTTATATGCTTTGTTTCACACGTGTAAACCTATCTAGCTATACTATATTATTCAAACCACACATATGAAAGTTAGGAAGGTTGGTTACATGGAAATGCCAACATCACCAGTGTGAACTCCTGGAAGAAAAACTGCAATAAATTAAAAGTACTGCAACAAAATCTGCAGAAATTCCCCAGATCCTGCATATTGGACTGAAAATTGTTGTAAAAAAATCTGCAGCAAAACCCTCATATTCCCTGTAATCCTGCTACCCTGCTGCATGAATTCTGCAGAAATTGGAGCATTAAAATCTGCATATAATTTCACCAACATCTGCAAAGAATTGAAGCTAATTTTTGAGCATACATACAAGTCTGTGACAAAATATCACTCATATTTATTCTCCTGCAATTTATATTACCATGATAACAGTAATTACCAATTATAGGTGCTTGAATAATATGTTTGGGCTATTGTAATGTTTAGGTATTTTTGAGTGTCTAAACCAAACTCTGCTTATTCCATATCTAAGTATGTTTCTGACTGTGTAGGCTGTACTCTGCTTATTTGTTATCGGTTCAAATTACTTATTTGTTTGGGTATAACCGGACGCATATGCAACTTTTCCTGATTTAAAATCTATTAACTTTTACCTGTATCTCTTCTAAATACCAAAATAATCAGCATGTGTGCTTTAATAACACTTAATATTAATACCAAAGTAGGGCCTTTTGCCTGCACTTAATTTAGATATCTTGTTTAACATATACAAGTCGCACTTTGAATTTTGCAGCTTATTGAACTGGATCAATCTTGCACACACACGCCAAATACTGAGCTACTCTCTCTTGAAAAGAATTCTGGGGATGGCGAAAACAGATGAAGATACAAGCACAGAAACACATTGTGTCGATTTAAAATCAAGTGGTGTTGTTTCGCCAGCAAATTCATATGGAGCTGTTGTTCTTGGTGGCACCTTTGATCGCTTACACGACGGTCACCGCCTCTTTCTCAAGGTCATTATTATCATATATATAACATGTTCTTGTACATATGTGTATGATACATCAACTCTTTCGATTTTTACTCTTGCTAAATTAATGGCTTTTGGGTCTTTCAGTCGGCAGCCCGTCTGGCAAGGGATCGCATCGTTGTTGGAGTTTGTGATGGCCCTATGTTGACCAATAAACAGGTCTCTTTTATACCCAAAGCGTCTCTCTCTCTCTCTCTCCTTTTCTTGTCTTATTAATAATATTATTATACTCAACAAATTTTCAAAGGTTGGACAATCTTATTAGGTAAAACCTTATTGTTGCCTATATCTGGAAACAACATTTTCAATTTATTGATTCTTGATGGTTTTAGTAATGGGGTGGCCAATTCATGTTAGGGAATTCACATTGTTAAATTTCGAAAATTATTATGTATTAATATGATATAGTCATATTTTAAAAATGAAAATATTCCATTTCTTATCTATATAAAAGTTGAATCTGGTTGAGCGGATTCCTTATTAATTTCCCGCAGGAGGGAACTGCAGGTGTTTCGAAGTGGGGTTCTTTTTGTATTGTTAACTTTAAACTAGCAATGATGATGTTTGTATCCTTCTTTGCAGTATTCTAATCTAATTGAGCCTATTGGCAAACGTATGCAAAATGTGAAAGATTTCATTAAGGTACGAAGTCCTTTGAAATTATCTTGTTACATATTTTTCGCAGTGGTCAAATTCTAACTCACTCATGTTATTCTTTGAGTTACAGTCTGTCAAGCCAGAGCTCGTAGTTCAAGTTGAACCTATAACAGATCCATACGGCCCTTCAATTGTTGACGAGAATTTGGATGCAATTGTTGTTAGGTACGCTCATTGCCAAAAAATCACACTTTTATGTTGAATTTGATGTCACCTTCATTAAATGATCTAGAACCCAATTTATTTCAATACATTTTTTGCATAGGAAATGTGTTGATATTTTCGGTTTTTAACGTAATCGTGCTTAGGTTCTTAGATATGTAGTTAAACTATGCTCTTACAGTTGTTTTAATCTTTATGGTAGACCTTCAGAATTTTATTTGTTATTATGATTGTTGAAATCCTGCACCTTAGTTGAAAATGATTTTTTGACTGGTTGTAAATCTTGTTTTGGAATTGTTTTTCCTACAGCAAAGAGACATTACCTGGTGGGTTATCAGTTAATAAAAAGAGAGTTGAGAGGAATCTCTTAGAATTGAAGGTACAGGATCTTAATTCTAATATAAATGTAGAAATTTATCATATATAAAAGGTTATGGAATAAACACTGCTTTCAAACAATTAAATTAGTTGCAAGTAATAGACTCATGAGATCTTCACAGGTTGAAGTTGTAGATCTAATTTCTGATAAATTTGGTGGAGACAAGTTAAGTTCTACTACACTGAGGAGGCTTGATGCTGAGAAAGCTAAGAAACCTCCACAAGAATAACGGAGATATCAAATATGTTCGAACAGCATACTTGAAGCTCAATTGGGGAACTCATGTTTATTCTCCCCTAAAGTTACTGTTTTACACGTTTTGAGAAATTGAAATTTTAGCATTTCTACCACGTACATCTTTCAAAGCTGTTATGTAATAGTTTGAACAATTATCTTAAATGCACATGTCAAGTTTATATTACCAATATTCTGTATCTTGACACTGATGACACTATATCATAGTAATTCATTTTTTTTTTCTTTTTGCATATATGTTGCTAGTACTTCCACTCTTGAGTGATAGGGTGTCATTTTGTGCCGCTGCGTAAATTATTATATCTATTAAATGAGAACAACAAGTTCCAAACGTGGAGTTAATCAACTTTAAAGTAGAATTTTACAATGCGTCTCTGACATCCTGTCCTACGGACCTACACTATCAATCACCTCTACAAGGTCCGTCAATCTTTCCCTATCATATTTATACATGTTGTTGTGTTGGATTGTTGTGCTTATGAATTAATGTGATTGAATAAATGATTTGAGAAGCAGCAAAAGCTTCTGCTTTGGATGCCCAAAAAATTCATAGTACCATGTGTGAATGTTTTTTTGTGTTGACGCATTTAAAGTGGAGAAAGCCTGAGCATTCACAAGTATTTACTGAGAGAATTCAGATACAACGGCAAGGGGATGGCTTCCATTAATTATAACACTTTAATTGCTATTGCTATCTGCCATGCGTTGCTTGATGTCGGGTAAAAGTCTCATCCAATGATAAATATCTCTTGTCTACATTATAATTTTTCTTAAAGCTTTTTATTAGACCTACTATGCAGATTTTCTATTTTGACTTGCATATATTTTAATTTAAAATGTAATTTCTGAATTTGGCAATCAAATCAAACTTTTTTACCTATGTGAACTATTTACTAGTGACTAGGGAGGACAATCTTTTGCGGTTGATTTATAAACAACATGAATACTTGTACTTTTTACAAGTAACAAATGCTGATTCGACTATGTATTGTAGTATATAGAATGTTCTTTGTTGACATGTAGCTGTGGTGTTATTATTTTGTTCTTTTTACGGTTAAAAATATGTTCATAAAGGATCCTACCTGATTGACATTGTGAGGGGACTGAGGTCTGAGTTACTACTTACTGATACACTTATTACCTATTTCTCTGGCCAGTTCATGATTGGATTATTATGAAATAATTGTAACTACTGAAGCTAGAGGTCTCTGTCATATTAGATTTAAAGACAAAAGTTCGGATGTAATCAGTAATGGGGTTGAGTAGGAAAAGAAACCAGATTGATCTGGCGAGAGAAGTTGAAGGCTCAGGTCCCTTGAGAAGTCATGGCTGCAGCTGCTGTTGACCTTTATATCCCTATCCGTGGTTGTCAAAAGTGCCGCTTAAGCGCAGCACATAAGGAAGCGCATGTATTGAGCTTCACTTTTCCGAAGCACAGAGCAAATACAAAAGCCCCACTTCATGAGCGCTTAATGCTAAAGCCCAAAGCGCAAAATGATTTTAAGGTGCAGTAAGATTTTTAAATATAACTTTTAAGGTGCAGTAGGATTTATATTTTCAATTCTATGTGAGTTAAGTTGATCTTTCTAAAAATTATTGTTGATCTCTCTGATGTATTTCTTGTGTTATTGTTTATGTGTATATGTACATCTTTCTAGATATGAAACAACTTTTTATCATGTGGTCTGAAACTATGCAGCGATAACTTTACCTGGTTGGAAGTCTAATATGCAGCAATTTTTATCAGTATGACATGAATTTTGTATTATAATCCAGACTTGTTTTTGTGCTTGGAGGTTTAGTGTCTGCCTGCACATGTTTAGATATACTCAGTGTAGTGTGTTTATAATCTTCTATGGTTTAGAAATGTAATCATTTTGCTTAAAATTCCATGTCCAGTGTTTGCATATTTTTTTCTTCCAATGTAATTCTAAATTTTCTTTAGTTCATTAAAGGAATTTCATCCATTTTTATCTGAATTTGATTGTACAAAATTTGGTATATTACTATTGTGTTTATCATCTGCAATAAAGTTATTGATGGCATCCATCTATTTTATCTTTCTTTCTCCACCATATTTGCATGAAAATATTCTGATGAAGTGCTTACTTTTAGTTCTAGTTAATATCTTTAGATTTTCAGCCAGTTATATTATCTTTAACCGGTTCAAAATGATTGAAATTGACTCGGAAAGTGACACTTATCATGAGTCGGAGTGATTTCACTTCGTATGATTGACACTTATCATGAGTCGGAGTGATGTCACTTCGTATGATTAACCAATAGGCACATCACAGCATTTATATAGAGTGAGTACTGCTGTAGGAGAACACAATAGACTTGCAAATAATATCTCAACTACAGAAGTTTTGCCTACCAGTCTACCACTGAACTGCAAGTCCTTGGGTAAAAAGTGAAATGGATGTAAATACTAGGACCCCCTAAAAAAATGCAATTCATTGGCCTGTCTCTAAGAAATAATCAGGTTGTGTGGCATCCATGAAAAATTTGGGTTACACCAGTAGTATTAGTTATACATAATGTATTAAGATACTACTTTTCTTAAGGTCATGATAATATTAGTGCATGAGCTTGGATATGGATTTTCTGTATTTCCATTCTGAAGTCATTTAATTTTAGACCAGAGCTTGGATATGGATCAGTATTTCTGTATTTCCATTCTGAAGTCATTTAATTTTAAATATCTGTCATCTCTTCTCTTCTCTTTTTTTTTTTTTTTTTTTGTAGAAGTCCTGATCACATAGGCTTGGTCTAGATAACCAAATGAAAGATGGCAAGGCTATAGAGAACGCTATAACCGTTCCAATGACGGTGGGAGATGTGATAGGGCTGGAAACCATCAGGCAGTTGACTTTCATTCAACAACAGGGTTCAAGCTGTAAGAATCCTGGTTAGGCAATGTTTGATACTTCGAACAGGGATGAATTTGGCCCTTTTTATTCAGATATACCCCCACCTGCAGTTTTGATGCCAGTTCCAGGTGCGTGATAAGTTCAGCTGGTTCCAGTACTTTGTTTAATGTAGGGCAGTCTAGCCAAGTGTCTGTTAATATTGATTGTTTTGAAGGGAGACTTAATATGTTTGGTTGTGTGTTCAGCGCAGTCAGACCTTTTGTTCCTGCTACTCTCCTGAAGCGGCAGTACACAATGTATCGAGGCAGGGAGATCCTTCCCTATTTGAAGCCAGCTAGGTATAAATTTGCTGTCTGGTCCCCAATATTGCAGTTACCAAGATCTCGATACACCAGATTATGAAGCCACTGTGAAAGATTACAGGAGTTTGTAGGTAGCGGGGCCAAAACTTAATGCTTGTCTGGTGGAAAGTCACCTTATTGCAAAAGCGAACTGCAGAACTTCGTTATAATGAGGCTGCAAAGTTTATTTTTGTGTGTATATATCCATTGCAAGACAATCATCCTCTATGCTATATTGCAGATGTCCTTCTTTCCCTTATTAAGAGCACTTCTAACTCCGACGCCTTCTGTTAACTCAAGGCCTGTAATGTTTCGCGGAGTTCTGGCGAAGAATGCCTAGGTCAATCCAATACTGGACTGAATCATCAACACATCTTACTGCCATTTAAATTGATGTGAACATCAAATCATGAATATATCTATGCATTTAAATTGATTTTTCGGTATTATGTTATTAAATATTTAGTGATAAATGGTTTCTAAGCTTGGATTAGAGATGACAAGGAGAAAGTAAGAATCCAGAGATTCCAATAAAAATCAGTTCAAATTCTTTTAAATTACTAGTTAGTTATAATTAGTATTCTAAAATTCTTTTTTTTTCTAATTTACCGTTTACACTCTGATTTAACCAAAGATTCTCAATTTATCGGAAATTCTAATATTCTGATTTGACTAAAAATTCTCAATTTGTTGGAAATTTTATGATAAATCCTAAATCGATAAACAGATTATTTTCGATTTCTGATTCTCGATTTTTGCAATGTTGGTTATAACAAGCGAAAACAAACAGTGCCTAAAAGTGGCCTAAAACTGATGAAGATCCATGCAACTAAACATCCGCTTAATACTTCTCGGGAAGCCATTACGTTGCAAATTCCACGCTAACTGAACTCACCAGATTCTTTCTAAATAAACCTCTCCCACTCATCCTTTCTCTCCACACTTAACCCTTAATCTCTCTCTCTCTCTCTCTCTTCTATCCACTCCATCTCTCCTCTCTCTCATGAGAGGATCTTCTTTCCTTTACATCTAATCAGCTTTTAAAAATGCTCTGCTTTTACACTCCTCTGTTTCCTCTGTTTTTCACCTCTGTTTCCAATCCCCTGTAGCTCATCACTTGTTCTTTTGATTGATACTGTGTCTTTGTGTGATTCTTTGTCACAAACACAGTATCAATCCTGTTCTTGATCACTGACCATGTTTTGAGCTCATTTTTACGATGGAGATCGACATGCATGGTGACAAATTTGATGAATGTTGGAAGTTTGATGAGTTTAGTGGAATGTGTGAGGGCATGAGCGATGAAATAGTGGTTGTGAAGAATGAGAGTGGTGTCAAGGTGGAGGAAGTGAATGAGGAGGACGAGGCCAAGCCGATTATGGGGAGTATTGCGGAGAGGAGGGCAGGGTTTGATGCTCCCAAGATTGATGTGGTTCGGTTTAGGGGTGTAGGAAGTCCTGTCTCTTCTCCGAGTGGTCGGTCTCCTTATCTTACTATACCGGCTGGTATAAGTCCTACTGCATTGCTTGATTCTCCTGTCATGCTTCTCAATTCTCAGGTAATGTGCTTTAGTGAGGCACTTTGTTTCTTTGTCTTGCTATAATATCAATCAATTTTGTAGTGTCAATGGAGGTACGTGTGCGTGAGTATTTAAATTTCCGCCTTCACCAAATGAAGTCAATTTTGTAAGTGCATGTTTATCCTATGATCATAGAGTCCATGGATCAAAATGGTCAGGAACTAACTATATGTTGTCTTGTTTTTACTCATTTAAATGTATCGTTATTTAAACATAGTATAACCAGTTAAGCAGAATCCAAAAATATATTCCTTACAATTTGCACATTTACTGAAAATTTTAGTACTTTGAGGATATGGAATTTTAATCACGCTGTAACCACGAGGTTGGTGTACATAGGGCCGAACTCAAGTTTCATTGTTGTTCGTAGATTGATATTCAGTGAACACTGAGGATCGGAAATATTAGAGCAGAGAATATGTCCATTGGCCTAAAGGATTCAATTGTGGTTTTTTATTACTTAAGTTTTCAACTTAAGAGAAAACTTAGTGAAGAGAGTGGAGTCTGGAGATCAGTTGAGATCAACTTTATAAATATAGGGATGTTAGGTTCTAAAATGATGTTTCATCAAAGAGTGAACCATTGATTTCTACCTCCTATAGTAAAAGAAGGGTATATAATTAAAAGATTACCTATAATAACAACTTTAAGTTGCAGTACCACCAAAGTGATACTGTGTTGCAGACAAATTCTTAGGATATAAAAGGAAATCTTTTAATTTATGCGGTAAATGCTCAATGTAATTTACTCAATAAGTATCAAATTAAAGAATATAACTAGTAACTACAACTAGTATCAAATTAAAGCATTTTATCAATAAGGATTATGTATACCTGCTTTTGAGCTTTGAAAGAGGGCGATAAGGGAATGAAGTTTTTCCCTGACAGTTGTGTTGTTTTCAGTTTAGACGCGAAATGAAAATGATAGTAGCCTGGTATACTACTGACACTATCTTTTTAACAGAACTCCCCTTAGGCATGCACTAGTATAATTCTTTGCTTAAGCCTCTCCTTTTATGATGAGATTTTACTAGAATCGACATAGGTTTATAGTGTACCATGTATAATCCTACTTGTCACTTGGTTTGGGGTCCCAGAATATCAGTAAATAGATAGAGTGACTGAGGAATATATATGGCAAATGGCCTGAATGAGGCTGTGGAAAATTGGATAAAAGAAGAATTCACTTGATGACATTCCCTAATGCTGATGTATCACAGTGTTTAGTTCATATTGGGGTTTTATGTACTACGAACTAAATCACTACAATATATCAACCCGTCTCTCATTGTTAAGTCCTTATGTGTTGGAATGATAACTACGTAGCTTTTTATTCATAACTAGCAAGCTAATACCGTCGAGTTGGTCAATTATTGTTTCTGCCTTGTTATAATTATTTCTTAGACGTTTGCATCCTCCACTTTGCTGCAATGAATCCCCAGTAATTTCCTGTTTTTCTTTTAAAAAAAGTAGAAAATTGTCATATCTTATCCTAATTGTTATACATTTGCATAGGCTGCACATTCATCTCCAACTACTGGAACTTACCAGTCACCCTCATTCAATCATGAAAGTATGATGCAGTCAGCCGCTGGTGCTGCAGACACAGACGGGGATTGTGATGTTAGTTCTTCTTTAAGTTACAAGCTTGCAGGGTTGCCATGCGTTTCAGAGCTAGCAGATAAGGTAAATTTTATGTATTTATAATTGTTTCGTCTCAGCTTATTTACCAAGTAATGGTTGTAAATGTATTATCTTGGTTTCAACTTATACAGATATAAAGGTTGCAATTTGCATGGTAGCTTCTCTTCTATTTTCTTACTTGTGATCTATGAATGTGTTGATATGTATATACTAAACATTATATTTGACTACATGTTTCCAAACCATTTTTAACATTTCCTAGGATTTCCAAAAGTAATTAATAGATGTCATCTCCCATGCAGCCACCTATAGATTTTAAGTGCCCAGCAAAGTATCTAAGAGAAACTGCGACAGATAACTGTGCTACAGGCTCAACTGCTTATGCAGTCAATTTATCAGAGGATACCATCTTTAATGTCAGAAGTACTGCATTAAAGCGATCACGCCATACAAATACAGAAAGTGATCAGATGTCTCTATTTTCAGAAACTTCCAATGGAGTTGACACAGAGGTTTCTCGTCTACTTGAAGGACAACAGAAAGAGGCGTATCCTCCCTTGGAAACGCTGAGGACTTCAGAAGATGGATATAATTGGAGAAAGTACGGCCAGAAACAAGTAAAAGGTAGTGAGTATCCTCGAAGTTATTACAAATGTACACAACAAAATTGTCAGGTGAAGAAAAAGGTAGAGCGGTCACTTGATGGGCAGATAACAGAAATAATCTATAAAGGCGCTCATAATCATCCCAAACCCCAGCCTAGTCGTCGAGCAATACTTGGATGCCAATTTTCACCCAGTGAGACCTCAGGGATTGAAAGCACTGCAAGCGGCATCAATGTTGAAGGAGGGGCAGTTTGGAGAAATTTTCAGCTTGGGTTCAAAGATACGAAAGTTGGTACAGATGGTCTTGAAAGGACATCTTCAACATCTGTCCTGACAGAAATATCTGATATTTTATCAAATACTCGAGGAAAATCAATGGGAGCATTTGAATCTTCTGGAACTCCTGAGCTTTCATCCACATTTGCTAGTCATGATGGTGATGATGAAGATGGTGCCACACAGGGAAGCGTATCACTTGAAGAGGATGCTGAGGACGGGGAATCTGAGTCAAAGAGGAGGTACTTCCTCCATGTCCCCTCATATAACTCCCTCTGCAAAAAGATAAATATTACTAGTTAATTTTTTTTCTCCTACTTGGAAAGAAAACAAAATTATACATCTTATTTTTATTGTCAAATGGAAAATGGATGAGTTAAAAATTTAGGGAGTAGAATATAATTGACATTATATAATGAGGATGAAAAGAGAGTTTGATAAATGTATTGGCTACTAATTTAAAGCTGGACCACCCTCGAGGGAAATGTGGATGGGAGTTTATGAATATAGGCACCCACCATAGCAAAACAATAATTTAGCTGCTCATTTCAGAAGGAAAGACAGCTGCATAATTGAAACAAATTTGTCATCGAGGACAACACGTGAACCAAGAATTGTGGTCCAGATTGAAAGTGAAATAGACGTACTTGATGATGGATACAGATGGCGGAAGTATGGACAGAAAGTAGTCAAAGGAAATCCAAATCCTAGGTATGTTGATTAAGTTTCTTATCATGCAGAGTTGGTGCTTTTCTGTGGTTATTAATTATTCATGTAGTGGGTTCAAATGTGAAAACTATGTAGGACAGACAATTCAAATGGACGCTGATATGGACTGCATACCTGAAATTTGTTCCCTCCTTTGCAGGAGCTATTACAAATGCACTAGTGCAGGATGCCCGGTGAGGAAGCACGTGGAAAGAGCATCTCACAATCTAAAATCTGTGATTACAACGTATGAGGGGAAACACACCCATGAAGTTCCTGCTGCCAGAAACAGTAGTCAGGCAAATTCAGTCGCTGCAAGTTTACCTCTAGATCATGTTTCTAATTCTCAGCCTACAGTATCTCTATCTAGAACCACTAATGCCCCAAAGCCTGAACCACCAGTTCCTGATATTGCACTTCATTTTGAAAGAAATCCTGCAGCACGTAATAATTTTATGAGACCCTATGTTGTTGGAAATTTAGGCACAGATATGAAATTTGGAGCTCCTTCTCTTTACCAAGTTAAATTACCACCCCTGCCAAACTCAATGTCTTTTGGTTCATATCTTATGAACCCTGATCACACTGACCCCCCTGCAGCATGTTCCGTCTCCTCAGTATTGCCTGGGTATTCCTTTTCTTTACCAATGACTATCCCTGGGTCAGGAAATATCAATCAAAGTGGTGTAGATTTAAGTTGCAATGGAAAATCAATGGATTCAGTTCATCCTTTCCTAGACGGGCAACTACACCAGAATGATTTGAAATTCGTCGAGCCTAAAGTGGAGAAGGATGATAATCTATATGGAAGCAGCCTGCCTATTTCAGATCAGGCAAATTCAGCATCCTCTTCAATGTTCCATCAAATAAATGGAAAATTTCCATCCTGAGCATATTCGAGTATGAGAAGAAGAATTGAGATCAGTGTTTTTGCTACATTGAAGCAGCCGTACTTGTCATGCATGACTGGTAGTTTGATTCCCTTCCATGCAATTTATCTAACCTCTATTTCTGTACAACTGATAAAAATGCCAGTCCGGATTATACAGCAGTCTGCCCTATATTCAAGAGGTAAAATATACTTCTCCCCGTCTTTTTCATTGTTACCAAGCTACTTTTTTCCCCAAACTTTTCAGCTACTGTTCAAATCACTAAAACTTACTAATAATAATATTTACCCTCTTTCATCCGAATATTGTCAGGAATCCACTATATTTCCTTCAGTTCATCAGTGTGCATGGGATGAAGAAGAATGATCCTGGAGAGTTTGATCATAAAGATGGATTACGTCATGCCTCAGTACCATGTTGGAAATGACAAAGATCTCCTTCGGTTAGTAGTTTTTATATTAGCCTTAAGTGAAACCAGAAAGAAGTGCTATCGGTTTTTGTTTTCTAGGATTAGTAATAAACTTATAGGAGGCATTCCTTTTATAGAGTTCTGAGACTTGTATGAAATTGTTGGAGCTCATGTTGCTTGTGACTGTAGCATCCTCTTTATTCTGATTTTTTGAATTTTAAAGAGAAAGGAGCCTGTTAATTGGTCAACAATTATTCATAAGAAAGGACACACTATTTCCCTTACATATGAAGTAAAAATATGATGTCGAAGGCAAGTAAGGCCATAAAATAGAGTAAAGTGCTTTTTGTTGGCATGTATAGAAGTTGGAATCTTGATGATGAAAACTTTAATTTTTACAAGAGAAATTGTGAGAATTTTTTTGCACTTTATTAAGAACCAAACTGAGTGAAAATCAAGCATTGTGTTTTCGACAAATACAGAGTGTGACTGATCTCGCCAACTAACTTTATGACATAAGAATACAATATTATGTAGGTTTGAACTTGGACAAGCTGCCAAATCTTTAATTGTTGACCGGAAATTGAAGTGTTACTTCTGCAGAATGGTTCTGGCATAATGGCATCGGTGATTACTGCTTTTGCTTATAGGCTAGTTTCAAACAGAAACCGCAATTAAAATGACAAAGAAAACTGATCTCCATCACTCATTTTATCATAACCATAATTTAAATTATGTGGAGTATCAGTCAGATTATTTTCTCATAGTAAACCGCTTTGCCTTGCTTGGGTAATAATATCTACATCTGTGAGTGTCTGGTTAGTTGCATAATAGACACTTGTGGTTTAGTAGTTTGAGCTAATACCCGTAAAACCTAGCAGCTTCAGATTTCATGTATTTCTTCAAATTGCACTGCTTGGCATGTACCAGATGTTTAATTCTCCTTCTTTGTTCAAACAGAAGTTTGTAGCCTGAGTGAAGTTCATAGTGTTAATTTTTGATAAATGTACATGTTCTATTGTTTTAAAATATTTGACTGCCACTTTGCAAGTGTGTTGTTGAGAAATATTCCCTGCGGATCAGGGGTTGTACTACTTAACAAGTGAGTCTAGTGCTAATACAAGAACATAATCAACTGGGTTAAAGCTACAGATTGACACAGATACATGGGTATGATGGATAGATGACTTGAATGTTCCATCAAATAAATGGATTTCCATTTATTTGAAATTGAAATTAGTATTTGTCGCTCCCTCTGTCCCAAATTACATGTTCCTTTCAATTTTCTATAAGTCAAATTGACCAGTCGTTGACTATATTTATTTATTTATTTATTTATTATTTTAGAAAATAGAAAGTTACATTTGAAAATAAAGTAGATGTACTTTCCAATGGTATAATTTTTTTTTCAATTATATAATACATATAAATTTCAGTCATAATATAGTCAATTTGACTAGTGAAAAGTCAAAAGGACATGTATTTTGCGAGCGGCCGAACTTGTTTTGGATTTCCTTCCACCTGCATTTTTACCTAGCCTTTATTCATGTATAATCTCTGTTACTGTTCAAAACAAAAGAACCTAATAAAACTAAATTTTACCTGCATTTTCCTGTGTGCATGTTGCAGAATGGTCTCGGAGAGTCTGGTCTCTATAAATAATATGGATTGCGTGTGCCTTTATACTCTGACTTCAAAAGTGACAGATATCTGAAACTAAGGTGGAATCTGAAACTATTTTATCTAATAGTTATCTAATCTATCAATACATCAATACACAAATAATTATTTATGATCGTTATTGCACGAAACTATATAGTATTTCAAAGATAAACAAAGAAGCACAGAAGACTACAAGTGTATTATTATTATTGGAATCTCCAGTTGTGCCAATTGTTGATTAACCCATCCAACCCAAAAGCAACAGAAACCATTAAAAAAAGGAGTCGATCAAGACAGATGACACAAAACTAGAAGAAAACATAGTGTCATGAAACCAACCACTCAATCAAAAATCCAAACATTACCCAAAAATTAAGACATGGTATTTAACACAAAATTAGTAGTCTCAGTGGCCAAAGCATCCGCTGATGCGTGGCAATACTTAGCTTGTTTGCCTGAAACAATCAACAATCAACATTTACTGGATCTTGTCTTGTGCTTTCCTCTTGAGCAGCTTGGTCGTTTTGCTCTTTGCTTTTGGTCCTTCTTTTGTGTTCCCTCTTCTCCTGATTCTTATTATTTGTATCATTCTTATAACCGTTCTGATTCGTCTTCTTCTGATTCTGATTCTGATTCTGTTCATTTTAGACGCCGCTTCTATCGCAATGATCCTCAGTACTCAGATTGATGTGTATTCTTTTTTAGAATTGTCATGAGTTGACTCTTGTGATCCGTGTAGATTGTACTAACCCTTTTTGTTGATCTGCTCATCTTTTATTGGATTTGGATCATATGTATAGAATTACGGGTACTCCTTTGCAAGATTGTACCTCTTCGTGCCCTTGTTATGGTGATCTACTTGTGTGATTGTTGAGGAGATTAGAAATACAATAACATCTTCATGTTTTGGTACAGTTGTCGTCTTGTCGTGTCTGTAATATTTGCGCGTTTAAATGTAGCTGGCATGTTCTGTTTTTCTTTTGGAGGATTATTGCTGATGTATATGTATGAGATTCGTGATTGTTAGTTTATTGTTGTATCTTCCGAATTAAAACTTGTCAAATATGTTTGAGTCGATGCGTAGCCATTTGACAATCTTTTAAGATTAATTCCCTTGTTATCATCTGAAGTAGTTTTCCAACTGAGAAACAGGATGCTATTAGTTCAATTCTATATGAATGTTAGTGCAGATAGAGTTAGGTTCTTGATTTACCAGAGTGTTATGTTGTGGCTAAGGACGAAAACTATGTTGAAATACATTGGTGAATCCTTTCTCTTTTAATCACTTTGTGAACCCTAACAGTCTAACCCTAACTATGTCTCTGCTCAAATCCCTGAGTATCTTGATTAAAGCCATTTATCTGTTTCTAGTCCATACAGATTTCTGCCATTTGAACATTGTGATCGACCCCCTTGCGCATTTAGCTGTGCTACACCATGGGTTCTAAAAAGCGCATTAAGTGATAGATGGAATTGATGTCTAAAGTGCTTGAATTTTGTACTAAACGGGTGTTTAAGAAATTTTGAAAATTAAGCATTCATTAGAAGAAAAAATGAGTGGTTGAAAAAAATTGACATGTTGATTTTTAATTTTACAATATTAATTTTTTTATAATATGATTATAATTATATTAAAATAATTTAAACAAATATTTTATCAAGAATATTAAAAGTTTAAAATCTTATTACTCCGTACTAAATAATCTTGATTTTAGATATTATAATGTTATGCCTAAATATTTAAATATTATATAATTAGATCGAGCTCAAAAGAGAATCCATCCTTAAAATAGAATCACAGAACGCTTTACGACAGAATCTTAAATTTTAAATAGATTTTTAGGATCTAAATCTAAGTACATGTTTTTTGTATCGTTGTGTGTGTTCAAATTCTTTTTAAAAATATAATAAATTAACACGACACTTTTTACATGTTCAGTTCTCCTGCAGCCTCTTATTAATACTAAAAGGTTCTAAGAGGAACACCTTATATTGTTATTAATCCACTTAATGATTCATTTAAAATTTTGCTTAAGTGTCCACTTAACCGTTGAAGATAAAAAGATTAGAATCACGTGTTCAATTATGTTCATTGTATATCCCGACAAAAAAATTAAAAATAAAATTATGTTCATTGTATACTGAACAAATAAGTATCGTCAGATTTTAATAAAATTATGTTCAATTCTGTAAGGCAACTCATATCTACTTGCATATTTATGATTCCTTTTCTTATTTCAAAACAAATTTTACCTTTCACATGTTTATGATTTTTTTTAATGCAAAAATAAATATTTCCTATTAGTTTTAATTGTAGAAGCATATAAGTCGCACCGTCATAAAATTATTTTTATTTAATATATTTTCCCAAACAACATACTAAACAAAAATACTATTATATACAACATTAAAATTAACAAGCCGAGTTTATGTGAGCAACAAACCCAAAAAAATTTCTTAATCCAAAACAAATTATGCCGTATGTTTATGATTCTTTTTTTTAATTCAAAACAAATTATGTTGACAAATTTTAATTCTAGAACCATATAAATTTTTAGAAAGATAAATAAATCACATTAGATATCATAATCCTAATATAGAATACATATATAAATATAATCTAATAGAAGTTCATGTCACATATATAAAACCCTACTACACTGATACATATCAACAAAAAATTAAGAGAAAGACAGGAAATTATAATAGAAGTTGATATTACATACAAAATTCTACCATACAAATACAAATTAACTAAAAATATTATACATAGCGGAATCTTCGATATTCGAGACAACACCAAAATCTTTCAAATATATAATTGACCAAGATCTTGAACACAAATCACTCCACTTTAGGCTCACTAATTTCTGCTCTCATCTTTGTAAAAATTATTTTGTAAAATTTTGTTAACCTCAAAATATGAATATATCAGAGGGACAAAAAACGAGCATACAATTTCATGAAAAATGTTTTAAAAATACATAAAAGATTAACAAAAAACTGATCGGAATACATGATTTCACCAACAATATAACATAACAATACTACTAAATAAGCACCAAGACAAAGATCAAAATTAAGATATAACCAAAAGCACCAGGCAAGAGGTTAGTAGTGCACAAATAGTTCTACCTTCGAAAATAATACATGATTTTTTTTATTTAATTTAAAATTATGATTTATTATTGATATATAACTTTTTCATCATTTTAAATATATTAAGAATGAAATTTTATAAAATAATTAAAAAGATCTCCTGCATTGCACTTGCTATATAACCTATAAGAGCATCTCCAACCCTGTGCATCTGTTAGCTATATTATCTAGCTGGCATGTTGTATACCTAATAACTCCAAAAATGGGCCACTCCAACGGGCTCATCCGTTAGGTATTTTTTTTACCTACCGCAAAATAAGTACTCTACATTTGCTGAATGAAGGGGCGTCATCTATATTACATCCACGTCAGCTTCCTCACAAACTTATACATAAATTCTTATATTTAATAATTATATTAAGTATATTACTAGTTTAGTTTTATATTTAAATTTTATTTTAAATTTAAATGTGTATTTTAATAAATTTAGTTATTAAGTTAATAAAATTAATATAATTATAACTTTTTGAAGTTATAAGAAAAATATTATATATATATATATATATATATATTTAGATACAATATATATTTCTCATTTTTAAAATTTACATCAATTTTGAGCTATATGAAAATGTATTTTTTATATGAAATTAATTTTATATGTTAACTTATCTAAAAAATAAAAAAGTTTATTTCAAAACAAGAATAAAAAGTGAAAACATATAAGTCGGTCATATAATATTATTTTAATTATCATAATTAAATATATATTTGTATAAAAAAATTAGCGTAAAATTTACACCACGTGTACACACTTGTTGGTACCTAATTTTTAAATTTATAAAATTAAAATAAAATTTTAATTAATTAAATAACATATATTCTTGTAGAAAAGCTTCACTTGATTAAATTCAGAAAATAATTTATTTATTAATTTTATTTACAATACATAACTACTATGTGAAATTTAGCTATTAAAATATGAAAATAGTCAAATAATAGATTTTTAAATGATAATATCATTTCAATTAATTAGAATAAATTCAGAAAATAATTTATTTATAATATTTATATAAAATATTTATTTAACTGTATTTATAAGAAAGTCATTCAAGAAACTTATTCACAATAAGTAATTATTATTTAAAAATATAATTATTAGAATGTGAAAATAACAAACATAACAAAATTTTAAAATACAGTTAACCATTATAGCTAACACCGCTGGGCAAAAAGCTTACAGGTTCAGCAAATTTTTACCTAATCATTTATATTTACACTTTTAGCTAACAGTTATAGCTATCTCTCTTGGAGATGCTCTAAGCTAGTTAAAATATATTATTATTTTTTTAGCAATATTATCATTATTATTGGTGAATTTCCTCCCTATTTCGCTGAGACGGTAAGCGTACTCAAATTACCCGTGAAGCCCTCCTCCTAAAGCTCTCCCTTGTATGCATTTTTTTTTCTAGTTTAATCGATATTTGACGAGACCCCCATTCCCAATTCCCCATAGATCTGAATCTCGATTATGTGATTGCATTACCCGCCTCTGCCTCTGTGTAGATCTCTCCTTGCTTCGTGTTTTATTTTACATACTTACATCCATCCATTTGTAAGTGTGTGTGATCATGGGGTTGGAGTATTCGAACCCCAACAAGATCCTCCTCTGTTTCTTCTTCATTTCTCTGGGTATCACTTGTGTTCTTGCTCAGGTACTCTTTCAATTATTACAATAAGAATAATAATTATTATTTAATGTTTTTGTGAAAATTTAGAACATAATGTATGCGTATAATTGGGATCTGTTGTTGTATTGGATCAGGAGGATGATTCGAATGCTTCTGTGAAAGATCTGGGTTGGGCTTCTGTTAAGGAGAAAGTGCTTGACAGGAGAAGCAAAGTAAGTCAACACACACTTGAGGACTTTACTATGTCAATCTTAATTTCTTGTATCGAATGCGTTTTCTGGGATTATTGAGGCTGCTAGTTATGAGCTTAATTTAAAGCTAGAGTTATAAGTTGTAATTTATTTTAACCCAACTCTTAATTTTACCCAAATTACCTAGCTGCACCCTTTGCGAAAAATTAATGTGGAAGAAATTGAAAGGTAGCCCATTAGGCCAACTGCTTCCGACTTCTACTGGTGGTCTTTTTTCATTTGCTCTCCACCCAACCCTCGAGGATGCTCAATAATAAATGTCAAGCCTAGTCATTACAGAAGATGTGTTTCTTTCAAACATATTACCCTTTGTAAAAGGTTAAAGAAATATGGTTTTTGGGATTCACTCGTTCATGACTAAGACTGCTGTTTTTAATCACTATATACACTTATACTTATTAGGGAAAATGTATAACCGTTTGGTTATTTCTGCCAAATCTCGTCAAAAAAGAATGTTTATTCACACAAGTTTGTTAACTAATATGGGCTTTACATGGTTATCTTTAGTAGATCTACGGCAAATCTCATGAATTGAACTGATGTTTTGTGTAAAATATTCTGGACAGATTGTTCTAAATAATGGAGGTAATACCAAAAGGGGCACAACTGATCTTGAATCAATTGTTACTGATCTCAACTTGGATACGGGTCTTGGTGTATTCGATGCATTCTTTGCAAGCTTGTCAATGATACTTGTCAGTGAGGTTTGTGCTAGTTCTTGGACTATTGAATTTTGGTGGATTGAAAATTATTTTTTGCGTAATGGACTATATGTTATATCTGATTCTCGGCATTTATACTACAAATTGTTTTCCGTCCTAACTTAAAATGTTGGCTGAAGTCCTAAATTAAGTTGTTTAGCTTCTGTGACTAATTTCTTTCCCCCAACTTGCAATTTAAAAAAGTATGCTAGTTCTTGTAATTAAAGCAAATTTTGAGAGATTTCTGCATGATATGAAGCTCATGAAATCTTAAAAATGGAACCAAGCAGGGACATACAACATGCATAAATTGTTAACATGAATACACGTAGTTGTGTTATATACTAATTCTTGTAATTAAAGCAACGTCATGCTAATAAAATCTCAAATAATATCCAGGCTAGGACACCACGACATGCATAATTGTTGAAAAATACACATCTTTGTATAGTATATGCTAGAAAATTGAAATGTGAGCTTAATTCCAATATAGCGCAAACTGCATGATTATTTTTTTTCCGGCAATTGCAATTGCGAAACATTTGTTATTTCTTTTTACATTTTGATTATTATCATATACTTATATGGATGAACTTGTTACTCTTCTTATGCCAACTAGCAAAGTAGCAATCTGTTAGTAGTAAGAACTAGCTTACCATACATATATCTTACATATTAATTCTTTTATACATCAATGGGAATGCAGCTGGTTTTTTGAAGTACATAAAGATTTTGACTGGATTTTAGTGGCGCATTTAAACAATGTCGATATGTGGTGTTCAATTATTATTGATATATCGGGGTCTAATTTGAGATTTTGGTTTGATTTACTTGTAGATTGGAGATGAGACGTTCATAATTGCAGCGCTTATGGCTATGCGTCATCCAAAGTCAATTGTTTTGTCGGGTGCTTTAAGTGCCTTGTATGTGATGACGGTAGGGAAAGTTATTGGATTTTTTATTTATTCATATGATATTGTTGTGATTACTTTATAATGATTTAGCAGGCCATAAATATGGGTTTTTAAATTACATATCATATTTGCATGAAATAGATACTCTCAACCGGGCTTGGCAGAATTGTCCCCAACTTGATATCACGGAAGCACACAAACAGTGCTGCAACAGGCATGTATTAACTTTTATAACAAGGCTAGTGCTCATATTTGTTTAGTATACTTCACTATGGGACATACTATTTTTCATTTTCTTATATATGTAGCCAAGCAACAAGTTAAGTTAGACAACTCATGAAGTAGGATAGAAATCTGTTAATGCTAGACAGAAGTCTACATGTGTGTAACTATTAGGGTGCATTGCATAGACATCATTAATCCACACCAAGAGATCGTGTGGAAACCCTATCACCAGTAAGAGAAGCTGCAAGGGACTCACCTGGTACTAGATCTTAAGTAAAATTATGATGTTGTAATGTTAAATTTTCAGCGTCACAAGGGCAACATTTAGAAGTTCTTTCCCCCTAGAGAGGATGGCACTCCTGTTCAGAAGTTTCTTGTCCTAGCCACTGAAAGAATAAACAAGATTAGAAATTTAAGGGTTTCTTATCATAAGAGTTGTTTTCTTTATTCTTCTTGTTGTCCATATTATGATGACCTTAATTTCTCTACGATTCTGCTGCATCTCAAAATGCCTACAGAAAATTACTAGTGAGACTTGTATCTTTTTCTTTCACTGTACTATTGTCCTGATTTGAATCTTCATAGCAGTAACATCATGCCTGTAAGCTTATCAACATTTCCTTCCAAGTTTGAAGCTGAAGCATATCAATTATCAACATTTCTTTATGATTGCATGTCATCCATACACATAGAGGGTTTTTGGGGTTCCTTAAGGTTAAGTTAGAAAAGTAGAGAACCCAATATGTGGGTAATGCGCCGGATAATGTTAAAACTAACAAATATGCATTACGTTGCCTCGCCTTATTTTCATTATACTCTCCATGCTATATAAGTATTATATATGAACTGAAGGTAAGATGGCCCTAAATGCTCAATAATAGAAAGATAATTATTTTTATATCATAATCAAGCAAAATGATTTTGAGTAACAAGTAATTTATATTAAGATTTGCCAAACATGATCTTAAAATGATTTCTCTTGTTGCCTAGATGTTCATCTGCAAATCACAATAAAAAATAAAAGTTTACTCTTGATATAGTTTTCATTCCACAATTTTATTACTGCAGTTCTTTATGCCTTCTTTGGTTTGCGACTACTTTATATTGCGTGGAGATCAACCGACTCAAAAGCATCCTCAAAAAAGGAAATGGAGGAAGTAAGTTTTTTCATTTTCAAATTTGACCTCTATATTTTTCAGTAATAATTATGTTAAACCTTTGTTTTGCTTTTGAAACCTATTCTGCATATTGAGGTTCATGAGGTTGATTAGGTATATTTGACATGGTTTCATAATTTTTTATGATATATACCTGTCAGTTGTGTAGTGTTTAACTGCTACAAATACAAGATGTTTCTAGAAGTAGAATAAGCTAAGTTGCAGCAGTGACTTTTTATAATCTGAACTTATTTATTCACATTGCCTTTTCTTGAAGTCATGATATTTACTTTATCTTAATAATTGTTTTGTAATGTGCAATCATATTTTATATCGTTTAGCAATAAAATTCCTCTCTGGCTATCATTGGGCCAAATCACCCAATCTAGATTTTAAGGGTATTGCTGAAATACTGAAGTTTAGTTTTAAATGTAAATTAAAATTACAGAAGTTAGGTAATGAAATTGTAAATTTTGCTATCTCTTGTATCTACACTTAATAGGGAAACCTGTAATTTTTGTTGTTACTTATTTGTGTTAGATGGACCCCCTTTGTGAATAAGTAGCGGTCTAATGGCACTCTAGGTGTATTTTCTTTAAATTTGTATTCCTTCGAAATTAGTCCTAACTCAAAGTATTGGTTATTTTCATCTTTTCAGGTAGAAGAAAAGCTTGAGGCTGGGCAAGGAAAAACAACAGTCCGCCGTTTCTTCTCTAGATTTTGTACACCAATATTTTTGGAGGTTTGTTTTGTGTTGCATAAGAAAATGATTCCTTCTGTCTGGATAATTATTAGCATCTTGGTAGTAAAATTCATTATCATTTCTATACAAATGGTATGCATGCATGTAAAAAAATATAAACTATTGCAATTATGACTAGTAGAATTTTGAAGGCACTGCCTTAAAATACTGTAATAATTGTTGCTTTATGATTATTATGAATTTTTTTTGCAGTCATTCATTTTAACATTTCTAGCTGAATGGGGGGATCGTAGCCAGATTGCAACAATTGCTGTAAGATATTAGCTTCTCAGAATCTCTAAAAAGAAATATCTAGTATCTTATATAATCACATTGGTGAAACTGTTCTCAACTGAGGAATTGGTGAGCCGTCTTCATTCACCAAATAATTCTTGATACAAAAAGGGCTGCTAGAAAGGCATTGTTGTTGGATTGTAATTTGTTAAAAGTTGTCCATCAACTTGCCTAGTATATGACCCAAGTCATAACCCCGAAATTACCCAACCTGAGGTATCGACAATTGCACAATAAATGTTTTACTTGGTGAAACGCTGGATTCTTGTAAATTGGTAATGATCTGACCTCCCTTTTGTAAATAACCTGATATTATACAAGCTAAAGAGGCAGAAAGTCTCCATTCGTTCAGAACCCATCTATTCCTTCAGGTGATCCCCTTGTGGTTGCTACTGGCTCCATGATATTCTTCGCCTTATGGTCTATGCTAATGCTACAACATATTGACCAACTACTTCCAGCCTATATATGTTTAATTGTTTATATATTGATTATAGATTCTAAACTTTAATATTTTAATTGCTGATTATATATTTGTATTATTTAAGCTGGTAATTATAGGAATGTAATGTATTTGTAAATTTATATGTTAATGTCAGAAAGATGTAACTGAATAATTTTCATCAGTTCCTGACAGTATATGTTGTTATTATATATTAAATATGAGATAAGTGGGTGTGTTTGTTAATTATATAATACATTGTCAAAGACCTGTTGACTTGGGACAAATTGTCGGATGAACCTGTGATCCCAACAATACTGTGGTGACTTGGTGTCGTTACAACCATGCTTTACTACTGCTGGGCCGATTGCCTGATAGAAACAGGTAAGGAGTATGAATTAGATTTGCAAGGTCGAGGCGGATCATTATTATTAATTATAGAGGTAGAAGTTTGATCTGATGGAGTCTTAACTTTAAGATGGAAAAATAGAGTGCCTACTAGTGATTTTTTTTTTTTTGGCTTAGATTTATAATCATATTGAAGATGAATATATGATACAGATCCACTTGGATATCTTTATATTATGATATAGATTGGTATCTCAATGCTATATTAAGTATCTTAATGGTAAACCAAATGTTTTACAATGCTTTGAATTTGATGGTTCAGCAATCTAAAGGCTTACAGTCCTGATCCATTTTTTTTATCTTTTGTAAGTTTTCAGTTGCTCTTAATATAATGCTGCTCAGAATTGTAAGATTTAATTATATTGTGAATAACAGTTAGCTACTCATAAAAATGCACTTGGAGTTGCTGTTGGAGCTTCTTTGGGGCACACCATCTGTACATCAGTGGCCGTGGTTGGAGGTAGTATGCTTGCATCCAAGATTTCTCAGCGCACAGTTGCAACAGTAGGGGGCTTGCTATTTCTCGGGTTTTCCTTGACATCCTACTTCTATCCTCCCCTATAGCGTAGTATTTGAACTTAGCAAATATGTACTTATCCATATTTTTTGATGTTATTAATCTGTCTTCTAACTGGAAAAAGCACGAAGAAGCAATGACATTGCTATACAAATTTTTATTTTGTATTATAGTGTAGCTAATGTGGAAAGCAGAAGTAATCTGTGACATCGTTGGTATGTGTATGTGCCAGAAAGTAGGGTACTGGACACTTATGAGTCCCGTTTCATTGCTTAAACGGAAAGATGTCATATTCTTTATCTACCACAAGATAATAGATTTTTTTTGCTAAGATGTAATTTTTTTTATCAGGTTCTGCTATTCAAGTCTTTTTGGTACATTATTGTTGATAATTATCATTTTTATTTAGTTTTGACAAGGGGTTTGCTCTTCACAGAGTGCCATGAAGAATATACTCCGACAGTTGAACCTTTTCTTTCCAAAAAGGTAATGGCATAAAAAAATCCAATAAGGGCGACCCTGCTAAAAGAGGATTTTTTTTTTTTGGACTAAAAGAGAGGTCGAAAAGCAAGTAAAAGATGTTGGTTCTAAAACTTGGTAAAAATGAATACCAGACTAAAGTTGAAATGTTTTATTATATACCGTTTAAACAGCTGAGAAGGGTGGTAAAATAGTTCATTATTTCCTATTCAAGTAAACAGCCCCAGACCGTACGTCATGTCTTAAAGTTATATACGAGAAAATAGAATGAAAAGTGAGCAGAAGATGTAATTTATCGTACCTTTGAAAAGGAAACACAAACAATGGCTTAATACCATACTCTAATATCAAGTGGAAAGGAAAATGTACTGTCCTGTTATTAAAACTGTTACCGCTTTTCCATTCTATTTATAGTTCTGGCTTGCTCGTTAGAATTTTCAAGCATGTTTCGCTTGGCCATGATTAGTACCACACTGAAAGGAAATAACATTTCTGGTTTAGATAAAAACCCAGTAATTATCACTAGAATATATCAAGTAACATATAATGCAGATTAAGCACAATTCTTAATCTTACTTTTGCAGGAAAATATGGTTAACAAAAACTATTGAGATAAACCGCACATGGCTTGGCAATATAATTTATAGGGGAAAAACATAGAGGCCCAACCAGATCATTACAAAATATAACATGTCTATATGATGAACTATATATTCATACTTTCCTAAAAGTTCCACCACTCAGCTGCTCCAGGCTTCTTAACAAGAATCTGGTTGTATTCTGGTCTTGCAGTCTGTCAAATGAAAACTAGAGATCAATCCATCACATCTTCACAGTAGTTCAGGTAAGGAATGAAAAAGATTCAAGTAAATCAATACATGCATCCACAAAATTCAACACTTTTTTTATCTGACATATAAAAAACTTCCTCCAATTTCAAAAACAGCAAAATTCAACACAAATTGAAAAAGAAATGACGGTTTTGTCTTGAACAATCTGAAAAGAAGAGATGGGAGTACACAATATCTTGTCTGTCTTGTCAAACGACAGAAACTATGTTTTTTCATTGCAACAAGCCACATTAGACAATTACGCTGCAGCTAGCATAGTAATTAAGCCAACCAGAGCTTCATTTAGGCTACCATAGATGATACTGGAGTAACTTAATTTGACAGTCCTTAAGGCATTTATATAACCGGTTAGAGAGATTAAACTGGACAACTTAATTAATTAACACAAGGGGCTCCAACAAATAGCTTCTATGAACAACCTATTATTTCTATTAAAGACCAGTGTGCTGTCTCCTCGGTTCTTCGTGAGGTACTAAGGTAGGATTAAGGAGTGATAAATTTGATGAACAGAGCAGTGTATAGGAACAACTCTGCCAGATGATGAAATCTTGCCAGGCATATATAAACCTGTTACTGGAGGGGTGGGAGTGCTCAAGGTAGGGACTACAAGAACGGCAATCGTCAAATAATTAAGTAGGCTTACAAGCCTCTATACATAATCGGTTTGGACCTTATGACAAAAAAACAAAAAAAAATGCATAGAAAAAATAGCACAGATGACCTTTCAAACTTTAGACTATGCAGGCAAACACCAACAGATTAACTCATTGCCATCATCCAAGAGTTGTTTAAGCTGTTTGCTTTGATTAAATAAATTTAATTGATAAAATGGGACCAAGGAGAAGAGAAGAACATAAGGAATGTATTACGCCAAAAGAAAAAAAAACTTTGCAGATCATCATTTTTCTAACACTAAACTTAAACATGATTGATGGCAAATATAAGAGCTAGGAGTTTTTTAAGCTGATTAGAATAAAGTGGAAAGTAGGCCAAAACAAACTAACAAGTAAGGGAGATAGTAAGGAAGACAGCAAACACTCATCACTAAATGCAATTGAAGGGTACACCAGCTACATAAAATTGTTTTAGCTGAGAAGAAGAATGAAGTCATTATTAATATAATATCTGGGTGTGCATGTAATATTAATGTGTCTTGGTAAAATAAGAATAAAAGTGTGTGAAAGTATGATGTAATAATTGTATGAGTGTGAAAGTATGTAATGATAATTGTAAGTGGAGAATCTTATCTATTATGATAAGATATCCATACACATGTCATTACCTTATTGGTGTGCTAGATTTCACCCTATCAAGTTGTCCCTTCCAGGACCACTATAAATAGGGATCCGTTGTAAGTGTTAGGGGCATCCTAGCCTTGGCACATTTCCTAAGTAATAAACTTGTGTGCTCTTGTTTGTCTTCATTTCTATATCCTTTCCATATTCTAGTCTCCTTGTACCTCTCTCCGTGAGTTGTAAACTTGGTATAAGAGCCAGGTCAGCTTAAAACCCCTTCCCTTATTTCTCTTGATGAATTGGTGGTGTTAAGGTAGCCTACTTATAGTCTAAGGAGAGTATGCTCTGTGAGTTGCCCTTGTAAGGGATCCTCTCACATCAGAAATCTTGCGACTAGAAACAAACTATAAAATGCTTGTTATAATCTTGAGTTTGGCCCTATAGGCTGCTATGAGGATGCGGCGCTGGATATATGCTCAGATTATCACAACTTTTCATGTTTGTTCAGACGCTTTGTGTGTTATTAGAACACCTTATCACTTATAAGGATTATCATTTTCATGGCTAGTCCCAACCAATTATCCCCTTCCCCCTCGTTTTCTTCTTCTAGAAATTTTGTAAGTTCTTCAAAAAATAATGATTTCCTTTATTCTGTAGATTATCACAAGGAAGATAATAAGATTCCCATTACCGAACTTCCTCTGTTAAACCCATATTGATATTTTACTAAAAAGCATAATCCAGTTTCACGTGTTGTTAAACATGTTATTTCTTCTCACAAAGGCTTAGAAGCTAAAGAACTAGTCTTAGCTTCAAAGCTAGAACAAGTTCTTATTCCTTCTACTGAAGCAAAACAGATTATTCCCATCCAGTTGGGAGAATCATTGCCGGAGCAATGGAGGATGCAAGGATTTTCTCTATCTCCATTTTGGAGCTGTTAGAATAGCTCTACTCTCCATGGAAGAAAAGGATTATGAGTGGTAGCAAGGATGGCACTCCTGGACACGCGTTTTCAACAATATGCTCATGCATTGCTACTGTTCAGACCACGTTAAATGCTGGAACAGTGTTTGTGACACTTTTTCCAAATTTCAATTTGAGGCTTGATGACCCTCTCATCAATAACAATCTCAAAGTTCGGTTTCAGATTGTTGGGGCACCTCAAGTTGCTAGAACTTATATAGCCACTCTTCAATTATAGTCCGGAATCACTCATTTGATCTCAGTCGTCCCCGAGATACAGATGAGGCATTATTCCTAGAAATTGATGCTCAGTCTAGCTCATCATGCATCATGTGCCAAAGCAAATTCCGAAGAACGAGCTAGTCAAACTTCTTCCAGAATCATGGGTAACTCATTATGAGAAGATCCATAGAGATAATCAACCCATTCATTCTGTGAAATCCTCTTTTTTCAAAGAGAAAGATGGTGCTGTAGAAATTGTCTTTGGAAAAGATGATTCTTCTAATACATCTATCTTCTCTTCAGACATCAACATAATCGAAAGATAGATGTCTGAAGAGAAGATAGATGTATTTGAAGAATCATCTTTTCTAAAGACAATTTTTACAACACCATCTTTCTTTCTTAAAAAGAGGATTTCACAGAATGAATGGGTTGATTATCTCTCTGGATCTTCTCATAATGAGTTGCCCATGATTCTGGAAGAAGTTTGACTAGCTCGTTCTTCGGAATTTGCTATGGCGCATGAATGCATGATGAGCTAGAAGAACATCAATTTCTAGGAATAATGCCTCATATGTATCTCGAGGAAGACTGAGTTCAAATGAGTGATTCTGGACTATATAAGCCATCCGGTAGTGAAGAGTGGCTATATAAGTTCTAGCAAATTGAGGTGCCCTAACAATTTGAAGCTAAACTTTGAGATTGTTATAGATGAGAGGGTCATCAGCCCTTAAATTGAAATTTGGAAAAGTGTCACGAACACTGTTCCAGCATTTAATGTGGTCTGAACAGTAGCAATGCATGAGCATATTGCTGAAAACGCGTGTTCAGGAGTGTCATCCTTGCTACCACTCATAATCCTTTTCTTCCATGTAGAGTAGAGCTATTCTAACAGCTCCAAAATGGAGATAGAGAAAATCCTTGCATCCTCCATTGCTCCGGCAATGATTCTCCCAACTTGATGGGAATAATTTCTTTTGCTTCAGTAGAAGGAATAAGAACTTGTTCTAGCTTTGAAGCTAAGACTAAATCTTTAGCTTCTAAGCCTTTGTGAGAAGAAAGAACATGTCTAACAACACGTGAAACTGGATTATGCTTTTTATTAAAAGTTCGATATGGGTTTAACAAAGGAAGTTCGGTAATGGGAATCTTATTATCTTCCTTGTGATAATCTACAAAATAAAGGAAATCATTATTTTTTGATTTTGAAGAACTTACAAAATTTCTAGAAGAAGAAAACGAGGGTGAATGAGATAGTTGGTTGGTACTAGCCATGAAAATGATAATCCTTATTTCTCAAGAATCCTTATAAGTGATAAGGTGTTCTACTAACACACGAAGCGTCTGAAAAAACATGAAAAGTTGTGATAATCTGAGCATATACCCAGCGCCGCATCCTCATAACAGCCTATAGGGCCAAAACTCAAGATTATAACAAGCATTTTATAATTTGTTTCTAGTCGCAAGATTTCTGATGTGAGAGGATCCCTTATAAGGGCAACTCACAAAGCATACTCTCCTTAGACTATAAGTAGGCTACCTTAACACCGCCAATTCATCAAGAGAAATAAGGGAAGGGGGTTTAAGCTGACCTGCCTCTTATACCAAGTTTACAACTCACGGAGAGAGATACAAGGAGACTAGAATATGGACAGGATATGGAAAGGAAGACAAACAAGAGCACACAAGTTTATTACTTAGGAAATGTGCAAGGCTAGGATGACCCAAACACTTATAATGGATCTCTATTTATAGTGGTCCTGGAGGGGACAACCTGATAGGGTGAAATCTAGCACACCAATAAGGTAATGACATGTGTATGGATATCTTATCATAATAGATAAGATTCTCCACTTACAATTATCATTACATACTTCCACACACTTCCACACACACAATTATTACATCATACTTCCACACACTTCCACACACTTTTACTATTATTTTACAAGACACATTCATATTACATGCACACCACATATTATATTAATAATGACTTCATTCTTCTTGGGTGGTTTGCGGATGGAAACTTACTACTGTCTTGGTAAGAGCACATGTAATTAACTCGAATCATTACAGGCTAAGAGGTATGAAACAAAAACGTTCTTGATCCGAAGATGCTACACTTGGAGGTGCAGTCCTAAGCTAATCGTTTCCTGCCTGTGCTTTTTTTGGCTAAGAACTGTAAGTCATCTGAGTATCACTTCTCTTCCTTAGGGTTTTTCTACATGCTTCCTTTTAGATTCTCTCTAACCCTAGCATCTTAAATTAATAGTGCGCCTTCTTAGTGCCAAAGCAACATTGATCCAAACCTATGTTCCTCTATACTCTGTCCAAATTTTTGGTTTTCTCGTTAACCAGTCATTTTACTTCTCACTTCAGATCTTATTCTTAAAATTAAACTCTACATCTCCTATAACTTTTACATACTTGATGCTTTCAACAGTCCAGAGTCACCAAAAAGGTTACAACATCGAAGAAACCATTAATTATTACGTTGCGTATCAACAGCAGATAGATGTTCATATTCTGTTGTGACATTGTAGAACTAGTTCTATCTATCTCAACACCAGTTTCAGCATCACTTCGACTTCATTAATTTAGCTTAATCTAGATATACGACCTAATTTATATAATTTACAAGAAACACACAATTGCGATTCATTCCAGAATAATCCATGAGTGTTAGTTGGGGAGTCTGTTGGTTAACAAAGTGTTGCCCCCCCCCCCCCCCCCCCCCCCCCCCCCCGAAAAAAAAAAACAAACAAAAAACTCAGAAAAACGATAGACGTAGAGTGTCTTGTACAAAATTATCTCAAGTTGGCTACAACTTATCTGATCTGTTCTTTCCTCGTTGCCTGTTTATCAGGTCAGTATATTAATCTTTCCTGCAGGAATTCTATTCTCTCCAAACAACAGGTTTTAAGACCCGGGTTAAAATTAAAAAATGTGTCCTTCCACGGGTCTATGGAACCTAATAATTCTCTTTTCAGTTGAGTTTGAAATCGGAATAACCACACTGGACTCAATAATTTAGCGAACATTTCCTACTTCCGATAGATGTAACACAATGTGAGGACTGAAAGGAAACAGAACAAAGAGAAAATTCACATTATTAACCTAAAGTAGCATTAGGATTGTGCACTTTGGCATGAGCATCGATTGTGCAGTGCTTAAAGTGAAGATGTATCCACTTATATATTTATACTGTACCATCTTATCATGTATTCAGGAAATTTCAAATCGATGTTGGAATATATTATTAATACTGTAAGTAGGAATATTAAGCAAATTATTTTTCACTTTCCAAGTTTACCGAAAATAGTAGAGTTTCTAACTAATATGATTCTCGAATATTGCGCTTTGATATATTCTATAAAATGGCAGTGGATAGAAGATTTCCGGCATGTCACTAATATTAACTAATTCTTTTCATTTCGTAAGTAAAGATGCCTTCTGAAGTACCGTTTCTTCTAACTTCTGCTATGTTCTGCACGAAAACATGAGAGAATTCTATGTTTTGATATTGAGACACTCGTCTTCTTAATTTATTCATTTTGCTTGATGAATGATTCTCTACTAATCCTAAGTCATGTTTTACTCCCTTAAATTGCTTTGCGTATTTTGTATTGGGTGCCTAGCACATTGGCATATAAGAAATTGGATGTCGTGTACATAGGTTCATACTCTTTTCGCAATGTCTATCTTAACAACTACCCCTGATTGTATATTTCATGACATTTGTGTGTGGCAATTACGTTCAACAAACGTGGATATTTTTTTTGAATTTCTAGCTAAATTACATGTACTTGTGCAGTTGTGCAGGTCCACATGGCAACAACAAAAGCAACAAAATGAGAGAGAGAGAGAGAGGAAGGGAGAGAGGGAGAGAGAGAGGGAGGAAGGGAGAGAGAGGGAGGGAGGGAGAGGGAGGGAGGGAGAGAGATAGAGAGAGAGAGAGAGAGACCAGATCTTTGAAGAGGAGGAAAGCGATGAGGAAGAAGAGAACAAAGAGGATCTCGAACTCGGCTAAACGAAGAAAGGAGAATACTGAGTTGACCATCCGAGTTAAGAAGGATTCGTCGTTTCTTCTGGAACCACCGGCCATCATTGTTCTCTTAGACATCTGCCACAACAACGATGATTCTCGACTCGGTTTCCAATCTCCGGTTGTATATAACTCAATTATAACTCACTCTACCATTTTAATCAACCCGCTTCATTTTACCCTTATTAATTTATTATGACCGCGACTTTTCTATAACTACAATAATCCATCCAATCCATCTATTTTCCTTCTAAATTTTTTTATACATTCTATCATATTTACTCCCTCCGTTTCTTTATTCTTTTCTTATTTGGGATGTCGGTACTGTTCATAACATGAGACAAATTACTAATTTACATCTAATTTATAAAACTAAATATAGTCATGAGTGATCTTGTTAGATTCGTATTCACGAGTACTTTAATACGGTGAAGTTTTTATATTTAATGCTACTACGAAATGAAAGATATTAACGATCAAAAATGTGTGTTGGCAAACGTGAAAAGTACAAACAGGAAAAGTATTTAGAGACGGAGGGAGTATATGCTAAACAACTAAACATTCTATATAGAGGTCAACGTTACAAATTTCTGTCAAATTTCGTTTCCGGATCTTCAATATATTTCGGTCAGGGTTGTTGCGATATATATCATTATAATCTTCAAAAATTATTTATATTCGCACATATATTATCATCAATTGAATTAGTTTTCGTAGATTGTTGAGATTGTGTTACCATTTTCAAAAGATATTATTAATTTTATAAATTTTGCTAAAATATACCGTCAATCATTTGAAATAAAATTATCAACGCATATAAGTTTAGTTCCAAAATTTTAAAAAATAATATTTATATTATATATAAATAGTGATTAAGAATATAATTATTCTTATTTTAAAAAAAATTATAAACATTACATGTACATGCATTTGTCTTGCGATATAACATTTACTCGCGAATGTTGTTCCTACTTTGTGTTAAATAATATTTAATTTCAAACTATACAATTTTTTTTATATTTAATATTTTAAAATTGTTAAAAATTTCCATTTTAATAAGACATTAATTAAAAAGTTAAAAAATTATTTACCATGATCAAGATAATTCACTCACACAAATGAACACATATGATTGCCAAAAAAAAATTAATATGATAAATTGGTTTATGAAGTTGGATAAATTGGCCGCTTATATTAATGTTGATATACAAATTACAATAATAATTGAATAAAATTTGATAAATATTATGAATTTTGGTTGGTTCTCTATTTTTATAAAATTTGCTACATTTCCGAAAATTTAATAATATAATAGATTTGGTTATAGTTACAGATAAACAACTATTTTTTAAGGATACTGGACATATCTTTAGATTGGAACTTTTCCGTACTAGTGATCTCATGCTCAGGAAAAATTACTACCACCAAAAAAGAAGGAAATTTCATTGTTGAATAATCAAATGATCAGACTCTGCTACAAATTTCTACATAGTATCACACTTTCCGTAAAGAAATAATGACATTTTTGCTCATTGCTTGTGATGAAATATATTCATGAAAGCAATTGTGGAAGCTCACTACCTGGATATAGATCAACCCAACACTGATCTTCTGCAGCAGCTTTAATCCACCGTCTTCTGAATATCTTGTATTCGTTATAAGACTGCCTTCTCACCTGCAGATTAATTTATCCAGAATATAAAACGGAAACGAATAGATGATTCATGTCGTACCAAGTACCTTTTGCAAGTTTTACATGTTTACATTATAATTTTGATATATCTACATGCTCTTACAATATGAAGGTTTGTGTGTGATAACAAGTATCATCCTGATATTTTGTGCTATTACAACTTGCAATACCAGAAATATATATATTTGGAGATTTAACCAGTTGATAGGCATCAAATTAAAGATATCATTTTCCAAACCACAGTAAAAATGATGTAAAAAACGGGATAAAATAAATTAATCTTGACAAATCACGTGTTTTATGTTTATATACTATTCCAATGAGGCTTGCAAGTGCAGGCTTAAAATCTACGACTTTTAGCTAAACTACAAAGTTTATTAAGTCGGAATTTCCATTGACTGATTTTTTTTTTCCAAGTCAACATACTAGGGAGATATAAATGTGCATTCAAGCCATTGTCATGGCAGTAATGCCTTCTCGAAAAATGTCTCAATCTTAGTAACTGAACAGGAAAAAAGGATAATTAGAATGAAAAAGGTTTCTCACATCAATTCTGCAATCAGTAGCTCCAGATTTCAACGTCGCCTGCACTTAAATCACATATTAGATACATTTGTACACTACTAAATGATAAAATGTCTACTAGTTCAAGAATGTACATTTGTTCCCAAGCTTGCAAGTTCATGTATTTCAGAAGCATTTTTAGCTGCATCCAGTTCCGTCTGCACCATTAAATACATTGTCACTATATACAACACATAGTATGTGGTATCTAACAGATATAAGGTAGATTTTCATTTGAATGATTTTCAGTGCAGCGTAATGTAATCTCTTGAAGTGGCGGGAAAGCTCATGCCAGAAAGTTGCAAGAGACCTATAGGGGGCATTATATACTTATTATTTTATTATGCGAGCAGTTGTGAGATAAGACATCAGTATAGTTACTTGACACCAAAATAGAATTGCAATAGGATGGTACTGTTTAATTTTTACGATGAGTCGATGACCATAATGGTTTTGAAATATATTATATATTTACAATTTTTATACATATCACATATGTCGATGATTTCTTAACCCACCATCCAAATTTGATCTAAGTGACACTTACTACCTGACTAAATTACATAGGATTCAGTCATATACTCTCTCTTTATTTTTTCAGATTTGATTTTCATGTATATATGCTAACACGTGAGATATTCCTGACCAGAAGCTCATCCAGAACTATGTACACACCTTGTCTTTAGAGACCCCTAGTGTGGGGATCCCATGATGAACAATGTATTCAGCATCGACGACCCCGACATTTTTTGTTCTATCTCCCTACAAACAGATCATGTAAATGAAATTATATTATGCACAATGAGTAATATTTTTTTATTGAAGCTCAAATTATCCACACGGTGGTGGCTCATCCACCACCTACACTAGAAGAAATTATTGAGAAAATGGAGATATACCTGAGCACAGTAACCGAGCTGCATGTCTAAGCCCCAAGCGTGGACAAAATCATTCTGCAAGGTACATTATAATAGCATCACAATAAATAATAACTAGTAACACTATGTTTTATAAGCATGATATCTTTTTCCTTATATAGGAAGGATGAGGAAAAACTTTCCCTGAACGAGAAACGATAAAGTAGTAAATAAACAATACTTTGGACTTGTCATTTCAGGGTTAAGTCATCGACCTATGAAGCAAATTATAAAGTTTCTAAGATACGTTACATAAGTAAACCAGATTTCCCCCAAGTGGAATTAACTGTTTATAGCTAATTAGAGATACTCTAATATTCTAAGTTCGCAATGTTGAAAGAATAACCTTGCTGGATTCCTACTTCACTAGTACCTTGTAAGTATAAAAGTTGGTACATAAGATTCTGATATTGATAATGTAATCCAACTAGCTTGATGAAGTTTGAATTTTGTTATGAATTGTATACTAATTTTTTTTACTAGCCTTGATATGATTCATAGCGACAAGTCACAATGGTTTAGGGTCAATCTTCAGTCTACATAAGTAGGTACAGTATGAGCACATTACTCCCACCAAAGTAACCAAATATTTTGATTGAAGGTGATTGGAGATCAACTTGATTCGATATACTAAATTGCTATCCATTTGGCTAATAGCATTAAGTTCTGATTTTCTTTTCCGCAACACAACATATTAAATCCACCTGTTCTTCTGTCCATTGTTCTGTGATGGACTTTCTCAAGTATTTACAGCCTTGTGAAAGTTCTCAAGTCATCAGTGTAGCCTTCTTGACCTGTTACGGTCTATCATGAAGTGAATTTGTTGCAATGGATTCAAAAAAAATTAAAGAAAGAAAATTAGATGAAGAGCTCTTAATCTATTCATAACTTGGTGTACTTCTCATAAAAAAAATGTATACACAGATTATAGTATTATTGATCAATTCAGGTCATTTTTCTAGATCCTTCAAAAAGATTCACTTGATGCTAGAATGAAACAGGTCAAGTGAAATCCTTTGGTAATTCAGAAACAGTTGAACAAGGACTAGGAGCATCTCCAAGAGTCTCATAACTTACTCTTGAACATAATATATATAATGTGGCTCATTCCAACTTTATACATTAGTTAATGTGTCAACTCCAACAATGCTCTTTATACTCTCTTTTTATTAATACAGTATTCAAATTTTTAACTCCAACTATGACAAAGTAGCATAGGATTTGCAGGGAAGTTGATATTTTGTTTATAAAGTATAAGCCAAAAGCACTTAGTGGCCATTTAAAAGCGAGGAGGGAGGGCTCTTAAATTTATAAAGAGCCGCTAAGAGTCTTTGAAGCTCTACTTTGAAATGTCCTATTTATATATCAAGTTAAGAGCTTGTTTGATAGCCTCTTGAGATGCTCTAAAGTCACTGAATGTAGAAAAATAAACTATGATAATTAATTGACATGTGTAATGGACTAATGGTTGTTATATTACCTGGACTATGGTTGCAATATTGGACAAGATGGACTAGACTCATTTCCGATATTACCCCATTTGGGGATTAACTTCCCGATATATCCTAATTTTTTCATTATTGTTATATGTTATATATTATTATTTAGTACCATACATGGTAAATTTAATTATCTTTATATTTAGATTTATTTGAGTAATACCTATTAATTATTTTTCTTCATATAATACGAGTAAAATAAGGCATACTATAATTAGGTAAGTAATCTGGTACATATCAACTGATTATATAAGCAATTTAAAATGGTTTAAAAATAAACTCAAACGTTAAAACGACTTGGTAATTCATAATAAAATTATTACAATCATCACATTCAACAATTACTAGCAATCTTATTGAGGATGTTGCGGGGTATGCTTATTATGACCTTCTTGACAACATCTCCAAAAGATTACGATCCTTTGTGAGTTTTCGTTTAAGTTCGATACCCTGCATTTATATTTTGAACAACACACTTGATCTCTTGAAATTGAAATAAGTATATCCATCGAAAGTCATTTCAAGTTCGAGCATGCGTTTCCGAAACAAGTTTTAAAATGATATATATCGAGGAAAATATTAAATATAAATCACTTAAATAGAAACTAGATAGGAACCAACAGAACCACTTTATATGACATCACCCCCAGCCCACTCAATCCACCCCGGTCGACCGAAGACTCATCAAGGCTTCCAACAAGATTTGGACAGGCCTAAGAGCAGGTCCAACGGGAGACCCAACTGCTTATGTGGCAGAAAGAGAAAAGGAACTGGTCAGGCCACATGCACTGGACGAGAATAATAAAAACTAGACAGGTCCACTTTCCCGGGCCTGACCAACTGCCTATCTTTTTCTTATTTTATTATATCCTATTGCATATCTGTGAACTTTGCAGTGCATGTGCCATAAGAAAGTGAATATTAACGTTGCAAATTCTGAAAAAGCAAAGCAAAGGAACGTTGCAAAATTACAGAAATTTAATGTTCAAGACTTTTTGACGTTCGAAAATTTGGACACTATAAATATAGAAATTTCACTTCTAATTTTCACACTTCTCTCATCTTATACAAAAATATATATATACAAAAAAAAATGAATCCCCATCAAAATTCATCTTCCAATCCTCAAAATACAAATCCGAATTCACAAACTTCAAACACCCAATTTTCGTATCCATTTCCGAATCCTTATTTTCCGGTTACCCAAAATGCAAATATCGATAATTAATATTTTAATTTTAAATATCTCTCTTAAAAAAAAAATAATCCTTTGATTTTTTAAAATATTTTCATTAAAAATAAAAATAAGTATAAAAATATATATTAGTTAAATATATTGCAAATTAAAAGTTACATAAGATTAATCACGTGTGGTCCATAAAAAAGTTAGGAGTTGGGCTGTGGGTTGGACGAGATCACCCATCTGCCTGTGAAGTCCAATTATTAATTATGTGGCAAGAATGTGTCAGGTGACTTGGTCCTCCGCATTGGACCTGCTCTAAGAGCCCTTAATAGGCCCCACCCAGACCCTACTTGGCCTATTATATTGATTTTAATTAATTGAAGTAGTGTTTTCATGCGACCTTATCCTCCATGAACAAGCTGTCACAATGTCTTATATTTTATTTTAAACTAAAATGGTAAGCCTTGTCCTCTGTTATTCTAATATTCTAGGTCCTAGGTTCAGCCCTCACGCACCCTAATAATTACTATTAGCACATATACTAATTGGTAAGCTTATAGCTTGGTTGTTAAAAAAGGATAGTTAAAGTGTCCAAAATATCCGACTCATATCCCTCATGAGTATCAAGACAAAGAAAGAACGACTATTGAGATTATTTGCTTAGGAAAATATTTGAAGGTGTTGAAAAGGAACATAAAAATTTGGTAAAGACGAAAAAACTACGCTTCCAAATATTTTTACTAACACGAGATAGTTAAATCTACTTAATAATGCCAACTCGAAATGAGGTAACAAACCTGCATCATATGCCATACACATCTCCAAGCAGTGGTTGAGAAAACTGGAGCCATCACTTCAATCCACCTGAATGCAAAAACTATGTTACTTTATCAGGTCACATTATTTTCATAGGTATGAGCACAATTGCAAAAGTCATCAGGACTATCCATGAGAAAATACATATTGGCCCGTAATATATGTCCCTTCCTTATATTGTCGTTTGTTTAAAAAACTTTAAACTCAGACATGGCCATGTGTGTGCCTATTATGCCAAATTAAGATAATCCTTGACGTCAAAAAAAATATTGCTAATAAGTGCAAAAATTCTTTTTAACTATTATCCAGTTAGAAGCATAAAAAATAACATTTTTATTTCAAGTAGGGGTAGTTTGGCGAAAACTTTTACCCGGTGCATGGAGGCTTAGTACTTTTCTCATCACATCTGGAGTTATTGTCACCAGGCTTGTATATCCTCCTACAAGCATAAAAAAATATACAGTTATCAGTTACATGGGTATAACAAACACCATAAAACGTGAAAACAAAATGAGGAATAAAAAGTTATTTGATAATGATGTCTTTACCGAAGATGAAACTAAGGAAATTGATGAACGTACATAAATTGCAAAACTTATATTGTCTAATGTTTAAGAATGAATCACTTATTAATTTGAGAACCTAAGAACTTAATCGGAAATTCGCTTAATTTTCCCCTGCCCTAAAGTTAAATTAGTTGTTTAACTAGGGAACAATAATTAAGTTAGGTTCGAGAGAAATAATAGATAAAATATCAGTCAACATACAACCAAACATATGTTCAAGGACATAAAGGATATTGAACATACTAATAATTACTACGGCTATCCTTCCAATCAATCTATACTATACTTATCTATATTATCTATACTCAAATATAATAGCCGAACATAGCCACATAGGTATAATTTATTCTAACATGCTTCAAAAAATATTAATTCAAACACATATACTGTATATATATACTTATTTGGACCTATAATAATTGGCTAATTAAAAAATTCAAAGACACATACTATTCTAGCAGAAATATATCTTTAGAACAAAATTACATCAACTAAAATATTAAAATATAAACAATAAAAGAACAGATATCAAAAATCAGTGGTGTGTTGCATGAGTTATAAGTTAGTTATTATTAAAATTAAAACATTAAAATTTCTTGTTGGTAGTTCAGTGAGTTTTAGCTACATGCGCCACTTTTATATACTGGCTTAAAACCAATGCCATGCACAGATAGTTTTAAAAATGTATGTTCAATTTAATAATCAATATGATGTACAAATATTTTTTGAAAATATATTCATATTATATATCTAATAAAATATATTGTTTTAGTTTTATTTATGCCTTAACTTATAACATCAATGGCAAACCTATTATGTGCTTGCACTATAACAATGAATCATAAGAAGTGCTCAACATAGACTAGCTAAATTGAGATACTCCGTTTGAGTTGTGACAATTAGTGAACAAAGTTATGCAATTTTTGATTAAACGACAGCTACAGCAATGTAAAACAATCATCCATAAAAACTAGAAAGATAAAGGGATGTAGAAGAACCTGTGGACATCTGTTCTCCATCCACGTGCAGTTATCTGATGGTGCACCTCAGACTTCTTTGGATCGAGTGCAGGTTGTGAAATCTCAAGACCTTCCTTTGTAATAATTGATACATATCTGCAGACATTATGGAACATATATATCAGGATCTAACAGACTAAGATATGTAATTAAGCACACCACCATATCGGTACTTTGTTCAGGCCATGCATATCAACTTGTGATGATGAAACATAGACTTATTGCAGGATTCAGATTTACAACCACTTCATAGTTCATAATATCCATGGAACGGAAGGCTGGGGGGTCCATCTATAGTTCCTTTTTATCTTGCTTATTTGTTTATACAAGAGTTTCAACATTTATATAGAAGAAATAAATCCTAGTCATGCATAACACTTGACTCATGCGTTCCCAGTTTAAACAGAAAGGAACATTGAGTTTAATGTTTTGTATACAGGACTCTGCCAAGACATCAAATTACAGTAGAAACTGTATTATCTGCACTTAATTAATCATTAGACTCCCCGAAGAACAGAGCATGCTACACCAGTGCAGTTTCCTAATGTCAAGGTTGGTGACAATATCATGCCAATCAACCCGATCAACTAATCAAGGATTCAAGATGTCATATATTCTTGAAATCATGTAGTCCCAGATCTTCTTTAGTTTAATTTAACCGTCTTACACAAAGCACTGCTGCAAGTCCTTCTACAGTCTTGGACTCTTAAGAACTATAAGATAGTGTATGTACAATGTTGCTGCCAATATTGGTATGGGAAGTGGGATCTCATACTCTAACAATTAGACATTTAGATTTTGATAGAGATGCAAGTGAATAGTGATGTGTAATCGTTTTATGTTGGCCAAGTCACCAAGCTTGAAAAATGTGATGAAAAACACTAATGAATTATGACAGATGTATACCGAAGAGAATAACGGAAGCCTGTAAAATTACAGTCACAGGTTATGCACGAGAGTACCATATTAAATTTATTTCATAGAATTATACAAGATAATGGATCCAATTGCTGCCTAAAACTAAGGGTCTGAATATATACTTTCTTATACAATATATTTGTTGCCACCCATGGACATCAATCGATTCAAGATACATCTTATAAGCATCTTATGCATAAATAGTAATTTCTTTTAGTTCTGAACCTTTGATAATGTATAATATCCAAGGAAAGTTTGCATAAGTACGGTTCCGGGATCACTTGAGTAAGCACACTCACGAGTCTTATAGTTTTAACTTGAATAAATTTCACATAAGGCTAAACTACATTTAACACAGCTACCAGTTATCAAGCAGATATAAAGAGATACTAATGAATTAATCTTTTTCTTAAAAGCAAATTGTCACACTTGCATTCTTTCTGAAGTTTGTTTTTTTTACCTCTCAGGATTAAAATCTTCGACTCCAAGGTCTTCATCCCAGAGAAATATGTAATCGTAATCTGCTACAACATCTGGATGCAAGAATCTTTTGGCAAACCACCTGAAATATATCACTAGGGATGATAAGGAGAGTTATTAACAAGGGAGCTATATCCCCCCACATAGTTTCAATACCTTTGATAAGCTCTGACCTGTCCCTACCATTTGGTTTGATTCATTGCTGACACATGTATTACATCATTACTCCAATCAAACTCCTTCCATTCATCAACAACTCCGTCGTAATGGAAAAGCATGACTACAAAATTACTAGCCAGAAACTGCAATGTGAATGGATCATATTATATTTACTTTATGTCCTTCAGAAAATAATTTCTAGAAAGTTGTAAGACTGACCTTTTGGACCATTTCATTTACCATTTCCTTCTGCTTTATTCCAACAGCTGCTGAAAATAAGTTACTAGCTGGTTTGTTCTGCCAAAAAAAAAAATGCAAGATTAATATCTGTTATAAATGAAAACTTTATGCATATGATCAAACATAGACTAAGATCAAGAAAACTTGTGCTTTGAAGTATCATTTATTGTCCAAGACAGATTAAGATGTGTCACCAACTCACATATGCTAAGTCATGGAGAAATAGGATACACAATATAATAAATAAATGTTTGGATATGCGGGCTCAATTTAGTATTATCAGGACAAGTAAATTATTGATACTATTAGTGATCTCCAAAGAAAGATGGGTGCTGCTTTACCTCTCCACATCCTGACTCATTATTTTGATCTTTTTTATTTATCTTGAAAGATTCACCGTCTATCATGTGCATCAAAGAGAATGCTTCTTAGAATCCTCTCCGTATGACTGCATTATATCCTCCCCTGAGTTCAACTTGGAGTTGCATCTATCAGAGTTCAGCTCATATAATACTTCCATCACGAGTGGATTTCTTTTTTTTTATTTTTTTAAGTTAAGTGAATAGAGCTATCTCTAATCCTTGAAAAATCTTTGAGGAACTAGGGAGGATGTGCTTACGTACAAAGTAATTAATAGATTAAACAAAGAACTAGAAAATTATGTTATTAGGAATCATGTGGATGGCCGATAAAGAGTTGCTGAAGTTCTGGAACTGAGAATCCACCGTGAGACAAGTATAGGTGTACAGACTCCTATCAATATTTGCCAAAACAATATTTCAGAGCATTTGCTCAAGCTGGAAGCTAATACCTTGTTAAATCTCTCTAATTCTGAAAGCGAAGGCATAAAAGAGATGGAATAGATATCCCGAAGACTTCCTTCGTATTATTTTTCTGGACAGATTATTTACATTATTATATGGGTAATATTTGAAACCAAGATCCAGCTATACTATTAAGATTTTCCTTAAGCCCCAATCTGCAAACAAAAACCAAACAAATGGAGATTTTTTGGACAGGGACAGCAGACAACAAATTAGCTATCTCACTCAGTGGCTCTGTTATAAGAAATTGAGTCCTCTAAACTATGATAGCTCAGCTATTCAAACTCAAAAGATTTATCCCTAAATAAGTCCGAACTCTCTCAAGTTTCTTCTTTAAGTGATCCTTTTTATTAATCGAGTTATCTGAAAGCCTATCTATACATAATGAAACAAGGAATGAAGAAAGAAGATTAAAGGTTCCCTCGCAATATAGTACAAAAAGAACACATAAATATTATTACAGAGAACAATACCTTTGGTAAGCCCCATAATGGGCGTCTTTCAAAATTGGAGGTCTCTGTAACGATACCTTTAGGTAAGGTCTCACTTCCAGGACGCCTGCATCGATTCTAAAACAGATAAAGTATATAATAGTGAAAAGCCATTCTAGATTCACTTTGATTTTAAGATATAATTTTATCTGTACTCATTAAAGAAATACCCTGAATCAGTTAATTTGAAATCACTTCAAGAGCACTGGAAACGTCATGCAAGTCTAAGAGGAGAAGAGGTCATACAAGAAGTAATTATGTGAGGTAGGAAACCAACCTTACATATACTATCTGAACTTTGGAAACTTTGTGCCACACTCCATGTTAACCAGTTCTGAACATGTAGTCCCAAAATGGATATCAGAGTAACAAAAAGTGAGTCAGATTTACAGAATCGTGAGAATATTCTAAGCTTATATTGATGTGTGTTATACTAAATAGATATCTGCACAAGTGTTATGATTGCAATTATGAAAAACCTCTGACGGGAAAATGACAATAACAAATTGTGTAAGTTACACTTTTACTAGTAAAATTATTAGTCTTCTTGTCCCAAACACAGATTTTTTACTCTAATTAAAACTGAAAATTGAATTTCAACGTAATATTAACTTTTGGTTGCAAGGCAAGAAATTTCTGGATCTTAACTAGTTTCTTTTGAAGTGTACATATGATTATCAGCATACAGTACACCTATCTATTTGTAATTTTAAGAAATTAGTTTATGTTTCTATGCTCTTTATCAATCACATTGTTGGAAATTCTGATTTCTAAGGAAGCTACAGTTTAGAAACAGGAATTCTGCAGTATTCGCTGACATAGATAGACTGCAATACAAGTTACACTACAGAATCATACTTACTCAAGCTGCACTAAGGCAAACTTAACGATATTCTTTCAAGGGATGAGGTTAAGTAGATACTATATATCTACCTTTAACTTTGTTCATAGTAATGTTTAAAAGAAATATACATTGTGAATGTCAAGATCAAGGCTTTTGATCGCCAAAATAGAAAGATGTTTACAGAGTATGACTACCTGGTTATCATCTTGCTTCACAAAAGAACCCCCCAAGAAAATCATTAGACCGAGCATTGACACCAGAGGAAAGATTGCACAGAAACATGATCGCCTATAAATTTGATTTGTCGACACAGAAACCTAGAAGAACAGTCATTGTAAGGCTATAACAAGATTCCTTCTAGACACATCCCACAAAATTCTGAACCAACTTGGTAAGTATGTCATAACTTATAGAGGATACATTTCAGCATACGGAACAATGTTATTGAATTAAATAAAAATTGGAAAATGCGTTTAAATATATAGATGACATGAAAGCACTACACATTAGTTTAAAGACAATGAGCTTATTTAGTAACTACTATTTTACATTAAACAGAACTCAAGTATTTTAATCATCATCTGGAGGCATAAAAATAAAGAGCTAATCTCAATTTCAAAACTTCGAACCACTTCCTAATATCCTACATATGAAGCCCTAATTCAGGTCTTACGGACAAATCAGCACCGGCTCCTGGCAAAAAAATCACCAGTAAAAAAATTATTTCACTTATGCACATTAATCCACTTATGATCAAACTTTTAAACTCTGTTATCAAAGGAGTATATGCTAACCTACAATGCTAAAACCTAGTAGAATATATGAATCCATAATCTCTGCCAAATTATTAAATAACATCTAACAGAAATGGCAAATTCACCAACATGCATTATATAGATATTGATGACATAAATGTAACTATGTATAATAATAAGAATCAATCTGATTCTATAACAATGCATGCATTATATTATTATGCATAATACATAAACACAAAAATACGTACCACTGAAACAGTATTGTTATACGTTCCAGGGTCGCCGTTCATATCTCTGTTCCTGATTCCCAAGGTTTCGGTCATTCTGCAGATATTTCATCTTTTTACCATTTTTCCCTGCACACAGTCAAACATTTATCTTTCTATTTCTCTGCTCATTCTCTCTTATTTTTTTAGTTATTATTATCGCCACTTATAGAAATATATCTCCATCCAAACAAATTATTTTTTTCATTTTTTTATGTTTTTTATAAGTATTTTGTATTAATGTTAATGTGCTTCGAATTCTATTTTTCAAACAAATTACCTTATTTTTTTATGTTTTTCATATGTATTTGTATTAATGTTAATGTACTTTAAAAACTATTTTAAATTCTATTTTCCAAACAAATTATCTTATATTTTATATTTTTATTATATGTATTTTGTATTAATGTTAATGTACTTCAAATCCTATTTTGAAAACCATGATACCTATGCCCTTCTTTCATACTCGACAAAATATTTTTTTCAAAAAGAGCTTATTATTTCTATAAATTAATCAGAAGTCATTTTTAATTTAATTAATTTTGATACCAAAAATCAGTCAAGCATAAAAATCGCTCGATACTAAAATATCAAAATCTAGTTGGGTTTAAAATTGGCTAATTTTAGCAATAACTCTTGATATTATCAAAAAGAATTTGGTTTATATATTTTATAAATGCCAACTTTAGAGACTGATCTAGAAGAAGTAGAAGAAAACATCAAGTTACCGGCCAATTATCCAATATGATACAATAAGCCGACAAAGATTGTTTTATTACAACGGGAAATATACTAAAAATGTATAAACATCATGAACAAAAAATCATATGAAAGTAACACACGCTGAGAGGTTGAAATTATGGTTTTCTATTAGGATAATTGAGTTTCAGGTAAAGCTGCAGGTGGTTGTTTGGTGACAGCAGCTAAGATGTCACCATAGCTCACCACCCCCACCAAAATATCTTCGTTTTCTGCCTCGGTCACCCACACATGAGTTGTTCTGTGAGATAACATTTGCGCCATGACTGCTGCCAGTGAACTCGTAACTTTACATGTTAATGGCGCACTTCTTCCTCGATACATATTCCTGCCAACCCCAAAACTGGGGCTTGAATTGCTGAAGAAGCCGATACTCCTGCTGCTGAATTTCCTCTGTTTTTTTGGACCCCCGTTATTACCAATGTTTGTATCTTTAGCGATTTGATCAAGAGAAAAATCGGGGAGCAATCTTGAGGCGTTATCCTCAACCCCCATCACAAACTGTCCGGCAGAGAGATTTGCAAGAGCCCATGCTGCAGCTAAGTAATCACATTTCCAAAGTTTTGTGGCTGAGATATCTCCGATAATCGTATATTGACCATCTGATGTAGACTCCACAACTGCCACTGCACTCGGATCATGTGGAACCTTCCTGATGGCTTCAATTGCTTGGACAGATGCCTCAATGGAACAATAATTTAGATTTATGGCTCCAACAGAGTCTATGGAGGAGAGAGGAAGTGGTGCTAGGGCACCAAGGCAGCCAATAAGAAAACAAATTACATCCTCTCTTGACAGGCAACAAAACTTGTCTCTAATAATGGTTGTGGAAGTAGATGGGCGTGCATTTGCAAGAGAGTTGATACTGTTGCTGCCAGAATTGTCAGTGTTTTTCAGCCACTTGCCATTATATAAAATGGAAAATCGTTTGCTCATGCCTCTCCATCCTATACTTTTAGGAACAAGGATACGTCGAACACCTTGCTTCATCATCTCAAGTGCATCTATCAATCTAGCACAGTATAAGTACAAACGCTTAGATTTGAGCTAGACATGAGGAAGAGCAGTTAGTACATTAAAAGTATATAATTGTCTAACTCTTATCATAATTTCAAGCATAACTATCCAACAATCATAAAGAACACTAGAACAGAGCATAAAATAATAACAACAAAAGCAAAACCGAGAAGAATGTTTTGTTATGTGTGTGGCACTTAAGAAAAGGTTAGATCAACTCATGAGGCCAGATATGATACAGCAGCACGAATAATTAAAGTAAGAATTTTAAGAAAGAACAGCCTTGTTTTCAGCTCTTTACTGGAGGCTGGAGCAATACCTGGTATAACTATATTATATACAAATATAGAAGATTTAGGAGAAAGTAGAAGATAATGATCAGATATGAAGAGAATGTTCACTTGGGGAGTGTTTAGGAGGGCTTCAAAGTTACTCCTGTCATCAATCTATAAATTCATCTAACACATAGCAACTAGACACACAAATATTCTCCAAATTGTCGCCATGCTTTACACTCACATGCATGAAGTCCAACGTCACACTAACCATATTTACCACCGTAAAATCAAAGGGTCTTGCTATCTAGAAAACCTACAGATATGAAATTCCTAGATAGCCACATATACCTTCCCCTTCTCATGCTGGTGTTTCATTTACTTGAACCACTTTTTTCTCCTTTTAGCTCAAGGAAATTTTAAGTCATGTTTTGCGGCAACTTTAACGCAAAAATTTAACCTTTTGTTAACCATTTCCCTTAAGCATTCTGGTCTAAAGAAGTCGATGCAAGTGCTTAACCAAAAGTGGAACACCAGGAAAATGTCATAATTGGACATCTATGGAAAGCTATGTTGATGGTAGAGTAAATAATCCTAATTGATGAAAGTTGAGAAGAAAGGATATTAATATAGAATCAATTAGTTATACATGTTGGGGGTGTTTGGTTCATGGTTAATGAGCCTGGTTAACGGGAATCGGGACCTCAATCCCGTGCATTAGTGTTTGGATTAGTTATTTGGTTGATGGGAACCCCATTCCCTTTAGGTGGTTAAATCATACCCTTCCCACCCCCGAGTTTCTATATCATTCCCATTCTCATTAGCCCCATTCCCATACCCTACTGTTCTCATTCCCGATTCCCATTCCAAACCTCAATCCAAACACCCCCATTCCCATGTCCAACCTCAATCCAAACACCCCGGTAGTGAATAAGATTAGCTTCGCCTTCTTTTCAAAATACAGGCCTAGTGTCATTGAGCAGTGTTTTAATAATATCGGTAGGGAACATAACTTGAATGTATTCACATCACAATGTAGAGGAGATGATCTTTTTAAACTGCTACTAAGGTAATTGTGTTGGTGATAACACCAACTGAAAGTCCACCACTAGAAAGCTCTTGAAATCACTAATATATCTTATTTACAGAGTAAAATGTCCTATTCACCTTGACAACTGATAAATTCTACCTTACACCTCTGCAGATTAGAACAAACACAAACTAATTGTATCAACATATATAAACAAAAACAACAATCAACCATGAGACATCACCAGATTACATCCCACAACAAACAAGAAAACATGAATTTGACATTGAAAACTTGATCTCTGATACATTCAACTTTCAACCTAAAGACTACCACTAGATCGATTGAAAACCTGCACACTTATTCCACATCGCAAGTTGTACATTAAAGTCACAATCCAATTGATCATAACATACATCTACACGCAAAAGCTCAAATAAGCAGCACTCAAAATGAGAAGTAGTAATATGTACAGCAGTAACAGTAATGACAAGTAACTCAGAAATTTGAAAACAAACACAAATCATCAATCACAATCACAACAATCAGCACTCTCAACTACAGAAATCCGCAATTCTCGACGACACGACACGAAAGCAGTTGTACTAGTGAGATGACCTACCTAGTAGCAGGATCGAGCTGTTTGAGCAAGGAATTATTGGGAACCACAACCTGAGAAACAGGAGTCTTCAACGCTCTATCCTGATCAACCAGAGATTCCTCCCTGGCCAAAAAGGCAACAATATCAAGTGAATTAAGTATGCCTACAAATCGATTCTGCCTCAAATCAGCATTCTCAATGACCGATCTCTTCTTCTGTTTCCACACCGCGATTCCTCCCTCGGTCGATTCCCCGATGGCCTTAATCGCCGCCTCCACCGTCTCGGTGTCGGAGAATTCCACAAGCTCAGGCTTCCCCACCGTGAGATCTCCCACCACGTGGTACAGAAACACCGCCATCAATTCTACCGCGGAATTATGCTCAAATATAGATTTTATTAATTTATGGATTTATAAATTAAGTAGCAGAGTGAGATGATTGTGGTTGAGGAATATATGTGTGTATGGATGGAATTGGGAGTGGAAAAGCAGAGGTAGTCCAGAGAGCAAATAATAAAATGAGAGGGACAGGAGAGGAGAGAATGACAAATACTATAAGAGTCGGCTTGATTATTTGAAACGTAGTTAATAATATAGAGTTAATCATTGGTGTATTGATAGTTGTGCCCTGTCCGGGTGTGTTCATGGTCACATTATCCATTATTAATCAGAATATCATGATCCGAAAAAATAGAGTTAAAAAACATAACACTATTTCATGTATCGTTAGCACGCAGTAGTGCTTTGTTGGGGTTAAAACAACAAAATGCTACACCATGTAGCGTTAGATTATCCGGTACTAGTAACTCGTATTTGAGAATAATTTAGCGTGATTTGTGACATCTGGGCCTTTATTGTGTATATATCAGTGTTCTAAAAATCGCCGAGTCGGCCGAGTACTCATTCCGAGTACTCGTTTTTTACCCCTCGTCCGATCCGAGTTCCGAGTAATCGGGTTCAAAACCGATTTATTAAAAAATCGGTCAAAACTCGGTTTGACTCCGAGTACTCGAGGTCAAATCCGAGTTTGGCTTATCATTTTTTTTATTGTTTTATTTGAAAATTATTTCAAAAGAGACTAAACGTAAATTTATATATGTTTTGTCCTTTTTTTTTTCAAAGTATTGACATTAATTAGACACTTTATGTGTTTTATCATTAAAACTTGTGAATGATTATTATGTCAAAAACTATCAAACAAGTAATTTTTATTTGAACTTCATTATTCCAGGTGTGTTATTAAAATATTAATATTATTAGATAATTTTATTATTAATTAGTATATAACTATATATGAGAGAAAAAATTAATTAAAAAATACCCGATTAGTTATCCGATAACTCATTCCGAGTACTCTCCCGAGTTCCGAGTACTCATTTTTCCGGAACCAAACCGAGTTGGACCGAGTTCCAATTTTTACGACCCTGGTATATATGGGTCAGGGGATATGGATTTATACGGAAGGAACTAACAAACAGTTGCGTAGAGCTTTCTCATCATTAATCATGCATTGCTCAGTTTCTATACTGTCATGTAGAGCCGGCCAAACGGGCGGGCCGGGGCGGTTCGGGCCGGTTCAGGCGGTTTCCGGACCGTCTCCGGTGAAACCGTAACCGGCACGCCAAGAATGGCGGTCCGGGCCGATCCGGTCCGGGCTGAAGAAAAGCAAAACCGTAACCGTATAACACGGTTTACACGGGTTATACGGGTTTATCGGGTTATGCGGTTCGGGCCGGTTCACGGTTCGCGGTTCGAATTCGCGGGTTGCCTTATCTTGTTGTCAAGTGGTCAGTGGACGGCAGTATGGCACTGGCAGTGGCAGAGTGGCAGAAGCAGACAAGCAGTGCACGTCTTGTCATTTGTTTGTTTTTTCTTTATTTAGTTTAAGTTTTGTTTTTTGTTTTTAGTTTATTTATTATGTAACTAAATAATAAATTATAATAAACTTATAAAAAAATTTGTAGTAAAATGGTAAAAAGAGGGCGGTACCTCTTGTAAATTTTATAAATTAGAAAAAAGTTTTACAAATAATGTGAGAGGACTCCTCTCTAAAAAAATTAACGGAACAAACCGCTTGTACAAACTAAATAAAAAAATACATAACGAAAGAAATTTTTTATTTATTCTTGTTCATTTGCCGAATTGGCGCCTTCGGACGACGAAGTATCCATCAACATCCAAGGATCTTCTTCACCGTCCGAGTCATCTTCTTGAAATCCTTGTTGTCTTTTAGCAGCTTGGTCCCAATCTTTTTTACAAACGCAAATCTTTACCGCATCTGGCGCGAGACTTGATCTTTTCTCATCCAAAACTCTTCTACCTGCACTAAAAGCCGACTCCGATGCAATTGTAGAGGCAGGGACTACTAATACGTCCCTTGCAATTTTAGCTAAAACTGAAAATTGTATCTCATGACTTCTCCACCATGTTAATATTTCAAAATCTTCGTCTAATTCATAGTTATAAGAAAAAAATTCTCTAAGCATAGTAGTAGAAGCCGAAGCTACAGGAGCAGACGTAGTAGAAATTCTAACCTTTTGTTTTTTAGTTATTATTCCTAACATTTTACTATTAAATCTATTTGAAGAACTTGTCTTTGGTGGTATAGCGGTTTCAGTACTTGGAAGGTACATGTCTATAAGACGATGCAATAAATTGAGACAATTAGTAACATATAAAACATGATCATATGAAACTCCTAACACCTTATAATAATGTTCTAACATGTTTTCTAAACCTTCTTGTCTAACACCGGGATCAAGTAGGCATGCAATACCATAAATATATGGGAAATCTGTAAAATATTCAATCCATTTCACTTTCATATCATAAATAATGTTACTAAAATGTCGATCTTCTTCATATTCACGTAAAGTGGTAACAATACTAACACATTCAATAATAACTTGATGCACATTCGGTTCATAAACATATGAAAAAACTTTAGTAGCATGTGCATAGCAATCAAGAATATCACGTACAGTAATAGCCAATCGCCAATCCAATTCGGTAATTGTACCATCCTCGTATTGGTTGTTAGGGTCCGAATTATATAATTCAGTGATGACAACCTTATATTTAATCGCTTTATTTAATAACTTATGCGTTGAATTCCACCGTGTAGGTGTGTAAGAATTGACCATCTAAAACTAAAGGAATCTCGGACCTAATATAATCTATGCATTTTTTATTAGCAGAAGCATTATCTAAAGAAATTGTGAATACCTTGTTAAACAAATTGAATTCGTTAATTGTGTCTAATATCCTTTGTTTAATATTATATCCGGAGTGTGACTCGTCCATTACATCGAAAGTAATAATTCTTTTTTCTATCACATAATTAGAATCTATCCAATGAACGGTAACACATATATAAGGCTCACCTTGACTAGAAGTCCAACAATCACTAGTAAGCGAGACCATGCCATTAAAAGTACGAAAGAATTCAATTAATTCTCCCCTAGCAAGATAATATTGTTTTTGGGTGTATCGTTTAAGGGTGTTTCTTGGGATTTTCCTAAAAGCCGGATTTATTGAATTTCTCATCATGTGTTCTAAGTTAGGGCTTTCACCATGTGAAAAAGGTAACTCATCTAATGTAACATAAGTAGCAAAATCATTAATCATTTTTTCTCTATTATAATGGAACGGCATACCTCCACCGGGATTTGAAGACATGAAACTACCGATTTGTGTTTGTTGTGAAGACGATCCCCCGCGTGCTTCTCCACTTTCGTGGCTTGCTTTCGTAATATTATGCTTTTCCACTAAGTGCCGATTAAGAGTACCCGTGCCACCTCCTTTTTGCATGCTAAAAGGTTCGGGACTTTTTCCAAGTTGTATACAAATTTCACAATGCACATTAATTCGTGTTGGATCATCCGTCGGGTGTCTCGAAAAATAATTCCATACATGTGACTTTAAATTCTTTTTACGAGCCGCGCCACTGCCACTAGCACCGCTCCCGGTAGCACCCCCACTGCCACCTAAATGACAAAAAATGAACATTAATTAGAAACGAACAGTTTATTACGAATACGAATTAAAGTAAAATAAATTAAAAACTGTAATATAAATAAATACGAATTAACAGTTTATAAATTAAAAACTAACAGTTTATTTAAAAACTGTAATATAAATAAAATAAATACGAATTAAAGTAAAATTTTAATTTGGAAAAAAACATAATTAAAGTATAATTTTATTGAAAATAAAATCAAGCATACATCATCACATCCATACCTTCGCCGCCGTCATTGCCGGTTGCCTGACCGGGTGCGAGTGGAGGTCGTCGGGGCGCCATGATCGGACTTTGAGTGGAATCTTGAGAGGATATTGTACCTCGACCTTCCATAATTAACAACAGAAAATATTAACTGAAAATATTAAAACCACGCCGGAAAAGCTTGAATTGAGGCCGGAAAAACTTGAGCAGCTTGCTTGAATTCAGACTTGAAGTAAGAGTATTTATAAGCTTGAGAGAGTGGAATTTAGAATGAGATGGAGTAACTCGAGTAAGACAGTGAGGTGACTGAGCTGGGAGCCTGGGACGGTATTTATAAGGAAGCCTCCAACGGCTCCTTCGGTGTCTCCAACGGCATTGTAGCCGTTTGTTTGCCCGTGCCAGTAAGCTCAGAGGCAGCAGAGGACTCCACAGCAGCCTTGTTGCAGAGTTGCAGGTGAAAGAGTTGCAGGTGAACGTTGGATACACAGGCACAACGGCTCGTTTTTTTCCCGGTTAAACGGGCTTCACGGGCTCCAACGGTTCCTACGGTTTCGGTTCAAGCGGTTCCAACGGGTTTAAACGGTTCAAGCGGTTCCAACGGGCTTAAACGGTTCAAGCGGTTTAACGGGTCGCGGGTTCAGCGGTTCAAGGCGGTTCATCGGTTTCAGCGGTCCAGGCGGTTTCTGACGGTTTTAACGGGCCGGTTCCTGGCGGTTTCGAATCTAACAAACGAGAACCGTAACCGGCACGCAGGTATTTACGGTTCGTGCCGGTTCGTACCCGGCACGTTAAAATACGGGTTACGTAACGGTTCGGGCCGGTTCGTGCCGAGCCAAACCGCCCGTTTGGCCGGCTCTACCATGTAGTAGTATTTGTGTATAGTGATATTTATCTAACTTTCCGGTGAATCACACCACCATAAATAAATAGTAGTAGTACAGTTTATTGCATTTTGTACACTGTAATTTTAGGCTAAAGAGACACGAGTATCTGTAGTTTCTCCAGTATAATTCATTTTCTCCTTTCTAGACCTTTTTCTCATTATAAAAATGAATTTTCATGTATGGCTTCTGTTTCTTCCCAACATGTCACTTGCATGGCAGAATTCAAGGAAAAATAAGTACGCCAAATGTTTGATAATATTCTCATGGCTCAAGAGCTCTTTCGAGGGTATGGTAGAGAAATATGGGCGCCAAGTGTGCTTTGAATATTGACTTGCATAAGGCTTTTGATCTGGGGGACTTTAATTTCTTCTTGACTATTTAGCTCATGAACTTCACTCATCCTTTCATTCATCGGGTTGCTGTTTGTATTTGCGCCCCAACGTACTCAATTAAAATCAATGACGTGTCCTCGGGCTTCTATGCCCCCCTACGTGTTTTCTGTTGCTATAAATGTCCTTTCTGTCATGCTTAACAAGGTCCCTTATAATATTCCAGGCGCCAAGGGCTTGTTTGAATAATTGTAGCAATGATATTGTGAACTGGTGTGACTTGACTTATGGTGTCCCTCATGGCTCTCTTTCAGTCAAGTTCTTGGGTGTTCTTCTAATAACAAAGCAGCTCTGTGTTGATGATTGTGTTCTCTAGATTGAAAAAGTCACAAGGAAAATTAAATGCTGGACTTGTATTGTCTTGTCCTTCTCTGAACTTCTCAAATCTGTCATATATGCTATGATGACTTTCTGGACTAGGCACTTCATTCTCCTCAAGGCAGTGTCATTGGTTAACTCAATCACTCTTCGCTAGATTCCTTTGGAAGGAAAATTCAACCTCTATTGGAGGAGCAAAGGTGGCTTGGAATGTCTTATGTCTATCCAAGGAGGAAAGGGAGCTGGGGTTGTTTAACCCCTTGGAATGGAACAATGCCCTTGGAATGAAACAATAATATTTCAAGCTCGAGTGCCTTTGTTGGCGACCTTATATGCTGAGGCTCTTGGCACCTGCCAACGTTTAATCCATCTTATAGGTGTCGTATCCCTCTTTTAGACGTCTAACTGAACCAGTTAACTAATCCTGGGTTTGATTTGTCAAAGCAAGATCAGATTTTATGAGATGTCTGTAGATGGCTCAAAGTTCCCTTTGCGTGCTGGCCGGGAATCAATCAGATGGAAGGGATACTTTGTTTCATGATTTGATGCAGTTTGGTTCAAGTGGGAAATCCCTAGGTCCATATTTCATAATTGATTGTTGTGTCACGAGTGTTTAAGCACCCCGGACAGACTCTGCAAATGGAGGGTTACTTTTTATGCCCATCGCTAACTCTGTGTTGGGGGACTGGAGTCACACAGGCACCAATTCTTACACTGTCTATACTATGGCTACATTCTAATGATGCTGCTTGAGCCCATCTTGGCCCGGACGACTGTTTTTCTTGGTTCATTGGTTCGACTGCTAGACGATATCTAGCCACCCAAAATGCTACCGGACGCCGTATTAAACTCTTGGCAGCTCAGATTTTTTCTTACTCTGTTTGGAGGGAAAGGAATGCTAGGAGGCACAACAAGGACGCTTTCTCCCCATGAAGCTCTTGCATGACATTATGGTGGATATTAGTGCAGAAGCAGAAGATATGGCAAAGGAACAAGAAAATCAGTAGAAGATAAGAAAATCAGTAGCGGATAAGAGAACGTGGCAGGAAAAGCTTAAAGCAGATATGAGAAGATATGAGTTGACAGGAAATCTGTAAGCTTTTGAAGAAAGTGAGACATCAGGAATCTAAAAAAGATAGAAAAGACTGCACTCAGAAAATAATTCATGTATCATTATTGTAATATTGAAAGTATTGTATGGCTGTAATCAAAACCCGGATCTCTATATAAGAGACCTTATTGTAACATTGAATATTATCAGTTCTTGAAATATATCTTAAATTTCTCTACACTTATTCTTCTTATGGCAAACTAAACCTCTTCTCCTACAATCTACAACAGAAAAACATGTTCATCAATAAGATATCATATACAAATATTATTTATTTGTCATCATAAGTTATATCATTTAAAGCAGAGATGGTGGATATCTGTCGAGCAACCTGGTTGCAGAGCCTGTTAGACGGGAGGTCATAAAAGGGCATAGCAGAGATCAGGGACTCCGGTGAGCCAATCTGTTTAAATAGTATGATTTATTTTGATAAATAAGAAGGATTTTTATATGATATCTATAATTCATGTTATGCATGATATTGATGAAAAATGTTTAGAAGTTATAGATTGTAGATTTCTTTTAAAACATGATTGTTTTTGTTGTAAGTTCTAATTGCCTACCCTCTTTAGGGTTTATTAGATATAAGAAACGATCCACTGTATCTCCTGGGTATTTTGGTCACACGAGCCTTGATTCCAGGCTTCTTTTAGACATAGACCTGAACTTCGTTTGTGACTGACTTTAGCTTACTAGCATGTAGTAGGTTTTTTTTTTTTTTTTTTTTGGTTGCTTTGATTTGGTGCTTGGACATCCTCTTCGCAATGATGCAATTCTTAGATCATTAATTAGGAGTTGAGACTTTTAAGAAAATCTCACTGAACTTGTTCTGTTTAGTTCTGTGCACATGAGCTAAACTTGGCAAGCTTAGGACAATAAAACCTGGCAATAAAGAATATCAATCAGAAGCTGACTACGCTTGGAGCCAACCAAGGTTGGTTTTGGCAACTAATACCACCAGCTATACCTATTACCTATCAAGCTCCTTACAATCATTTCATTCTCTAGAGTCTAGAGCAAGTCGCATTAAAAGACGACTTCATTCTCAAGTCTCAAATAAAACAACAAATAGTTACCGGCTCCAGGCTTGTGTAGATATATGTCACATGGAAATATTGTGTCCATAGATATTACACACCGTGCTACTAAACCCTTATCACTAATATGTATAGTGAAAACCTCCTATTTCCCAAACTTCACACTACACCCTCCAAGCATTGTACAAAGGAAAAACTAGCTATACAAGTAAAATGAAGACCATAGGCTGTCACAGAAGTCCATCCTCGAGCCTAGATTTCCTTACGGTAAATTGATGATCATAAATTCCAGCCATATCTTGCAACCAATTTCTAAAACTTATCCGATGCACAACATGTACCATATATTCCAGCTGACGAAGCTTTACCCTCACGAATCATGCAATGTCGTACTTGATTTATCCAGATCCGAAGATGAACTTTTTGATGTCAAATCATTGATCATAGACTGTGCAATGTCCATATTCTCTCTTAGTTTCACATTGTATTCATACAAAACTTGAAGATGCTTCTGGAGTTCAGTTAGGCTTCCGTCAGAAACAGCTTTATATTCTGCCAAAAAAAAAAAGAGCATCAAGGATATTTAGAAAAAAGGTTAGAACTTCCCAAATATAATAAATAACTGTTGCAACCAGCAGAAATTCCAAATTCAGCTTTCTTTTGGAATAATTGCCTTAATATGAGAACTTCAAATATGAAATTGGGAGAGCGATACACACAATTAAGATGTTATTCAACTATACCGAGGTTAGATGACAATTTGGACCTATATATTCCCAAGTGAACACACATAAAACACTGACATGAAAATTACTATTTAAACTTCAAACTTTAATTATACAATTGAAACCCACTGTCACTCAACAAGGGCATGATTTAGGATAAAATAGTTTTGACAATATATGTTTAGGGTTTAATCATATTTGTTTATATGATAGGGTTTTACGCATTTTGGGTGCATAAACACCAAGGGGCAAATATGCCATTAAGTCCCCCAATCATAATATCTGCTCTTCTGCTTTCCTACGAGTATCAATTGACATGCAGAAAAAATGTAAATCATGTAGGACTTGATAGAGAGGCACCCTCAAACTGAGAAAGCTAATAGATACCTAATGGAGGTGGCGGAGGAAGGGTATTACCACCATCTGTACGAATTTTGTCAGCTTTGACATTCTGATGCACCTGATTCCTCTGAACCTGAAGGTCACAGAGAATAAAATATTAAATCATGTACCTTCAAATAAAAAAAAAATTATCTTTATGTTAATACTTCTAGAAGCACGTGACAGATTAAGTATTAACATATAGAAAATGAACGGCCAGCATATTAACACTTAATAAAAGACCATCACTTGTTACCTTAAATGGTGAATTGGTACATCAAGATAGTTCAGTAAGGTCTCAGAGTCCAACCTCAGTGTAGGTAATTATTGCAATAGAAAACTTGACTAGGTAGCAGGTACTTGCAAAGAAAAATATACAGGTAACATATAATACTGAGATTTTCCACGTGGAAGATTTCAGAATATATGCCAAAAGAAAACTTTTGATAGCTGTAAACAGTTAGATATACACACATGCGGTAAAGCTTGTGCTGAAATACGCAAAAATGATATCGACATAGGAATGCATTGAAACCAAGTTCCCTCACCTAGGGACCAATATTATAGTGCTGGTATGTGAAAAATAGACACTCACATTAAACTAATATGCCTGATTTACTTAAGACTACTTCATTTACATTATAACAGCTACTTTACACATGCTGAATTTACTATGTGCCTCCTCTAAGCCTGTTCAAAACTCATTTAGTCAAACCTAGGCCTCAAATTCCAAAAATGAAGAGAATCCAACAACACATAGAGAATCTAGATTCAACTGAATTCAATGTGGTTTACCATTTGACCATGATAAATGTATCACTTATATGATTTACGTATTCAAACTATTGGCTAGCCCGTGTCCAAATTTTTTAGAATAACCTAATCGGACACTCGGATCAGTGTACTGTCCAACACTCCGTACCCGAGTCCGAGTAACATAGCTTTACAATAGCCCTTGTAAATAGTTGTAATAAAAGATTCATGTACCTTTATTTTATTAGTTTCCCTTTTTTTTTCTTTTTATTGTTTATTTGCATTGTTTCTCAGCACCACAATAGTCGAATAGTTCTAAAAGAACATTCAATTCTAGTTGGCATTTGGGCACATATAATTGATGCGGTATGGATAGCAAATCAATACCTTTTCATCGGGCAAGGTGACCTTTCTATTGAAGCTAATTTTGTCCATTTTGATAGGTGGCCTTTGCTTACGAGACGATATTTCTTTATGTGAAGAGTTCTTCTTCATCCCAGTGCAACACACGTCTGTGTCAAGACTTTTATAATTGTCATCCAATGAGCTACAGTTCCATGTGTATTTCACATATTTCCTCAACTATATGACAAAAAAGAAAGAAGAGCCATTTCCTCAACCCTTAATTAATATAGAACGGTTACATGTTGAACATAGTAGAGTGTAAGCAGCAGTCTTAAATAAGAGAGCTTACTTTGTTCCAATTTTTTTTAGCTTTCTGTCGACTTCTAATATTTCTCATTACACTATCCTCGTTACGGAGCTTCTTGACTCTGTATTCACACTACAAACAAAGAGTTGGACCAATCTGAGAATGCAGGGACATAAGAAATATATTTAGCAGGCACTAATAACTAACAAGGATAGAGTCTAAAACTCACAGAAAACAGTAAAAGCATATCTCTATTCTCATCACAAATATAGAGCAAAAAACAGAGAAAACAAAAGAACTAACTAGGGGCAAAAACAAAAATGCAACAACCTTAGATCCATGTTACTCATTGAATATACAACACAGTTTGGATAACTGAATTACATCATTGTTTTATAGCAAAACACTAATCATCAACAAAACACAATATAACATAGAAACCAGATTCTAATAATTTAAGCCGCGTATGATGGTAAATTTCATACGAGTCTAGGTGTTTAATCTCCAGTATCCAAGTCAAGATTTGGCTGTTGATAGTTCTCTAATTAATTGTGGTTGACTACTAAGGTTATGTGAAGATCCTACAGTATTAAATTTCTGCAATAGTTTAACCTAGATCAGAAATTTCATTTTAACTTTCACCAAATAATTCCAATTTCTCTGTCATTACTATCATTCTGTACTAAGATTCAAAAAAATTAGTTAACATACATATATTGAGTATCAATTTTAATAATTACAGGAAATTTACCTTAAACACTAGTTATATTTAATATAAAACAACAAATTTCTTATTAACCGTCGATCCTCAACTCAAGTACAGAGATATTTATCACTCACAATTCACATGCACTGCTTATCGATGATAAAAACACTGTATAGCTAGTGGAGAAAACAATAGTTTTGGCAATACTTGAATGCAATAGAGAAGAGAGATGTTAGATGTGCATAAACTATTACAATCATATTCAAGACGTAAATATAAGAATAGATATTAGTGAGGTGACAATTTAAATAAAGCGAAAGGGAGAATGGACGGTTGTACATAAAAATGAATTATGATATACCATACTTGCACCAATAAGTAGAAAAAAATGCCGACACTAATGCAATAAAGGCCCCCAAGATCTGCAAGGAAGCTCACTGCATTCTTGAGAAAAGAAGATAACATTAGAGCCATTTCATGTCAGAATGTAATTGCAAAGGACGAAACTAGAGCAATATTATGGAACTTCGATGCCAAGTACGAATAAGTAAAAATCTGGATTATCCAAAAAGACTAGTAATATAAATTCAAAACCACCAGACCATTTAAGGAGATAAATTATGTTTTGTCGATTAACTCTATGATAACTTCTTTATATAATTGACATGTGATAATTTCCCACAGGAAGACCACGTACATCAGTCAGCAGAATATTCCAGATTGATATATACATCAATTAAAGTAGGGAAATATATTCCATGCCATAAAATACGCAGGGGCAAATTTTGCACTTGCCCGTTAATTTAACATATCGCCATAACCCTTCGCCAGATGTCAGGCAAATATTATAATTTATTGGAACACCACAATTATAGCTGCTCACTCAGGAGAGCCACCTACATATGTCTCATATATGTTAATAACTCATGATATGGAATAACACGGCTTACGAGCAGTGATAGTCAAGCTTATGAAGTGAAGGAGACATCACAAACCTTTAAAGAGAAGTGTCTTCTAGGTAATGACAAGGATTATTGTCCTAATAAGGATATTCAATTGCCAATACAATTGTAGTGTTTGTGTAAGGTTTTTTCACAGAAATCAAGGATTTTTCACCAGTACTTAATTTACAGTAGCTTGGTTGCTAAAGTAGCCTGGGAATATCAACTCAATCACCGGAAATTATCGTATAATACGAACTCAACTACTACTTTCCATTTTAATTTTCTGAGAATTAATGTCAAATCAAATCCACAATCACATCGAAAGCTTAAAAATACTAGAAACAACCAAACCACAAAATAACTACTTAAGCAACTCCTAGATTATTATTACCTCTTCAAGAACTTTTCACTACCTAATAACCTTTAATTTTTTTTTTTTAAAATTAGTCATTCTAACCAGTGCAGTGTAGTACACAAACTTCTTCCCTCACAATTGATTCCCAATCATAAGTTAAGTGCCATCAATTTTAACAAAAGATGAAATGATCAGATAGGAGATTCACTAGCCTCAATTTCATCAGGCAATTTAATGCCAGAAAAATGATCCATAAAAGGGCCTAGCAGATTAACAAGGAGAATAAACCAAATAGAGAATTTTATTTAACTAAATTTTAACAAACCAATAAAAGATAATAGCTAGAACAAAGTTGCTCACCAGGCCCCAAAATTTTTTCATCGTCAATCTCCACTACATAAGCAGAGAGAAAATTGATTGAAATAGTGACGTTAACTACTCCAGTGCTAGAGCTTTGAAGGGAGTCCTTGAGCGGATTTATCTCACTGATATATGAACCAGGAATAAAATCATGGAAAAGAGGCTGGATGAGTTTTAGATCATGCAAATTACGGTATATCCTCGGAAACAAATTAAATTTCAATATATTTGGATCAACTCCTCTGTATGTGATTGGTTTATTATCCATATTGCTGCCATTCTTTAATGTTCCACTGACTAAACTCATACGTCTTTTACTTGCATGATCTGTCATGGTGAGATTGAACTGGAATCCAACAGCACTTGCGGGGTCATTTGGAAGATCAAGGAAATGCCACGAGATATATGTGTAATCTTGAATAAGTTGACACTTGAAGCATTTGAAAACTATAGTTGGTCCCATGGTTGAGTTATGACAAGAATAGTTTGCAAAAGTTGACAAGGGCGCAACCCTTTGGGCAATAAAGCCTGGACTCCCAGTAACTAAGTTATCAATGCCACGCAAATGTGAACAACTCATACCAGAAATTGTTGTTATATTAAATTCCATATCATTGTTGAAGGACGCCAAGTCAGGGGCATTTGTTGCTCTTAAGTTATGCACCTCAATACTTCTCTTTGAAAGAAACTGGTAGAGCAATCTGCAAAAAATAAAAACAGAGGCACACGTCTGCATCATTTTTATGGACAAACAAAGAGGGACATGGGTATGAACTTGGATACAAATGCCAAAATAATACATATTACCAAACTATCACCATATATTGCTAAACTTGGCATATAAGTATATAACAATTACTTACGTAGCAAATAAACCAATAAAAAGGATCCAACTTGCAATTGAGAGGGTTCCTCCAAGCTCTGTTTTACGCTTCACAACTACCTTCTGGTCATCCTAGAGAAAGGAAAAATCATATATACAGATAGGTTACTTTAAGCTGTTGAATGATGATAGGAACTCTGATGGAAAAACAAGGAAAAAGGAAACACTATGTTCAACGTTCTAGATCCGAAAACAAGGAAATGACCTTAGGAGACACTAAACACAGGTAGAAGAAAACCATCCACTTAACTATATTTCTGTCACACGAAGCAACCCACTGCTAATTCACGTCAATTCCTACTCCATCTAGACATTGCAAATTAACCCAAAGAACTCTGTTCATTATTAACCTAGTTTGCTAAATTAGACAGCAGAATCATTAGATAAACCACCTTCTAGCATTATATGGCTGCTACAAAAGATGCTATCGCTCTCTCTTCCCTTAGAACAGACAACTTTATTCAACAATGACTGTCCCCAATGTAAATAGGGTACCGGTCCCTAGCAGCCGACTGTCATGGACATGTTAAATAACACATTGATTTGTGGCCGTTGGATGAATATCCAACGGTCGGGATTATAACAAATTTTTAATACGTGCAGCGCTTTTAACTGCTGGACGGGGAAAATGACCCTGTCCAGCACTTTCTTAAAAGTGCTGGACAAGAGCTAGACGTGTTAAAAAAATATTATAATCCACAAAACCTTTTGTTACTTAACAAGTAACAAAAGGTCCCTGGCAATCGATTGCCAGGGACCGGTACCCCTGTAAATAAAATAAGAGAAAAGAACCTAATCATGGAGTATAAACATTTCGATAAGAATTGAAAAAACTGAGATATCCACTAGGGATACTATCCACCAGGGATATTGATAGTCTGTCAAGGGCCTCCAGTAGGATTTCTACACCTTATTGTATCAATTTTCAGAAAATAATATGCAAGTACTACTTTTCAGTATTTTATATTATTTGAGGATAAAGTTTTTTGAGATTGGGAATCACCTCAGGATGCTATAGGAGCAGGAACCCTGTTTGAAATTCTCACAGGTTTTTCTTTATAAAAAATCTCTATTATCTTCCTTAAGCGCTGATGTGTATGCATAAGTGTTAAAAATGTTTTTATTTTTAGATTAATTGAACTAAAGCGGGAGTTCAATTAACTAGTTTGATTGATAATAAGCTCAAACTCGACCACCAAAATATGTTTATTTAGGCTCAGGTTGTTGCTCTTAAAAATTTGTTAACTAGTTTGTTTAACAAAACTCAGCTCGGGCTAGCAAAAATCTTGTAAAACTTCATATATTTATTAAGTGAACTTATTCATGAACAAGTTTGGCTGAAGGTCATTCAACCAGGCTCAGGTTGATTTGCTACAGCTCAAAGTCACACAATGAAAAATCTTCGTTTAGCTTTAAACCTCTGCTTGATTTGTTAGCAAAAAAGCTGAACGCCAGGATAGTTCATCAACAGTGTCGTTTCATTAGGTTTCATCATTTGAAATTCATGCAAGTATTGGGGAAAGCAAAATATTTTCTTCTGGAAGACATTCCCAAATAAAATTGAATAATTTCCTTTTAAAAGTGTCAACTCATTTAACATTATAACATCAACCTTATCTCCGGATAGTTGTATTTAAATTGGTAAAAAAAAAATTAAATTTTACAACTCCTGAAAAACACACCCTGTTGTCTCCTTTCATAGCAAAATGAATGTATTGAAGTAATTAAGCAATACTCATCATCGACCGAGCTAGACTGTAATTAAATAAAATTTGGAAAACTATATACTTATCACAATTCACAACTAATTACACAAGCATTGGTAGCTAAAATAGCAAAAAAAAATTGAACTGAAGTCAATGAAATAAAGAGAAGCTATACCAGCCAATGGCGAGTAGCGAAACTGAAGTCTAAGCGACTAATCCACCACCTAATCTTAAACCAGGGAGTTCTGCCATCACCGAGACTCCCGAATCGAGCTAAAAAACAAAAGAGCAGCCAGCTGAAGAGCAAAAGCAAGGTCGTTTCGAGCAAAATAGCCTGCGATTGAGTAAACTTAGTAATCGCATTCAGCTGGAACACTTGTGGAATGTTGAAAGAGTAGAAATCGTGCTTGTCGAAGCCGGAATCAATTCGCGTCCAATCGGTGACATCCGATTGAAATAGTGAACATGCTTTAGTGGTTGTGTTGTAGATATAACCTGGATTGCAAGCACAAAGCGTGGTGTTGTATGTGAAAGAGTTTTTCACTGGACATTCAACAAGACTCATCTCTCTCTCTCTCTCTCGCTCTCTCAGTTTTTTTGTGTGTTTTTTGGGGATTTGGTGAGGGAAGGAAAGAAGGAGACGTTAGAGGATTTGGTATACTTATGATAAAAGGAAACAGAGTTGTATATGTATGGTGTTAATAATAAACAATGCTAAAAAATGACTACCACTATTTGTAAAGGAGGAGCAGCAGCTGCAGCTACAAGCTGTCAGCGTATATCTGTACTAAACTTCGAACGACGGTCACGTCTCACGCGGATACCTGACTCGTGGACTCGTACAATCTCGATTCGTATTTTTAAATTAAAAATCAACAACTTAATATATATGAGTTCAGAAAAAACAACTGAATATATATATACAATAAATATAATGCTCACGGAAGCGCGTGAGTTATATTTTATTTCGGTTAACTGCGATTTTCCCACCACAAATTTTTTACCCCGGCTTAGTGCATAATAAATAATATAACGTGTGATATAATATTAATATACTCGTTTGTTGGTGATGGGTGATAATGATCTGAAACGGTGACAATGATTTGAAACGGAGATATCAAATTATAATTAAAAAAAAACAGATCACACAAAAAACGGATCACACACTATTATTTTAGTAAAAATATCTCAGACCTTTTTCATTAATTTAAAATTACATTATGTTCTTGTTATTTAATAATGAGTGGGAAAAAAATGAAATTCCATCATTTTATTTAAAAAATCATAATTTCACTTGAAAATTATATTAATGACTAATATTATAAAATTTATATATGAGAAATAAAAATTTATATTTTACATTGAATATATTACTTCTTTTATATATATATATATATATATATATATATATATATATATATATATATATATAGGGATAGGATCAAATAAAAAAAATTTTAAGTTACAAACTTACAAACTTTTTTTTTATTCTCCCATCGTGTTAATCCTTAGTTATAGAATGTATCTATGTTGAAAATTCTTGAAAAATCATCACAATTTTTAGAAAAAACGCGTAAATAAATCGCGCATTCAACACATTTGTAACTGGGGTTCAACATCGGGTGTTGAACACTAATTATCATTATGTTGAATATGTCTATAAAGATGCTTAAACTATACCTCTGGGGTTTGGGTAGGATCTAGAATCATAAATATTAGTTATATAATACGTTTGACTTAGTTCTTACATTGAAAAAGTAGTTTATGTACTTTTCCAACACGATTCTAATCGATGTTCAACAAAATATGTTAAAAAAATGTTGAACTCAAATTATATATGTGTTGAACGCAGAAAGTTTGTAAGTTTGTAAGTTTGTACCAGAAACCACCCCTCTATATATATATATATATATATATATATATATATATATATATATATATGATCAAATAAAAACTTTTTTAAGTTACAAACTTACAAACTTTTTTTTATTCTCCCATCGTGTTAATCCTTAGTTATATAAAGTATCCATGTTGAAAATTTTTCAAAAAAACATCACATTTTTAAAAATAACGCATAAATAAATCGTTTTTTCAACACATTTATAACTGGGGTTCAACATCGGGTGTTGAACACTAATTATCATTGTGTTGAATATATCTAAAAAGATGTTTAAAATATACCTCTAGGGTTTGGGTAGGGTCTAGAAACATAAATATTAGTTATAAAACATGTTTACCTTAGTTCTTACATTTCAAAATTGGTTTACGTACTTCTCCACCACTATTTTAATCGATGTTCAACAAAATATGTTAAAAAAATGTTGAACTCAAGTTATATATGTGTTGAACAAAAAAAGTTTGTAAGGTTGTACCAGAACCCTCCCCTATATATATATATATATATATATATATATATATATATATATATATATATAAGAGTTTAAATATCAATCAAATCAATAACAATTTCTTCAAATTATAATTCCAATTTAATATTATAATTCTAATATATTTAGTGTATGTCGAGAGAGACATGATATAATACCTTGACTCAAACCCAAAAATGACCCGTTTCTCTAATTAATGTTGTTGAATTTGACTCGAACTTATCCGGAAATGAATATAAAATATCAAAATCATCCATATTTATATAAAATACAAATATCTATATTATTATTATAATATTTATTAGTTAAAATTAAAAAAAAATATTTATTTTCTTTCCGGTCCCCGCCACGAACAGGGATTCATTTCCTCCCCGATCCCCGTCCCGAACAGGGATCTCCGCGAGTATTCAGGAATTCTATGTTTTAATAAAATAATAATAATTTTATAATATATAATATAAACAGTCCTCATACCATCAAGAACCTCAATGTATTATATCATGTTGATCTAGTTTTGTAGACTCTGGAATTAAAAATATTGATACTGATCATGTTATTGCCCGCGGTCAACAAACTTCACGTAAATCAACGCATCAGGTCTTGAGTTGAAGCAACTTTTTATCCTTTATTTTCTGTCTCCGATATCTGGTGCATGGCATAGTGTTGATATTCCGTGTGCAGCTTTTACATTTGGGGTTTATCCCTGTAGATCAGGCTGAAGTGAAGATGAAGGGCCCAATGTTTGTGGCCGAAGAAAACTACAAAAACTATATGTTCGATGTGCTAAAACTGCAGAGAACCATTCCCTCTAAAACCTTAAGGTATTAGAGGAGGCCCCTTTATGGATCTTATACTTATATTTCAACACTCCCCCTCACTCGAAATCCCATTATTTGGGTTGAAGAGTGGATCACGGGCGCCCATCTTTGGAGCATAAATTGCCTTCGTGTCCATTTTAAATGTGAGAATATTGGGGGGTGGCAGGGGCTCGAACTCGAGACCTCCTGCAAACCTGGCTCTGATACCATGCAGAGAACCATTCCCTCTAAAACCTCAAGGTGTTAGAGGAGGCCCCTTTATGGATTGGATTTGGGGGCGAAATTATCGTGTCCAAAAACCTTTTTGCTGTGCCTGTGACTTGAAATATCACTTGATCTTAGGTGCCGGGTTCAGTGTTCAGGGTACTGTGTGTTTTGACGCTCAACGTTCCAGGTGTGTAGAGGTTAGATGGCAGGGGCCATCTCTCCTAAGTTACTCCAAAATGACAGAGTACAGAAATTAGTGCAATCCACGTCATTCTGTGCATCTTTCTGTATCCGATTATGTGACGTAGCATTACTCAAGTCGTAAACAAGCCTTGTTCTAGAGAGGACCTGTTTGCTGCTTTTGTTCTACGTTAAGTATTCTTTTGTTTATCCTTTTAAAGCTTTTTATTACTCAAAATTAGCAATTGTCGGAGTTTTATTGTGAAAAGTTAGCAACAATACTTATACACGTCCCTTTTATTTGAGGATGTTGTAAAGATTGCAGGATAGGGAGTGGTAGAGATGGTGCTAAAATTAGAAGAAAATAATGAAAAAAAAGGAAGAGGTTTGGGATGTACCTGGGAAGTTTGTATTTTTTGCTACACTTTGAGGATTAAAATTGTATGACCCTTATATTTATTAAGATATATGGGATTTATAGCATCTTGTATATTGATTATATATAATCTTTGAGTTAAAAATGTATACATTTGAAAAGTTTAACTTCTTCAGCGAATGACGGTCATATATCATTTCAGTTTGGAATTGCATGTCTAAGAAGAATATAGTGTAAGTGTGTAACCGCCTGTTTGCCCTTGCTTTCTACATGTTGATCTATTTTGTTTTCTTGTTTCCCCCAACTTCGGTGTGTTCTGCTGTTGCTTATGGCGACTAAGAAGGAATGGTCTGAACATGAGCGAAACCTCAATGATTTTCTTTATCTTTCCATTCCACCATTCTCATTAAGCAAAAAAGCCAGGGGAATTCTCGTTAATTCAAATAGTACTGGTTGGTAGTGGAAATACATATGCAGTTTGGTATAATTGTTGAGAGCGCAATGCTCAGTATTCCATGAGATGATGAAGCCACTTTTGTAATGGAATAGAGAACTCTATGTTTCTCAAGCGCACATATAAAATGTAATTCCCTTACTAGACGATATAAAATGAATTTAACTAGAAATGGGTTAGCTTTTTCTATTAACTCTGTTTTTAGACAATAAGGATTTTATCTTCCATAAATTTTACCTTTATATATTTAGATGATACATTTTTGTCTGTATTTTATGCTATTTGTGATGCAATATTAAGATGAACGTCAAAAGCCTTGGTTCGATAGGCGATTTTGTTCAGTTGTCAGAGCAAGTCCAATGGTGATGTTACAATACATGTAGCTGTTTTTATAATTTGTAACCCGTTTTTGGTACTAAAATAGAATTTATGGTCCAACGTTAAATGCAAAATAGCACTGAACATATCCAAATAAAATTATATTCTAATTACATAAGCTTAAAGTACATAATTATATTTGTCATTATTATTTTATTAATACATTTTGTCACTTGCATGCTTATGTGGCAATTATAGCACAATCCATATTTGATTTTATATTTAGCACCAAATATATCATTTTGCTATTTTACATTCAATTTTAGCATTCCAGTAAAGTTAAAATTTTTGCTTGGATGCTATATAGCCTATATTATAGCAATAACACAAACACATATTTTAGTATCACCATTGGACTTGCTCTTACGAATGACACGGAGAATAGTTTTCTTGCTATTCATTATTACCGTGTTGGCCTTGGCTGTTGAAGCAATTGTGACAAGTCGTCGTGGTCACAATCTATTTTTTGACGTCAAATGGAAAATTCTTCCATATAAATGAGATGAGTTTTTCTAGCCATAAATCTAGTGTACTGTATTACAATAAATATATAATGCTGCAACATGCAACATTTTGTTCCCAGCATAAGGACCATCTGTTTAAGTTTGTTACTCCCTCCGTCCCAGTCAATTGTATACGTTTCTTTTTCACTGCTCGACACGCTTTTTAAGGCACTTATAAAACATAGTTCTACAACTTATTTTTAAGATTTTCTTTTTTTGTATAAAAGTATAAATGTTATACTTTTATACAGAAAAAGAAAATTTTAGAAATAATTTACAGAACTATACTATATTGAAGCATTAAAGTCCGTGCCGCGCCCCCGTCCCCCAATGTATACTATTGACTGGGACGGAGGGAGTAGATTTCTTTGCTCAAGGCATCTTACATGAGCAGTGTGACAATAAAATGACATCACCTTTATTCCAGCATATGAATAAAAATATATGTTTCCAGATGGTTTGGCCAACGGGATTGACCATCCGTCACAGGGCATGAAAAAGAGAAACAGAGTAGTATTGTGTATGTTTGACATAGTAGTGATTTCAAGTTTATGACTCAAGGAAATTGAGGTGGGATCCATTCAACACCAAAAGCAGGAATAAAAACAGCGGTTAGTTAGGTGTAAAAATCCAATTTTCAAAGAAATAAAGAAAAACGAGAAAGACTTAGAGGTCAATTAAAGGTAACTCAGTGTTAATGAGGAATATAATAGGAGTAGTATAGTGGGTGTTTGACAACCACTTTTAAGCCGGGTTTCTCGGTTTATAAGTTAGAAGCACTTATTTGTACTGTTTATGTAAAAAATCAAGAAACACTTATAAAAAACTAGGAATGCTAGCTTTTGTTTAAGAGTTTTTACTTATTTCCCAAACACTTTAATCACCTATAAGTCTTATCTTGCTTCTAACTTCTATTCTACTTATTTATTTTAAGCAAGAAGCATTTATTTTAAGTTCATCCAAACGGTCATAATACTAGTCGGAGAAGAATAAAGTTGATGGTAGAAAAAGCTCCTGTCCCTATCAAGAGAGCCGAGTGAATGGTAGTTTAGTGGAGTTTGGTCGTTAAGAAGCATATGCATACCTTTCTTCTTTAAGCCAAAGGATATTCTCTTATTGTAATACCTCCGAAATTGCTACTCAGCTTCCCAGAGCATCTCCCGCTAATTGCCTCTTGCTAATTCAAATCGTTAATAGTGTCAGATTATCAAAATATTTTAATGTAAATATATCGAATATGTGCATGAAGCAACAAAAGAAGAGCTAAAGGTTAGTCAAGTAGTACTCCCTCTGTTTCTTTAAGCTTTTCTTGTTTGAAATGTCGGGACTGTTCATAACATGAGACAAATGCTTAATTTACGTCAAATTTATAAGACCAAATATAGTCATGAGTGATCTTGTTGGATTCGTATTTACGAGTATTTTAATACAATAAAGTTTTTTAATTTAATATTAATATAAAATTAAAGATATTAACGATGAAAAACGTGTGTTGGCAAACGTGTCCAAGGCAAACAGGAAAAGTAATAAGAGACGGAGGGAGTACCTTTATTCTCCAATCCAATTTGTGTACGTGTGTCATATGTGATACAGCGCGTCACTAGTGACGTTTTTGCATTTCACAGTTTTTTTTGACAGGATTCATTTCACAGTTGGAAAGCATATATTCCTTGTGTAAGATACTCTTAGAATTCAGAATATCTCCAGGGAAGTTGGTTAATTTGGACATGTAAGAGCTTCTTCGGTGTGGTTGGTGGTTATAATGATTGTCTAAATTGAACTTGCTATAGGACATTATGTAAATTTGCTGAACATGTAACACATTTTGTTTCGATAGTATTGACACTATTGATTAACTATATTTTAAGGGTCTTTCTGGGCACACAGTAAGAGCATCTCCAACGCAGGGCATCTGTTAGCTTTAAAATCTACGTGTCAGCCCATATACTTAAAATGTAAAAAAAACATCACTCCAACGCAGAGACCTTTTAGCAATATTTTTAGATGCCGAGAAACCAGTTACATTTGTTGAATGAGTGTCTGTCATCTATATAATATCCACATCATTTTCTTTTAAAATTTAACTCAAAAGAAGATTTCACTCTGCTCCAACCTAGGTGTTTATATAATATTATATATGTGTTATAATATTATAATTCTATTATATATATTTATATAAAATTTTAATTTTATAACTTAATTTTATGTATTGTTAAGTGTAAAAATATTTGGAATAAAAAAATAATATAATAAAAATAATATAATAAAACTAATATAATAACTTATATAGTTATTTAATGTCAATTGTGAATTCTTAATAAAGAAAATTAGAAAATGTTTTACATAATATAAGTAATTTTTGTTAATTAGTTTTTTCAATTATTATTATTATAATAGTATCAGTATATATGTTTTTATTATTATATTTTTATTTTCACCTGTATTAAATAAAAAAATAATTAACTTTTTATTTTTGATTCTCTCAAACCTTTTTTATCAAAAAATAATTAGCCTAAAATCTTTCACTTTAACTTTGATTCTTGCCTAAAATCATTTTTACAATATCTAAATTGAAATATTTAAGGTACTATTATTATGATTGCAAGTATAGCTGTACTATTTATGTTTTTTATAAATAATATTGTTATGTAATATTATGTGAAAATGTTATTTTATTGTCAATCTAATTTTTAAAAAATTATAATATAATAATATTAAAATGTTAAATATTATAATTAATCATTATTTATTAAATATATTATTTTGTTTTCAATAATACATAATAAAATCAAATAAATTATTTTATTGTATATTTATAATTAACATTTAAAATAATATTTTGAATATAGCTAATGGTTTTAGCTAATACCCGCTGGAGCAAAAATCCTTACAGGCTCAAAAAAAATTTTAGCTGATGATATTTTAGCTAACAGTTTTATCTTTAGCGTTGGAGATGCTCTAAAAACTAGTACTTTTTACATTGGTGGGAGATTTTGATTGTTGGGGATTTTTATGCATGGAGGGGGCATCATTATTAATGAGATAATAATGAGATGAGAGCCAATCAAAATCCACCAACTAGCTAAAAAGTGGTCGTTAATATGTGCCTATGGGAGCACACTAGAAAACCCGATATTTTAAATTGAGTCATGTTCCACTTAGAACTTTTACTCTAATTGTTAGTATTTATTAGGGTTCTGCAGCAGAACTGCATATGAAAAAAATGTCGTGTTTATATATTATATTTTGAAATTATTTTTGAACACATAAAACAATGTAAAAAACATGTAAATTTATTTTTTAACACAAACAACGATGCAAAAAACATATATTTAAATTCAAATCCTAAAAATTTATTTAAAAATTACAACAGAACTTTAGTGGTTTTAAGGTTTATTTTAAGAATCGGTTCTGTCTTGAGCGCGACCCATTTTGAATATAGTATATTATTATTGTAGGGTGTTCTGTGTCAAGTATCTCCCTAACTCGAACTGTCACGCTGGCTGCCACACTGTAATATAGAGTCATCTCTAACAGGTAGTTGCTTTTGGTGTAGTGGTTTGCGCTAATTTTTCAACTTTTCACTTATTGTTCCATAAGTTCTTAAATTATTTTTGTTTTTTACAAAAAAATACCAAGAAAAATTAAAATCACTTTTTATGAGGATGAAGGCGCATAAGCATTTCATCAATTTCACGTCATTTGAAACACAAATAATATTAAAAATAACAGAATTTCAAAATCTCGGAGAATATCTTACCTAAAAAGGGAAAATTGAGGTGTTATAATGTCAGCATGTAGATCCCCAGTCACAAAAATAGACACAACTGCTTCTTAAACAAAGAGTGAAAATTAAAACTTTGGTTTGACTTCGCCAGGCAGCCGTACGTATTGCTATTTGCCTATCAACAAATCAACATTATTTTTTCGATAATTTAATATCCGTATCTCCCTTTATTTATAGCTCTGATCATTACTTCATTCCAAGTACTCTCACACGCAGATCAAATTCCCCTCGTTACACCTCTTATCTTTCCTTTATTGCTTCTCCCAAAACCTCGACAACTGAAAATAAACTCTTAACCACTTGAGCTATCTAAACGTGCTCTTGAACACAACATTCTAACTCATCCTAAACCTGTATTATAGTAACACGAAGAAGAAGAGGAGGACGACGACGAGTAAGAAGAAATGAAGTTTGGAAAAGAACTCAAGTCACAAATGGTGCCGGAATGGCAAGATGCATACATGGACTACGGATTTCTCAAGACTCTTTTGAAAGATATTCAGCATTTTCGACACAAAACCATGCCTCCGCCAGCTCATCCACCGGGACTGCCCCGGGCTCTCACTCACTACAGAGCTTTCAGCGGCCTCACGTCCTTAAAAAGAAGCATTTCCATGCGTAGTGCCAGCGGTAGGCAGCACCACCACGAAGACCTCGAGAGCCAGGCCATTTTAGTGAACAATGTCAAGAAAACAAACGGAGAAGTTGGCTATCAGACCACGTTTCTTAGGGCCTCGGAGGATGGAGGAGAGTATGAGCTTGTTTACTTCAAGAGACTCGACGATGAATTTAATAAAGTGAACATGTTCTATAGGGCCAAAGTTGATGAAGTGATGAAGGAGGCTGATGAGTTGAATAGACAAATGAATGCTCTCATCGCCTTTCGGATTAAAGTTGAGAATCCGAAGCACGCCTGGTTTGATACCTCGGAGAATATGGATCATCTGGTTTCGGCTGTTGAATCTTCAAACAAAGAATTATCAGCCTCAATTTCTTCGTTTGGGAGGAGGCACAGCAGTAAGTACAACAATTCATCAAAAAAAAAAAATCTAAATTTTTTCTTTCTATTTGATACTAATGAAAAGTGACTAATTGCAGAACGAGTTGCAGAGCACATGGATCAAATAGACGAGGATAAATCAGTTAAAATGACTAGATCAAAATCATCTACATCAAGTGATCGTTATTCCAAAGAAGCAAAACAATTAATAAACCAAGTTGTTCCGGAAGTGACTATAACTGGGAGACCAGCTTCACTTGATATCCTAAACCGTGTGACAATTAACAGACCGGCTGATACGCCTCTCCCAACTATCAAAGGCGTCCTAAACGTCCCTGTACAGACGGATATGAAATTTAGTTCAGAAAATCTGAGTAAAATTGAGGAGCAACTGAAAAGGGCTTTTACAGAGTTCTACCACAAGCTTAGACTTCTCAAAAGCTACAGGTAATGAAGTGCAATCCAACTCATTTGATTTTGATATCTCAGCCTTTAGTTTTCTTTTTTACTTTATGTTCTGAAAGTAGCTTTTCTTTGTTAATGATTAATGTGAACAGCTTCCTGAATATTTTAGCATTCTCCAAGATCATGAAAAAATACGACAAGGTACGCGCCTCATTTTCCCAACTAATAGGGTCATTCTCTGGTGAAAATTAAGTTAGATAAAAATGATAATCAAACAAATCACCAAAATTTGACCAAGATTATTTGTTTTTATTATTAATGTGGAAATCTGATCAACATACACAGATCACTTCCAGGAATGCGTCCAAGTCCTACCTAAAAACGGTTGATAACTCCTATATAGGCAGCTCGGATGAGGTAAACGCTTCACCTTCTCCTTCTGTTAAGTGACCAGTTCTCCTGAAATTTCAAGGTGTTAGGAGTCGGGCTTACCAGGATCATATTATATTCTAACAGCTTCTTTACTCTATTAGTAATATATGTTACGGAGGAGATATCAATAATATAAGCTCCGGTGAGGAGACTCAATTGATAGCATGTGTATCCTCATTCAACGGATCAAACAGTTCAACTCCAATTTATTAAGACTGCATTATTTTAATTAAACTCTTTCTTTACTGATTAATCAACCAAGTAACTGTTAGCTGTAAAGCATTCTTTAATTGTATCTTTACTTTGATCTTAGCCAAGTTGAGCAAAGAATATTTGTTAGTTGAAGTAATTTAAACTAATCCAGTTTTGCTGATTAGTATACTAATGACTGATGACAGGTAATTACGAAGCTCCTGGACCGAGTTGAAGCTACGTTTATTAAGCATTTTGCTAATGCAAATCGCAAGAAAGGGCTTGGCACACTCAAACCAAAAGCCAAGAGAGAAAAACATAGAGTGTCTGCTTCTTTAGGTACACTAGTACTAATCTGATGATTCCCTCTGTACTTAAGGACAAACTATAATTCATTCGTCGTATAATGAAATCCCTATACAACATTGTCGCGTACTGAATGTGACTCCAATAGACGAAAATTTCTAATGCATTTTATTTCACTTGTAAATCAATTCAGGTTTCTTTGCTGGTTGTACAGTAGCTCTTGTCTTCGCAGTCATTCTGACCATAAGAACCCGAAACCTTTTTGAGAAGGAAGGTGCTGACCGGTACATGGAGACCATGTTTCCGCTGTACAGGTTCGTGCATGTGTATGTTTGTCTGAGTACTTATATTTTATAAATAATGCTTATTTAGGCCTAGTAAATAAAATATTTCCAAAATTGATATTTCAGCCTCTACGGGTTCATCGTGCTGCACATGCTGTTCTATGCTGGGAATATATATTTCTGGAAGAAGTACAAAATAAATTATCAGTTCATATTCGGGTTCAAGGCTGGAACCGAATTAGGCTATCGAGAAGTGCTCCTAGTGAGTTTCGCTCTCTCTGTGCTGGCATTAGCTAGCATTCATGGAAATCTTGATATGGAAATGGACCCTAAGACTAAGGACTACAAACAACTCACTGAGCTCGTTCCTTTAATTTTGTTAATTGTAAGTTCATTAGATTATTATTGACACAATGCTAATATTCCATCGCTTTTAATCTACTAATCTTTATTCGAATCATTATTTATTTAGTTATTTTATTTTTATCTGCAGTTAGCATTCGCGGTACTGATCTGCCCATTCAACATCATATATCGCTCCAGCCGCTACTTCTTTCTTACCTGTGCAGTACACGTTTTCCTTGCTCCCCTGTATAAGGTCCGTCGTCTCAAAGAATGTTCCAAATTTATCTGAATTGAATTATTTAGACATACAATAACGACTAATGTGCGATGCAATTACTTGTACACAGGTTGTGCTTTCAGATTTTTTCGTAGGTGATCAACTTACCAGCCAGGTTCAAGCTTTCAGAAGTATCGAGTTCTACTTCTGTTACTACAGTTCAGGTGATTTCAAATATAGAGAGCATAATTGCAACAAAAATGATGCCTACAATACATTCAGTTACATTTTGGCCGCGATTCCATTTTGGTGGCGCATGCTTCAGGTACTAATTCAACACGCACAATTGTGATCCTGAATTTTTTACTAACCGACAAATGAAATATCTAAGCTGTTATTAGTAAAACAGGGGGAAAAAGCTAATATTTTTCCTTTCATGTCTGTTGTGGCTAGTGTGTGAGGCGATTCTTCGAAGAAAAAGATGCAATTCAAGGATGGAACTCGCTGAAATATTTTTCTATAGTTGTGTCATTCGTTACAAGGACAGCGTACAGCAAAAACAACAGCACCGAGTGGTATATAATAGCCTGGGTAACCTCTGTAGTTGCTGGCGTAGTTGCTACATACTGGGACATTGTTTTCGACTGGGGGCTTCTCAACCGAAAATCCACCAACCCTTGGTTGAGAGACAAACTCCTCGTCCCCTACAGAAGTGTGTACTTCGCAGCCATTGTGAGTCCACAAAATTACATTCAACATTCTTTCCTCTTTTTTACTTTTAACTTATCATAATAACCTGAAATTTACAAATTTTTGGAGTTCAGTAGATTAATTCGGCCTATGACTTGTAACGCAGGCCTTGAACGTGTTGCTGAGATTTTCTTGGATTCAATTGGTTCTAGACTTGAAAGTTTCATTTTTACATAGACAAACTATGATAGCAATTATAGCAGTTCTGGAAATTATTCGACGTGGTGTCTGGAATTTCTTCAGGTAAAAGAATAACTGACATGAACTGCAATTTTTGCTCATGTGTGTAGGGCTTTGTTACTGATATGGTTTTTGACAAATTGTTAGGCTGGAGAATGAACAGCTGAACAATGCAGGCAAGTACCGCGCATTTAAGTCAGTACCTCTACCATTCAACTATGAAGACGACGAAGACGACGACTAGAATCAGGCTTCTAACAGTGTAAACAACACAGAGTAGATAGCAAGTAGATATAACAATTTTGTGAATATAATGCATCAGTATCTGGCATTTGTTTAAAAATGTTGGTGCTGAGGAAAATTTGCGGCATATATTTCATGTAGAAATTAGAAACTTGTTGATGATGACTTCGAATTGTATGAAAATGAAATGAAATGCAATTACAGATTGATTATGTTTCTGAGGTTTTAGACTGGTAGGTCAATGAAAGGATGGTGACAATCAGAGTATGAAGAGTCATGAAGTGAAATTGGCGAAAATCGTAAATAAAACAAGATATTATAACAACACTTTAGTATCTCTCTGTTGGAGGCCCGTCTATGTAAACAGGCCCAATTACCGGAAACAATGAGCAGAAACTTATATCTTTGCAGATCATCCCTCACATTTTTCTCTTTGCAGATCAATCCAATCCTTATATCTTGGCAGAATACTGGTTCCAACAATTGGTAGAAATTAGAAACTTGTTGCTTGATGACTTCAAATTATATAAAAATGAACTGAAATGCAATTACAGATTGATTATGTTTCTAAGATCTCATAATTAGAATGGTAGGTCAATGAAAGGATGGTGACAATTAGAGTGTGAAGACTATATTTGAATTTTTGCTGACACCAAAATGTAGGAAGTGGTGGACAAAGTCCTAAACTGAAATTGGCAGAAATTTCAATTATAAAAAAAAAGACATCACTTTATTATCTTTCTTGGAGGCATGTGTAAACAGGCCCAATTACGGGAACAATGGGCCGAAATCCAGTCGGACTAAGTCCAGGCGGATCAAAATATGTACTTTGAACACACGAAGGCCACGTCCTCGTATTTAGAAAGGAACGTTGGACTTCAACGTCTGCATCCATGGTTTTGTGGAACGTCCGCATCCCTGGTTTTGTGGAACCACTTCCCCACTCTGATATTCTCAGCACAATCGAAGAAAATGAAAATTATGTGAATTAAAGTTATCAATGCAGGTTTGATTGGGACAATTCATTATACACATACACAACATTTGCAGTTCCTACCCACTCATCCCTCACATTTCTCTCTTTGTCGGTCGATCTGATCCTTACATCTTGACAGAAAACTGGTTCCAGCACTTGGCCTCATCGTGGGAACTGTAAACAAACTATGTTAGAAATTAAACACCAAAACAATCATGCCTACACCCAATAACGGATTGCCATTCAACCCTAATGAGTCGTCCAAGGTCACAACCTCTACGGCCGCCATAGTTACTCCCCTTCAGTTAGAATTCGGAGAGGGTATAGATGAAGGACTCCTGCCGACTCTTGAAGAACATCAACTCTAGACATGGCTGCAAAGTCCAAAGAAAAGGAGAAAGAGAAGCAGTCCTCTAAGCAGGAGAGCTAGTCCTCTTGGCGAAGAAGCGGGAGGCAAATGAGTCCTATTGCAACTAAATCATGTGATATGAAAAATTAACGATTATTATGAAACCGAGAGATATGTTCGATCAAGTCATTTTGTAGCTAGCGATGTGTCCGTTTATCACATCAATATAGTCTTCTGAATATATGTTTCATACTAGAACGAAAGTTCTTACCTTAAATTAGGTTGTGATAAGCTGTTTAAATCATCATCATAAGTTGGCAGGGGACCATATTAAGTGGTGTATGTGTCTCTCTCATCTTCAACAATCATATTATGTATTATGTTACATGCTTTTATAGTTCTCTCAAGATCTGCTTTGTCCCAAAAGCGAAGAACCACGTATAGATACGAAACAGGACTGTAGCATACCAAACGCTCAATGTCTTTTCACTAGCTTTGTTAATATTTTGAAAATAATGTTCTTTTCTCACCTTACGGACGCGGTATTGTTTTAAGAAATGTGTATATTCCATTGGTTAAGTAGTAGCCCGTATTATAATTATTTCCATTGATAGTACAATTTACCTTTAGAGCATGACCTTGTGGCGATTCATCAAACACAGGTGATCGTTTTAAAACATTTATGTCATTATTTGATCTAGCAACTCCAAAAACGCACGACATATCCATAGATCAGATAAAACAACTGCTTCTAGTAAAATTGTTACAAATCCTTTGTGACCATTCATGCACATTCTCTTCCATGCTATAGGACAATTTTTTTCATTGTCGGTGCATGCAATCAATACTACACATCATATCAGAAAAGCCACGAGCCTCACCTAATTGTAAAAAATGTTCTACATCATTTGATTTTGGCTTTCGCAATTATTCACCTCCAAATATCATAATAACATTAAAGACAAACATTTTTAAGCATTCAACCGCAGTTGTCTCTCCATACAAACATAATAATCAATTTTGAAAATACTTTGTAAGCCAAAGACGCATTGTCGCAGTGCATTTTTATAAAGGTGATATACCTTTTCTTCCCACTGTATCGACCCTTTAATGAAATTATGGATCAAAATTTGAAAGAACATTTATAATACGGAAAAAAACATGTTTTTCATATGAAATCTTCTTCGAAATATTTACTCATCATATACAGGTTTCAGTGAAAAGTAATCATTCACCAAACGTCGATGACTTGCTTCACGATCTTTTAAATACACTTGTAAATTTATCTCAGTTTAGTAGTATCGACATCATTCATTTTAGTAGTGCATGTCAAATAAGTCGTAAATCTATCATTTTTTGCCGAGTCTCAATTTCTAGCGTCGAGTTTCATATAATATTTCCATCAGGTTCAACCTTTCTGCCAAAATAACCAAAATATTCCTAAAAAATTAAAATATTATATTAAAATTAAAAGTAAAATTCATGAATTATTAGTTTATTGATCAAAATATCATTTCACCCATCAAATTATAAATTATAAAATAGACTTCAAACTACGGTTTTCATTCATTTTCATTTATTTTGACCTATAATTATATTAAATAATGAATATATAAATAGACTTGAAATTCTACTGCATGTCATTTTAATTAATTCTTAATTTTATTTCACACTTTTAATTTACAATATGTCATCCTTCACAGGAAAAGAAAATTACTGAGTTACAACTCAAATTCCACACTGAAACAGCGGCAACAACCATCATATTACACTCGACTAATATAAAGTAATAAAGATGATACTTTAGTACCGATGACACCAAGTCCACCTTCAAGCACACAAGTAGAATGGAAGATTGGAAAGAAATATCACCAATTTATATGTTTATCAAGAAAAATGCCGTTTCTAATCAACCATTCTGTTCTCCCAAGTGTGTCGGTAAGAAGTACCAGTAATGGCTGGGGAAAAAAAATGCTACAGTTGCCAGAAGAAAAGAAGCGATTATCAGATGGCACTTCTTAGACTATATTTTCTTCTGAATTTACATAGTACTGGCTTCTGATAAGATCCAGTAACCTAATCTGAATTTACAATCTCAATCTTGCTCCCTCACACAAAGAGCACAAGGAAAAATAATGAAAAAGCAAATCATTGTGGATATAATGAGGATAAAAATTAAAGAAACCTCTACTTCTCTCTTCCTCATGTTCCACGCTTCAAATCTCATAGTGATGTCAGCTGAATCCTAATCTATCAAAACAACTTTCCTTCCGACTGCTATAAAGAACGAAAGGGGAAAAAAAAGAGGAAAACAATCATGTACATAAGATGATGATTCAAATAACACTAGGTGAAGTCCTCACTCCCGATACCAACAGTTGACTTGTCGACCATGCGCACGTTGTACTTTTCATATACTCGTGCTCGGTTCTCTGCCCACCATTGTTCAGCTTGTTTCTCACTGAACCGCTTCCGACTGCATTTATTAGATACACACCGAAATCATTTGTTTATAATCTTTTCGAAAATCAGATGCAGAAAATTAAGGTGGACAGAAAATAATATCATTTCTTTATAGCAAAATTAAGGTGGACAGAAAGGGACCCACTTATTCCTAAAAAATTACCAGCCTTTGTAAAAGCTGATGTTCTAGTTTTGTCCGGCGGTATATAATGTTATATAATATTGGTCAGCTTGAAAAATTAGGAATACTTTCTATAAGTTTAACATTTCTGCAAATTTATAGACAATACCCTTTTTCATATAGTATTGCAAGTAGAGTAGCTAAGTTAAATTGGGCAGTAGGCCAAGCATTGAAGCCAGATCTTGCTAGATTTGGTTAACTGCATATAGAACTTGCGCCTTTGGTTTATCTTACAATCGATAATTAAGAAATTCATTTTAGTTTAGCAGGACATTGGCCAATATGTCATATGCCGGAAATTTATTGTGGCCACAAAGAAGCAATAAAACTTAATGAAAGATAAAAATATACCTGAAACGAACTCGCTTGAGATCTTTTACACCTCCAGATAATGAGGTAAGAGTGATATAAACTCCAGGCTCATCTTGCTCAACCCATTCACTATCATTACGAGAATCACTTTCTTTTGTTTTACTCCCATTTCTTATTGTTGCTTCTGAATACACCATTTTGTTTTGACCAGAAAGGCGGCCACTGACAGCATTTGATCCGTTGAGTAAAAGCTGGTTGTTATTCAATGCATTCGATGCAGTAGGGAATAGATTGTTATTTGACCCATTTAATAGAAACTGATGATTTGATCCATTAGATGATATTTGGCCACTCAATCCATTTGAATCTGGATCTTGGCTTGCAATTTGGCCATTCATTAAATCATTTGATGCATTTGAAACATCACTGGAAGCGATGTTAACCCCAAGAGAAGCAAAAGTCGATTTTACATTTCGGGATGCTCCAACAGGCAGCCTTTCAGCCATGTCTTTAAGCTATAAATTAAAAAATGCAAGACTCAGCAAGAGAGGCCAGATTTTCAAAGAATTTTCAGTATTAGGTATTTAGGTTATTTGTTTTTGATGAGAAAGTTGCACATCAAATCCTTTCGCTCTATATTTATCACCAGAGAATCAAGTCAGACATATTCATTAAACTAGCATGGAAGGATATGGCTATCAAACTAAGTAAAGAGCGCCCGCCTGCTAAATGATTTAATTAAGTGAAAGGAAATAAGAAATAAAGAAGCAAATGAGTAGACTGCAAATTTCAATGACTCCATATTACCTATTTATACTCAAAAGTCAAACCCAGTAAGTAAATGGTATAGGCCCCACCTATTAACTTATAAGCAAAGATGGAATTACAACTTTAAATAAATCAAACAATTTTTTAGACACAACTAAAGAGTGGCTGACTGAGAAGTGAGGATTCTTTCAAATGATCTATGGTGCAATAAATATAAGATAAGCAGTTAATTATTAATGTAACATAGGAGCAAAGTACATATTAACATTGAATTTCATCTTAAGGGCATAAAAATATTGGTGTATACCACTAACACGTTATTAATGACTTTAAGATGTCTTACTTGGGCAGTGAGTGACTTGATGACGTCTTTCGCGGCTTGGCATTTTGCAGTCTCTTCTCCTGCAATTGCTATTGCCTCCTTTAACTGCTTCGTAGTTCTTTCAAGCTCCAACTCTTGGAATTGGGCCTTTCGAGTAAAAGTTTCAACCTAAAACAAGGATATGACATTTTATACAGTAGACACTCATTGCACAAAAAATCATAACTGAAGCACTTTGGTCATTAAAACTGAAATCAACGTGAAGCCGTACAATTTACGTAACAAGAAATAGTTACCATCTATACACCTATTGCATAATATCGTGTGGATTTGCATGCACATTTGTAACCTTTGCTTGTAACCCAAAAACTGCCTTGTAATGATTTGAAGGACAATGTATTGTGAATGCCCTTCGAGTTATCTGTACTGATTTAACAGTAATCGCCACTAATTTATACCACCAAAATTGTACAAATGATCTTCCCAAATATGGCAATTTGATAGGTTTTTAGCAATCCTTTAGAAACTTAAAATTATATAATCCCCTAAAATAATAAAATATTAAGGAAGTGAAAAAGTAGTACAAATAATCCTGTGCCAACCCTCTTATGGAAAAACACAGCGTCTATACTTGTATCAAATGTATTAAAAAAAATCAAATACAAAATTAAGACTATACTTGATTGCTTAAAAATTACTTCCCTGTGTAAACCAAAACATTTGTGAAAACTCAGTTTTTCTTTCGCTTACACCCGGAAATGCTTTAAACACATTTCCCACCCAATCAAATCCCTCAATTTTGAAAATTTAACAGATGAATGCAAATCTTTAGAGTTGCCATATTGTAATGCATAACTACTGGTGCTCAAAGAGAATAAATAATTTGACTGTATGAGGCAATGCTTGAGGTCAATTAATTACAAAAATGATGAAGGGATAGAAAGGACACCATCATGAGATTGTTGATGAATAGTTGGATTACATTTTAGCATACATACTAAGCAAACATCCCATTCATATGGTTTTATAAGCTTTGTTGCAATTAATATGAAGAAAATGTTGCTACTTATGAGTTACACTACTGAAGAAAAACACTGAGCATTAATAGATACCTGTGCTCTTAATTTAGTGATTTCTTGGTTCAGGTCGTCATTTGTTCTTTTTGCATCAGCCATAACCATTCTTGGTGAAGCAAGTCCACCAAGAGTCGGAGTTGGCGTGGTAGAACGTGGTGGGCTAGGACGCCTAGATATAGGTGATGTTGCTCGAGAAACAATTCTTGATCCAGGAACAGATGCTGAGAAAAACTTTTTGGAGGAGACAATTACTGGATTGAAGGATTTAGAGATATTAAGGCCTCCCCATTGAGAACCTCCGTTCGGTATAGGTGATACACGACTGCTATTAAAGTCTAGTTTCTTGTTTAGCTTGGAAGAGCGGACATCTGTTTGCTTGAATGATTCCATAGAGGCAAATCTTGCAAGCTGAGGACGAGATCTGGATTCAAACTTTTCCTCCCTCTCAGGCAGTTCGTTAAACCCCTGATTCATACTTCCTCTTCTACTTATAGAAGAGTGGGATGATGTGTCAGTTTCAATAGCTTTCTTTAGTTTACTGAAACAGTTATCACACACGCGATATGCTTTATTTGGATTCGGTGCCATGGATGCCCTAAGAGACTTCTTGATACTGCAAGAGTGGCAGAAAACAAGCCCACAATTATAACAGTTATGACGCTTTCTTTTAAAATTAAATGGTAGCCGACAACCTGAACACATAGACTGATCAACCCCAGAAACCCACTTATGAAGGCAGATAGCTGCAGTAAAATTAGTACCACAGGCAATACTTTTGACTTGCTTGTCTTTTAAAGCTTCAAGCAGAGTTGGAGAATTTCTGTCATCTATATCTCCATGACCCAGCCGGCCATTCGCACCCTTTCCCCATGTATAAACTTCAGTTCTTGAAGATAATACTGCAACATGATAGGCACCACAAGCTATCTCTTCTACAAAACTCTTTAAAAGTTTTCCTTCAACACGAGACGGGAGCTTGCCATCAGCTTGAGGATTCCCTAGCTGGCCATAAACAGGACTTCCCATAGTGTAGACATGGCCAGAGGTTGTAAGTGCAACTGTAAGGCTATATCCACATGCAACTTGGCAAAAATTGGGTTCAACAAGAGCAGCAACACAAGTGGGAACAAGTTTAGCTTCCTTATCCCCATGGCCAAGTCGCCCCTTATCCCCATCTCCCCATGTAAACAGTTTACCCGATGAACAATTACTGGAACTTGAATTGCCAACCATAACTTCTACAACCGCAGCAGTATGCCACACACCACAAGCTGCTCGTACAGTTCTCAGCCCTTTAAGAGATTCCACTTCCCTGGGTTTCAAAATGTTTCTCCTATCACCATGCCCTAATACACCAAAAGTTCCATCACCAAAAGTAAACAACTGTCCAGCAGAGGTCACTACAGCAGTATGCCATGTCCCACAGGAGATGGATGAAACATGGATACCCTCTAGTGGCCCATTTACTCTTTTAGGGACCCAGTGACTCACTTCGTTACCATGGCCAAGAAGACCAAATTGTCCATCTCCCCATGTGTATAGATCACCTGAAAGTGTTACAGCACATGTATGAAATTCTCCACATGCTACAAGCTCAATGTTAGTAGTGCTGAGGGCATCAATTAGTTTTGGATGCAAGACATCTGAATCTACTCCATGCCCTAGTCTGCCACCTGATTCCTCGCCCCAGGAGAACATTTCTCCTTGTTTGGTCACCAATGCAGCGTGTCGTCCACCACAAGCTATATTTTGAACATCAAGTACCACTGCAGATTCCAAACCTTTTGGCAGCAAGGAATCCACTTTTGCGCAATTACTACCCACTTTGTGAGGTCCCCCTCCAACGACACCATCACCAGTGTATTCCCCCCAGATAAAAACATCTCCCAGGGCATCAGCATTATCATGACCAGAACCTTGACTTGATGAACTAACAGCACTGGATAAGCTCATTCTAAAAGTATCCATCCCAATCCCCTTCATCTGGCCGTGCAAACTATCTGAGGCTCCTGATGACATAGAATGGACAGAAGCACTAGCCGAATCTGTAGGGAAGAAGTCTCTAGGAGGCATAGTATATAAAACCATGTCTGAAAATGTCTTATCCACGCCATTTTTCGGAGGACTTTCATATGGAGTGTGAATGCGAAGCTGATCACCACCATCCTAAATCATGCAACATATTAAAAGGAAAATTATGAATAAGTATATGTCAGGAGTAAACATGGATTAGGTCTGAGGAGTTTATACTATAAATAAAATATTGCAGGCGTAAATACCTTATGTGAGCTATTACCACTGCCAAATGGAGAATTTAAAGGGGAGCTTCTTTGCGTATATGTTCTGGGACTGTTAGCCTCAGACGGGATTCCATCACTTCTAGCTTCTGAACGCCACTTCCGCTGATGACCACGAGATATTAATGCCTTTAAACCACTGAACCATACCTCTGCTTCATCTTTGTCCTTGCATATCTAAAAACAAGGAAACAATTCAAAGGATTCATGCAATAATGAGGGACCACAATCATTCTCAATGACAGACCATAAATAGATAGATAATAACTCTAAAGACACTGAAGCAGGAACTTAAAATAGTGAAACTTGTACAAGCTAATGAAAAACAAGAAAAACTTACCAAATCAAGTGATCTATCATTATATATTAAAGAAAATGACTGGTACTCTTTCTCAGGCCGCGGATACCTTTGAAATATTGGCTGAAAAAATAATTAACAATATATTAACCTTTTATCAGTCTGTATTGGGAAATTAAACATTTATAAGATTGTAATTGTATACTGCAATTTATGAGTAGAAAAATACCAATCCAGCACCATGTGCAGAAATGAGTATCCTTATGTGAACATAAATTGTTATCTAAACATAAAAATTAGATGTACTATGATTTATTCAGTTGGCACAAGCTAGAGTGTAGGATGACATTAACCCTGTTGCTAACATCCATTGAGCTAGATACATGTATTTGAACCACAAATTACATGTAGCACATAGTATACAGATCATGGCTCAAACAGTCAATTATTTGACGGTATATTTTTGTATTAAACCTGGAACACCTCAACTCAAATGTATAGAGATCAAAACTACATCAGAGATCAAACAGGTAACGAGATATATTAACTGCATATATCAATTAATAGGATTAGGATTAGGATATAAACTGAAATATATGGAGATCTATGTAAATAATGAATAATACATTTAGCCATTGGTCAATAATATCATGCGTTAACTGCTACGAAGGTTTATGTCAGATACACAAGTTCAGGAGCTACAAATTGGATATTAGTATGATACATAATTGAATTCATTTTATTAGTTTGCTTGTATTCTGTTCCTTTCGTACATTTCGGTCAGTTAAGCATATCTAAATTCTAATACTACAACAATGATGAACTGGCACACTCGTTTTCAATCAAGCAACTTGAAGTTGAACCATAAACTATAATCAACTTTGACAATAGAATCAAGGGTTACCCTACAGGAACTGAAAAAGGACTATGGATAGAATAATATATACCTTGAGAAAATTTAGCATGTTATGTGCAATATACGATACATTGACACCTGATGTTGCACTGGAAAATATAGGATGCTTGTAAAAAAAAACTCAAATAGCCATCAATTGTTAACTCATATTTACAAAACAGGGTCTGTTTCCCCCCGACATATCATAATTAGAAACCACCACATAGATGGCTGTATAAACAATCTGTGTTTCCAAGTCTTCATCCATAGCATCCCAAACTAAATGTATTGAATGAAATATCATAATTATCAGTAAGAGGAAACACCTAGTTTGTTAACAAAGGAGGTTGATGCTAAATTGACGTCCCCAATAAGGCACATGTTGACTATTACTATTCTTTGTTGCAAGGGACCTAGCGAAAAAAATAGGCTACCCAATTTGACATTCAAGTGTGAGAGATTTAGTAGATTTCAGATTGTTGTTTTACGTGTGAGATTCTATAGTAGTAGTGTGACATTAATAGGCCCGGATGGATCTGAAGATATAATATCATTATTAATGTAGTCATCAGATTTGCAATTGTAAGTATAAGAACTACTAAAATCAACCAAAACCCTTATAACAGCAATTTATGATATTATTATATAACTCATCACGGGAACAGTCTCTCGAGTCTCGACTTCTACAAGTACTTGTAAGCTTTGTGTACATCCCACCCTCCATTTAACTTTAATTCCCAGAACAACATATTGGGTATGTTTGTTCTGGGTAATATAAAGACTGCTACTGTATACTAATGATGTCCCTTCTGAATCGAATCAAACATACGCTAAACTCTAATACTTCTGCATAGTCCATTACAAATCATAAATCAAGCACATAGTTATAGAAGTAGATGAAAGCATTTAACTTACAGTGCGCTGGCCTGAAATAATTCTGGACACGTGACTTAGTTTTAGGAGTTTCTCCTCTTTACCCGAGAACCATATTAAGACAGACTCATCCTGAAAGCAAAGTAATTTATTGACTACTTCAGCAACACAAAGAATGAAACATTAGGATAAACAAGAAAAGAATCTAAAGCACAGAATGCAAAAACAAATAGTTTGTGGTTAAGCTAATGAACCAAAACACGAAGGAGATATCACAAATTTTAATTTCTCATACATCCATATATTAAAACACAACTACGCTGATGAAACGGTCTTCAATTAATTGCATCTTAGGAGATAAAGCAACCACTCGTGGTTGGAAGTAACTTGTAAGTAGAAGATATGTCTGAAATGAGTTTCAGAAGCAGGAGGACCATAAAGGGGTGTAAGATATAACAACAGAAAAAGATAGTTTATTTACATTAAAAGGCAGACAGCACAAGGAGACCACTAAAATATAGAATTCAATTCTGACAGTCGACTTCATTTGCAACAGTATTCAAATGAGAAACAATCCTATAAAATTCCTTCGATTTACTCTTTACCAGACAGCCTCGACAAAATACAGGATCTGTCCTCATATTTAAGCATTCGTCTCCAAACTAAGTCACAAATTCTTCCTGATACCTAAAAAGGACCTACAGTTCTATCAGTTTCTTCTCTCACCTGCTTGAAAACCCTAGTCAGCACCTGTCAGTTTTACTCTCTTGGGTGTAGTAGTAATTTTAGTTAGATCTTCTCCTCCACCCAGGAAATATACTGCTTCTTCCTCAAATCAGTAAAATAAATCAATTCACTTGGTAAAATTTGCTTTCCTCTCGTGTACAACTTTCTTCTTCCCATTTGTCATGATTGTCTCTATTTGATTTCAATTCCATGTGCTGTACTGATATGTCAAGGTTTAAATCATCTCTAGTATCTACTAATTTTGGAAGTACAACAATATTCTACATGTTATCAATATGAAGACAGCTAGTGACTCTTCCCACTCCAAAAAAGTAACAACCTATCATCATGCTACAGATATTGGAATGCATTGCTATACATGTAAAGGAAATGTCTGATTTTAATTATATGATCCAAACTATAGTGCACTAAAAATGTTGTGAAGCAAAATGCTTGCCCTCAATATCTCTATCTTCCCTTGGTCAGACGATAATTGTGTCAATAATAGAAAAATTGAAAGGAAACGTGTATAAATACAAAAGAACCCCCATACAGAATTTCATTAGGTAGGCCCTAAATTCATATATAGTACGACAGTTCCAAGATTTAGAAAAATGCAGATTACATGTATTATAGCATATGTCTGTAACTTACGTGTATTTATTGCATATGCCTGTAACAATCTTCAAGTGAGCACAAACTTATTAAACTTACACTACCCTGAATTCTAATTTGCAAATTCAAATTCCAATAGAATAAAGGCACTGATGTTTAATTTCAAACAACAAAACTATTCAGATAACTAGAAATTATGCTCAACTTATCCAAACAGAAACATTGAGGATGGAGATTAATTTTATTAACATAGAAGATCTTGATGTAAAAGCACCAAACTTACATTGGCCAGCCGAAACGGGCAAAACTTGGGTTTCCCTCTTCTTCCATATTTAAGCAGATATGCACCTTTCTTGAGGGCAGTAATGGCCTGTGGTAAAGATCGGTTAATCCAAATTACATATTACCAAAGCAGAGTTACAAATTTAAATAGAAAAATGCATAACTTCTTAAACATTGTACAGGTACAAAAATAGAAGGGAAAGAATCATATTGTAGTGTTTTGTAATTGTCAGAATTTGAAATCACGCAGTCTAGCGCCAGATTCAACAAATACAGACACACGCTTATATATCTACAGCTACATTTCACTAAGCACGGGTTGAGTAGTCCTCTAAGAACATACATCATCATCCTGTAACACATCAAACGGTAATTGTGATCAACACTTTATAACTAGCAAGAGAAACTACCAATCATTCTTTGTTATCACTGCAGGTCTATAATCTAATTCTAGATTCTAGGAATTCAATCTCCCATTCGTTGTCTCAGGTCCATTATTGTTGTACATTGGTCAAACAAAGCACACACATATCTAGCTACTTGCATAATTATCTGCAGGTAAATGCACATCTGATTTAAGTTACTCTCTCTAATAAATGCAGATTCGTATCTGAGTTCTCAGTTCTAGCAATAGCTGCTACGTCTTTAATCTCTACTCGCAAACCTGCATAGCTATTACAAGTTGCTTTTGTAGCAACAATATTTCTAGGAGATTAATAATCATCACTAACCTTATATTCATGAATACAGCGAGAAATACAAAATGGGAGAGATCCTCACAGATAATAATAAAACTTCCCTCACGACCAAATTCAAACAGAAAGGGAGTCTAGTTTCTAGTTTAACGACTGTAGTCACCGAACAATGTATTCTCATCAGTCGACCATAGATATAGATATAATTATAAAATCAGCAAGTAAGAACAGGAGCCTGATTCTAGATATATTGCAACACAAAACTAAAATCAAATATATGTAGCAATTCAAAAACTCAATTGACAATCAATCGAACACGAATATAACTAATTAACTAATTACGAGAGCATATACAAGTATATATCAATACCTGTTCGACATCTCTTTCAACTTGACCACCAGCAGTAGTTCTGTTAACATCTGAAGTCATTTCTCCCTATTTAACCATCAATTTCTATAAATTCACCAAAAGTAAAAACTCTACAAATCCCCCAAATCACACTAAACAAACAACTAACCTATACATACAAGCGCACATATATACATATAACAGTGTGATCCTGACAACTAGGTTACGGATTAAAACAATCACAGATTGACGAACTAATCGATAAAGTGCTGTACGTCGTCACTCTAATTGAAATAAAAACTAGAGAGAGAGAATAGTCAAGTGATAGAGAGAGAGAGAGAGAGAGTGTTAGATCAGCTAAAAAAGTTGAGTGAGAATCTAATATGCTGATCTAATAATGTATGTATGAGAGAGAGAGTGTGTGGAGAGAGAGATACAGAGAGATGTATGTATAGAATTGAGAGAGATGAAGAACAATCGTGGACTTGTTAAAAAAGTGGAATACAAAAGGAAAAGCTGCCTTGTAGTTGTCTATGGCCATAACACAATGCTGCAAATTCTTTTATTATCGGATTTTTATTTATTTTTCTTTCTGTTGCAACTAAATTATGTGTGCGCGTGTAGCCTAACTCCATGAATACTGTACACTTGGGCGTACAGTGAGAAAGGAAGGGAACGACGGAATTTTTGAAAGTATTCCATGAATGTCTATACGAAATTTAAATTATGGATTATCATTTCAAAATTGTTGTAAGTGTAAAGAGATATATTAAAATTTATTTATATGAAAGAATATAAATAACTTAATTTTGATTATGAGATTTATATTCTTGAAACACAAAGCATGTTTTTCATGTAGGATGAATATTATATAAGTCGGATCTTGACATATGTATGTTCCGTCAATAGCATATGTTTATTGAAGAAGAAGTGTTGTCAAATTAATTAAAAAAAATTATGCGCTTCGGGTGTTAGAGCACGGAAAATTATCTCATTATATAATTTTTGACGCCTAAAATGTTTTTTCGGTAAATATATGCACCCTAACTTGGGCTTATAATGAGCAAGGAAAAGGAACGACCAAATCATGAGAATTTTTAAAAGTATTACGTGAATGTTTATACAAAATTGTAGTTATTGAGTATCAAAATTTAAGCTATGGAGTATCATTTTAAAATTGTTGTAAGTATAAATAGATATATTAAAATTTTATTTATATAAAAAATAGCTTAATTTTGATTATGAGATTAGAATTCTTAAAACAGATTCCGCGTTCTCAATATATGGGAGGAATATTATATGAGTCCGGATCTTGATATAAGTCTATTAGTAACATATATTGATTGATTGAAAAAACGTGTTGTACGCATATATATGGGTTTTACTGCTCGGAAAATTTCCTCATCTTAGAAATTTTCACACCCAACGTGTTTTGGGCTAAACATATATATGAATGTCAAGTTCTAATACATAGATTTCCAAAGGTTTAACTCACTTGTTGGTCCTAGGATGTATTGCGGAAGAAGGGTTGAATGCAATACTGATAATTTCATATCTTAATTCAACAACAAATATAAGATTTAAAGTTATCAGCAAATTTTGTTGTAAACTTGATGAACACAATGGTTTAACTTCACAAAATAAATGTATTATTTATTTTGTTGTTTTGCTACAATCTCATGAAGGTGCTTCTCGAGTTTTAGTTCTCTCAATGAATACAAAGGTGTTTGCACTCAGATTATCATTATTACTCTTAATTTTGTGATGTTTTCCTATATGACTATCGGAGTGTGCACATCACAATCATCACGGGTTCTGTAAGTCTACAAGTAGATTTTGTTTTTGCAGCTACTTGTAGATTGCAGCCCATGTGACTTTCCTAAAATGCTAATCAAACATTACATTGTATGAAAAACAACCTAGGAAACATTCTATTTTGAGCTTTGCAAATCCCAGTGGATAGTGACTTGACATCTTTCAGGCGACTATCCACGACTTTGTGTATTCTTGAGTTTCAATTGTAAAATTTGCAGGTGTGCTACAAAAACAACTATTTGCAGCATCCTTGAATTGAACATCTTTATCTGCCACGAGGTTGACTTGATGAAGAATCAAATCCAATCACGTATCTCCGATGACAGTGATATAGAGACACCAGTATTTGCTGTCAAACAATGGTTGGAATGACAGTGACTTCCTGTGTACGATCTTGTCAAAAAATCCAAGTCCTACTGTCTTGCGTGCGGAAACTTGTTATCCACGGAGTTTCAACCAATGTTGCTATCAAATATAAATTAATTGTCGTGACCTGCAACTGTCTGTCATTTTTAGTACTGTTGTCAACCATCTGACTGTAGCATTCCTTTATTCTTGCTGTCATTTCAATGTGCGTCTTGGGGCATAAACAATATAATAAACTTCTTCCAAGACCATTCTAATTACATGACAGTAATAAAAACGCTACAAATACATACGATGACTGTGACAGTATGTTCTACTTAGAAAAATCTAAGTAAATAAAAATATTAAATTGATTGTTGTCTATCACCCATAAATCCTAACATCACCCGATTGGAAGCACGAAACTAATGGAAGAAGAAGAAGAAGAAGTGTGAATGTTGCTAATGAGATTTGAATTTGAAAGAAAGAAATGGATATAATTAGAGGAGAGCTGACCCATGCCTATGATTTGCATTTTTAAATATTTTTTTTTTGAAGGAAGCATTTTTAAATTTTTAATACCATTTGAACTGTATATATGAAAATAGGAAAAGTACAGTATTTAAGTAAAAATTATATGATAGTAAATATAGAAAAAAGAATGAAAAAAGTACTTCAGGCAAATTTCCTTTATATTATGCATCATCAAATACAAAATAATTAAAATAAATAATACATAGCAAAATTACTCAAGATACTATCTTTTTAAAAGTTCTTTTAAAGTACGATTGTTTTAATATTTATTTTCTAAATTATTATTTAAAGTTTCATTTACAAAAATACGGTCTCCAACTTTTACAACTAAAAAAGCAACTTCGATTTTCAAAATGTGTTGTTATGTTTGAAAGTTGAGGAATGGGGTGGGCGGATGCACTTGATCAACTCGAGAATGGTGAATTTGTAAACATCCAAAAGTATATGCTTGTGTAAAATTGAGTATAAATAAATTACATGGTAATTTCGTATCTTTTTTTATGTTACTTGTTTAGTGAAGAATAGTACATCCCGATCGGGAAGCTGATTCAGTGGACAACAATGTCACATTTTATATTTGGGAATCCAGGGTACTATTAATGATTGATACTCTCAAATTATCTTATTTATTGCTTGATTCCGAAGAAAATGATAGTACCAGTTTTTTACATTTAGATCTAGATGTTCATAATATTCATATCCTAACGATCTTGTATCACCTGAATTGCATAGCTTGTGGACACAATACAACAATGATATACAACAATTCTCATGCGGCTTCTTCAGCATGTCTACGAATATGTGGTTTTTATATCTTATGAATATCTATACGCTTTCGCATATGCAGTTTCTCTTCAGCCCTTGCATGAACTGAAGACGTTGATCTTGGAAGATTGTGACCTGGCTCACATTAAGAGCATCTCCAAGCGGAATATGTATAATGGCTGACAATATTGCTTGACCAAATTGATTATGTAATTTTTTTGCTAAAGGGACATGTATATGCTCCAATGAGATTATCTATAATTGTGCTTGTATAAAATTATACCTACGAGTGTCGAGTAAGGCTGAACACGGGTCTCGGGGATTCCCGTACCGTACCAAATAACCGAACCGCAAGTTCCGAAAAATTGAAATCCCGTTGACTTTTGACTATATCTGTATTGGACTGTACCGAATGCTAAAATATGGAGTTCCGAAAAATTGAAATCCCGTTGACTTTTGACTATATCTGTATTGGACTGTACCGAATCCTAAAATATGGGATGGTTCTGGTTTATACATGAGAACTGTACCGAGAATTGTACCGAATTGTATTGAACTGTACCGAACCGAATAACTGAAAATTTGATTGATATATAAAATATATATTACATATATATAATATAATATTAATAATATATACCATATATTATGGTATATAGTTGAACATATATTATTTTCTTTCTATTTTTCGTGTTTAATAACTAATATCAAAATCACATATATGATGTAACATATTTGTGATTTTAGTCATTTTTGTGATTAACATATATAATGCAATTGAAATTCATATCATCAATGATATAATTATTTATCAACTTTTTGGATAGACTGATCAAATATCAGTCATCAATCATATTGCGTATTTAATATTTGTACCATGTTTTTCATTAAATAAATGATTGAGCTCATCTCATCTATTAATCAATATTATGCACTTTATATGTTACGAAACAATACTAGTCCATATTATTATATTATTAAATTTGAAATAAAAATACTTAAATGGAATATTTCATCTTTTCTTATTAGATTATTAACAACCATATTATTTAGTTTTTATCACACGTTTATTGAAATATAAAATAGTACAAACACAAAGTATCATATTCTTAAAAATTTTAGAATAATGACGAATTAGTACTACGTGCTTAATAGATTACGAAATAGTACCGATAAATAATACAATATATAATAGTATTTTTTTTCTCCTCATACGAACTTAAAGCATTATGTTTCGAATCGTAAAAAAAAAACCCTCATGCGAACCTAAAGTATTATGTTACTAGTTGCAGAAAAAAATCATGATTAGTTATACTATTTGGAGAAACACATGAAAAGTAGTTATTTGATAATTTCTTCAAAAAAATATGATTATATAAAAATATTTTATTATTGAATTAAATAAAATTCACAATATGAATAATAATATTAAAACTTTTAAAAATAAAAATATTTTCATGCCAAGAATCGACCTCTGACCTTATGTGGTTTGCCGGTTTGTTTCAGACAATAACATTTAGACAAAAATATGGTAAACTTTGGACATAAAAGTGTTATAGTAATTTTGTATGATTTGATAATCAATATATAATTTTAATTTTATTGAAAATTTAAATATTATATTGTTAATTATCATCTAATAAGATGATAGGATTTAAGATATGTATGAAGATTTAAGTAATAAAATGATAATTCAAAGATAGATGAGTGATAAATGATAAATAAATAACATGTTTATCCTTGATTATCTAAGAAAAAGTAGTTAGTAAATCACATGTTTATGATTTATCTTTATATATCTACTACGAAGCTAGAAAGTAATTTAAATTTATAAACTTAAACCAAGATAAAAAAAAATATAGAATGGAGTTCATAATTTATATATATTAATTTCTGTAGATACTTGATAATTAAAATATAATATATAAAATCTTAAATGGATATATATATATATATATATATATATATATATATATATATATATATATATATATGGGTTATCTTTTCCCCCTGTAAATTTCTTTCTTAACCGTGACTCGATTATTTATATGACCATTTAGCTGGTAACTGCTTCATTCATTCCTGCTTCTTCTAGTTTCAGAGGTATCTCTCGGAATCATTACTCTAGTTTTATAACTACTGCTTTACTACTTTAGCCTTTAAGTATCTAATCAATTTTTTTCTTTGTTTCTTTAATTATTTAGATGAAAGGAACTAACAGAAGAAAAGCATCTGCGCTCGAGAATTCAACTATTACTCACCCATCACTGCTTCAACAAAATCAAGCCTTTTCACCTATTGCAGTAGATTCTTCAGGAGATCAGACTCCAACATAAGGTACTACATCTATTATCCACGCTCCTAATAAGACAAGGTCTGATGTTTGGAAACATTTTCAGAAATTATATGATTCCGAAGGTAAAGAAACTCGTAGGGCTGTGTGTGTGTATTGCAAAAGAGATTATATGGGAAAAAGTGATCAGGGTACTTTTGGTTTATGGAAGCACTTAAGGGAAACATGCAGAAAATTTCCTAAACCAAAAGAGTTAGTTGAGGCATATAAGGTTAAAGACAAATCAGAAAACAACCAGAGAAGCTTTAGTTAAAATGATTATAAAAGATGAACTACCTTTTAGGTTTGTCGAGAGGGATGGATTCAAAAAATTTTGTGAGGTTAGTATGCCTGAGTTTAAAATTCCATCTAGGTTCACCATTGTCAAAGATTGTTACTCTTTATTTGTTGCGGAGAAAAAAAAATTATTTGATATATTTGCATCTCAATGTCAGCGGGTTTCTTTAACAACTGATACTTGGACAAGCATTCAGAATGTGTCTTATTTATGTTTAACCGCTCATTTTATTGATAGCAATTGGAGAATGCACAAGAGATTTTTGAACTTTTGTGTCATTAAGTCTCATAAAGGGTTAAACATTGGAAATGTTGTTGATTTTTGCATGGAAGAATGGGGTTTGAAAAATGTTATGTGTATTACAGTTGATAACGCCACATCGAATGATAAGGCTCTGACTCAATTGAAGAAGAAACTAATTAAAAGAGGTGCTTTGGTCTAAGGTGGGGAGAGTTTTCATATGAGGTGCTGTGCTCATATTCTTAATCTTATTGTGAAAGATGGACTCCCAGTAATTGACTCGTCCATTAAAAAATCAGAGATGTTTTCAAGTATATACGAAGTAGTCCTCAGAGGTTAGACATGTTTAAACAATGTGCGGAGAAGTCAGATATTAAATTTACTAAATCCTTGCAATTAGATTGCCCAACTAGATGGAATTCTACCTATTTAATGTTGGAAACTGCTATATTGTACCAAAAGGCCTTTGATAAACTTGAGGATAAGGAAGCTAAATTTTCAAGAGATTTGGGAGATGATCTACCAACTGAGCAGGATTGGAAAAATGCTAAAATCATAACTAAATTTCTGAAAAGGTTTTATGATGTCACATGTAAGTTGTCAGGTGCATTGTACTCTACTGCCAATTTATATTTTCCTGAAATATTGAAAATATTAAGAGACCTGCAGCTTTGTGAAACTAATAGTAATCCCGCATTAGTGGAAATGGGGAAACAAATGAGAGAGAAATTTGAAAAGTATTGGGGGGTCTCTTGACAAGACGAATATCATGCTTTTTGTTGTTGTGGTATTAGATGCGAGGTACAAGATGAACTATCTGAAAGTAAAGTATACTTCGATTTTTGGGGAAGATGAGGCAACAAAATTGATAAAGAGAGTCACTCGTTGTTTAAACGAAATGATGGAGAATTACAAGAAAAATGAAAAGCATGTAAATACAGGTGAAGGTGAAAGTTTTTGTAACCCAGCATCTCAGAATAATTTGGACTTTATGGATGATTGTGTAGACGAAGAAATGGATGAGTATTTTGTTCAAATAGAAAAGGAAAAGCAGGTGGCATTTTCTGGATAGTTAGAGCGGTATTTGGAAGAGTACCCAGAAAAATTTACCATTGAGTTTGATATTTTAAGTTGGTGGAAGGTTAACTCGTCGAGATTCCCTATTTTATCGATGGTTGCTAAAGATGTTTTGGCAATTCAAGCATCAAGTGTGGCTTCTGAGTCTGCGTTTAGTACCGGAGGAAGGACTTTAGACAAATTTAGGAGTTCTTTAACTTCTACAACAAATGAGATTTTAATTTGTTGCCAGGATTGGTTAAGGAGTTCCAAGCTGCCTATTAGTGTTGAAGAATTAGTCGAGGATCTTGACAAATTTGAGCTTGGTATATTCTTTACATTTAATTTTCTAGCATTTCTTATTTTGTTCTTTGTATCATTATATTATAAACAATTATTTAATAGTTAAATTTTTTTAATTTTTCAGATGTGACGGAGGATCCAGAAATTTTAGATACTATCCGTTCTCGACAAAGCCTGGATTGTTAATCAGGTGAGTTTCATCTTATGTATATCAGTATATTTATAAGTTTAATCAAAATTGCATAGGATATATGTGTAAAGATAAATTATATTGATTCTTTATGCATGATATACACCTTTTAGTGGTTGGAGGCTTGATTTGTTAAAAAAATTCAGTGAAGGTGAGAAGCTACAAACTGAATATGACCTGAAATGGTATTGGATTAATATTACTTTAACAAGCTCCCTGCTTGAGTACCCCTACTGCCTTCACAAAGTGCATGTATGTTAGACTTAGGCATGTGTTACTATTTATTAGAGACTTGCTAATGAGTGAACTAACATGGTTGAGAATTTTTTTTTGTTACAGGAGGATATTACAATGCAGTACTTGTAGGTTCAGGATCAAAGCTTGCAGTCTTATAGCTGGAACTTTTGAACCAAGTGCAGCAATTAGTTTAGACTTTTAGAGTATTTTATTTCTAGTTAATAAAACATATCTAGCATGTGCAAGTAGAAGAATTTGAACTCGTAGTTTTCCAGACCTTTATAATTTATTTTGCTTGAACTAGTTTCTTATTTTGCTTCTTTATTTATCAAGTATATTTTGGAATTTTATTGTTTAGATTTACCACTTCTTTGATATTTATTTTTTTTAATATCATTTTATTAAGAGTACCGAATATCTGAAATTCCGTCCCATCTTGTCCTCGAAATTTGGAACAAGACAATACGGATATTTATAATAATGGTACAATTTTGGTTCTCAACATTTTGAATATCCGAAAATTGGGATGGTTTTGGAGATCTCAGAAACCCCGGCTTTACCCGGACCGTACTCACCCCTACCTACGAGCTCACTTGGTTCGACAAATATAGCCAACCAAACATGGTTGACTATATTTTTTGTGCTAAGTGGTGGAGATTTGGAGTGGTATAATTTTTAGATAATCTTTATAAGTGCCATCTAGATGCCACCTACATGCTACATAGACAATTTTACCTAAGGGTTTTTGGGTTTAGAGGTGCTTTAACAAGACAAATGTTGGGTTTTTCCCTTGAGTTAGCCTCTAAGGTTGCAAGCGGTTGACCATCTTTACATCTAAGGATGCGCTAACACAACTTGTTATGTGAATTATGAAACATATTTTATAACCATATATATATATATATATATATATATATATATATATATATTTTAAGTATTAAATTTATAAACATTTATGGTTGACTTTGGGTGATCATTTGCAGGAAACCGTATTTTTGAAAATACTTTTTAGAATTCGGTATTTTGAAACGGTTTCTCTAGTGTGTGCCATGAGCACATGCTAAGCGCGGAATTTTATAAGTTTGGGAGATTTTGATTGGTTTTTGTATCTTAATAATGGTGGACCCCATGCAAATGCAACAACTACACCAATCAAAAATTTTCAAACATATAAAATTTCGCGCTTAGCATGTGCCCATGGGCACACAAGACAAACCCTCTTTGAAAATATATTTTTTTTAAAATTGAATTCTGGAAAAAAGATGAAATTATGATATTTTACCGAAAAAGCCCCTAATATATAATACTATCATCCTCGATAAAATATACCAAAATTAATTTTTTTTCTTCTCATAACTAACATAAATACGAAACAAATAAGATATTATGTTTTTAATATAACAACAATTTATTTACTGATATTTTACGTTATTTAAATATATTTTACCACGTATTAATATCATACTTTTTATATAAATTGATACTAATATTAATATAGAAATTTTATCATCTAAATCTTAAATAGACAAATTATGTATCGCAGAAATTGTAAAAATTCTTATTAGTACATATAATAATACAATATATCTCAAAAATAATTTTACTAGATATTCTTAAGAAAAACACTGGGGTCGTTTGGTTGGAGAGAATGTATGAGGTTGGAATAAGGAATCAGATTAAGCTGGTATGAGTTTGAGGTAGAATGAATATGGTTGAATTGTAATATTTATGAGTTATTGATTGTAATTAATTTAAAATATTATTAAATTAATATATATATATATATATATATATTTTTGAGTCATTAATTTCATTTTGTATTAATAATCTACATAAAATGATAAAAATAGTAATGAAAATAAAAGGAAAAGAGTTTGATCCCTGAAAGTCATGTTTCATACCCACCTTCCCCTCGGGTATAAAAATTTCATACCTTCTGGGTTTGAAGAATGAGTCTGAGGGAAGAAAATTTTCTAACCAAACACCAGTTTGGAATCAACAAAACTCATACATGATGTCAGGAAAGCGCGAACCAAACGAGCCCTAAACGCATCTCTGAGAACAGCTGAAGGTACACATTCTCGTATACAAATTACAAAACACAGAGCACAGTCATTAGTTTGTCCTGTGTTGAAAAGCCCTAAACCCTTGGCGAGCACAGAATGGGGGTAGAGTTGGATTGTAGCACAACAGACGAGACCCAGCAGGACAACATCGAAGCTTTGCTCCAGGTATCACTTGCAATCTTTTACTGTTTCCTTTCTTAAATTTACTGTTGTTTAATTTAATTGTGTGATCTCCTAATAGCTCTTTTACTGCCCCAAATCAGACAGTAGGATTTTTAGGCTGTATGGATATCTGGGTTTCTGTTAAACGTGGCTAGTGGGGTAGTTTATATGATTGGTGTATTTCTCGAAACTAGTGGGGGAAATGATATTGTGGTTTAACTCTGCACATTCTGTTAGATGTCATCTTGTGGGGTGTCTAAACACCTAACAACTGCCGATCATAACCGATGTTATTGGTTTTTCAATCTTTAATCACAACCTAAATTAGATGGCACGTGCTGTGTTTCAGTTGTTAGGCTGTGAGCCTGTGACTAATTTGACCATCTGAATGCAAATTCGTTAAGGAAGGTTGTTAGGATTAAAAGAGCTCTAGTTGTGAATCGGAAAAATGAATGGTTTTTATATACATATAGGAGAAGGTGGGCTAGGATTGGGCGAAAAGTTTTATTTGCCCTGATCATCTACAAGCAAGTTGAACAAGTAGACATGAACGTCATCTTTTGCAAATGGAACATTGTGCAGAGATTTTTAAGCAGCAGAAAGAAAATATTGTGTTTTTCTTGGGTGGTTGTTACTGAATTATGAATTATCATTCCTCTCGGTTTTTGAATTTTAAATCTCTCTCAAGAACGTTCACAACTAAAAAACAATGGGAAACTTTCAGTGTCCTGTACTTCTATATCTATAAACCAGTTGAATTTAGATGGGAAAACATGTCACCTACAACTGACAGATAATTTCTTATCCTTCTCCCTTTCGGAATGAGGAACGAATTAATAGAGTTGTGGCTGGTTCATGCCAGTAAAGAGTGACACCATTAATTTGATGTATTCTATGTTACTATTTTGAAAATAAAGTTGGTTGTAAGTTGTAAGTCATAGAATTTTTATAATACTGGATAAATTTTAGAAGTATTCTAGCTTATTGTAGTAGAATAATATTAAATATGTAGTATTCTTTAATAATAGATTTAATGGTTGTAATATATATGATTCGGGAGAGCTAATGGTTATTATTTTGTATAAGCAAACTACAAATCATACCATATTCCATAAATAATAATGTAGTATAGTATAGTATTCTTTTTTTCTGTGGTTAAGGATTCTTGAGTTTGTAGTTTTTCTGTTGTTGAAAAACTCTAGGGCTAGTGGATTTTAGCTTTTAATCCACATTCCACCCAAACCTATATTCATTTATATGTTTGTACTTCATATTCTGTAATTGTTGTCCATCAGGGGGAACACTACTTTAGTACTTTGTGTCAACTGGAATGCATATAGTATATGAGGAAAAAAGCATTATGATGATCACCTCTAAATGACATATATTGATTATTGCTAAATGGTTTAATGCTAGCCTGTTCTATTATTGTATTTGATATTAGGCTGCAAGATATGACGATATGGAGAATGTAATAACCCTAGCTTCAGCTGGAGTTTCTCTTGATTCCAAGGATTCTGAAGGAAGAACAGGTCAATAATTGTAATATTCAACAGCAATTAGAATATCTTTCCCTATTTGTTTTTTGCTAAATATATGTTCCAGTCTTAGTTTTGATTTCAGTATATTTTTAATCTAATCCATCAGATGTTTCATTCATAATACTGTACTTGACAACTACTCCATATCATTGGTGTACTAGTCATGCCTTCAATTCCCCCTTTCAACCTTTCTTTCCCGTCTATTACAGTTTTAACTTTTAAGACCAAGTTAATATTCTTTAGATGTTTAGTATCGGGATTTTGTTAATACTGTGCTTGTTAAATATTTGGTATGTGTTCTGTATATGCCTCAGTGGCCCTTTTGCACCTTTTGTATTATTTAATGGCTTGAGTATTAGCATGCCTCTGGGCTTGTTACACTGTTAAAAGTAGCAAGTTTAAATGTATTGTTAGGATCCATATAGTTAGCCAAGTACCAACATGTCTGATTAGGCAGCAGCATACTAATATGTACAATGCAGGTGATATATAAAATTCTGGATATATTAAATGCACAGGAAGTTTAGTGCTCTATCCATTCCTCTATAATTGCCGATTTGTGTTTCCTACCGATATTAAGAATATTAGTTTTTGCAATTGATGTAACTTTAATTTTGTTTTATTTTTAGATTTACGCCTTAACTCTTTACATGAATTAACAGCATTACTATTCTAATTTGTGTCATGTTGGAATTTGGATGGTTTGGAATTATTATAAAATGGCATCACTAACTTATTTTTAAATTTTGAAATTACTGTAGATTCCAATTTATATTATAATTAATAATTCACATATTTTACATTTCTATTTATAGTCATTAGTAAACAAATAATAATACCTAGATATAGTAAATTAATATAAAAATTATGTGGGAAAACTCGGAGTAAAGAAGAGATAAAGATACTTCAGGTCAATGTAAAAAGTACTTGCTTTTTTTTTTTTACATCAACAGCCATTTTAAAGAAATTCAAGTTAAGCACAAACACGACCATTATGTCAGAACAGAGGGAGTGGAACCTTTACAATTAAATTCTTCTTACAGTATTTTTTATGCTAGCATATAAACTTCTTGAAATGTATTACTCACTGCCTCAAGGAATAAATAAGAATAAATTTATTTTAAACAGTTTGATATCATGGAGGGTTCAAAAGAGGCTAAACTGAGAAGAGGGCTTATGCAAAGAAAATCCTGTTAAAGCTTGGAGGTTTTTGCACTAACTGGTGAATCAAAGAGTAGAGGTAGGATTTCACAAGAGATAGACAGCTGCAAATAGAAACTTTAGGGTTGTTGATTTAAAACTCTTATACAACTAAAGTTTGTATTTTCTACATATGTTTTATGTTTCTCTTTTCCATTTTTAAACCTTGCAATCAACAACTAAGATTGATTTCTCTAGTAATTTGGATGATTATGTGCCTTACCTCAACCAAGTGACGCTTTAAAGGCCGAGGTGGGCATGCCTTATAATACTTCTGCCCAAACTACAAAGCTTTTGTTGGGAATGGGTGGTATCAGAAGAATAAATCATCCCCTTGCCTTGATAATTGTTAACTTGAAGCATTTTCCAACAAACAGTTCAAGAAATGAGAAAATTTACGATTATGTTACAGTGACCTTGTTATAGCCGACACCCCCTATTAAGTATATAGAACAGCAACGTGAGATCTGGATCATGCTTTTGTGTGTACTTCTCCACTTCATCAGTGTCCATCTAATATGAATATCTTGAGAATTATTATGTGTGTATAGCTAAATTGTACTTATATGAAGTTGTTGGGAAGGATTAGTAGTTCAGTCTCATGCACATATCTGCATTTGCATGGTTTTCCTTTCCATGTGCAGTGAACCTCATTTTGTTTGAACTTTTTTTACAGCTCTTCATATGGCTTCAGCTAATGGGCATTTGGACATTGTCAACTATCTTATCAGTAATAGAGTTGTAAGGAAGCTGATACCTTTCTGCAATTTTCATTTTAAGTTTGAAATTAATATCTTATGTGCTTTATTATATCAGATGGCGAATCTTTAAACATGTTTGGATGTGTGTTAAGGGGTATGCTAGTACTTTATCTGCTTTTAATCCATAATATCTAATTGAGGTTTCATCATTGGTTGTACGTGTAACGTTATTCACTAAGTAGCATTATAATGAAAACAAAAAACTGATCTTGACTTGGTACAAGTTTTAATCTATACGACTTTATAAATTTGTTGCTGAATCCCATGACAGACTTTAGTTATTCATATTAGAAAGGGCTGCTTATATGTTTTCTGTTAGTGTTGGCAATCTCATGTGCCCTAATTAGTTTTGTATATACTGTATATAGAATATAATGCTTTTTGCGAATATCTTTTTCCAGCTTGAATGAAAGACAGAATATAAGTATATGTTTAGGCAATGACTTGAACTTGTTCTCTGTGTTATTTGTTTCATTAATACAGTTATACGCATGATTTAAAAGATTATAGCAGGTACTCTATATAGAAGTTGATTTTGTCTTTTCCTTTACCTTCGTCATCAACAATTACTATTATAAACATTAATGATTTAAATTGTCAAAGCAGGATGTGAATGCCACTAATGTGGAGAAAAATACCCCTCTCCATTGGGCATGCCTTAACGGCCACATTGAGGTACTATGATGCTTCTCAATTTGCAGTAGCAGTCGCTATAAAAATGCCTCAAATTTCATGCTGAATTTTTATATCAATCGTGTTTTGTTTTTTCAGGTGGTCAAAAGTTTGATTCTGTCTGGAGCAAGTCTATCACTTTTAAACAGGTTACTCATTATCTGACTTGTTTTAATTAAATGTAGATAATATATATTTTATCTTAGACCAATAATTGACTTCTTCCGATGCTGAGTTGTGTAGCCATGAGAAGACGCCTGTGGATGAAGCTGTTATTGGTGGAAAGCTGGATGTAATCGATGCGATCAGCACATTAGAGGCTCAACTTGAACTCTCAAATGCAAGGGTCTCCTAAACATAACAGTGAGAAAAATACTTGGTTGTATACCGAGTCGGCGAGTCTATATATTTATTGTTCGTGTTGCAGATTATATTTTAAACTGAACGTAACTACTTTTGGACATGCTTGCATGAGAATCATTGTTGTAATATCTTTCTGCTCTTTTTCACCAGGAATTGTTTTATCATTGTATATGAGATTAAATATGATGAGATACCTGCCTAGGTCTTGAATTGTTTTTTCTTGTTGCTGTTAGGATTTGAACCCTTAAATGCTTAAAATTTTAATGGTAGACCTAACTGTCTTACCTAACAATCAACAAACATGTGGTGGGGGTACTAAAGTCTCTCTTCTGCACATGATACATTTTACTGATAAGTTAAGTCTTTAACAGAATACAGTTTGTTTTAAAGTACTGCCTTCATAGTTTAGCATGTACACAAAGACCTGATTTTTTGGTAGAAAGTTTGTTCCCCTGTTTCTTGATATCTTAAATTGATAACCACAAACAAAAAAAAACAAAACAGTAGAAATTAACATGTCTTGCACATAAAAACCTTGCAAGTCTATGACATATTTAGGAATTTTGATATGGCTAGTGTGCTGACTGCTGAAGATACCAAGTACACGAAAGTGGTAAGACTCAACTGATTGATGCAAACAAGATTGAATATAATGAAAATAGGCAGATAGGCCAAATTGGAGCAAAGTCTGCTCAAATATGCAGACAGAAGGCAGGAAATACAAATGAATATACAATTTAAGATACATTACAACTGAGTACAGTTTATGAAAACATTGTAGCTTTTTCTTGCGGTTATTATTTGAGCAACACATTAATAAAAGAAATTAAGATGAACTTGAAGAATTTTCCCATGCATGCATGAGAATGAAGCAATACTACTAACTAGCAGCTGCCTCCTATAGTCCTATATTTAAGGATGCTTCTCCTTGACACCAACTGCACTTCCACCACCAATTCCACCCCCAGCACCTCCACCAAAGCCCCCTCCTGCACCACCGCCAACGCCTCCACCAGCACCACCGCCAAAACCTCCACCACCTCCAAAGCCAGCGCCACTTCCACCACCAACGCCTCCACCAGCACCACCGCCAAAACCTCCACCCCCACCAGCACCACCGCCAAAACTTCCACCCCCACCGGCACCACCGCCAAAACCTCCACCACCACCAGCTCCTCCGCCAGCACCTCCTCCTATTCCACCCCCAGATCCACCACCTATCCCTCCACCAGCTCCACCGCCTAATCCTCCACCAGCTCCACCGCCTAATCCTCCACCAGCTCCACTGCCTACTCCTCCGCCAGCTCCTCCACCAGCTCCACCGCCTAATCCTCCCCCGGCTCCCCCGCCCAATCCTCCCCCAGCTCCACCACCACCTCCGATTCCCTTACCAACTCCACCTCCAATCCCCTTTCCTATTCCATGATGATGATGATGCTCCTTTTTTCCTATATGGTGCTTTAAACCACCACCTTTCCCCTTGCCAATGCCACCACCTCCTCCTAAACCTACGCCACCACCTCCCCCGCCTCCTAATCCAGTCCCACCACCTCCACTCCCAAGGCCGCCACCACCTCCCAAACCGCCCCCTTTCCCTGCACAATCTGGTTTTGCACTAACCTTCCCTTTCTTCCCAATAATAAATCCACCTTGCCCATTGCCAAAACTAAACGAGTGCCCAAAACTCCACCCTCTTGATGAGCCTCCATTATTAGTAAACCACGGCTGCCCATCAAAAAACCATTCCGGCTTCTTCACTTTCCCACTCCCCCCATTATCCGCTTCTAATTTTCTACACTCAGCCACAACCGAGAAAACCAAGAAAGCAACCAAAACAAACTTACCAATTCCCAGAAACTCCATTAGCTATTGAATGCGAAATGCAGAGGTGAAATTAAAATCGTTTCACGGCCTTATATATAGAAACGGTGCATGCAACATGCACACTCTAAACTTCACTTTTCTAACTGATTTCTACTTGTACATTGATATCAGTCATGTACCTATCACCAAGCTAGCTAGTTAATATCAACAAGAACCGGCTAACTACTGGTATTTAATATTTTGGCGTGAACACTTTGTTTCTTGATAATTTTTTCGCTAGCTTTTTCTTAACCCTTAATTGATTTACTAATTAACAAAATCAACGTGAGTTAAATTATGGTGAACAAGGAGGCGCAACACCGAAAGACCATGCTGCTCCCTCATTTCCATTTAATTCTATACATTTCTTTTTCACTTTTCGACATGCACTTCAATGCATTGTATAATTTTATAACTTATTTTCAAAAATTTTTCTTTCTGGAAAAAGAATTTAATATTCAAAAAATAAAATCTTAAAAATAGATTATATAACTATACTTTACAAGAGCGTTAAAGTGCGGGCCGCGTTCCCGTCCCCGTCCCCAATGTATATAACTCAGGGGACGGAGGGAGTATCCGCGACAGTTGAGGTCATTCATAACTACAGAGATGTATAAGTGGACCATTTTCTTGAGAAGATTACGGTACTCCCTCCGTCTCAAATTACTTGTCCACTTTCAAAAAATCACATAATTTAAGAAAAATGGATTTTGAGAAAAAAGTGGTGTATTAAGTCCTTAATTGAACCCAATATGTGGTATATGGTTAATCTTGGAAATATAAATTTGAAATATGTGGAGGACAGTTGATTTTGAAAATATATATTTACATTGAAAGTTGATGTGGACAAGTATTTTGAACTAATTTTTTTTTTTCTAAAGTGAACAAGTATTTTGAAACGGAGGGAGTAATAAAAATAAATAGACTAGATATATTACTGCAATACCAAGGGTGACGGAGTTAATGTTTGAGGTGGTTGCAAGGTAAAGAATGAATGAAGGGCGCAAGAATGTTATGGGTGTCATTAATCTTCACGGTTAGGGAATTGCCATGATTGTTTTACCCGGAGTAGTGCATGCTTTTCTTTGAGGATCTCGTGTCATCTGGCTTCATGGTGTATGCATGCAAGGGGTATCCATAACCGTTTTGGATTTTTAATAGAAAAATGTTTTAATGGAGTACAAGTAGAACGGATTGTGGTTTGTGTATAGCTGAGTTTGTAGGGTTTTACGCTTTAAGTCATCAAGTGGTGCTCACCCAGCTATGCAAACACACTCATGCTCATAGTTCTGGAATATATATAGTCCCTTGTTCATGTGTATCTCCATAGCTGTATACATGAGAGGTCCCTCAATCATCAACTCTCTATTCATCATCGGCAGTTTATCAATACATGCTCATTTGTATGATGCATAAGCTAATATATCATCAAAATATGTTTGACGTCTATGACCGCTCCTCTGGGGAGCATAAGTGTGGGTGCGGTATATTTCATGCTTGGATACAGAAATTCGAATTAATTAATTAGAATTTTGGGGATTAGGTATATGTCAATCCCTTCATATGAGTTAATATACTTTGGATTTGCAATTTAAAATACATTGATTCTATTTTTATAATTTTTTTTACTTGTTTTGTCAATAAAAATTTTTTAGCTATGGGTTGACTGCACCTTCAACCGTATGTACAAAGTGAATAAGTTCAATCAAAAAATAAAGAGTCGTCATTTTTCCTCCAAAAAAAAAGTTGAAAATTAATCATAATATATAAACTGATTTATAGTAGAATCATTGTTAGGCCTAGAACCACTATAGAAGGTCAAGGTTGCATATAGTGGATACAATCAAATCAAATTAAGAACACAATATGTAAAATTAAAACTCAGTTTTTATTGACTTATAAAAACTGTTACAGTAGAGATAGACTACTCTCTCAGAAATGTCTGAATATCAATGAGAGCTGCTAAGTTACAAGAATGATATTCTTAAATTGATAATCGACAGCTATATTGTAAACCTATCTGTGCTTATATACTGCACAATTACCAAATAGTCATCTAACTGATATGCTATTAATCAGCCACATAAAATTTATCAATTAGTGATTCTAAAATCAATCTACAAAAGTCCTGAGTTTGTACAATCTCCATAGTCATGTATATCTTCTTTATTTAAATCAGATCTACTCTTGATAATTAGCTAAGACAAACTCCGAAGAATATCCTTTGTCGATAAACTCTGATATCTTCATTGTCTAACAAACTTTGATTTCCTTGGAAACTTTGATCAGCAAATCATGATTCTAAATAAGATAAGAAAATCTAACATCATCAAAAATACAAATGCAAATGCAACTATAGAATCTAAAAAATGTAAATGAATTACAACTTACAGAACTTTAGCTTCTAATTTTACCAATCAATCTCTTTATGTCTAGTGACTTTGTTGATATATTCTATGATGAATCTTCTTTCAGCAGCAACAAGTGTTTGAAACATTCGAGTCTTGATCCTCTTCAGCACTGGATTATTTTCCCTTGTTTGATATATGACAACCCTTAGATCATTGATTTTGTTTCTTGCCATACTATATCCCAGTCTTATGAGTCCATGACTTTTTGCTTCCTCATTGAATACTAAGTGTTGTGTACCCAGAATGGTTGCAACTTAGCATTATTCATCTTCATATCAACGTCTTGATCATCATCTAATATGTACTTTATATTGTACACACCATCATTTTTTACCTCATAAGATCTCTTTTATCCGTCATTGTTTTTCTAATAAACTCTGACCATTTTTGAGTAGCTTCATTCTTAACCTCAAGAAGTTTATGAATGTGCCCCAGCTCTTTCCATATCTTATTAAGAACATCAGTATTAGCTAGCTTGCACACATCACCATTCTCCAAAAAGCAAGTCAGCTTTTGCTTGTCTCTGACGCCATCATAAGAGACTATTAGAATCTGAGCAGATTCAACCCTCTTTAAGTGATTTAGTGTAATTTCTTCGTCTTGTTTGTCTGTCAGCGAATATGGATCTCTGATGACCACATGTGATCCTCTATAAACTCTTGCATGTTTTGAACTGAGGCCTTCGTTATTACCAGGTTGCCAACCTGTGGAGGGTACTTTGATTATAGTTATTTACTTCTACTAAAGTCATAAATAGGATTATTTGTGTTATTTTCTTGGTTTTATTTGGATTTGTGAAGCTATTATTTTATTAGATTAGGTCAGAATTCTAGTGCCTACACATCTAAGAACTAAATAAATCATTTTTATTCCTTAAAGGGGATTATCAAAGGGTGATATGATTATGAGATACAAGAACATGGTCAGATAATTATCTTTAACAAATGCAGGCTACAAAAGAAAGAACAACTTATTATCTATTCTCTTCTTGCACTCTTCAAGTTTACACTGACCATGTTGGTTAAGATATCTTCATCTTATATTCTTGTAGTGAGCATTAATTGGAAGCTTGCTTGACGTTGGGAAATACAGTTTTATGTTTTTCATTTGCTTCTGGATTATGTTGCATCCTTTTTGCCGGTAGTAATGTTAATGATCAATTGTCTATTTTTTACTTGACGAATACAGTTTTAGTGTAAGTCTAAGTTAAAAGAAATACAAGACATGTTGTCATTGTAAGACAAGTTTTACAGAGTCTTACATAAGGACCCATGATCATTTGGTAGGCGAATAGACTCAACTTTGAATGATTAGAGAGTTGCTGAGATCTAGAAAAAATATGTGGCTTTTAGTCCATGATAAATTCTGCAACAACTATTTTGATTTGAATCTGTTTCGAATGCTTTTAAATTATTAACGTCTTATTCCCCATCTTGTGCTATTTGTCACATTGCATTTCTATTTGATTTTGTTAGCATAATCAGATTATTATAGGAGTGTAGAAGTTTCTGTATGACATTTTAGGTGTGCAAAAAATTATTTAAATAAGTCTTTTTTTTACATGTACCCTTTAAAACTGCTAGCATACTAAACTAAGATGTCTATTAATTGGTAACTTTTTGATTTTCTATACATGCATAAACAAATTATTACTAGTACTTAATCTCAAATTTTATCTCGTGGTTGACTCTGACATAGTTCATGATTCTACTTTTTGTATACTTTCTCCTTAATTTTATTAAAATTGTATTTTTTTAATGGATTAGCTTGGGATAAAACAGCTTGGTATGGCAACTGTGGTTGCAGGGCATAAATTCACTCAAAAAAGGTTTAATGAGAAGTATTTCTAACTCTTGCCCTTCACGTTAAATGTCAATCCTGTAGAATTATAACAAGTACAAGCAACCATTTGCCTCATTCTGACAACTGAAGTTTCTGAATATAAGCATGTAAAACTCCATTTAGAGTAGTGCCTTTGACGGGTGCCAAGTGACTATTTTGCGGTGTGTCTATTTGGTGATTCAACATGATTATATACATCATATTTCTTGTATAACACAATTGCTAGAGGCACGAGCGTAATAAATCTATATAAGATTTATGTCTATTGTTTTTTAAAATGAAGAGCAATTTATTCTTTGGAAACAAAAATTCTGTCAAACATTTGATGAAAATGTATTAATATATTGATGACAAATAGCAAAAGGACATCCTCTAGCGACTGATATGGAGCTCAAGTTTATGCATATATAAGATTTATGTCTATTGTTTTTTAAAATGAAGAGCAATTTATTCTTTGGAAACAAAAATTCTGTCAAACATTTGATGAAAATGTATTAATATATTGATGACAAATAGCAAAAGGACATCCTCTAGCGACTGATATGGAGCTCAAGTTTATGCATACATTGGCGGGACTATGGGAGGAGGAGCTCGTCGGATTTGTGACTATTTTCTATATTCGTTTAGCACCGTTCTTTAAAGTTTGAAGAAAAAATTGTAATAATTCAGTAGATATTGGGCATCACTTATTTCTTATATTTACAGGATGCATATAAATAGATCTAATATTTATGGAGTCAATTTTGTGCGAAACTTACCTTGTAATATATGCAGGGTGTGCATCTGTCATAGCAAAAATTATTGTGCTGGTCCAATTACTTTTTCAAGGAGACTAATTATAATTTTCCGCTAATTTCAATCCGTCTCATTTACCATTTTAGAGGTGCACATGAAAGTAGATCTTTGGGTTGTTAACACGTTGTTGATAGATTGATGTAATTTGAAAAAACTGAAATCAATAATAAGACTATTAAAATTCGCGTAAAGTATGTACACATGTATAATATATATACACCTCATTTTTCCCAAACCATGTTTTAAAACGCCAACTTACCTTTGTTTAATAATTCATACATATAAAGTTTTGATTAATATATTATCATAAAACTCATTTTATAACCACAAATATTTATAATTGAAGAATCCTCTATAATATCAAATCTTGAATGTAAATTTTCAAATATCTATAAGCTTTATAATATTTTCAAACTACATATCTACAACATACAGGTCTCTGATACCTTATTCAATAACAAATTTTATGCTCATTTTTCCACCCGATATACAAATATATAAAATGTCAAATTAAAATTATAAAACTAATTTCTAACAATTATCCATCTTCGTGATCAAATAAACTTCACCTGATTTTCAGAAAAATCGTAAATATCTCTAACAACAATATCAAAATGACATTATTTCTTAAAAATTAAAACCGTTTTACCACCTTCTAATATAGAAACATCATTTTTGTTAAAAAGAAAAACAAAGTTGAATGTATGTAACCGAAATATGAATACATATAGTTCATGTATGCAATGACATATGCAGCATCCGTATCTGCAAAACAAGCAAGTAACACAAGCATAATTATTATTATTATTATTATTGCCTGCCTGCCTTCAAACCAACGCCATATACAAAGACTGAATTTTTTCCCAGAAACAACAAAGCAAGCTCCTTGAACAAATTTTTACAACATAAAAAAGAAAATCACATTTTTATATTTATAACGCAAGCAATAAATCCAGTTTCTACAATTTTGTTCCAGGTGTTAAATTCGTGCGTGCCCACCTCGCTTTCTCCGCCCAATTAAGCTTTAATACCTCAATCAATTCAGCAGATTTACAATTGGAGACGCTACAGACCTAGAGATTGCACAAACGATGGAAGGTATACATGTATACATGTTTTTGTATGTGAAATTGTGATGGTTTGCTTGATTTCTGTAGACCCTTTAATGGGATTTGTTTAATTTTGTAGAATGATTATGTTTTTACGTGTGTTTGTTGATTTTGATTATTGGGTTTTTTTTAATTGTGATTAGGTTTTGATTTAGTGTTTAGAAATTCGATATCGAATTTGGTGCCTTCAAATGTTGTTGTGTTGTATTGATTGGTTTAGTTGCTGCTATGTCTTTGGTAGATTCATCTGTTTAAACCAAATTTTTGAATTTTGTAATTGGTTTGGTGGTTTTGTGTTTGATTATGTGTTCAAATAGCTTTTGCACAATTTACATGATCAGGAACACTGGGAATCTTATCTATTTCATTTTATCGGGTTTAGTAAAAATTTTGATCTACTCGTTTGTTGAATGTCAGTGGGGAGGGAGTTTACTTGTTCAGTCCTTAGGAAATGTTTTTAGTGCTTGTGTGCTGCATCTGTTATTGAGTCTTCATTTCTATATATTAACTACCTGAGCTTTATATGTTAGATTACTTTTTGTCGGCACCTGTGTTCCTGTGGTATGTAACGATTACTTTGGGGTCTGTAGGTTAGTTCTATTATCATCATATACGTCAGTCATAATGAATTAGAACTTACCAAGTTATGAGGAAATTGGAGGTCTGCATGTTGCAACAATTGTAGATACATCTTACAAGATATACGTATGCCAATGATCACGGAAGATTTTTTTTTTTGTAATATTAGAGTGACGTATGAAGTTTAATATCCCTTTGACTGGTCCACGTGTAGACTCTTCTGTTATGACGTAAATTAGGTAATAAATATGTAAAGAAAGAAAGAAGCAGAGAAAGAAACATGAATGCAAGTACAGCTTTGTTTTTACATGCCAAATAAAAAGAGCAAAAAATAAAGAATAGAAATCTGAACAACAGCTTGAACCCTTCTGCTCGAGTCATAATAAGATTGCCAGAGAATAGAAAGTATTTACCTATTTAATGTAGACGATCTTTTCTTTTTTGTTTAGTTCCTCCTGTATACCCCAGCACTGTTAATTTGGAAGGACTTTGGAAGGACGTTTTAAAGAGAATGTATATTACCTGTACAATTAACTTGCAACCATCAAAAGCGCATAAAGCATACTTTATGGTAACACAAAAATCAGATGCATTCAATTAGTACTCGCAGAGACTACCCTCTGATTCTTTGTTTAATAGATGAAACTCATTTCTGTTGCGAACTTGTAAGAGACCTGGGACTGACCTTGGTCTCAAACCCCTGAAGCTCTAGAGTACCATATGCAAGATGCCCAAGATAGCAGGATCCATCATAAAGTGTCTTGTATTTCTTTTTGAGGAATGGTTTGTCTATATCTGATGGTGCTTATATAATTTTGCCCTGAGTACCTTGTACTCACTAAAAATCTATAGAGAAATAATTTATGGATTTTATAGATTGCTCCCCAGAAGTGTGTGTTAATCTTTGTCAATATGATGACTTGTAGCTGTTCACTAGCTAGATGCATGTTCTCAATATTAAAGCTGTCACTATATAGAACGCATTTATAGCAACAGATCACTAGCATTGTTTTTCATGTCTTTCAATCTTTGTGCAGTAGATACTTTCTCAGATGATAATGACGATCTTCCGGAGAAGAAACCAAAACGGAAGGTCAAGACACCAGCTCAGATTGGGGGTTTAGAAAGATTATATGAAGGTAAGGCATCTATCCTGCCACAAATATTATCGCTCTGTACATCATAATCACATTGTTTTCATATAATAAATTTTGAAATGTTACTTTCACTGTTTCCAGAGCACAAATATCCATCAGAGTCATTAAAAATGCAGCTTGCTGAGTCATTAGGGTTGACGGAGAAACAAGTTTCTGGTTGGTTTTGCCACAGAAGATTGAAGGACAAGAAGCTGAAAGATGATCCCAATGCATATGGCAAGCAAGACCGCTCCAGTGGCGTCATACAGGACCGTGGCAGTGGACTCAAGCAGGATTCTTGTGGAAGCACAAAACAAGGTGAACAGAGGCACAGTGAACCAAGGGAAGTTGAAAGTAAAAGGTTTACTGGTGAAAAAGTCCCAGGCTCACAGGACATCACATGTGAGCCGGTGAGTGATCAGATACAAAATGACAGTGGAACGGATGATACATCTTCTGGAAGTAGCTTCCCTCTTCAAAACAATTATTTTTCTCGAAGCACAGAGCCTCGTGGCATGGTTACGTCAATTGATGTTAGTCGGAAAGGTAACAGTAAAGCAGTAGCCGTAGAGGGTTTAAAAGTCAGGACTAAGCCTTCTGGATATTTAAAAGTCAAGGTCCAGGCTGAGCATGTCGCCATTACCTCTGTCAAGAGGCAATTAGGAAGACATTACAAGGAGGATGGCCCACCACTTGGTATAGAGTTTGATCCACTTCCACCAGGTGCTTTTGAGTCTCCAATCAGGGATGCAGTTGAAGGTAATCAGGAGCATTTGTTGTCTTGTCTTAAAATTGTTAGGGATATTCTTAATGGTATCATCATATTATTTGCTTTCTCGCTGGCACCACAATATGTTTTTGGCTTACAGTTAGTACCCCTTGTGACTTAATCATTTTAGTACCCTTTTCTGTTTGATTAACTTTAATGATAGGTTAAAATTCTAGTTATTGTTGGAATATTCTTAATGATACCATGATACTTTTGGTTTTACATGTGGCACTCTTGCACACATGATACCTCTGTACTATTGATATTGCAAGAAGTTAATTGATTGCAATGTGAATAATAGTTATTAATCCAATTTCTTATCAATATCTGTTTAAACGTAAGGTAATGGAGGTATGAAGTCACAAGTGCCAGAGTACTTAAGTGATAGTCATATGTACAAGGGTACCACTTGTAAGCCTAAAAGTTTTTGCACAGAAAAGCAAATAAGGCTACCTTGTGAAAGCCAGATACATCTTGCACAAAAAAGCAAATAATATGCTGATACAACTGAGAATAAATATATGTACATTATGTCTTGTCTACCTTGTGAAAGCCAAAAACATCTTGCACAGAAAAGAAAATGATATGGTGGTACAACTGAGAATAAATTTATTTACATTATGTCTTGTTTTTATGTTGAGGTCTCAAGCACTCTATGTTTTGTTAGATTGGCCAAGTTCCAAGAGGGTAACTGATGTAGAGCGAGGAATTAGAATATGCATATTTATTTATTTTCTGTGTTTAGTTAGGAACAGATATAATTATATTATTATAAAGTTAATTTATAAATATTGTAGTGAATAATAAGTAATCCCTTTCTGTTATTATTAGGGTTTATTCCATGGTTAAGTTTAAAGGATTCTCTCCTATTTAAGACGATGTAAGATTATATCATTAAAAGACTTTGATTGATTATTTGAAATTTAGATTAATTTATCTCTTGTTAAGGGTATTTATCAGATAGCCTCTAGTTCATTTTACTAGTCTAGGTTACATTTGCATCAACTTGTTTTCTTAGTCCTTCGTCACATTGTTACTGATGCACTGTGCTCTATATGGTAGTAACTATTTTAGTGTTAGTTTTGGATCAGTCATGTAAGTATGTAACTAATTGAGAAGCGAGAATTTTTTGCCTGGATTGAATATGGCCAGGCAACTTTAAATGGAAAACGGCCTTTGGTTCTTACCCTTGATCAGGCGTGATAGTTAGGTGATTGATTGATCACACCTATGTGAAATAAATCCGTTCTTATCTAGTACATGTAAAATTAATAGAGAGCCAACCCGTTGGTTCCTCTAAACTCAAGGCTCACAGCTCTATATTCTTTGATCTATCTTCTGCTTTCTTCTTTTCTATTATGGTGATCTTTTTCTTTTCTCATCCTCCTCCAGTAGACACAGGAGTCGAAACATTTCTAGGATTGATTTTTCTGATTCACAAGCCTGGTATATCTGGTAGTGCTTGAAAACCATAGGTGCTACATACATGCAACACGGAAGTGTTTTGGCTTATCATTACACGAATTCTCAATGTTTAGTCGCTTTGACTGAGGTACCATTCTGAGCACCCTCCATCAACAAAAAATTCCAGTCTCCAAGCCCACAAGTAGGGGAAGCGCTTATTATTTGCACATGTTTCCTACCAATCCATCCAAATATCAAAATGTTTCTTGGCATAAGTATCACTCTCTTCTCCTGAAAATTAGTTAACAAGTTCAAAGTTGCCTCTTTCTTGGTTGAAAATCTTTATGTTGAAATAATAATATCCTAACAAGATCATGCTTGTGGGAATTCCCGAAATTGAACTGAATAGAGTTGCCTTAAGCTTTTACATGCATACCAAGGACCAATTTCAGTTCAATTTTTGTGCTATTCTTCTATCCTTTGTTTGTATAATTTTCATATATTATTTCTTTTACCTCCGAGTACTTGAGATATATTAATTATCGGTGATCTTTTATTGTAATCAAATATCTTGAACCAAAATTGGTGCGAGGGGATGCCCTTCAGAATTCAAAGTTTGTAATAGCCTCTTTTTCAGATTTGGATTACTTTTAACGGTGGACAAGTTAACGGAATACTGGTTCTCATGGTTAGCTGTCTGCACATTACAAGATTAAATGACATCAGCTGTATTTTTGTAATCATCAATGTTAATAAAATAACTAGGTTATATGTAATAGCATTTAGTTGCAACAAGTGCTAAGCTGTGAAAGCCCACTAAAGTTCGTTGCTTAATCTCCGGATGCTGAACTAGGCATCACTGCTCATTGCAGTATGAGCAGTATTTGCATAGTACTCGGTGATGTACAATTCTGTTGAAGATGTGATCGTAATAAAGCAACTTACGACTTGGCCCACTGTTCTGATCTAGAACTTGAGTATCTTATCCTTTCGTTACTTTTTTTATTTGCTAAAAATGGTCGGAGACTCGATGAAAGCACGAGTGGATAAACATTTAGATTTCTTTATTTTATTTCTTTTGTCGTATTAGGTTGAGAAAAGGGTTAAAAACAAGGGATGTAACCTAACTTTGGAGAGATAAGTAAAGTCAAATAAATCCTCTTTATCGATTTGTATATATTTGGTCTCTTAAATAATGAAGATTACAACTTTATACATATTATTGTTAAGGTTACTCTAATTGGCTACATTACCTACACTATCCTTTTTTGTAAGGGTTCTTTGGATCTGGTTCCTGCAAATTGTAGTATAACTCAGCTGATAATTTTCCAAGGAAAAATAGTCTCCTTTGTGTATAAAAAGGTTCTTTTTTCTCTTCAAATAAAACCAATGTTTTCTTTGCAAGGTATTGTTCATCTGTATGCCTTAGTTAAGTTATCCTCGGTCTTTATCTGGTAAAGCATTTTGGTTATTCTAACTATATTCCTTCTCTTTGTAGAACCTGGTCTTGTTTGTGAATCGATTCCATTTTCTTCACGTAATTCTATGACATGCAAGCAACGTCATCCGGGAAGGGTAAGTACATTGCATCATATGAATATCTTCTATACTTTAAAATTTCAGCGACTTTAAGTGTCATGATAAGTTGCGGCTGCTGCGAATGCCAACACCATGATATAGATACCAAGGAATTGTTATCACTTTGTTTCTGTAATTTTTACTTACTAAATAATGTAGATCTCCCCATATTAAATAAGCAAATTTATAATAACTTTCCCTTGAAATTACCCCATTCTAGAAACTTATAATGCTATTAAATCGCAACATTATGTAATGATATAAGATAAATTTGAAGGCAAAAGTTTAAAAAAACAGTACCTAATCTATTGCAACTACTATTTTTTTCGTATATATATATATTTGAAGGTAGAGAAACTGCATTGGGATGGTGCCCACTGCCCGCTGCCCTCCTTTTCTCTGTGTGGGCCTCAGCTCTCCTTGATATGTTTTTATCTTTCTTGCATTTTCTTCATCATGTTTGTGTTTACAGGTGTATGTATGTTGGTATATGCATGTGTATGACATATTGACATGTATATGTATAATATAGGTTCATATACATCTGTATTTATGATTTTTTGAAAAGTTAGGTCAATTGATATATACAACACCATTTTGTAGGAGCCCTCATGGAAGTATGATGAGGGCGTCCTCTCACAGCCCTCTCCCTCAAGTAATTATAGGTGACATAAATTTTATCATTTATATGTATACCTTTTTTCACTGGAAAAATTGTCGATAAAGTTAGTTATTGCTTTATCAACTAATACTTTTAATTAGTAAACTACTACAAATTATGATGAGTTTGATGACCATATATTCCATCAAATTATTAGAAGAATGATTGTAATAGTTTATATATAAATTTTAAGTAGTATATTTGGCTGTTAAGAGCAAAAAAGATGATGATAATAATAATAATGAGAAGCTATGTTAGAATAGTTTCATGCATGCTGTTAAAGTTGAACCAAATCTTGCTATGGGTAAGAAACTTTCAACACTTCAGAGTTTTATGTGTAGAATATTTCTTTCCTCTTATGCCTTAATTTTTTATTTTTGGGTAGACTTGAATCATTTCTAAAATCTGGTGACAATATGTTATTGTTTTGGTTTCATTTCTAATAATATGTTTCACATTAATTATGAAAAATGGTTAAGTTTATGTGGTTATGAATAATATTTCTTAATCCATATTTTGATAAGGGGTTAATTATCAAGTTGGTCACTGAAGTGGGCTTAATGTATCAAGTTGGTCACTGAACTCAAAACGGTATCAAGATGGTCACTGAAGTGGCCATAAATATCAAACAAGTACCTTGAAATATAAGTTCAAGCAGTAAAAATATTATTTATAAAGTTTTACACATTATTTTTAAATTTTACCAAAACCAAGTAAAAGGTTATGACTTCTAATATTTATGATAATATATTTAGATTTTATCAAGTTTATTTATTATTTATTTTTAATTAAAACAAAGAAATAACTATATAATAAAATATAAATAATAAATAAACTTGATAAAATATAAATATATTATTTTAAATAATAGAAGGCATAACCTTTTAGCTGGCTGTGATAACATTTAAAAATAATGTGTAAAACTTTATAAATAATATTTTTACTACTTGAACTCATATTTCAAAGTACTTACTTGATAATTATGGCCACTTCAGTGACTATCTTGATACCGTTTTGAATTCAGTGACCAACTTGATACATTAAGCCCACTTAGTGACCAACTTGATAATTAACCCTTTTGATTTTGATAAGAAGACCCGAAACATTAACATAGTATACTACAAATGAATTTTATTTTTGTACTAAAATTATAAGTGGAGTTGAGCTGCAGGTTGACCATTCCAATCCGGTTGAAAGTCAAACTACTAGTCTTTGATCTCTAATTTATAGATCCTTGACTAAATTGATAGCTTAAGCAGTTGTTTCAGTTACTTGAAATTGAACTATATTTTTGTTTTTGATTCTTCCTGGCAATGAAATGATTACTTTCGTGGTTTTATATGATTGAGCTTTCTAGTAGCCTAAGCTCCTGCTGCTCTAGCTAATTATTCACCCCTTCCAGGTGTGATATCTATTAAATTTACATCTAAATTTCACGCTAATAACACTTCTGATGCGTATATTTTCCTTCTTTTAATATCCTAGGGGTATGGAGATTACCTATCCAGAGCATCCTCCCGTAATTCTGATTTGGATATGACAAGTATGCAAGTGATGCAAAAGTCTAATAGTCGTGAAAATTACTTGGACCTGCATGGTGAGAAGAAACCCACATTTTCTTATGATAGGAATTCTGCTGGTAAGATGTACTCATCTATGGAAATGAATGAAGATTTTGCAAGAGAAGCAGTACGTGACATCAGGGATGGCAAGGAGATGAGGACTACACATCATGGAAGGATAAATGAGTTTGATTTTAATAGAAGGATGAAGGAGTCTGCTTCTAACGACCGTGTACCTATGTATGGTAAAAGACTCGATCGAAGACAAAGAGAACCCAGTGATTTTGGGGATGTTGGTGAGAAGTTCACCCTCACTAAAAGCTCTGAATCCCGTCCTTCAAATTTCCCTGTTAAGCACAACGACTTTTTTCCTTTGGAGGAAAGAAAGGCGTCTAGACAGGCAATAAAGGTTTCCTTTAACTTTGCCGCAGATCATTTCTTTATTTCAAAATTCCATGTTAGAAACTATAATTTTTCGGTTGTTTACAGGAAACTGATGCATATGGGAAAAAGAGACAGTTTGATGCTTATTATGATCCGGTTGAAGTATCTGCCTTTCCAGCAAATGAAATAAGGGTAATTTTGTATTTTTGTGATACATTATTGATTATACTATTATAGTCTATTATTTTTTGCTTTGATATTCTAGTTTTTTTAACCCTTGTATGGAACATATGAAGCCTGCTAATAAGCGATCAAGGGAGGATTTACCCAAGCAAGGATATGCAGCAAAACCTTTAATGAATGTAGTGCCTCCATGGAATGCACCTAGAAGGTTGGTAAATTTAATATTACTAATAAACCTCGAGTTCCTGACGAATCTTGTAGATCTTTGACAAATGTCTTCCAAACATTCTGTGCTTTAAACTTTATATTTACTGCAGTTTGGTCTTCGTATATGACGAGGTGCTGTACATCAGTTGATAATCGTGCATAGATATATTAGGATAAAATCCTTGCTAATATTAGGATTAGTGTGTTAAGTTGTCTGCAAAACACTTTAATGCATCTTCATCATGTGTTTGCCAGATATCTCAATAAGGCTGTTTGTTCCCTGAGAGGATTAGTCTAGAATTTTTTTGATGATAACTTAAACTTATGAAGCTTATTTAATCATAATATTTTTTAAGCTAATTCGTGTGTGCACGACTGCGTGTACACATTATAGGCAGAAATTTAAAGCATGCCCACAGACACATTATAGATGAACATTCGAATTAAAACATGATAACAGCTAACTTATCTACCATGTTTCTTCATTTCTGGATTGATCGGAGTTCATTGAATGTTTGATGGTTGTCCTTTTAGTTGTTGACCTAGATCATAGTGATTCATTGATATATCTTTTCACAAATACTAGTTTTAGTTTTATTATGCTGGATCTTATTAGTTGTTTAATGGATCTTAGATTAGGGTCAGAAAAAGTGAGTTTAATCATGTATTATATGTTTCTAAACCCATTGTATTGATTTTTATCAGAAAAGTCCAGTATAGATCCACCAATTGGTTCTAGATGTATTGAGATGTGTAAGGTAACTATATGATGCTCTCTTATTTGACATTTGGTTTATATGTTATATAGGTCACTTGCAGAGGTTCCCTCTAGTTTTAGTGAAGATGAAACTGGCGAAACGAGTACATCTGGTGATGAACAATGAGTGATGGAAGAATTAAAGGGTTATACAACTCAAGTTTCAAGAGATGTTTCAAGATTTTGTATAGCTAAAGATACTTCAGTTTCGATTTAGTACCATGGCCTTGCACATTTTATTCTGGCAACCTAATTTAAACAATCTTTTTAAATATAGGCTGCCTTTTTTTTCCCTTTTTGGTGGGGTGTAGAGGGGGAGGGGACTAAATTGGTGGCCTGACCTGTCTTTGGCTATCTGTACAGAGATATCCCGACATCGTTCTGTTGAGCTATAAGATATTATAAGATATTTGTTTTTTAGGTGGTTACTGATGAATGTGTGGGTGTGGTTTTACTTTAAATCAAGCCATCTTGAACTCAATAAAATAACCTGGATTTAGGCTCGAAAAGGAGCTAGAGTTGATCAGAGTTTTGAATGAGCTCGAATAGATTTTTATAGAATACTATGAGTTGAACTCCGTTAATATTATTGCTTTTCTTCTGTAGGTGAGCTCCCCATTTTCAGTTTTTCTAGAGGACTAGGTAATTTTTTTATATAAATATAGTGTTCAGGATGAGTTCACGTGCATAATTAGAATTTGAGATGCGCAACATTTTTGTTACTAGTTCAGACATTTGTGTTAATAGTTCGGATTTTTAGTGTGTGCACACTAAAAATTATTAGGTGGCGGTTCATGAGCACAACTGAAAATCATTATAATTGTCAGATTTGCATCGATTCTAATTCTATTAATAATGATAGTTCTTCATTGAAATTTTCATCAATCAAAATCTTCCCACTTAAAAAGAAAATAGCTAGTACTCCCTCTCTCCCATTTAATTGTATACGTTTCTTTTCAACTGCTCGACACACATTTCAATGCTCTTATAAAATATAGTTCCGTAACTTATTTTTGAGATTTTTTTTTCTAAATAAAAATATAACATCCAAACTTTAATTCAGAAAAAGAAAATTTTAAAAATAAATTACACAACTATACTTTACAAGAGCATTAAAGTCCGTGTCACGTCCCTCTCCCCCAATGTATACTACTCAGGGGGACGGAGGGAGTATATGCTTATAAACACAAACCACAAATTTTTTAATAATCTTACTTTGTGGTATAAATGCATAACAAAATGTGTATTGTGCCCGTAGCTTAGGGTTGCATCACTTGGTTCATAAATAATAAATCAGGATAATGAAAATCAGAAGTTGAGAAAATTATTGACATTATCTAAACTGCAGCAGACACAAATTACAGGTGCTATAGAACTGGTTTTTTAAACGAGGCAAAAGCGGTTGTGATACATATTCTGCTTAAAATATAATTCGAACACTTATTCGTGGTAAATTAGAATACCTGATTCTTAGTAAATTATAATACCTTTCCTACTTCTAATCTAATTCTAATAGTATGTTAAAGGACAATTCTTTCGATATTTAAAATCTATAACTCTAAGAAAATTAGAAAAATGGAATGAGATGATATTAGAGTCCTACTATGCTTTTGATGATCGATGATTTTAAATAATGTTAACGAGTGCAAACTAATTAAAAAGTGAAAAATGAAATATAAAAACGGGTTAAACCTAAACCTACAAGAGTTCTGACTCTTTCTAAAACCCTAAACCTATTCCAATTCTAAGAGACCGATGAGCCTATATAATAAACAAACACTCAAACACCAGCGGTTAATGGCGACATCGGAAGCTCTCCGTTCTCTAGAAATAAAATTATTAACAGCTTTTAAGTCTAACAAAGAACTCCCCGTGCATGAACAACCAGTTGAGAGCATAATTCATTTTTACTTAATCACAGCTGAGAAGTTTCATAATGATGATCCAACCGTAAATAAATTGTTGTCGGAGATACGAGAGCTTGCTTATACTACAGCAGAACAGATTGATGACCTAGAATCCGCGTTCCTTGATATGTCTCTTTGCCGCCAGATTTTGTCCCTCCTTTTGTTTCGTTGCAAACTAGGTGATTTTCCAAGCCAAGTCAAGATAATCGAAAGGAATATAAGGCTTATACGATCAAAGTATTGGTCGCTCTGGAGTGCAGTATGGCGTATACGATCTAAGCCGCTTGCTTAATGAAGGTCATGATTCTGTTAACAAGTAAATAGTCATGACTCTGATTATGATGACAAAATACATATTGTAGGGGTGAAATTTTCATAGATTTTTTATGTAGTTTTTGGAAGGAAGCAATGAGATTTGTGTCAAGACCAAGTTAGATTGGACTTTTCTGGTTATTGGCATTACTGTTGATGCCTCCTCTGTCATACTATCAATTGTGATACCAGATGGAATCTTAATATTTTCCTGTGTTGGCATCAGGAGTTATTAGTTACATGATAATATATGAAACAGATATTCTGTTTAAATCTGAATTCTTTATGTTCTTCGTTCTTTGTCGGATGCACGGAACTATCTGCTGTCACAATTGCTTTTTGTTCACCGAGTGTTCCTTCTGGGATGAAAGCAAAGAAATGCCACTATGAGATTATCCAGAATCAACTATCCAGTCTTTTGAACAATCTATTGTTGCAAGACCTCCTTCTAAAGTGCCTCCATTAATAAAATTCAGGGCAGATTTTTGAACAAACTTCTCCATATCTGTTATCTCAGTTGAAAGACAAGTTCCTCAATCATCAAAACTTTTCTCGTTTAATTTTGAGAGATGCTTGCATTTCCTTCGACAATTTGTGTGATCTGCAGAACTTCTCTACGTGTCCAGGTTTGCCAAGTCTATTGCAAATTAGTTTCTTCCTCGTTTCATATTCTGAATTTTCAAAATTTATATCCTTCAGTAAGAAGTTCTTTCTAGTCCAGCTTCCTCTTCCATAGCTTCCTCTTTCATTTGCATTCTTCAGCCTCCATTGCTCCCCGCTACTGAATAACTTCCCCTTCAAGTAGTCTTTTTCTTTGAAATGATTTCCCGTCTGATTCTTGTAGTTGTAGTGCCTTCTGCCTGCAAACAATGCCTCATCATTTTCAGAAATTAAAGCTTTTGCCATCTGGATTGCTAGAGCATCTTGATTGGTTAGCAAATTCTCCAATTTCACAATACTAGGCTGGTTTGCCCATCCTTGAATTGAAGTGAAGAAAGCAGTATACTCCTCCTTGATGCCGCAAATAAGATATATTCCCATCCATGCCTCCTTAATAGGCTCATCGGGATCTATTTCTGAAATCTCAGCATATAGGATCTTGACCCCTGTTTTTAGATGTATAAATCATTTCTAAAAGAGTTTCTTATTACGTTCTTTGGATAAATGTCTAACTTTAGGAAAAGAAAATAATATCATCAGTAAAAATACGAAAAAAACTGAAAAACTGAAAGTGAAAGATAAAGTAAAGAAGAAGATTGAAGAGTGAGTAGGAAAGAAGAAGAGATGTCCACAAATGAGTTCCCAAATAATCTCCTGGTCTCAAATTGCAAGGTGTGCTAGCTGAATCACCACCCCGAAAAACATCAACTCCCTTTCCCTCTCCAAATGACTAATTATTTTTCATCCTTTTTTTCTCAACTTGACCACCTTCCCCTCCCTCAGGGTCCTCCTTCACCTGCTTGCTGCTGGAGGACCCCCTCCTCCATTTTTCTTCTCCCCTTCCTCCGCTTTCCGGCCTGCATGAATTTTACTCGGTTTCATATTCATCCTTATGTTTCATGACTTTCCTCTTCATGCATGCTGTAATATTCCATGATATCTATTTCCTTGGATCACCTCCTATTTGAGTGCATTGCATTGTTGCATTTTTGCTCGGGTGGGAAAACTTATTATTTTGTCGAAACATATTTTTTATTCGTGTTAGAAATGAATTGTTTCCCATGTTTTTCAAGTAATGATTCGGATGAACAGGACCAGGAGAAGGTGCCTGTTGCTCAGGCGGGAGCGCCATCGTCCTCTGGTACTTGCAAATTTTCCTCCACACACACATTGCATTGATATATTTAAATACGTTGTGCGTGATTTTAGAAGAAATATTGATTATTCTGAACGAATTCCATCTGCAAATTCAAGATACTATACTTAGCAAATGTGGAATAATGAGATCAAATGATGAGTGCTGATGAAATTTTCTCAGCAGAATTAATAGAGCTTTTTTATCACTATTTAGCATAAGATTTTCTTTGCTGATACAGACAATGCAGATATTGCAGCGCATGCTTTTACATTCAGAGAAATGGCCACTGCAACCAAGAATTTCAGACAGGAATGTGTTCTGTTTGATGATGGATTTGGAAGAGTTTTTAAAGGGACACTTAAATCAACTGGCCAGGTTTACGACACACACTTGACTTGGACTATCCATTTTTATTAGTATCTGTTACAGAACAAAGAGCTTTACTACTTAATACTCATACATCAATTTTGAATAGGTTGTGGCTGTTAAACAACTGGACAGAAATGGAATCAAAGGGACCAAGGAATTCCTCGATGAAGTGAGGATCTTGAGTCCTATAAAACACCCAAATCTTATCAACCTTCTTGGATACTGCGCTGATGGTGATCAGAGAATTTTAGTCTACGACTACATGCCATTGGGTTCCCTGGAAACTCATCTTCTAGGTTAGTATACATGATTATAGATAGTCTTTTTGCTTGTTTTGAAGTACACTGCTTTATTGCATAATTACGTTGAAGATGCAGAGAGAGCAGCGGATAAAAATCCATTAGATTGGGTCACAAGGATGAAAATAGCCACGGGTGCAGCTCAAGGTCTAGAGTACTTGCATGAAGAGGCGAAACCTCCAATTATATACAGTGATTTCAAATCATCCAAAATCTTGTTAGACGATAATTATAACCCAAAACTATGTGATTTTGGGCTTGCCAAGCTTGCAGAATCCGGCAATGCAGCTATACCTGCTCGAGTGATGGGTACTTATGGTTATAGTGCTCCAGAGTATGCAAGCACAGGGGAACTCACCATGAAGTCAGACATATACAGTTTTGGAGTCGTGCTGCTTGAGCTAATCACTGGCCGTCGTGCCATTGATCCTAATCGACCAGCAAAAGAGCAGAATCTAGTTACTTGGGTACGTCTGTTTACATATATCATCATTTTGTACTGTTTCAACAATTATACTAGACACCGTCACAACTGTCCAGAGGCGGATCCAGAAAGAGGCACGGGGACACATGGTCCCCCTTAAATTATACTCTCAAGTAGCACAAATGAACATGTGTGTGCATTTTGTTCCTTGAACAGGCACAACCAATATTTAGGGATCCAAAAAGATTTCCCGAGATGGCAGATCCACTTCTTAACAAAGACTTTTCGGTAAAAAGCCTGAATCAAGCAGTAGGAGTAGCCGCCATGTGTCTTCAAGAGGAACCAACAGTCCGCCCCTACATCACTGATGTTGTTGCTGCTCTTAGTTTCCTTGAATTCGACGCGCCTAATCCTCCGGCTCCAACAGCCTCCCCTGACAAAGAATCAGCAAAAGAAAACGACCACGCGGACAATGTCAGCAGCAGAAGTAGCAGCCCCTCAGATCATAATGCTGATAGTTGTGATCATTCTGATCACGAAGACAACAACGACATCATCAGTCAATCCACTGAAATGCCAGATGGCAGTTCAGTGGATCATGAATTTGAGCACGACCATAGTTCATCAAGTGGAGATGAACAATACGATGATGCTGAAAACGAACCAAAAAGCCGAACAAACACAATGAAATCCACTGATTCAAAGACAGACAAGGAGATGGAAGACTCCGAGGACGAAAGTATATACTCATCAAGTTCATCGAGCAGCGATAAGAAAGACGATGATGACAACGATGATGATGATGAATTAGGAGAAAAAAAGAGCAGCAAGACAAAGAAAAAGGTTAAGTCAAAAATAAAGAGTAGTATTCGGCATGCAGCAGGTACAAATAAGAAAATCAAGAACAAGTGGAGGAAAGCAAAAACGGTTTTGCATCATAAAACAAAAAAGTGATTAAAACACACCACTTTTGTATCTTATCCGAGACCTCAGGTACATATGTTTGTTGCACTAATAGTAGAAGTTCTTTTCTATATGCTGCTTTCTTTTGTAATGGTCGTTTCATTTCTCTTCTTTTTATTAATGTAGACATAGATTTATCAACTCTGAGTCTATAAACTTGTTACAAGTATACTTCTCGTTCAAGGATTCAAGGGTCCACTCTTTTATTTAAGAGCCTTTGGATATACAGCTTATTTCATTAGTTATGAGGTATCTATATTATGAAAAATTCTAAAATTTACTCCTATCATTTTAATGTTTTTTTTTGAATAACGGAAATTTCATTAAACTTCAAACGTCCGACATAAGTATCCCCAACACACATTGTGGAGGAGACGATAAATCAATGAAGCTATTTAGCGTACTCTAACCCTAAGAATATCCCGACATTGGTCTACTAACATTCCTGCCTCCAATTGGTTTTGGATGTTTCCCTGGATTGCTTTCACGCTTAACAAAGAATCACTTTCGATTGTGATCTTATAGCCAGAGAAAGCAGAGGTCCATTTTAGAGCTTCCAAAATCCCCACTAGCTCAGCTTCCAGAACATCAATCTTGCCAGCAAATGTCATTATTCGACTCTGGATAAAAGTCCCATGATGATTCAGCACCCAGATAAACTGAGGCATCTACATTAAGTTTTAAAGCACCAACTTCTGGGGACGTCCACCTGTTAGGATATTGAAGCTTCTCCTGCTGCAGAAAGAAATTCCCCATTTGTCTTCGCCTGCTGTGAGCGTTCCTCCACTCGGTAACCTGAGAAGAACTACATGACATTGCAACAGATGGTGGCACAGTTTTCCCTTCCCAGACTCGCTTATTTCTTGCCCACCAAATGCCCCAGACCACTGTTGCTATCATTACCAAGTTATCACTAGTCTCTGTACTCAGCTGCTGTAAGAACCATTCAGGTACACTCTCCACTGTTCTCATGTCCAGACCCATAATCTGCCAACAAGAACTTGCAAAGGGGCAGTCAAAAAACAGAGAATAAACTTCTAAGTTGTGACCAGAGTTTACACCGATTTCCGTAGAGTTGGCCAGAGTTCAAAATTCTCAAAAAGGTGGCCGGACTTTGACTCTGATTTTTAAAAGTGCGGCTCCCGTTAAATGTCACTAACGGGAGTAACGGACAGAGGGTAAAAATGAGTTTCAAATTCTCAGAAAGGTGGCGAAACTTTGGCGCCGTTATTCAAAAATGTGGCTCCCGTGAAGTGACATTTAACGAGAGCCACACTTTTGAAAAGCGAAACTAAAATTTGGCCACCTTTTTGAGAATTTGGAGCTCTGACCAAATTTTGAAAATTGGTGTAAACTTCGGTCACAACTCTCAAAATTTACTAAAAACAGATGCAGGAGATGTTCAATGTCTCCAGAACACATGGTGCAGATTATAGGAACAAGAACTCCCTCACTTCTTAGCTATAGCGAACTGGAACATTGTTACTATATCTAGAATAAAAGATAGAAAGAATCTATTATTGTCACTTCATCGAAAAAATGAAATTAAAAAAAATTGAAAGTTAATAAATCAAGAACTCAGAATTAATTCAATTTATATCTAAAAATATGATGCATCTTCAAATAAATTGAATTTGAAACTAGATTGAGAACCCACACTTGTAAAAGTTTACGTTTGACTTTCTTAAAAATAATATTTTTAAAATTAAACACCCTCATCAAAACTCTTTAACAACTTTGGAGGGTTCGATCTCCGATAAACAAATCAAGCAAAATACCGCTCCTTATCTTCTTAGAAAGATATAAAACTATATTATATACGGAGGAATATTTTCAGTGATATCACTATATATTTGACTTTTGCTAATGTGAGCATCACATTTTTTGCTTCTATCTATAATAATCATGTACATTTAGCTTTTCACATATAATACCTTTTTTTAAATAAATTGTAGATTCGATTTCAGATTATATATTTAAAGTCTTTATAAAAAAATATATGAAATGCACTCTTAAATCATATAACCCGGAGTCAAAATGAGTGACATGTAAATGATCAAAGTTCGGTTATGAAATTTGAATATATCTCAATTATTTTAATTCTGTTTATGTGATTCAAATGTTTATTTCATGTAATTTTTATTGTAAAGATTTCAAATATACAATTCGTTATATAGTTTTAAATCAATTCTATTACGTGTTAGGAATATATCAATCTTGATTTTAAGTCAAAATACTTAGTATAATTTTATTTGTATTTAAATGTAGCTGAATAACGGATAACATATTATTTGTAATATCCGTTGATCAGATAATCCATCAACGGATGATGAAGTACTATAACAAAACTGGTGCTTTTTCGTATTAACAGTTGATAAAATAGGTTGATCAACTGATAATATTTTTGTTCTATCAATTGATTTGTAGTTAGGATTTTAATTTATAAATATTTTTAGTCATGTAAACTGCACAAGTGAAATGAAGATCTAACGGCTAAATCAAACTATCGACGGATGAGGAATAATAGATTCATCAACTGCTATACAAGCCATCAACGGCTAGTGAAGATTGTTCTATCAACTAATAACTCAAGAAGTGATCAACAACTAATCAACAAAGCTATCAACGACTACTTATTGATTCATCAATTGCTACATTTGAAGACTATTAATTGACAACTACAATAATATAAACGGACAATAGTCACATGGGTTAAACAGAAAAAAGACAAACAATTTTGGAAACTGAGCTATAGAAGGTGTTAGTCCTATGTTGAAGAACCAGAGGTCTACCATTTCTAACTACAAAACAACTAAGCATTGTACAAAACTATTCAGTCAAAGAAGACAAATGTTCCCTCAAATGTGCAAGCAACAAAGGAGTAGGAACTGCAGCTATTTTCTAGAATAATATCTTTATATTCAATAGAGTAAAAAATAGTTGTAATCTTGGATATATAGCCAACCCCACTACCCAGGGAGGGGTGACAACTCCAGCTATTTTCTAGAATAATATCTTTATATTCAATAGAGTAAAAAATAGTTGTAATCTTGGATATATAGCCAACCCCACTACCCAGGGAGGGGTGACAACTCCCACCCTATATATGACATTTGAGCTTATTTTTCATTTCCAGCAGTTTGAACGATTGTGTTCGAGCAGCCACACCCCTTTTTTGAAGTTCCGCTTATCCGTTTTCAACGCTTCAATAACAAAACTCATTCCCTTTGTTGGCATTTGTTTTGTAAAAAGTATCATTCCCTTTTCATCTTTTTAGTTTTAGGTCTACCCAACGTTCCTCATAATCCATTTCCCACCGCCACCAGGTATTTCTTTTATCTTTGATGATTCTTTTTTCATTTCATTAATAATTTATTTCAGAATTCAATAAATTAAAAGTAATATGTAAACTATTTTTGAAAATCAATAATCTTTTAATTTAGTTTTTATATATTAAAAACAATTTTGATGTAATTTATAAGTCAAGGTATTTAAAATATTAATGATATTTTAAATAATAAATTGTATAAAAATATGAAAATATAAATAAACTATTTTTTATAAATATTAATATTTTTTGACTTTTTTTGATATTATTTATATTTGAAAAATCGAATATAAAGATAATCATATAATTTTTTTCATTTCGTTTTCGGACTAAAACCAAACAGGTAATTGAGCATCATTCTTTTCCTTTCTCTTCTTTTCCCTTTTTGAATTTCATTCCATTTTACTGAATCGAACCAAATGTCCTCGAGAGCATCTCCAACCATGAAGAGCCCTTAGTTAAAAACTGAACTGACATACAATAAATAAAAAATGTAGCCAAGTCTCTTTAAAAAAAATCACTCTCTAACCATACCCACCGCATGTCTGTAATCTTAGCATTTGCCAACATCCTATAGATGACTATATTTGTCGAATCTCTACAGGCCTGCAAGAAATCTGTAGTAAGATTACACATCATTATAACCATATTAAACTGATATATTTTATTTATAAAAATCTAAATATTAATAACCTATTATTTATATATTATAGCTAACCAATATAATCAATACTGCATAATTTTTTACAGGTTCAGCAAATCAATATACTTATATAAAGGAGAAACGAGTGGCGTTTAGGTGGCGCCTCTCAGATAGCTCTGTTTCTGTGCACAACCAATCCAAAGAAAATGGAGGAATGTGACAATGTCAGTGAAGAACATGATTACTTTTCAAAAAACACACGACTAAACTTAATCTTCGTTGTGCTTTAAATCATTAATTACATGTAAAAATTTATTTTCATTTTTCCACTCATGAATTGTAATCCAATTTTACAATTTTATATATTAATATTGGTATTTCATCGAGATGTTTATAATATAAAATATATTTTATTCTACATGTATTAATTTTGAATCATTAATATAATTTTTATACGCCGCCACAAATTTATTTTATTCTACATATTAATATTGAATAATTAATATAATTTTTATAGACCACCGCAACGCGCGGTTTCTCAACTAGTTTTACCTGATATTCTACCTGTCCAATTTAGCTAATATAATCAATTCACACGAGATGCTCTAGTTTGCAATAACGAAAAATAAACTTTTATCTTTTATCAATTTCCTATAATTTAATGAGCAAGACCCGGAACGCGGGCACACAAAGCAGTCTTGATATAAAATCCGATATTGAATGGGAGAACCAAAACTGAAATACCGTACCCAGCCAACGTCTCCAAATGATAGCCAATAAAACCAAACATAAAGAAGAGAATCTTGGACGGTTGAGGTTTTGCAGATTCCAAACTGTCTGCTAGCCTCTCTCTATCCTCCTCTCCTATGTTGTATCTTACTTACAACACATACACTGTGTCTGTGTTTTAAAATTCATTTTCTTCTCAAACAAAACACACACACACACACACAATGGCCACCACTCTCAATCTTCATCTTTTTCCAGCCCAACAATTCCTCCAATCCAAGATTCAACACAATAGAAGAAACCCCACTTCCACTTTCACCAAATTAAATGGTTTGTAAATACTAATTACTTAAAGCTTAATGTTTATATGTGCATATTGTTGTTCATGCTAGCTGTTTTTTTTTTTCAATCAGGGTCTTACAGATTTTCTGGAATTAAATGCTCTGTTTCAAATGGGAAGCTGCCTAATTCAACTGAGGAAGATGAGGAGGAGGAGAAGAAGAAGAGGATCCGGGCTGAATTGTCTGCTCGAATTGCTTCTGGAGAATTTACAGTTGAGAAATCAGGGTATGATCACACTAATCTTTTTTCGACCGTTAACTGCTATGTTGAGCTACAATTAGTACACTTGCAATTAACTATATGATATAATTGTGTCATAGAGGTATGATTTTAGTACTAAGCTTTTGGACCATTTTATTAGAATATCAAAGAATTGTAGCTCCAAGTTAAAAGCAACCTATAAAATAGATCATAATTTATTTTGTTTAGCTTATTTTCCCTTCCGAGAATTGTATTGGGAGGCTAATTGGCAAAAGATAACTTGGAGGCTAATTGGCAAAACAGAACTTTAAGTACTTAGTTTCCTCAATTCATTAGTATTACAATGCAATTCATATTTTTATCCTTGTATCTTTGTGCTGGACTTAGTTTCCAGTCACAGTTGTTGGACGGTTTGGCAAAATTGGGGGCTCCCAGTGAGGTACTCGATGTCTTATCTAAGTGGATTGGTGCCAGTGAAGACTATCCAAAGATTCCAGAGGCAAAAGGAGCTATTAGTGCTATTAGAAGCGAAGCCTTTTTCATCCCTCTGTATGAGCTTTACCTCACTTACGGTGGAGTTTTTAGATTGACATTTGGTCCAAAGGTCTGAGTTTCTTAGCTATCTCGTATTTCTTGGGTTTGCGTTCTAATTTTTTTGACACTTGAAACTTCAAATTGTGGAGAGTTCTTCTTGCTAAAAATAGAGTTTTGTATATTATTTTGCAGTCCTTTTTGATAGTTTCTGATCCTACTGTAGCCAAGCACATATTAAGGGATAACTCTAAGGCTTATTCAAAAGTAAGGCACATTTACGATTTTTGATTTTTCCCTCTTTAATGCATTAGTTTGTTTAAATTCAAAAGATAAGTATTCGAGAAAATTAATAAGTCATCCAAAAGGTTGCAACCAACATTGAACACCAAAGTCAATTCTTGATAATCTATTTCTACAGGGTATCTTGGCAGAAATCTTAGAGTTTGTAATGGGTAAAGGACTTATCCCAGCTGATGGGGAAATATGGCGTGTTAGACGACGTGCTATAGTCCCCGCATTGCATCAGAAAGTATGGTAGTGTTCTGTGGTATACTCCACTTTTAAAAGATAAACTTTTGTTTATATCTTTACAATATGTTGCCTTTACAGTATGTAACTGCAATGATAAGCATGTTTGGACAAGCAACAGATCGCTTGTGCGCAAAGCTGGATGCTGCTGCATCTGATGCAGAGGATGTGGAGATGGAGTCACTTTTTTCCCGTCTAACTTTGGATATTATTGGAAAAGCTGTCTTCAATTATGACTTTGACTCTTTAACAAATGATACTGGAATAGTAGAGGTGCGTTTCTATTATCAGAAGATGTCTGTTAGTTTAGTGGTGTCGTAACTTATCTGCTTAACAAAAAAAGGAGTAAGCTATCATATCTGAAAAAACAAAAATCTAACTTGATCAAAGTTTGGCTGACGGTGCTTTCGGATGTGTTAATGCATAAAATGTATGAAGTAGGCTGTATACACCGTCCTGCGGGAAGCGGAAGATAGAAGTGTTTCCCCAATCCCATTCTGGGAAATTCCCATTTGGAAAGACATTTCGCCAAAGCTTAAAAAGGTGAATTCAGCGCTCGAGTTGATAAATGGAACACTGGATGATCTTATTGCCATATGTAAGGTAAGGCGCCAGATTAAAAAAATTTGATCAACTTTTGTCAGTTCTTTTTTTGTCTCTTCTACCATTGCTGAGACAGAGATTAGGCAAACATGCCTAATATATGCTACAAATTAGGCAGGTAACTGTCAGTTAGTTCGACCTGACTACTCATTATCTATGAGCCACAAATCCTTGCAATACCACAACAGCCAAAAGCAGTTATAGGCAACCACATCCCAGCATACAAACATAAGTTTTCCGTTCATGTATCCAGATACTATAAAATATGATATCAAAGTAATTATAACTGGCAAGTTTAGAACTTTGAAATACTAGGCAAAAAATGAGATCATGTAATGCTGGGAATATGCCTGGAAACATATTGTTAGGAGAAATATAAAGACAAAAATCAATAGTGGACTTGAATTACACACAGGTAGGAGCATACTATATGTCGTTACAGTAGGCAAAAGTAGCATTAAAAATAAAATGGTATATCAGTATATCTCAGCCGTTGTTATTTAAAATTTATAGCGCCAATGTCAGTTTTGACCAGATTTTATAAGCAGATATACGTATAGAAAGTAATTGTGTAATTTACAAGCCACAACCAAATTTCATTTTCTTGCACTCCTTAGAACACAGCTTGTCCTTTCTATTTCCTTTCTTTCATTCTACTTGGCCTTGCGCGTGGCATTTCATGTTACCTTTTGCATTCCCTTGTAAGCATGTTTTATTAATTAGTTTATCAATTTAATCACTAAAAGTAGCTCTCACCTGCAATTACTTTTTAAGGAATTCTTTACATCATTATCTCGAATAATCTGGTAAGAGCAAGGATTAAATTACAAATTTTGTCTACCCCACAGCCATAATTTTTGAATAAATTTTATCCAGTTCCTTTCCACGTTGCACATGCTTCTTTTTCTGTCATCATTTTAATATATATCTGTCATATGTATCTGCAGAGAATGGTAGATGAAGAAGAGTTACAATTTCACGAAGAATACATGAATGAAACAGATCCTACTATCCTAGTATTCTCCATTTTTTGTTGGCATCTGGAGATGACGTATGAGATAATTATTTATCTATTATTAGTGTTTTTAGTAATGCTATTACCGTAATATAATAAGTTCAGCAATACTTTGCAGGTCTCAAGTAAGCAGCTCCGTGATGATCTGATGACAATGCTTATAGCTGGACATGAAACAACTGCTGCAGTGTTGACATGGACTTTTTATCTTCTTTCCAAGGTGTGGATTGGCCTGCTAAATATATGTTTAGTTAGCAAAAGAAACAGAATTAATCTATGCTTTTTACTTGTATAGAAATTGTAATTATGTAGTATTAGATAAAGTACATCATAAATGACTGATATTTATTTCAGGAACATATACAGATTTTCTTTTTAAAAAATAGCTTGTCCTAGTCTCCTAGTAAGCATATTAATGGATATGTTAACTCATAAGCTCAGATGCTTCTGTCTTTATTTAGTAGAGTTTTTTACTTGAAGTTCTAGAGCTTGTCCTGTCTTAGGTATTCAATTTACTCACTATTTTGGAATTTTGGTTGCAGGAACCTAGTGTCATGTTGAAGCTTCAAAATGAGGTAAACTAAAAAATCTATAAGGATAATATCAGTGATAGAACAAAATATTTTGGAATTTACCTCAGGTAAAGAGATATAGGGACTCAGCAGTATTGGGCATTCTGAATCTGCAGTTGCACCTTAAGCATTAACAATTTATTTTTTGTTGCTGATTATTGTATAATAAAACTTAAACTGGGGGGGGGGGGGGGGGGGGACCACAATTGTAAATGCAGGAATTCTGACATGCATCTTTTATGAGTTTGCTAATTTGCTCAGATACCATGGATCCTTTGACTATTTAATATATCTCACCTTTTAATTTAATAATTTCTGTTTATAGGTTGATTCAGTTTTAGGGGATAGAATTCCGACCATTGAAGACATGAAGAAACTTAAGTATACAACTCGAGTGATCAATGAAGTAAGAAGAGGCACACTGTTTCTTTGTGACTTTATATTAAGTATTACTTGTGTAGTTATGTTATGTTTATCTTTACTTGTTTGTTTCTCAATTTGTTTCCAGTCATTGAGGCTCTACCCACAACCACCGGTTCTGATCCGACGCTCTCTTGAAGATGACAAACTTGGCGAGTACCCAATAAAAAGGTTGGATACACACACACACACACACAGGGTTGCACTCCACAAAGAACACCTTAAGAAAGGAACAATAAATAACACTATCATACTACTTTATTTTTTTATAAAAAATAATTTGTTAAGATTATAATTGTAGTTAAACACCAATTAAACTTAGTATAAGAAATCTAACATCTAAGCTCATCTAAATTATTAATATGAAATATTATGAAATCCAGAATAAAATCATATGCATATATTTTACACGATGAATTTTACGTAGAATCATGTTATGTCATATCCATATTTATTGTTAAGCATGTTAGATGCTATTATTATTCAAGATGAAAGGTAAATTAACTGAAAATTAGAATTTAATTCAAATTTCAGATGAGATTCTATATGAGATTTTATAGTGTTCTTTGTTCTTTTAAGGGTGTTCTTCTTTGAGCAATGACACACACACAGACACACAGACACACACACACACACATATAATATATATATATATATATATATATATATATATATATATATATATATATATATATATATATATATATATATATATATATATATATATATATATATAATAGAGAAAAGTTGTATTAGTAATGCATAGTGCCTAGAAATGTATAAGACGTTTATTAATTTAAAGACTCTAATACCATGTAATGTGAGAAGATCATTAGAATTAGAAAGATTAAATGATTAAAGTGCTAGACAGGCAAAACCTTAAGTACACATAAATTGAATATTTTATTTCCTTGCTCTACATTTGTGTCCATACTCCATATTTGGTGTTGAAGGTTGTAGTTGAATATTTAAGTTGCAACAGAGCTTCCTTTCTTTTTTCAGTTATTTCTTGCCTTATAGAATTTGTTTAAACCATTAACACAACATTACTTGTTGACAGGAATGAAGATATATTCATTTCAATCTGGAACTTACATCGCTGTCCTCAAAGGTGGGAAGATGCAGATAAATTTAATCCTGAAAGGTGGCCTTTAGATGGACCCAACCCAAATGAGACCAACCAGGCTTTTAGGTTTGATATCTATTTTGTTTGGCTTAGATTGTTGAAGCTTATTTTAACATGGCATGCACTGTTTTATTTTATATTGGCAAAGAGTATGCATCATCGCATTTAGTAAACCAACAAAAAATGCAACTCGTAAAATAATACGCAGAATATTTCCATGTCAACACAATCAGATGTTTCTGTCATAATGTAGTGAAAGGCAATGTGCACCACTATTTGACACCACTTGATATTCAATACTTTGTGTATTTGTATTTTGCAATATGTGCATGTGTTCAGAGAGACAAAATACCTTTGCAGTGTTATACTTATAGTGGACCCATACAAAATGCATCCCTATTAGAAATCCAGACATGGAAGTGTTAGAAATCAAACTTAGCATCTAAAGTGCAGAAGGATTTAACTTATTTGTTCAAAAATGCATTTTACCTGTCAGAATGTACTAGCTTATAGCCCGGGCGATTATGTATTTTTTTACAATGTGTTGTAATATATAATTTTGTATTGATAATACATTTATGCTAGAATAATGTGCGTCTTTTAATTAAAATAGGTTTTTTAAATGATTAATAGACATGTTTAAATTAATATATTTTTATTGGGCATATAAAATAATAATTAAGCCCGTCAAAAGATTTTTGAACAAATAATTCTGAGAGATGTGTTTTAATGAGGGTGTTCAAATTTGTTTTAGTCATAATAACGAGGATGTTCAAATATGTTCTAGATATAATAAAAGGACTCATTGAAACATGTTATATATAAAGAGGCCTGTAAACTGGCCCAAGTTTCGACTGACTACCAAATTAATTAAGCCCGTCAAAATATTTTTATGTAAATAGGCGTGTTTTAATGAGGATGTTCATATATGTTTAACATGTTATAAAATGTCATTTAAATAAAAAGGCCCATATACCTGTCCAGGTACCAATCGACCAAAACTTTCAATCTTTCAACTTTAAAAGTGTAGTATAGATATTCCCCGCATTAAAGCCTGAGTAAACATGCAGATTTTATGAGAGGCTCGCAAAAAGTACTGATATTGAATACTTTGACATGAAATGTTTAGTGCCTTTAAGGCTCATATTGAATACACCTAGCCATCTGTTGTTAAATGACAATTTGCATATCATCTTGATGTTTAACTCCCAGAAATATGTTCACTTATACATTTTAGGTCCCCATTAAGCTCTACATCTCTGATTCCCCATCAGGAATGACAAGGAACAGAAACCTATTATCTTGCACATCAGAAAGCAAAGATTATGAATCTCCAAGCCAAAATATCCTGTTTCATATATACATATATATGCATACCTGTGAAAACTTTTCCTCTATATACTCAGAACCTACTTCCACTTATGAAGTTTGCATGTCAGCATTAGGAGTTACACGCTGATTGCTGCATATCTTGGTTTGTCCGTGAAGAAATACTCAAATATGTACCTTAAAAGCACAAGTATTATAGTTTTCTCCTTTAAGGAGCCAACCATAAGGGTTCCAGCACATTTTTTCTTTCTCAGATGATCTTTTAACCTGCTAAAAAAAGATAGCACACACTGAAGTTATCGTTGTTCTTGGTCCAAAGCTGTACACAACAAAGCCTCCTATTATATTTTATGTGAGTCCTAGTCTGTCCTTCAATTCACACATCTTCCAAATATGCTTCAAATTTCTGAAATAGTGAAGATGACAAATCTAGTACAAATACTCTTGAGGTTACTTTTTGGTTCTTGTTTGCTTGCTTCTTGTTTTTCCCTCCTTGTTTTAAGGTGTTCTTTACATATGTGTATTAAAAAATTAAGTTCGTTCATGGAGGGCACTGCTTGTTGAGCTATAATGCCTTGTTTGTTCTTCCACTAAAAGTCTTTAACTTCTTGTACCTTTTATTGAAAATTTAAAATAGAGATTATACACTTTGAAAGGAACTACCTTTCATATACATATTTAAGTTGATGTAATCACTGCAGACTGCCAATCATTAAATTCCATATGTTGCTTGTTTAACAGGTAGAGAACTTTGTTATCAGCCTGAAACAAATGTCAATTAAAAAGTTTCCAGATTAAATTAATAACGTTCACGGGGGCTAGTGTAGAAGTTAATATATATATATATATATATATATATATATATATATATATTATTGATATGGTTGTTGCATAATTTATGATGGTGTTTGCCTTCTCAAGTTGATGACGGCATAGTAGTGGCCCTTAAAAATCTTGCTCTGCTCTGTTCCTAATTCGTATACACAATAATGGTTGTCATGTTTATGCTGCCATATTTTTTAACATTTGGTTCAATGTTCCAGCTATTTACCCTTTGGTGGAGGACCAAGGAAGTGTGTAGGGGACATGTTTGCATCATTTGAGGTGAATAAGACTACAGTCATTTGAGTAGTTCCATATGATTACTTGTTAAACTGATATAAGTGTTTCATAGTTCCCACCATTTATTTTGCAAGATGTCATTTTTCGAGTATTATATTTCAGTTATCATAGACAATGCCATGACACTATATCATCTACAGGCTATAGTAGCAGTTGCAATGCTTGTTCGTCGATTTAACTTCCAAATGGCACTTGGCGCTCCTCCTGTAAGTTCTATTACCAGCTGAAGTCATATGGATATTTTTTGTGTAAATCTGGAATTCTATATTATAATTATTGCTCAGCTGGTCTGTTTTTTAGTAAATTTGAACTAGTACGAAGGGGCTTAATAGGTCAGTAACATATAAGGCTATAACTGGTTCTTACTTACAGCTGAGTTTAGGTTATGAATGAACTCTCGACAATATAGTACAACTAGTTCTGGGATGTATTTTCATATATCTTTAGTGGTGAGATAAAGCTATACTACACCTATATTTCCATATGTATTATTTAGAAACTGATTATATCTACCCTAAAGAGAAAAACGAGGTTGCCGTTTTGGGATATTTTCAATAATCCAATATTGCAAAGAAAGAAAAAAAATTCCTTTCCATAATTCCACTCTGAAATGTCTCGCTCTCTGTAAGATGTCTCTTGGAGCAAAGTATAAATATTACTTCTTCTAAACCTCACTCACCTTGTTTGCTACTCCCTCCGTCCCTCTGGGATGTATACGTTTGAAATGGACACGGAGACTAAGAAAAATGTATAAAGTAGTGTAAATTAATGAGAAAGAGAAAGAAAAATAGGTAAAGTGGCGGGACCCATGAATATTTAATTGATAGATTTGAAAAAGTAGATGGAAGTAGTGGGTGAGTGGAATTTTTATATTATAAAAGTTTACTATTTTGGGAAAGTTTTGAAATGTATAGAATTAAATGGGACATCCCGAAAAGGAAAGTGTATAGAAATCAGAGGGACGGAGGGAGTACTTCCATAGAGTATTTGCTCTCTCCTTTATTCAGGTTTATCCTTTGAACTTCAATTCCCTCTCTCTAGAACTCTTGACTTGTGTCTATACAGCCTGATTGTAATTTTACCATTTCGTCATGATTGTTTGAAGGATTTATAATCCTGGATTATTATCTTATTTATATCTAACGTCAAGGATTATAATCCCACGGATTCATATTTCAATCATTGTTTTAGTTAATTTTCATGGGATTATCATACCTTGTGAGAGAAGGTATTATAATCAATAAAAATGACTCAAAAAAGTGATTGTAATACAATTCGATGAGAATATAATCCTTTAAATTTGGAGAAAATAATGTAGTTATCCGGGGAATATAATCCCTTCAAACAAACATGGCCTTTGTGTATTTATAGTATACTCATATCTGAAATGAGAAGAGCTAAACTTTCTTATTTAAAAAGGTATCTGTTCCTGATTTTGTAGTGATATATTAGTCCAGAAAATAAATACAAAGCTACAAACATAGTGGTGATTGATAGAAAAAATTAGTCTAATTATCAGTCACAAGTCTGAAACAAATGTACTCCTATTTCTATGCAACTATCTTATAGAATGACATAAAATTCGGTGCATATTAGGTGAAAATGACTACAGGGGCAACCATACACACAACAGAAGGGTTGAATATGACAGTTACAAAAAGAATAACACCTCCAGCAGTTACAGCAGAGACATCGTCGTTGAAAGATGATTCCTCCGTAAACATGAGTAGAGAGGCTGTAGCTGATCAGAAAGGTGAAGTTTCTGTAGCACGGACTTAGGTATACACCAGTTTTGCCACTGGATCTTCATTTTTCGCCAAGTCACAGCATGAGGATATTCAAGGTCGTGCAAGCAAGTTCCTAGTGCGATCAACTAATGATCAACAGTATTAATTTTGAAACCAAAAATCTTTGTATGTGCAGCAATGTTCAAAGATAAAAATGATTTCAGAATTTCTGTGTTCTTGTATTCCAATATATCAAAATAGTTATATTTTCAGATGGTTCACTATCATATTTGTACAGCGGACAATGTTACTTCGCTCTTTTGCTTTTGCTGTCTCGGCTCTCGGGTGTAATGATGGTACCGGAGTTTGATGATCGATTACTTTTATACTTTGTAAAGGTACTCAGTTTGATAATTCATTATTTTTACCCTTATTTTTTCAGGTGTGGGTCCTCGTTATTACAATATTCATCATTAATGACTAGAATATCACGATCATAATAAATGCCCTAGAGTACCATTTATTAACGCTAGAACGCGTAGAATTTTGGATATTTATAAAACGTTACATTGTATTAGGGTTAAAAGAACCATTGTAAAGGTTAAAAAAACACGACGCCGGTTCGTGTAGCGTTTTGTCGGGGTTAAAATAACGGTAAATTATCGGGCGTTAATAATTAGTATTTGAGATGATTTTATCTAACTCTGTTATTTTGGAAATTAGCAATGTGTTTTGTGATATATGATGTCACCTTTGTTCTAATTTTTTTGCATAGTAAAATGAGAAAAAGTATACTGCTGCATTTATTTTTGGGTTTCTTCTCCTTCATTTATGTCCCAAATTTTAAACTTGTATATAAATATATTTTATAAAAAATATAAATAATTAGCAAATTAGTTTGAATAAAATGATAACGTAGATATTAATAAAGATTACCATTGACTACACCACCTTCAAACTCATTTTTAACTTTAAGATAAAGATATACTCCATTATATATCATTGTTTATACGTGAACATAGAAATCATCTTTTATACTTCATTAATCATTGTTTTATACAGTAAAATCAACGATTCTTATTTTTTATTATTGAGAAAATTTACTTATGATAATTATTGGTTTATGGTATTATTGGTGATCGGTTATTGATACACTCCTATCCACATACTATTTTAGCTAAACCAAAATTTTATAAACCATAGCCCCTGTAAAGCAGCCAACTGGATCAATATTCATATTAACAAGCTAAGAAAACAGTTCCCAGCAGTAACTGGATATATAAAGAAACTTATGCAGCAACGTAACCCATGGACATTAAGTTATTGACAAGAGACCTCCTGGTCGACAACATATGTGACTATGGAGTCTGGCAGCTTCAGCAGGCAACACTGGGTCAACTGGAGTGACTCATCTGCTCAAGACAGATCGGATAATCAAACTCATATCCACATACGAATGACATTACGGACGTTATTATTATGCTCAGTGCAGAATGATAACAAGGTGGTTCTAAGAAAATGTGTTATCAAACTGAAGCCCTGCATTAGTATAAATATACTTATGCATTACAAAACAAAAACACTGTGAATAATTACAAGTACAAACAACATCAAGAGAAACTTGGTACACAAAAAATATGAACAAAAACTTTGTACACAGCTTATATCATATTAATTGTAGTCCAAATTGTAAATGGTTTGTTTTCACTTAAAGTACATCGATGGATTTAGTGTCGCCGTCTATGTACTATTGATCATGGGTATTGATGCACTCATGTTTACAATTGCTGAATCATTTCTTACGCGAAAGTGCTGCAGCAATACCACCAGCAACAAGTCCGACAGCAGTTACAGCAATTCCTACGCCTATCACTCCATCTTCATATAAATGAATGGATATAAAAATGTGTTAATTGGTTTTTCATTTGATTGCAGTAAGAAATATATGATTCTGAGTTATATTGAGACCTTTTGTGATACGTTCTTCGATAGCGCTTTTAAGGTTTAAAGCTTGTCCCCAATCCGGTGCAATCTACACAAGAAAATTGTTACTGCATGAACAAACAAAAGGACCAGTACAACGATCTCAAAACCTTTATTTTAAAGAATGCCCCAAGGCAACTTGACATGCTAAGGATATACAAAGTCCCATGATGGTTGATATAAAGCAAAAGACAGAATGAGTCTGATGCAAATACTTTTTATTTTTTATCCTTCCATATTCAGCAGAATTGCTGGTGTCGGTATATAACTGCAATAACAAATTTTTGGGTGTGAACACATATCGTACCTCCAGACAACGACCAACAAGTTGCCTGCTCCTAGAATAATCACCACTTCTGTAATATCCAACAGCTAGAAGATACATGTTCTCTCTTATTTGAAGTGGGCTGTTATTTCCGACCAGAGAAGCTGAAAAGGTATCAAGTCTGGTTATGTATAGGAACTTTACCTTGCTACTGAAAGGACATGGAAATCTATTGATAAAAAAACAATTAATGATAAAAAAAATATCCAAAGTAACAGTTAACGATAATAAAAAAAGATCAAGATTAATTTCTAACCCTCTAGCATTGCAATGCCACGCTGAACATTTTCTGGACGACTCGAATGAACAAGAGCCCATGATAGCTTCATAATGCATTCCCTTCTAATTTCATCAGAAGAACCTTTCTCAGCCTCGGCAACATCATTCTCACAGCCCTGAAAGCACATTAGAGATATATTATCACTTTATCAGAGAACAATCACTAAAAAACAGACACTATCATATTTAGTCCAGAAAGCAGTAATGACATCAACACCTGACGAGTGTAATCTTAAGTATGACCGTACTAATAACTGATGTAGAAAGGATAGGCTGTATAGCTTGCATTATTTCGGGACTTACAGTATGTAACCATAATTCATCTATAATTGTCCTCCATATGTTTATGAATTCATCTATATTCTCCGTTTCTCCCTTCAAATATTTTGACATTCTATTCCTACTTTAGCTGAAGCTTCGTTAACAGCAACAACTTACTAATTCCGACCCATTAAATATAATAAGTTCTGTAGTACATGGAACTTAGGAGAGAAACATTAGCACAAAAGTAATACATATTTTTATGTCCCTGCCTCTATTCATTCTCTGGAATTTGCTATTGATTGAAATTAAAAAATCATCAACTCTCTAATTATAATTGTGCAGAAACTTAACATGTCTGTAGCATATACTACACTAATTTAATTCTATTAAGAAGCTAATGGCAAAAGAAAAAAGATTGCAATTTCACTAGAACAAAACTGAAATATTTAATAAATCCAGAAAAATATCCAACATCAGAAACCAGATGAGTAAAATGAGTTTGTCTAACTTAAATACAGGCTTCAATACATTAAACAAGAAAATCAGGCACCTCTCCTCTACAAATATAACTTGATGTGCTCACACATGATAAAAGTCTTCACACATGATACTATGCTGACAAATATAACTTGATGTGCTCTCACACTACTAACCCGAGGCTCGTAAGTCACACCATATATTAAACAAGAAAATCAGGCACCTCTCCTCTACAAGAACCTAGTAAAAATCTGCCAGCGCTTCTGTAGGGCACATCAGCATCACTTAATTCTGAGCAATTTCAATCTCTAACTAATTACGGAAAACGCTTGATAAAACAATATAAGAAACAGTCCCTTCTAAATTACGGAAAAAGCCATACGAGAAACAATTAGACTAGCGGCAAGATCTGCGTGCCCATTATATACTATAAAATAACTATAAAAAGTGAATCCGCAATAAAAATGAACTGAAAACCCCTAATTAAACATCGAAATGAGTGAATTGAAGTAGAGATACAAGACTTACAGCAACGATATCAGAATCACACCAGGGAAGCTTATCCGTGCCTTTGAAAAACGTGCCGACTTTGTTGAACAATCTTTCAACTTTAGCTTCCATCTTCATGTAGGTTTGAGTAGTAGAATTGTGGACGCAAGTGTGTAAGCAGCAATGGAGAACAGAGGAAGAAGAAGAATAGGAAATGCCGAAATGGCGAAACTTGCTTGTTAAGATTTACCAAACACCTTTTGCAAACAATAATATGAAAAATATGAATATAAATATTATTTTATATTATTACATCATTATTTTATATTATTATATTATTACATCATTCGGAGTAATTTTTAAAAGAACATGTAAACATATCAGGAAAGCTGTTAACAACTTGCAAGTAGGTCAAAAAAACCCTAATTCTTTCTAGTCTCTCCTTTGTCGTAGCCGCCTGGGGCTTCCATCGGTTTTCACCGGTGGAAAGCCCCGAATCAGTTAACTACTTTGTTTTATTCTTAGTTTTTGAATAATACTTCTTCTCGGAACTTAGATCCAGAGCCATCGGAGATTTCGTTGTCTCTCTTCCAAGCGGGTGAGTTGCAGTTCGATTTTTCTTGTTTTTGTGGTTCTGCTCCAGATCTATTCTCGAGGGATTCTTAGATCTAAACCATCGGAGATTTCGCTGTCTTTCTCCTCTATTTCAAGTGGGTGGATTTTCAGTCGGATTTCTCTTGTTTTTGTGGTTTCATCTAAGGTTGTTTTCTCTCCCTGGTGAGAGCTTTGTTTTTCGCTTCTTAATTGTAAGCGGGGTTTGATTTGGTATGAAAGTTTGTATGGAATCGCAGTTTTGGTCGATAGCTCAAACGATAGCTCTATCGGAGCATGATGAGTAATTCAACGAGAATGCATGAAGCGGGTACTTGTATTTGTACATACATTTTCTTCAAAATATCGTTTAACTGTCTCATTGTGAGATCAGGCGATTGCAATTTACTGTTTGTTCGACTCGATCATTAGTGTAGATGCCGTATGGCCTTTTATTATTAGATTAACACCTTTGTTAAAAAAAAAAAAAAAAAAACATGTAAACAGTATACGTCTGCTCTTTTTTTTGCCCAAATACTAAAAAAAGCCTACAAACCCTAACTTTTGAGTACACTCGATTTTGACTTAATATCCCTGATGTACAGCAAAAATTCCCCATTCCCGATTCTGGATTTTTGCACTTGTGTTAATTTTAAATAATTTTTAATTTATATTTTGTTATTATAATATATTTAAAACTAAATATAATAAAATTTTCAAAATTTAATATATATTTATATTTTCAAAAAAATGGTACATTGACATTTAAATTCTATATTTCATTAATAGAAATCGAACCTTAAATATTCATATAATATATTTTTAATATTAAAATAAACGGCTCATATTACTATAGTTTGAAAATTGGAACAGATTTGATGATAATAGTAAACAAAAGAATGTATCCAACCAAATTACAAATACACTTCTAAAATTGGTTTTCCACGGGTACCATGACATTATTGACTTCTATTCATGTTTCATGATATCCTAATAGTAATTTGATCTTGTATTTGGTCAGCGCTCCGCAAGGAAAGGAAAAGGGAAAAAAAATGCAACCTTTTACTGAACAAGCCTCTGAAATTATGCAACCTTTTACTTCGATTTGCCAAAACTCTCTACTGAACAGGCCTCTGAAATTATGCAACCTTTTACTGAGATTGATGTTTTTCTCACTCTAGTCCATGGGTAAAGGCAAGAGTCCGGGTCCAGATGATGTTACCCTTGAATTCTACCCTAAAGCAAAAATGCTTGCTGCCAGGCTTAAACCTATCATGGGGAGTTTAGTTTCTGCAAATCAAGGTGCCTTTATCCCGGGTCGTAAAATGGGACATAACATTATGCTTGCTCAGTTTCTTTGTAGAGACTATCATCTGCAGAGTGGAGCTCCAAAATTTGCTTGTAAACTTGACATTAGAAAGGCTTTTGATAGTCTTAATTGGTCTTTTTTATGGTAGACTCTTCATCTTATGAATTTCCCTCCTCGTTTTATTTCGCGTGGTTGAAAGTTTGTATTAGTTCTTGCAAATACTCTGTGAAAATCAATGGTTCACTGGAAGGTTACTTTGATGCCAAATCTGGACTTAGACTGGGGGACCCTCTTTCCCCCTGTCTATTCGTCCTAGCTATGGAAGTTCTTAATGCATGTATGAAACAATCCATTAGTGAAGGGGACTTTCAGTATCACTGGCGCACTACAAAGCTTCAACTTACTCACCCTGTATTTGCGGATGACCTTTTACAGTTTTGTCACAGAAATCAGGACTCAATTTCTCTACTCCTCAAGGGCATTTCTTTGTTCTCTAGCATCTTAGTTCTGCAGTTTAATTTATCTAAGTGTCATTGCTTCTTTGGCAATGTTGACAGCACTTTAAAAGATTTTGCTCTCTCTGCTTCGGGATTTTCTGAAGGTACTCTGCCAATTTTATATTTGGGCATACCTCTTATTTCTGGAAGTTTAAATGCTAGACAGTGTGCACCGTTTATTGATAAGCTTTGTAGAAGAGTCCATCTCCGGACTTGTAGATTCTTGAGTTTAGCTGGTAGAATTCAACTGCTTCGTCATGTTCTTTTCAGCATCCAAGAATTTTGGACTTCAATTATTTTCCTCCCGGTTCTTGTTATCAAGAAAATCCACTCTATCCTCTCCACTTTTCTTTGGAAGGGTACGAGTTCGGGTTCTTGCAACTTTAAAGTGGCTTGGAAGAAATGTTGCTTCCCTAAGCATGAAGGTGGCCTTGGTTTCAAACACATCAGGAAATGGAAGGACGGTGCGGCTTTATTTCAAATCTGGAGAATCATTAATCAGGCACCATCAATTTGGATTTCCTGGCTTAATGCTTATGAGCTTGATAAAAAACATTTCTGGACCCTAAAAATTCCATCTAAATGCTCTTGGTGCTGGAGATGTATTCTTCGTTTACGGCCTATTGCTCTTCAACACCTTCATTATAAAGTTGGCTCCCAATCCAACTTTTCTCTTTGGCATGATCCTTGGTGTAATGGTACTCCCTTATTACATCAGTTTAATGCGAGTCTTAGGTCTGCTATGCAATCCCCGTTGCATGCTAAGAAGCTGAGTACAATTATTTAGAATGGCCAATTGAACCTGGGAGATTGCAGCTTCATCTCCGTCATTCACCTCAGACTTCTCTGTCAGAATATCACTCCTTCAGGCCATGATGCTATTCTATGGAATAATGATAGTGATGCTTCAGTATCTTCTATTCATAAGAGCCTAGTGCAACACAACACCGCTCCTGTTTGGTTGGACTTTGTTTGGCACGAGTTTCACATTAGGTATGCAATTAACGCTTGGCTTGTTCTGCAAAAACGTGTGTTCACTAAGGATCGTATGCTGAGATTCGGTCTATACACTGACCTAATGTGTGTTCTTTGTGCTACTCACCTGGAAACACATTCTCATCTGTTTTCTCACTGTGCCTACAGTAGAATTGTTCTTAATGCATGCCCCTTCAAAGTGCCCTCGATTTGGGACAACTTTATTAGTGGACGATTTCTTGACGCTGAATCGAACGATTTTGAGAAGCATATTGGTTATTTATTCATCTCGGCTGTCTTTTATGCTATTTGGACTGAAAGAAATAATTGTATTCACCGTGACACCAGATGCAATCCTTCCAGTATGATTATTAAGATCAAGCAGATTGTTCGAGAGAAACTTTATTCATGTGCTGCTTTTAGAGCTAGAATTAAACGGGACCCTTCCTTTGTAGCCATTCTCTACTGATTTAATTTACTAGCTTATCTTTGCATCAAACTGTAGTTTGGTAGCTTAATGCTTGTACTAGTGTCTGTACTGGTCTTCGTATTATAGTCCCCTCTTTTATGAAGGGTTGGACCCTATCCTTGTAATCTTTTCAGATTAATACAATTTTAATATTTAGCAAAAAAAAAAACAATGCTTCGCGTATAAACCGAGTAAAGTTAAAGTTGCTATTGAGAACAAGAAAAACTACAAATTATACTAGTTTTTATATTTGTCACCAGCAATTTTAGACAAGATAAATAACATTAATGCCGAATGCCATATCAAGCTTTGTATTGATCAAGTCCAGGGGCTGACTTGCTGTAAACCGTCTACAGTATCAGCTGCAAGATGCGTGTACATATAAATCAGTTGCCTAAAATACATACATGTATACTTATCAGCTCAGTACATATACAGACATGCAGTATGTCACTTACCAGGCTTGTCAAGATCTCGTATACACGTATAGATGGTATTAAGGTCTTCAGTAGAAACTCCCATGTTAAAGATGCTGTATTACATCAAGGACAAATTGTGCTTTTAGTGCATGAAATAATTACGCAGATTTCTGGACAAGGAGAGTGAGTGCTTGGTGTAATAATGATGGCTATGGTTTTTAGAATAATAGACGAAGAACACTACACAGTATGGGAAAGCAGTCATAGCATACAGATTTGATTAGAGTATAATATCATTCCATTTCTTTTTCCACAGAAAAGTTAAGAAAGTTAATTCAGCTTCATGTGTTCACGGTTGTTGATATGGGTAGATACTAGAGTTTTGGCTATTGACCAAGAACATATACGATTTAGGTAAAGGAGGTTGAAAGATAAAAGCTTATCGTCAATGGCAGTACATGTTAATTATGGTACTGAATTGGAGTTCCGTAATGACAAACACACGTTATTTTGAGGTTGAGCTACAGGCATGTAGATTGAGCAGTGTACACAAGTCAAGCAGTGGTAGATACTAGTATACTACTATACCAAATATCTTTTGACTACTAGGATAAAAATTAAAAAGCATGCTCAACCAGGAGCTTTTTGTTTATCTTCCTCTGCCCCCTTCAGAGGAAGCTGAGGATTTTAGCCTTGTTAAAGGGAAAGTAGGCGTGTGAATATTTTCAATTATCAACATTTAGAAAGAGCATGCTCATAAACACTTTTGGTTTTATATTTGGAGCTTATTTTTTTAAATACTAGACCTAGTTACTCTCTATGTTATTCTAAAGAGCGTCTCCAATATGTCAAGCCAACACTGTGAGCCTCATAATTTTATAAATCTATAATGGTAGGTAGAGTAGGCAATGATCAATAAAGTGAAAGAATATAGAGAACTTACAGAAATACGCCTCGACAGAAACACTTCAGTGTATGAATATTCAGTATTCATCATCAGTCGAGTAATTTATATCACTATATTGTTCATATATCGGGTACTCATCATCGCTATTAGCAGTGTCTGCCAATACACTGCCACCAGCATCACTAATTGGAAAACTACCAAAGAGCTCCTGCAAATAGTTCTTTGAAATGTTCTGCTGGCCTGTATCTAGAAACATATAGGAATTCTCACATGATCTGTAAACCTTAAATCCTGACTACAGCACAATAAATTTCAGCATTATCTATAAACAATTGCTTGATAAATTGACTATTAAACGCAATGTGGTACATGAATTAACTGTAGGAATGAGATACGACCACAAAATGAAGAAAATTTATGATGAGGCTAAACCCAGAAAGTGCTATAAGAAATGGCTGGACAATTAACTAATACTAAGAACCTCCATTAACTCCAAATCCCTCAAAACCAAAGGTACATAACTGGAAACTGTACCAGAGGGATATCTCACTTGACTCATGGTAGACTAAGCAGTTTCCTGGGCCCGTTGAAAACAAGATACATCCATGCCCGAACTTTCTACACAATCACACTGAAATACAGAGACCATTCCCTATGCCATAGTTTCCAGAACCTAAAAAATTTCCACTTACTCTCAAGCCTCAGCCAACTGTTAATATAGAGCAAACGCTAAACATTTCTGTTTGATAAATATACAAAAGAGAGCATCTAATTGACTTGATTGTAGGATTCAAAAACAATAAACCATATCAATATTTACCGCTAGTCACAAACACAAATTATAAGAATACTTGACAGAAGCCAGAAGTGTATCATTATACTGACAACGAGGTTTAAAAGATATTATATGGATTATTGCAGCTCTTTATCGAACTATCTACAGATTTTTTACAATCCATATAACCACCGCAAGTAAGGAGAAACCACTCTCAATTAATTTGAACTTATTTTGTCTACCACTTCCCAAAAGCCTCTTTTGTGTATTAAAACTTAGACTGAGCCTGGCCTAGCAAGAGGCTTACCATAAGCAAACGGCTTTGGCCTAGCGGTTACTTCTGTGTCCTTTGAAAGTTATCAAGAGGTTGAGGGTGTGAAAAAAAGTGTACCAACAATCTATTTTTCAAATGGGTTATCCCTTTGCCGATGTGGTTGGTTCTCCACTGACAGGGTTTTATGCATTGTTGCGATTCAGGACGGCTTTGAACTCAACCAATTCCTTTAAATCAGGGAATATAAATTATCAATACCGGCCGACGACCGTACAGCTCCTATGGCATCAGAGACCTAAAAGCAAGGGTACAATGACAAAAATGTTTTATTTCCTCAACTGGAAAATGCTGCTCAGTTAGATATTTTTATTAACACATGCAGTAAATAAATCATAACTAGTATATAGTTTCATCAAGGATACATGAAGATGGTTGCAGAGAAGAGTCGCCGGCCTGTAAAAGGGAATAAAACATATATTAGTAAAAGAGAAGGCATAATAAATGAATCAAGACTGACTCCGATATGAAGAACTGATTTTAAACTTTTGGAAGCTAACACAATGAGACTCTGGTTTACCAAGTCAAGTTCATCATATGTATTGAACTCGTCTTCAGCTATGTCATCTTCGATTTCATCATCATCGTATTCTTCCTCATCTTCGTCCTCGTCACCGTCATTTAATTCCTTTTCTTCATCATCAATACCTTCTGCAACATCAAACCAATTCTTACAATATCTTAGAATACAGAGTCCCCAAGAAATAAAATACTCTGGAGGTTTACAGCAATATATTACACATTTGTGAATAAAACATCAGATTGTTCAGAATATTGGTTTAAGATAATATAATAAGCATCGAATCACAAATTTGCAAAGGAAAAAAATCTAAAAGTAATATCGTAAGTAACACACGTGATATGAACGAGGAAAATAGATCAATCTGCAACCCTAGACAGGGAGAAGCAGCTAACAGAAAAAAAAAAAAAAAAAACTGGGAGAGCAGTACAAATTAAATGATAAATTATACTTCCGAATCAAAATTTTGCATCACATATAAAATGTTTCGAAAGAATAAAATATTATAGAAATGCATATTCAGTTATAACGCTTAGGGATATTTAAGAATTTAGGGTAGGGGGAGACATTTATGTATAGGTTCAGTTGCAAATATATATTTATAACGAAACAAGTAAAGATATTTAGTAGTTTGTACTAAACCTTTTTCAACTTCTTTACAACCGTCATTGGATCTCTGATCTTTTACAATAAACTGCATCTTCCTTGACTTCTCGAATCGGGTAGAGGCATTTTTAAGTAACAATTCTGCCCCCTCTTTAGGATAAATTTCCAAAAACCTAACTGCAACTCGGAACCTCAATGTATCAAGCACACGTGACGAGAACCATCCAGTGGCCAACTGCAAATCAATAGTATAATTATGTATACAACAAACTGCGTCTGACTTTAATTTATTGCTAACAGACGACCTATGGAAAATATTTAAAACTGCACAGAAAGAAGAGAATATATTTGGATAAAAAAATAATAATAAAAGCACAAGTCAAACCGGTACTCACCCAAACCATAAGTGGACAAAAGTAAACAATTAACAGCTCTTTTAGAAGTTTGGAGTCACAATTCAACCTGCTTCTTACTGTAATTTGTCTATGAGTTTACTCTTATACACGCACCCCTAGCTAACACACTCACACGCGTTAGTCAAGCTTGACTGTCTAATACTTGTAATAAACGTCCATCATCTTACAAATATTTATTTGCTAGAGTAGTATTGGAATCACAAAAATAAGACATCAAAAGAACTGATACCATGTAAAATATAAATAATATAAAGTTTGTGAATAAGACCAAACTTGGTAAAAAAATTATTACCGGCTAATATTTGGATACAGGAATACATTATACATCAAATAACTAAGAAAAGTTAATACATTATACATCAAATAACTTAACAAAAGTTTCAGACAAATAAGTTAGGAGCAGATGCAGTCAGGACTTGGGTTAGAATTTTTTGTAAAGAACTAATAAGTATTACTCACACTGCAAGTTGGTTGGGCTGAAGCATTTCTGATTTCTTTCTGTATGTAATCATCAGAAAGTTCATAAAGTTGCAATGAAGTTTGACATTTGTATGGAAAAACCTGAAAGGAACGTATATCACTCCATCTATGCTTCAGCCTGCACAAAATATGAGAAAGTGGGTTATAATAACAAAGAGATCACAACTATCCATAAACCGTAAGCATGAACATTAAACTTCCAAATCATTAATTATTACTGAATGTGGACAGTCTAGGAGCAATTTGTGCTCTGCAAGAGTAAATCATACACACTGCCTCATTATGATTTATATTAGCATATGTATTAACTTTTATAGTATATCTATCCCCTTCCATGTTTCTGCAGTATTTGTGTCATTTAATAAAAAGAAAGACCATCACTTGAAGTTTTCACTCTCTAAGAACTTTCAACCTTGTGGTGAAACTGATCAATACTAGATTAAACAAAAAATGCTATACCTCACGACAAAATGAGTTCTCCAAAAATTTCAAACGTGTAACCCATTTTTATTACATCGACTCAGTTGTAACTCGTAAGTTGTAAGTTGTTGATCTGCTTTGGTTCATTTCACTAGTTCCTCAATGTAAAAAATAAGCGACCCATCTAAACCCATGGCGAAGTTAAAGATGAGATTTTCCATTTTTGAGCCTATACTCATTCAGCTTCAGAGATTAAAAATCATCAAGGAGAGGTTAATAACATGGATTGATGTTTATGTTTAATGATCAAAGTCACATACTAAATATAAAAGTTAACAAGACGATTAATTAGCAGAGTAGAACTATCTTATTACTCTTTCTAATGTCAAAGGGTATAATCTATCTGTGTTCCTTACGTTGCGTTGGCATCACAATAGCTTCTTAACGATGGTGGCACTCGAAAATCTATCCTTTGATATCTGCAAAACACAACATATATACGTAAGAACAAGTTTGGAAACAGTAGTCCAGACTCATTTTGAATTTGAACATACTGTCACATACATTCTTAAGGAATTAGTTGTAATGTGTTTTCTACCATATAGTTCATACCAATTCACCGTCATAATGTAATGTTCAGCTCTATAAAATACAGACTATAACTAAGAAATGTACAGAAAACTTTGTTTGACATACTTGACGCTTCACATAAAGGACTTATCACGTGAGGCCATAAATTGTACACATATATATCAAAACCTATAGCCAAGTAAAGCCTTAAGTATATCAATCATATAAAAAAATTACGAGAGGAACTAATGATTTCAACACAATATCGATTTCCCCATTACATTAATTCACCTACAGGATGATAACACCAAAAATCTTAAGAATCTTTCAACATTCTTGCAGAATACAACAGTTCAGGAATATATTAACAAGATAAAGAGGCCTCATTTCAAATTTACAAACATAGATAAACAATGACCGAATAAAGTGGGGTTGTGATATGTTACTCTTTATTTAAGCATAACACTCACACTCGTGATTCTACATCTTTACGAGGATCATATCCTCTTCTGATGTAAAACCTAAGAAATGGTCCATTGGAAAAATAATAAGCTGCTCGGTAAAGAAGCCTGAAACAGGAAACAAGGACCAGATAGAATATCAGTGTTACTATTCAGTAATCAATGATCATACTTATTCATATAGGATGATCCAGATCACCTTCTAAGCATGTTGTCTCCAATAATCAGTCCTTTATCATGTAACTGCTCAGCAAGTGATTCTTTTTTCCATATAGGACGTTCATCAAACAAATTACATACAGCAGTCTGCCACAGCCACTGCTCTGAACTTTTTGCCAAGTATTTTTCCCAAATTGCCTTTCTCGGAACATGTATGATCGTCAAGTATAGGAAAAAAAGGAAGAACCAAGTCTAACACGTAAGGAAGCTAGATTTATGCCAAGCTAGGACCTGACTACAATCTAGTCAAGATTTTGTCCACGCCTCATTGTTAGTCACATCAGCGAATTACATAAAAACTCATGGCTAAGGGTAATTTTTAATGTAAAATTAATGTCAAGCTTGCTAGAAAAGCACTCATATTAAAATCCCAAAAAGAAAATCGAGAGAAATGTAAGCTTAATCTGTAAGGAACGTAAACATATTTTAACTTGCTCCACTTGGTTGTTTGGGCATGAAAAACTGTATTGGAACTTTGGAAGAAATAAAACTATTATGCCGCCCTTCCCCGAGTAAATGCCATAAACCCCATTTCTTACCAAGCTATAATCTATCCTCAGTAAAGTTATAATTACTACACAGATTTCAGCAGAGGTCAGGCAATGTGGCAGTGATAATATTACTATATATTTTACCTGAGGTCAGGTAAAGTGACAGAGAGAGCAGAAAGAACAAACATAAACAGTGAAGTCACAGCAGAGGTATGTATCAGATAAGATCAGGATATCACTGTTGAAGTCCAAGGCAAGACCTGGCTCTATTTCCATCTGCATAGAACAAAAATGTAATGTATCAGACATTAAACTCTCACAAATATAATGAGTTTAATAATGGATGGTAAAGAAAGATAACCTTGGTGCTTAAAGTGAACCAGAGAAGTAAATGTCTAAAACACATAAAATAATTGAAGAAAAATTACACTGACATATCTTGTAGTTTGACTAAAAACAAAAAATTTTGGGCCACAATTATAAATTTTACCACAACTAACAAAAGAGCCCGCAGTTGGATAAATAAGACAGCTAAAATTTGAGGTCACTATGTGTTATCTAAAACAGAAATACATAGCTCAACCAGATGTTATATGTGATGTAGGACAATCCGCAAACTATCTAAGTAGGGCTTGTTAAAGAACTTTCCAGGAAAAGAAAGGACATGATTTTGTCAGCTGATGTATGGCAGGGCGGGGCAATTGTGATTTCTCGATGGTTTTTGCAGGTTTGGTGACACAAATCCCAAGATTATGCCTCTGCTACAACTTACTGTAGAACAAGGTAGGAAAAAGGGCAAAAACAATGGGATCCGCAGACAATCAACAGCAAACACAATCAATCCTCAATTTTGGTTCATATAATTCAACTTTGATAATAACGATTACAATTGTATGAATAGAGATATCCTAATGTAAAATCCTAAAAAAATCACTAATACCAATTTGTAATTACGACCTAATATTCATCTACTAAGAGCATGTCCCGTGGTATACGCTAGTATAAGCTAGTATGCCATTAATTATAAATGTTAGTTAATAATACAAAGGGGTCGCGCTCAAGAGAGAACCAGTTCTTAAAATAGAACCATAGAACCACTAAGGTTCTGCTGCAGAACCCTAAATTTTAAATAGATTTTTTAGATCTAAATCTAAATACATTTTTTTTTTCATGTTTTTTCATCGTTGTGTGTGTTCAAAAATAATTTTAAAATATAATACATAGATATTGACATTTCTTGCATGTGAAGTTCTGCTGCTGAACCCTAACTAACACTAGAAATAAGGTAATGGTTCTATGAGTTCTCTCTCTAATGGTTCTCTCTTGAACATGACCCTAATACAAAGACATAGTTATTAATCTATAGTATAACTAATAATTAATTATTTATATCCATGCTCCCTATCAATGTGCAACGCACAGGCCAGCATACAACCACTAATAGGAAACCAATATCTGCAAATTAATGCTCAAGCAAGCAAGTGCTCAAGGAAAATGTATATCTTAACAATCTGAAAAGTACCTCCCAGCGGTGTTGTACAACTGTCTCTTGCTTCTGCTTCAAAGTCACTTCCATTGATGGTTTTAAACTAAGATAAAAAAAAACAGGGAACAAAAAAAGTGAGACTAGTATTATGCATTAACCGATCATATGCACCAGTTAATGAGAACAAAGCCTTGGGTTACTCTCCATACAGCTATCATAGAATGGACCATACACAGATAGACAAGAAATTGCAAAGGTGTGCACATAGCAACTAAATTTCCAATCCACCCGACTATGACAAAATGTGATAAGACATAAGACCATCTGCAAGATTCATAAAAAAAGTACAAAAACTAAAGTATCTTACACTAATTTCTCCGGCATATCTTTAGGCGAGAAAAGTGGCGGGACTAATATCATCAGATCTTCTTGATCGACATCCAAAAGACCACGCTTCTCTAAGAAGTGTATTTATATTAAAGTATGTACCCAATAAAGAAGAAAAAGAAATCAAATATCAAATCTTTAATAACACGGACCAAATTGTGGGTCCACATCTGCCCAATTTCTCTTCTTCCTCCGTGAAACATCAGCATGAACAGCAAGAACATGTTGGTAGTCTGCCATTCCTGAAACACATATATAGGGGATATAAATTTAAAGGAACCATTTAAGATTAACCAAGATCCTTATGAGGAAAAGAGCAAAAAAAAAAAAAATTATCATCATTTGCTCTAACCATTAAAATGATAAGATTCCGAGACTTGAGCAACAATTTCAGCACAAATATTTCCTTGAACTTCTTCGGATGCCAGTGATTTAACGGTTGCAGAAGTAGAAACTGGCTCAGTTCTAAGTTGAACAATATGTTCTGTTTCTGAGGATTCTGGGAAGCTAATTTCGGGGTCTTGACTTAAAGTTTCCCCAGCTCCTTTTGATATTTTGAGCAGAAAACTATTACAGTGGTAAATTTCTCCAAAGGCAGGATGTGAATATGGATCTTCAGGACGATAACGAAGCTCTAACTTGTTTGGTTGTGAACTACGTGCCTGCAGTAAATCCACGGTAAAACTGGCATGTGATGGTGAAAAGGTTTGTTTGATGAACTTCTTGAAACCAAAAAGACATTTTATTCAATGACAATTATATAAGCAATGTCACAGGGTTTAACATCTTACCTATTTCATTTCTCTTAAAGGACTAGTCTATCTAACTTGTGTTCCTCTTATATATTGCCAATAAAACCTTTAACTCTTAATTCTTAAAGATAAATAAAGTATCAATTGTGTGTGTTACAGACAGATAAATATTAATATAGTGGAAAAGGAATCCCCTCCGAGTGAAATCAACAATTAGATACTTATGCATCTCACGGAAACAACCACTAGTCCACTACTATTCTCTCACAAGACCAACCACAATTAGATAGTTATGCATGCATAAACACATCCGTGAGGAAGAACCATTTAGTAGATGAATCATAAATTGTCTGAGCTTTCATAGAAGGAAACATAATAACAAAGTCAATGTTTGCTTTGATTTCATTATAGCAACTTGGCAAAACCAACCTCGGGTAGAATTAACTTGTGGTTGAAACTAGAAGTATGAACAGGAATCTCAGAGCTACTTATATACCAAAGAATATGTAGCATAGAGGTTTCATACCTTGACAATACCATCAGTCCCACCAAGCGTTTCCACAGCTCGTGTAACTGATGAAGGGTAACCAGGGTAGTGAACTGCAAATAGCTTAGTACTAGGTAAAAATCCTGAGATAGATCCATCCTCTATAACTCCCATAGCTTCTGTTCATCCAAATGATGCCAATGTGAGCAAATGGAAAAACAAATCTAAGATAAGCAACACAATGCCTGTGATGAGCAGTGGCATAAAACCGTTGCCAGCTGCTGTGATGACGGCCAGTGAAATTCTAGTAATTGGTGACTCAATAACAGCAGAGAAAACTCACATTGTCTTATGTATACTTTTATATAATATTAATTATACATCATCCCGTTGGAGCATATATCAAATTCATATATGATATACTATATTCATATTCATGATAAAATTTTACATATTCATGATAGCCAATCATTATAGTGAACCATTTATAGTTTTAGCATTGTAGATAACTAGATGCTCTAATTATGAATATGAGCAATGGATGCAGGTTAAAATAAATGTGGCCCAGTTTCAAATCAGTTTGTCAACACTCAACACTGAGTAAACCAAGATGAACTTGCACACCAGACAGACAACTTAATTTTATTAAATACAGTTTTTGTAAGATTTCAATACCTTGTTGAGCGCTGATTGGAGAAAATCAACTAAGTCTGGGACAAGAAGAATTTGTGCCCCCTTTTCTCCCTGTACATTAAAATAAGATTTTTAACCCCCAAAAGGAAATCCTCTGCTTTATATTTAAAGATGCTAGAGATGGAAAACCAGAAAATATCAAACTATTCACGGGTTTAATGTGCCCAGATATATGCTCACAGCCTCACACAGCGTGTATCCCACAACTTCCTAGCCCCCCAATAAGTTTATGGTTTAAACACCGCAGAAGAAATAAAACATATATGCGATGTCTAAAGATTTTTATAAACAGGTGCTTTTGTGCCCGTGCCCATAGAAAAATTATTTAGAATTGAACAAAACAGGGTGCCAAGCCAGAGGGAGAGAAGCAAAGCATATTAAAGAAACAGAACATGCGGTTGTGTGAAATAAAAGAAAACCCCGTAACTTGACTCTTCAAGGAAAAGAAAAGTGTTTCAGCCCATCCTGCCAAACTGTGCCAGGAGTTTAAATAATTCAACATAAATTTATGACTTTAACAACTAGAGCTAAGCAGTTGGTACTAGAAGACTATTTGACATATTTTACATAATATTTACAAAATTTACTGCCATTTCTTGTTTTGATACTTCATATATAATTTGTAGGAGGTACAATAGTTGCAGCTCTGGATATTATAAAGAAGCTTGGAGTTGACAATAGTCAAATCAAAATGGTAAGTAGACAAGTAACTTGTTAATTTATGTGTGCTCAATAAATATTTACTATTTATGGGCAAAATGCGACAACATAGAAAAAAGGACTACCTATTCAACTTACCAAATTGTTATTATATATATACAAACAGATGCCGTGTGTTTCTTTTAGTTAGAATTACTGTGAAGTTGCATTAAGATGAAAATGCAGGTGTTTATCCACACTAGTGAGAAAATTCACATAAATGACAAATCTAACCAATTGCAGAGCAATCCCTACAGTGTCTAAACAAAACAAATATAGTATACAACTAAACATGATTTAATATGTAAAATGCGGTAGCACAGGTGGATTGTATCATAAATCAAATCTACTAAAAGGGCGGATGAGCAAACAATTTGCTATAGAAACAGCGTTGTAGAGATCTCCATATAACCATTTTGTTAAAAAAAATTTAGGTAGATATGGTGCTAAGATCACAGAGTTTCTGTGCAATGTGAGTGGAGCACATGACTATTATTTTTCATTTCTCGCTTCTAGTATAAACAATAAAATATAATATAGATGCCAGAAGTGTGGCATGAGTACTTAAAATCTTTCCCTCACAATATCATGGGAATAAATTTTGTCAACCTATCATAAATCAATAATACAAAACAACTGTGAGATGTATACTTCTAAATTCCATCAGAAGGCTACTACATATCATTTGTACTTGTACGGAATGTTAAAATGAAAGTTGACATAAACCTGCTCTTCTGACCACATTTACAGATATAGGATAAAACATTTGGCAAGGTTAATTTTTTTAGTGAAGTCGAAACAAAGCTGGACTCAGTCTTCCAGCATTTAGTGTTTTATAAATTTTGGTTTAGTGGAATTAATAGTATAATATGCTCTAACACCAGGAATGTTCTGAAAAATTCAGCAATGTCTTAGTCGCTTAATAAAATAGGCAAAATAGATTCCGCAAGTCTTTGGCTAGTGAAAATGACCATTTGTATACTATTTCTATCAAGAGAGAGAGAGAGGGAGGGAGGGAGAGAGAGATCATCTGGAATCTTCTTCAGCAGACCTATTTTCTTGTCGCCACTTATTTTTTAATTTATAGAAGATGAACTTATAAAAATTCTATTATCCATGCCAAATCCTTTTCAATGTTAAAAACCATATTTTCACCTATTTCCCTTCAATTGGAGATGTAAATAGCAGATACATTAAGTGTCATGACAACTAAAATTCTCACAACAGGTTGTAAAAAATACCACGAAGTGATGGTGAACACATATAAGAAATTATGGCATTGCAAATGAGGCATTATCTGGTGGTAGTGTACTAGCATAAAGAATGCTAAGGTGTTCTGTTAGTAATACCAAGAAGAAGATCTGGGTATGAAGAGTATTTCTTTTAAATAATAACAACTCATATCTATGAAACAATTAGCTATAACTTGCATATATATCATCGAATGAATAAATCCTATCAAGTGAGTACAACTTACTTTCCAAGTTGTGTATGTTATTAAACTCCTGACCGCCATTAACAAAACAACTCACCAGACTTGCACAAATAAACTTATATAAAGATATTACCAGACTTGCACTAATTGGGTATCATTCACAGAATATTAAAGTATGTATCAATTAATCTGAATCAACACACATTCTCTGATAAAGCAACAAACAGTGATAAATATAATAAAACGCAGCAACAATTCAAACTGAACTTTCATCAAACAGCTACTTTACATACTTGAAGACGACAATTTTTCGAGGTGGTGCTCGATTAGAAAAAAGCGACGAGCAATATATAGTTCCTGCAGATCATACAAACGAACAAGTTTCAAAAACAGAACAGTCGAATTCAAGTAAAAAAGGCATAATTATATAGGAAAAACAAAACAGAACAAAAAAATTACTAGTTGTCAGTAATAGGCGAGAGGGGGGGGGGGGAGAGCGGGAGGGAGAGGGGGAGAGAGCGCGAGAGAGAGAGAGGGGGGGAGGGGAGAGAGGGCGAGAGAGAGAGAGAGGGAGGGAGGGGAGCGGGAGCGGGAGAGAAAGAGAGGGCGAGAGAGAGAGAGGGCGGGGCGGAGGGAGAGAGCGGGAGGGAGAGGGAGAGGGAGAGAGATTACTATGGGGAAATTGAGAAAGCGAGAGCAGTGCCTGAGAGAGGGAGAACCGGGAATCGAGTTAATCGTAATGTTAATCGAGTTAATCGTAATGTCGAGCTAATGGCGCTGGGGCTGTTCGCGGTGCGGGCGGTGCGGTTTTTTCATACAACCGCAAATCAACCCGCGTATATGGTTTGGGGAAATTCGTAAACCGCAACCGCACCGCGTGATATAAAAATCGCGTAAATCACACCACAAAATTGCGGTGCGGTTCATGCGGTTTGCGTGGGTTATAAATTCAAAAAAATTATACTTTCTAATGACAATATAAATATAATTTGAAATTATGTGTACTTTTAATTTTATAATACACACACACACTAATTTAGAGTTACTCATCAAAAGAAATATAAACTAAAATATGAGTATGATAATGATGAAGATGAAAAGATTTCAACACTAAAAAGTTGTTTTATAGAAACAAATATAATTATAATATTTAATTTGTCGTCTTAAAACTAACCTTAATTTGTATTGTAAAATTATTAAAATTAAGTTGAGTAATTTGAACATATACATACACACATAGGAGATAACATCATAATAAATAATCTATCTATATAATATAAATATTTATAATTACATGTGATATATTTTATATATTACAAAATTGTGGTGCGGTGCGGTTTAAACCGCGCTCGTATAATGTCAAACCGCAACCCGCACCGCACCGCACGGATTGTTAAACTTTCAACCCGCAACCGCACCACGAAATAGAAAAATCGCATTCTGCTGTGTGGTGCGGAGCGGTGCGGGCGGTTTATGCGGTGTCGGCGGTTTGATGAACATCCCTAAATGACGCGCTTGCAACTGTGTGAATTGAAACTGTGTTCAAACCTAATCAGTGAAACGGTCCAATTGAAAAGAGCGAAACTAAAATCAGTTTCAAATCCACGCAATATCTCGTTGCGGGGAGGTTTAAAAACTTTTTGATCATGTAATCAATCAATCATCAGTTAATATACTTATACAAAGGAGAAGCGATCAGTCAATATACTTATATAAAGGAGAGGCGAGGGGCGTAGGTGGCGCCTCTCGGTGTTGCCGTTCTTCTGCAACGATAAGTGAAGGCTGTTTATATAGTATTAAAAAAATAAAGGTTGTTGCAAGTAAAGATAGTTATAGATCGCTATGTGGGAGTCGACAAATTGAAACACGAGAAAAGAATATAGTGTTGACGTGATATTGATGGATGATATCAATAAATTAACTATTAGTGATGTTTGTTTGTTGGTTATTCTTTTATAAAATTTGTTTTGTTCATCGGACATGTTTGTTGTTGTTAATTTTTATATGATTTACTTTGTATACAGGAAAATATAGTGGAGAAGCGAGGGGCGTGTAGGTGGCGCCTCTCACATCGCTCCGTTCTATTTCCTTAATTTTCGGAATTTTTGGATGAAAAATATCAAAAATTAGAACTACCTTTTAGTCTTGACATGATATTGATGGATGATATCAATAAATTAACTATTACTGATGTATGTTTGTTGGTTATTTTTTTTATAATATCTGTTTTGTTCATCGGACATATTTGTTGTTGTTAATTTTTATATGATTTACTTTGTATACAGAAAAATATGGTGGAGAAGCGATGGGCGTGTAGGTCTCTCCGCACTTATAAATACCCCTATAGATCGTAAGGTTCTGGATCATCTAAACACAACCTCCTCTCTCTCAATACTACATCTCGCGGATTTAAGTTAGATGTTTTTGTGCACAATCAATCCAAAAAAATTGGCGGAAGGTGACAATGTAAGAACATGATTACTTTTCCAAAAAAAACACAAATAAAATTAAGATTCGTCGTGTTTCAAATTGTTAATTACCTGTATAAATTTATTTTCATTTTTCCACCATGAATTATAATCCAATTTTTGCAGTTTTATATATTAGTATTGGTATTACATCAAGATTTTTATAATATAAAATTTATTTTATCCTAAAAATATTAATTTTGAAACGTTAATATAGTTTTTATAGACAGCCATAAATTTTTTTTATTCTACAAATATTAATATTGAATTATTAATATAATTTTTATAGGCCGCCGCAACACGCGGCTTCTCAACTAGCTGGTTTATATTATTAAAGTTCAAATGTAATTATTTATTTTAATTTAGATAATATAATAAATAAATAGTTTATATTATGAAAATTTAAACGAAAAATAGTTATTTTAATATAAATAATATAATAAATAAATTCATTTCAATTACAAATTATTGCGAGATGTTTTAAAAAATATTTATCTTATACAAATAATTTATATCTTAAAAGTTTAAATGAAATTATTAATTTTAATATAAATAATATAATAAATAAATAGTTTATATTATTTAAAATTTAAAAGAAAATATGTATTTTGATATAAACAATATAATGAATTAATTCATTTCAATTATAAAGTAAATTTTTTAATTAAAATAGAGAAACTTGTAGAATGGTATTTAGGGCAGGAGAAAAGTGAAGATTTTCACAAAGATCCCCGCAATGTAGCATTGCGGTTACCAAAGACCCTCAGTGAAACATAGCGAACACAAAGATCCCGCAATGTTTTATTGCGGGTACTTAAGTCCCCGCAATGTTTCATTGCGGGTACTTAAGTCCCCGCAATGTTTCATTGCGGGTACTTAAGTCCCCGCAATGTTTCATTGCGGGGATGTTTCAACATCCAACGACTCTGATTTGACGGCTCTCTATCCAACAGGGGCCAACTGAAACCAAGCTACTGCATCTTTTATTAAGACATCAGATTTCGCTTCCCTCAATCTCCAAATGTAGTAAAGTTGCCTTGTATTCTGAGGATTCAAAACAAAATGTACTTGGGAATGATAGTCCACATCCTACAATAATGGTCATATGTGGAGAAATTCGATCTTTGGAGTTCGCTAGGTTTGGAGACAAAGAGTGGAATAAGGTGAAGACCGAAGAGTCCATCCGGCGGCCTAAGTTGATAGAAAAAGAATCTGGAGCTAAGTGCGGATTGCAGAACCACCAAAAAATGGTGATGCAATTGAAGCCAAATGATTCTTTTTCGTTTTTCTAGATATTTTAGTTATTATTAAATATTTAAAGATATTATGCAATGAATGTATATTCATGATAATTATTGTATCACAACAAGGTAAATAGCTATTTAATATTATATTAGACGGTATAAAAGCGATATTGGTTTGCGTTAAATTATCAATAAAATTATTTGTTTTAATTTTCAGAGTGATATCTAATTGTAATAGATAGTGTAAAAGTGTAGAGTGATATCAAACTCAACACCACGTCACAGGTATAACTCCCTATCAAAGATATGCTAGCAGAGGAAGACATCAAACTGGAAACTGAGAAAACCATAAATTTGTGCACAAAATATTTTCGTAGTTAATTGATGAAATGCAGGGATATTCAACTCATATTTTTACAAATGTCTCTGGGGTGTTCAATTAAGATTTTAAGTTATGCTACAAAATCTTGTGGTATTCAATCAAGATTTTAAATTATACTTAAAAATATTATGGTATTTAATTGAAATTATTTAAAATCCATTAAAATCAGATAGTATTCAAAATATTGATGGATTTTTTTGAATTTCATAAAATGATGGATTTTGTGAGATTGTTCGGTGTATTTTAAGATATTTGAAATCCCATCAAAATCCGTGAGATTTTGAAGCACCACACCAAAATCCATGAGATTCTGAAACATTATGCTTAGAATTCTAAAGACTTTGCACCAACTCTGCAGCATTTTATATAAAATCCGCATAAAATCAAAATGAGATACAATCCATTAAAATCCATGAAATAGATAAAATCCATAAAATTACAGTTGAAAACACTCCCCTTAATGCATATCATTATCATATATAATGTTGACATTTCAATATATATCAAAATCTTAATTCAATATATCTTAATTCAACATATCATACAAATATCTTATGTTATGGTGATATTTAATACATATCAAAATCTTAATTTAATATATCGAATATAGTGAAGTACGATAAATATAATAATTCCTTCATTTTAAATAACATTTTTTTTATCTTAGTCAATTTATAGAGATTTTGACTAAAATTGACAAATTTTATTATTAAGAAATATGAAAAATACATCTAAAATTAATTATACACATTCATTATCTTATTATTAATTATAAAAAATATATAAATTTTGGTCAAAGTTTTAAATGAAGAATTTATATCACATATTCCTTTTTTTTTATGACAATTTGGGCTTATCTATTTTACAAATGAGTACATGTTCCAATATTTCTCGGGATGACACAGAGTCGAACCTAGGGGCTCCTAACTCATCACATATCACTTATTAGTATGGTAAAATGATATTTTACTAAAATATAATATATCATTTTATTTCTAATAATATCTAATTGAATATTGAAAATAATATCTGGTACGATCTTGTATATTTAATAAATGCAAAATATCAAATCTTCAATAAATACTAGCTAAAAAATGCCTATATATTGCCGCAGCCTTCACCCGATTATCATTATCTCGTATATTTTCACCTAATTGATTTGATTTATAGTCTTATAGATTTCCTTCTGTCCATTGTCTTCATTTTCTTCCATGGATAGAAACGCAACTTGAGATAAAGATGTACTCGAAGGATCTTTATGTTGTTGCGATATCATTGTAGATGAAGATGAATTAAAAAAGGAGCCCAATGACGATGAGGTCGTGGAAGAAGAGTACGAAGTAACGAAAAAAATCGCACGTCCATTATCATCGTTACTTCGTACTCCTCTTCCACGTCCTCATCATCATTGGGCTCCTTCTTTTCTTATCCATCTTCATCTACAATGATATCACAGCAACGTAAAGATCCTTTGGGTACATCTTTATCCCAAGTTGGGTTTCTATCCATGGAAGAAAATGAAGACAATGGACAAAGGAAATCTATAAGTCTATAGATCAGATGAATTAGGTGAAAATATACGAGATAATGATGTTCGGATGAAGGTTGTAACTACAATATGTAGGCATTATTTTAGCTAGTATTTATTGAGATTTGTTATTTTTTCATTTATTAAATATACAAGATCGTACTAGATATTATTTTCAATATTTAATTAGATCTTATTAAAAATAAAATGATATATTATATTTTAGCATATCATTTTACTAGGATACTATTAAGTGATATGTAATGAGTTACGACCCCCGAGTTCGACTCTGTGTCATCGTGAAAAATATTAGAACATATACACATTTGTAAAACAGATAAGCCTAAATTGTCACAAAAAAAGTGATATCTGATATAATTTCTTCATTTAAAATTCTGACCAAAATTTATATATTTTTTATAATTAATAATAAGATAATGAATGTGTATAATTAATTTTGGATGTATTTTTCAGATTTTTTTATAATAAAATTTGTGAATTTTAGTCAAAATCTCTATAATTTGACCAAGATAAAAAAATGTTATTTAAAACGGAGGAATTATTATATTTATCATACTTCACTATATTCGATATATTAAATTAAGATTTTGATATGTATTAAATATCACCATAACATAAAATATATTAACATAAGATTTTAATATGACTTGCTAGAAGCGTTTGAAAAATTGATACCGAAAACAAGGATGGGTTCCAACACGGGAGAGATTAGAATTCTCTTCCTTCTATGTTCAAATATAACAAAGTTTTTTTTTTTTTTTTGAAAAGCAGGATATATATATCATAAAGTCTCAGAATTTCTTACAGAGAACCCAAAAGGGGGACAAAGTACTGATACAAAAGAGAATTCCACCAGAAATCCAACCAACTACCTAAAACAACTACAGCAAAAGAGAGCACATACTACGCCGCTGAGAAAGAAAAACTGAGACCCTGAATAACTAATGCCACATGAGACCATGGAGACTCCTAGTCTGATAAACTCCCAGAAGTTGAGGGACCAAATTCTTTAACTTCGACTTGAGATTTGTCTTTCCCTGGCTCCATCAGCTTCAAGACCTGCACAACAGCCTTTTTGTCCACAGAATCAGCACCACCTCCCTTCGCAGGCCGGGAGAAACTTCCTGATGGCAGAAGTTCAGACAAAGCTTCCATGATAGCAGACTTCAGCACATCATTCGGAACAGCGCCTCCACCAAGGATAGAGTCCAAATTGAAACCAAGATCCGAAAGACGCATGGCCGCATGAGAGAGAAGACCACTGTTATTGAAACTAGAGTCATGCATCAATTTCGCCTTGCCCTTATCGTCTCTCACATGCCCACTAGCACCAGTCTCCCACTTCAGATTACGACAAAAGAAGTTACCAGGAGCAGAGAAAACTTCACCCAGATCAAGAGGGAGGCCGAAGGGTAACTGAGGGCCAAACCGAATACCCTGCGAAGAGGAAACCTTCCGCTTCTTAGAGGGGGGAGGCGGAGGTCCATCAATCACCTCCCCGTCCCCAAAATTCTGAACCACCTCCATGATAGGAAGAGGAAGGACATTACCCAAGTCCCTCTGCAGAAAGTAGTCAAGATTGCCGAAAGGTTTAGCAATCTCAACAAGCTCCTTCAAGTTTTCAAGGCCATAGTTTGCCATATACTCAGCTGAGGCATTCATACGAATAGGAACATGAGTGATGCATTTCTTTGACTTACCAATCTTAAAGCTGTTAGCATGCAGAGTGTTGAAAAGACTGTAGACCTCCACTTGATCCTCCTCAAGCAAGATTTGCTCTTGAAGACGAAGGGTTTCGTAAACACGGAAGTTATCAGTTTCGATATGCACCAGAGGCCAGTCTTTCTTGTTAGCATGAATACAAGCAGCTTGGAGAGCAATGAGACTAGCTTGTTCCTCATTGAAATCAGCCAGAGATCCTAGACAACCCCAAAGCATTTCACCTTTATCATTTCGAATGATTGCAGCAACCCCAAGCCTGTTACCATTAGGCAAAGGGACCTCCAAGATAACACAATGAATGTTAATCTTGATGTACCCGTTATCAGGCAACTCCCAAATGTACTCCATTATTTCACAGGAGAGAAGAGAGAAAGTAACAAGAAGGGAGAGGGAAGAATGGGGGTAAAGACACTACAACAAAACTGGCATCAGACAACACTCGTCAGACAACGGACGCTGGAAAAAGTGTTGGCCGAAGGAAAGACACAACACTTTATTTTCGTCCTCGAAAAACTATTGTCTAACACCTGCGACCTACAACGGTTAAAAAACTGTTGTCTAGCAAATTTAATCAGACAATGGTATCTTAATAGTGGTATTGTGTGATGATGCACGATAAACAACTGTTTTTAGTGCCGATGTGTGAAGAAACTTCAGACAATATCTCAAAAAACCGTTGTTGTAATGAGACAAGTGTTTTGTTTGTTGTGTTGTTTTGGAGAAGTTCAAACAAGGGTTCCACATAGTGTTGTGTGACTGGGAAGCTAACATACAAGTGTTTTTGCTCGCATCGTATCATGGCCTTATAGACAAGACTTTAACTAATAAAATGTTGTCTGACTGAATGACTTTTAAGAAAATAAATGTACATAATAGAGTGCAAACATTTAAAAGTCCTAGCCAAAATTATAACAAAATACTCAATTTCATTAAAGTCATAGATTTGTCTTGCATTAGATCAAGAACTGATCAATGAAATGCGAATTTTTAACTTTTAAAAATGAAAATTTATTATACAACAGTTTCCTTCCCATAAACCGTTGTCTACATTACTTTTATACAACGGATTTTCCCTGAAAGGTTGTTTGAGCCTAATTTAGACAATGGTTTCTCTTACAACGGTATAACTTCCGTAACAGTTGTGTCATTTAAAATGATACAACATAGGTGCGTATAAAAATCGTTGTCTGTTAGACACTACAGGACAAAATATACCTTTTTATAATAAGACAAAATATATGTTTGATTAGTATTGTTAAAAAAACATACAAAATGAACATAAAATTTTTTGATTTTTATTATACATGACTAATAATGTTAGTTCTCGACATCCGTATGGTTAAATCATCGAAAAAAATATTTATAAATTAATATAGAGCTAATCTTATACATAACAAAGACTCCATCGAGAACTTTCTAAATTGTAAACATAAAACACATACTAATACTTACGTCCGAAGTACAAAATTGTCTTGGTATTACAAATGAACAATACATATTTTCATATATGCATAATATAAATATATTTTTTATTACAAAGACTACAAAAGAAAATTGATCAAGGAAATGCGAATTTTTAACTAATAAAAATGAAAATTTATTATACAACGGTTTCCTTCGCATAAATCGTTGTCTAAATTACTTTTATACAACGGATTTTCCCTGAAGGGTTGTTTGAGCCTAATTTAAACAATGATTTCTCTTACAACGGTATAACTTCCGTAACAGTTGTGTCACTTTCAATGATACAACATAAGTGTGTATAAGAACCGTTGTCTGTTAGACACTAGAGGACAAAAGATAACTTTTTATAATAAGACAAAATTTATGTTTGATTAGTATTGTTAAAAAAACATACAAAATGATCATTAAATTTTTTGATTTTTTTTATACATGACTAATATAATTAGTTCTCGACATCTGTACGGTTAGATCATCGAAAACAAATCTTTATAAATCAATATAGAGCTAATCTTATACATAACAAAGATTTCATCGAGTGCTTACTAAATTATAAACATAAAACACATACTAATACTTACGTCCGAAGTACAAAATTGTCTTGGTATTACAAATGAACAATACATATTTGCATATATGCATAATATAAATATATTTTTTATCACAAAGACTACAAAAACAAGAATTGATCAAGGAAATGCGAATTTTTAACTAATAAAAATGAAAATTTATAATACAACGGTTTTCTTCTCATAAACCGTTGTGTACATTACTTATATACAACGGAATTTCCCTGAAGGGTTGTTTGAGCCTAATTCAGACAATGGTTTCTCTTACAACGGTATAACTTGGGTAACAGTTGTCTCATTTACAATGATACAACATCGGTGCATATAAAAACCGTTGTCTGTTGGACATTACAGGACAAAAATACCTTTTTATAATAAGACAAAATTTATGTTTGATTAGTATTGTTAAAAAAACATACAAAATGAACATAAATTTTTTTGATTTTTTTTATACATGACTAATATTGTTAGTTCTTGACATCCGTATGGTTAAATCATCGAAAAAAATATTTATAAATTAATATAGAGTAATCTTATACATAACAAAGATTCTTGTAAACATAAAACACATATTAATACTTACGTCGAACTACAAAATTGTCTTGGCATTACAAATGAACAATACATATTTGCATATATGCATAATATAAATATATTTTTTTGGATAAAAAGTATAAAAATAAGAATTGATCAAAGATATAAGAATTTATTATACAACAATTACTAGGACACAAAATGACAAAAAATACTTTTTTATTGTTAAAAAAATTAGAAGATTATTTTTTTAATTTTCTTATAGTTCTACTTTAACAATTACTAGGATCAATTATTTTGTTTACTAGACACAATAGTCGTACTGTATATTTATTAAAAGATCGTATAAGATAATTATAAAATATTTATTTTTTATATCACTAAATTATTATATATTTAAAATTCTATTTTTTTATGATATTTTGATAATCAACTATAAATAAATACTTACAAAATTCAATTTTTCGCAAAATTCAATTATACAAAATATTAAAATATAATATTTTTATTATTTGTAATAGAATTTTTGTATTTCAACTTTGGAGATTAGCCATTTCATTTCCCCCCTTTTGCTTTAACCGAAATTTTCGTTTCCCCCCTTCCTTTCTATATCTCTCTTCTTCTTCGTCATCTCCAATTAGCAGATCTATTCTTCTCTCAAATCAGCAGAGCACCTCCAATTAGAGAAAATCAGCAGAGCACCTCCAATTGGGTACCAGCTACTATGATTTGTTCTATACACAACACACTCTTCATCTCTCCTCCCTCTCCCCAGATCCCTAATTTTCATATTGTCTCTCATCAAATAGAAATGACGCACTGTACTATAATCTTAGATTTTATGTGTGGGATTGTATGGGATGGTAATGATTGATTTGTTGTTGGTTTTCTACATGTTCTCCTTGTAATTGCCCTGTTTCATAATACATGCCCTATTGTGTTATTCAACAATATGTTTCGAATTATTTGATTATTTTTTGGTTTGTGATAAATTCGAGTTTTAATTAGTTTGATTTTGATTTTGTTTTTGTGTTGTTAGGATTGGGAAGACTTCGTTGATGAATCTGTATCCTTTTGATTGAATAGATCTGTGATGTTAATTTTTTGTTTGATTTGTGTTTGATTTGTGTTTTGTTGAGGTTTGTTGATGAATATGTTGTAGATCGTGGTTTGTGAGTTTAAGTAGTCGAGAATTTGAGTTCTCGACAGTTGCTTGGCTTGAGTTTGTTTGAATTTTGGTTAGAGGTTGATATCGAGGTTGCGTGGCTCAGTTACAGGGAGATGACAGAAGTATATTTCCTTCACTTTAATTTTGTGTCTTGATTTGTCCAAACAAGCATGTCACCAGCATTAGGTGTTTGCTCAACTTTACCATGCATTATCACTTCATCATACAACTGAAACAGAACACTATGTGTATTATTCCATGTGCTATACTGCTATTTATATTCCTTGTTTTATTGCTTACTTTTATGTCCTAAGTGCTCAAGTCTATGTTTGCCTAAATATTTAGGTTGTATTTGTTTTCTGTATGTTGTGGGTTCACTTTCTGTTTAGCAGGGTTTTTATATGAGTGTCTATTGTGAGTGGACTAGGAGTGTTGCAGCCAAGAGATAAATTTTTAAAAGATAGCTTTTATTAATCACTTTGCGCTTAAAAGATGGACAATAAACTGGATCAGTTTCTTGTTGGTAGCTGAATATTATTAATTCTATTCGCAGTTTTAAAGTATGCTAGAGTGTTTCCTTGACAGATAGATTTACTGTTGCTTTCGTTATCCTCCTCTCTCTTTGAAAAAGGTCAGCATACAACACTCATAAATTGTAATATTTCGGCAAAATTTCATGCATAGATATCTCCCGTGTTCTCCTTTGCAAACCAGGCGGGTCTTGACATGCTTGAAACCACATTGGTGGCCCTCCAGGATATAATGCTTCATAAAATTCTGGATGATGCTGGTCAGAAAGTTCTCCTTTCAGAATTTTCGAAGATCATGCAACTGGTAACAATCCTTATAAATAATTTCTAAGTTTTTAGAGCTATAAAAGTATGCATACATGTCATTCTTTGAAGCCTGCTTATGATTCTTCATATAGTTATATCTTACCTCTGCAGAGAAGAGGTCAAGACTCCAAAAGTATGGGTTCAAATATGTCTGCAATGGATGGTTGAACTGGCGAAAGAGAGTACAACAATGCGGATAATACTGGATCCAATGTTTGTCTATTTTGACATGGGTCAGCATTGGGTTGGTAGACATGGATTGGCCATGATGGTTCTGTCTGATATGTCATACTATATGGAGTATCCAGGTGAGTTATTTATATGTTCTATATTGCTTACATTTAATTGATATGCCAAGAGACCAAAGTGTAGTCTTGTTTTTTCCTTTTTAAATAAAATAAAAGTAATTAAAATTGTCCAAAAAGCATGCTTTGCTTTTGAATGTTTGCTTGCCTCCTAATTCTTATCCTCATCAAGTTTTAGAACCTGTTGGTTTATGGTAATTAAACCACTTATAATGGTTTGATTTCCTCCACAAAACTGCTAGTTTATGGTGTTTAAACATATTTTGTCTGTGTTTAAGAGTGTTGTCAAGTGTCTGTGCACCATCTAATTTCACTTATGACTTTTTTTTTGGCTTTTATAGGGCTAATTGTCGATGATGGCTGGGATGCGGCAACTGCTCCTCTAGTACCTGGAGTAGTTGGACTTGATGTTCTAGCACTTACTGGTTTAGAGTAACTGAAGCTTATCATAGATGAGGACAAGAAAGAATTGGCTTTGGTGGATATTGTTAGAGAAGTGCATATTTGTCTTTAAGATATTGTTTCTTTAGATCTGCTGTGACAATTTTGTACGTGATTATATGTTGTTACTATAGTTAGTAATGAAAATTTTTATTACTAATTTATGGCTTGTTAATTATATTCTTGATCATAGTTTAATTAGGCTATGTAAAACCATTGTCTGACATAACTAAATACGAAAGGAAAAGAAAAAGAAAACAGTAGTCCCAAGCCCGACAAACAACACAATATTAAGAATAAAATCGTTGTCTAAGACATATACAAATAAGTAAATAGTAGTCACAAACCATTGTCTGAAGCAATATTACTCGAGGCATCTGAAATAAAAACCGTTGTAGATTAGCTTTCACACAATTGTTCTAATATACAAACTATTGTTATATGGAGCCTTACACAAGTGGCCATTTCTCTAAAACCGTTGTACAAGCTAGTAAAACACGAGCTGTTATCACGCAAAAATTCTTGTATGATACTCTTACTAACAAGTGAGTAAAACCATAAACTGTTGTGGAAACTCCTAACAACAACACAAATCCAAAATATGACTGTTGTTGTGAGATGTTTATAACAACACCTTGTAAAATGATTCCGTTGTTGTTTCTGGATATAACACAACACGCAGCTAAACATAAACCGATGTGTTTCTTTATCTCACACAACGGTTCGTACCGTTGTCTGAGGCGCGTATCAGACGGCATCGCAATAGACCACGGTTTTCTTGGGTATCAGACAACGGGCAAAAACCGTTGTCTGATGCTGTTTTTGTTGTAGTGAGAAAACTGAAAGAGGGGAGCATGTTTAAGTAGAGAAGACAATCCACTATAGAATAGGCCTGATGATGAGACATCCATCACAAAAAGAAAGTTGCCTTGTCTTCGAGAGACGTACATGATCCAAAACAAAATGTACTTGAAAATAATAGGCCACATCCTACAGTTTGGTCATATGTGGAGAAATTTAAGATTCGCTAGGTTTCGAGACAAAGAGTGAAAGGTGGAGAGTCCATCTGTCGGCGTAAGTTGGCAGAAAAAATCAAGAGTTGAAGATTGATATCTAAGAGCTAAGTGCGAATTGTGGAACCACTATAAAATGATGATGCAAGTGAAGCCCAAAGATTCTTTTCGATATTTCTAAATATTATGTGATGAACATAATTTTATGATAATAATTGTATCGCAGGGAAGTAAATTTAATATTATAGCAGATAGTGATATTGTTGTGTGTTACTTTGTCAACAAAACTATTTATTTTGACGTTTTAACACTGAAATAATTTAATACATAAAAGAACTCAATAAAAATTTTATCATATTTCGAAATTCAAATAAATAACAAATTATTAGCGAAATCCGTATTATCCATATCTATATTCTTTATTAATAAGCAGAATCCCTTTATAATGAAATATGAGAAGTATTAGAGATCAAAAGTATCAAGATTATTATCATATGATTTTTCTTATTTAAAATTAATAATTATTATATAACTATGAAAATTTATGAGAATTTTATAATGTAGGACCATCCCACAAACAAAATTACATAGCCAACAAAATTATTTAATTTTTAAAATTCCTTTTAAAATTTAAACAATTTACCTAAATTGTTTGAGTTTTAAAAATTAAAACAAATCATTTTGTTGGCAATATAATTTGTCAGTGGAATAATCGTAACATTACAATACAAAATAATGGTTACATTACAATACGAAATTATTTATTGTGAATTAATAGTAAATATGATAACAATTTAAAATAGTTGAATTTAAAATATATGAATTGGATTTTGAATTCTAATGAGAAAAAGTTGATGGTAAATATATAATTAAAAATTAGTGTTGCATGTTACTATCCTGCACAACTAAGTTAATATCAGATGATTTCGTAGCTAGTGGATTCTGCATTAGTCGGAGGCCTCTTTTTCTTTATCAAAATTTTTAACTAAAAGATTAATTATAGATGATAATCATCATTGTTGTAGTCATCGTATTGGGGTTCTGGGAGATAATATGCAAAATGTCTTTTGCAAGATATGTTCCATAATATCAGCCTTTTTTATTAAAGAAATAATTATTTTAATAAAATTCTTGAAAATCATATTTTGCAAATTAAAAATATATCATAAAAAATAATCTTACAATTTGCTCATTACAAAACTTACATCACTACAAGAAAAAGGTCTATTAGCAACCGCGGTGACGGAATCCGGTGACTGAAAACTGTCGCATATAATCTGGTCGGTGGCATGCATTCTGCCGACAGTCTTTTGCGACCGATTATATAGCGACGGCTTTTAGCGACCGAAATTGTCGCTAGTCTGAGTCAGCACAAGATTATCGAATTTCATGTGGCACCGATATTTGCGACCGATGGTCGCTATTAGTAGTGATCGATATTAGCTACAGTTTGGCGTCGCTATCTGTAGCGACGGATGAGCTACGACACTTTGTTCGCTAACTGTAGCGACCGAATGGTGACCTTTTGCCACCAGCATTGTCTACTGTTTGCGGTCGATAATGCCAATTTATTTATTTATTTTGCAAATTTACCATGCATATAATTTCAGTTTGTATTTTCTTTTCCCACAGGCAATAACAATTTTGTTCCAACAATTCCATGATGACCTGTAACTAACTCTGACACAATAAGTGTATAAAAGTTCAGTTTTATTACTGCTACTTCCTCAACATCAGGTAGACCTTCACAAGTAGCCACGTACACATCAAACCAGTTGATAGTACCCTGAGATTGAGACTCCTGTACAAACATATTTCCAATAATTGATAAATAACATGTGATGGTGGTTACACAGATCGAAGCTATACATACATACCTTGATAGCCATATGCTACCTTGATAGCCATATGCTGCCTCTGGAATATACTACCGCCCTTGTATGTACCTTTGGCCTTCTCAGCACCTCCGCAACTATTTATCGTGGCAATATCACTTTCGTGCACAAACTCACCCTCTATCCATTGAGCACACGTCTGAGCCGAAATATCCGCACTACACCACCATTGGCTATACTTATGCACGTGTAAATCCCCTTGACCTGGAAAGTCAATGATAGCATTCTATAGGGCTTTTGTGCGCTCTATTGACATATTGTCTTTGGTTCGATCTGCATATTTTCTCCAAAACAGATTAGAAATAGTAGGACCTTCTTCATCTGCCCACCTGTATCGTTGCTGCATAAAGAGTTCAATAGGAAAAAATACATTAATATTGTAGCAATTTGTTAATAGTACACAATTAGAAATATACATTAATTTTGTTGTTAATGATTAAAGCTAAATAAACTAATGGTGTACATGAAAATCTTTTTTGTATATGTATGTTCACTTTTTTGGTTGAATTATAAAATATTATAGCCTAAAAGTATAGTACCTGATAAAGTATATAAATGAGATCAAATAATTTTTTTAAGCTACAAACTTACAAACATTTTTTATTTTTTATTTTAATTTCTAAACTTGTTAATCCTAGTTATACAAAATATACATGTTGAAAATGATTGGAAAAGCCATCACCAATTTTTTTTGATGAAAAGCGAAAAATTTAATAAATAATTGAAACCCAGCCGAGACAAACCTTCGACTTGTCAATTATAGCCTGATTAAGAAACAAAACGAGTTAAACATATAACCGCTTTGTTTTCAGATCGCTTAACACATAGAATATTTAAATTCTTTAATCCAAAAGGTATTAAAATCAAATCTCGAGCAATCCAACCTAAATCAATTGTGAACATAGTAGCATCGCAATTGACCCTCACATAAGCAGGAGCATCTGTAACTAGGGGTGATCAAAAAACCGCCCAAACCGCATAAACCGTCCGCACCGCATCACACCGCACCGCAAAACGCGGTTTTTAATTCTCGTGGTGCGGTTGCAGTTTGAATTTTTCACAAACCGCGCGGTGCAGTGCAGGTTGCGGTTTGACACTTTACTAGTGCGGTTCAAACCGCACCGCACCGCACCGCAATATAATAACATATATAAATATATTAGTAGTAATTATGAAATAAAATTATATTATATACATGTATAATATTTATAATGTATAGTTAAAATTTTTCAAGAATCTATTTCTATGGAATCCCCACTTTATTGGAGTTGGTGAGCCTATTTATATTTTTATAAATAAAATATTATGTAAATAGTTATTCGACTTCATAGAACTTGATTTTATTATTATATGTCTCTTACTACTTACTATTATTTTATTTACACTTTTGTTTATATTTTTTAGTAGTTGTTGTAACTCTGAAATGATAAATATTGTATAATGTTATTGCAATTTTTTTATTGTCTATTTAATCTTTTTTATAATTTAAACTAAAAATATTTATTCTTAAATGTGCAAACCACATAAACCGCACCACACCACACCGCATTTTTGTGGTGTGGTTTACGCGGTTATACTCCTAGCGCGGTGCGGTTTAAATTTTCAACTAAACTGCAAGTGCGATCTGGTTTGCGGTTTTAGAGAAAAACCGCAGCGCCCGCACCGTGATCACCCCTATCTGTAACCCAATATTCAGAATTATCAGCTATATCAACTAATATTGGATCAACAAATTAATGACCCAAAACATGAACAATTTTATGTCGTGAAAGGTGAACTCTTGCGATATTCACCACCATGCCATATTTGATACAAGCCTTACAGATCACCTAAAATACCATGTGAGTCCTTCTTGGAAACGTTCCCGAATCATAAGAAAACACACAAAAATATCAAAATAAACACAAACATCCCAAAAAGATGAGCACAACTTTGATGACAAGGTACTCACCAAGAACTCACCCAAAAAGGGTTAGATCTTGATTTTATTAATAAAACTGATAAATAGAAGAGAAGATGGAAGAGCGAAGATGATTAATCACTAAAAAGGATGAAGATTGAAGAGGGGGAAATGACGACTAGAACCCTGTAATCTTTTCACTAGTTATAAGTTAGTTGCCAAAAATACTTTAAAATTAATGTGCAAACAAATTGTGCTAATAACTGGGGTTTAACATCATGTGTTGAGCACTAGTTATCATTCTGTTGAATAAATTTATATAGACATTTAAACTATATTTTGGTTCATCAATACTGAACTAGGGTATAGAAACATAATTTATCAATATCGAACTAGGCTAATTACTGGGGTTTAACATCGTGTGTTGAGCACTAGTTATCATTTTGTTGAATAAATTTATATAGACATTTAAACTATATTTTGGTTCATCAATACCGAACTAGGGTATAGAAACATAATTCTATCATTGGTAATTAGTTTATGTACTTTTTCAACACAATTTAACTAATTTAAATTATAATATTCAAATATATATTTTAATTTGAATAGAGTAGTTAGTCTCGTTAAAATGTATTTTTATAAAATAAAGGCCCGTAAATTGGTCCAAATACCCACTCACCGACTACACATTTTAGAGGGCGTATGCAATTTGACTTTTTCAACATTTTTTCAAATTTTAGAATTTAGGTTTATTCAATTTGGATTTAAAAAATATTAATATATTAAAATTTTGGAGATATTTTGTTATAATTTTAAATTATCCTTAAATACCAATCATAATTTTAAATTATCCTTACAAATCCAATGAATTTCAACGGATATCATCCAAAATTCAATAAAATATGATGATATTCATGTCCTGATGGATTTTTTTATACTTGCAAAAATGATAGATTCTTGTGATTTGTTGATGTAGTTTATGTTTATAAAAAATCCCTCCAAAATCATTGAAATTTTAAAAGATTTACACACCATAAAGATTATGTAATAACTTTATAAATCTGTGTTGGTATATTGTATTCTTTTTGGATAGTAGCATTCAATCTGTTTTTAGGGAGTTATTTTTTGGGGTTCAATGACATGGATAGTGAAATTAATGTGAATTTTATTCTAACGGGTTGTTGAATTACTTATTTGTGATTTTGTCATCAAACATTATATGTATGAAATTTTGTCTTTTGTACTTGATTTGAACCTCATCATATTATTAAATTTGGTTCTATGATTACAATTATTTGTTGCTTTTTTCATTGAGGTTATCATCTTAGAGGAGTGAAAGAGCTTCCAAGTTTATTTTTCTAATTTATAATAAGTATTCCTGCTCAAGTGTTTATTTTTGTTCGTTAATTTTGGATCTTTATATGCTTAATGGAAATGTGCATTGAATGTCTTTTTATATTTTTATGTGAAGTATTTAAATTTTTTTATGAAATGATATCGTAAAAGTATTTTAATTTTGATTGCAAGAGTTAAAAAATATTGTTGATGTTGAGAGCCACTAATACAAAAATATTTTATGCGTTAGTTGTATTAAAAACTGACGCTTAAACATATTATATGCGTCGGGTGACTACTTAACTGACACGTATTGTCATATATGCCAGCCCGGTAAAGCATTAGTTGTCTGTTTAGACAACGCTTAAAAAGCTTATACCGTCAGTCCTAATAGCCGACATGTTAGCTTGTGCTTTTGCAACGGTTGAACTTTAACTGACGCTATAGATCATGCATTAAGCATCGGTGAAATTTTGTTCGACGTTACAGATCTTATATTAGGCATCGGTGAAATTTTGCCCGACATTGCAACTTTGGACAAGTTGACAAGTTTCAGTCTGGTCGACTACAGGCAGATTATTCTTCTGATTATGTTGCCGAAAATCATACTTTTCACCGGAACAAAGTGGCAAGCGCACACGTGACTGCCACTTTATGCTGTTACATAAACCATCCTATATATTATCCTGCAACCATACAGTGGCGGATCTGACTATGAAGTTAAGGGGGGTCAATTTTTTTGTAAAAAAAATTAAAAGGGGTCACAAAAAAATTAAGGGGGGTCAATTTCAATTTTACAACCTAAAAATATGTATAATATTAACAAACAAAAAAATTAAGGGGGTCAGTTGCCCCCTCTTGCCCCTTCTAAGATCCGCCTCTGCAACCATAGTCTTGATACGACGGAAACATCATAACATCTTATTAAAGTCTTCTTGTCAGAAACTCAACCTATGGTAAAATACAAAAAGTTTGCAAGTAGTAGTAATCACTGCGCTATAAGTTTCTACAACTACAGTATGATACAGCTCCGTTTCCCACTTCCCATGTTCATCTGCAAAGCAGGTAAACTATAAGGTACGGCCTTGATCAGCTCCATCTGAGAAGGTGCAGTACCACCAACTGAATAATCGTACTTACAGGACGATCCAAACTTACAAGTTCCATAACGGCTGAAGTGTGAGCAGACACTCTGGCCCTTAATCATTTAAAGACAAAAAATAAAAGGTCTAGTTAATTTTGTTGTACCAGAGAAATAAAATCTGAATATGATGCAAAATGGTTACTGCTTAGTAATGCAAGCCCGTGACACTGTTTTAAAAGCTACAATAAGTTCATGTTCTCGATCTAGTAATAATTGAAAGAAAGACTTACAGGACGCAAACGCAGTCCTTGGTCACTAAGAGTGACAGCCGTCTCGGTTTATGGGGTGGTGGAACCTGCAGGAAGATCTGAACCTGCAATCCCCCGTTCTCATGTAGAAACTGCAATCGAGCGGTCCAGGTCATTCAGGATATTCATCTACTTTTACCTGGCCCTGTTAATGTGCATAGAAGCTGGATCCAGTTGCTGGAATGGTCATCAAAGGTGCTGGGGGAATAGGCAGAATCCCCTTAAGTGTTCAAAGAAAAATATAGAAGCACCAGAGTCAATACAATACAGTAGGCAGAAAAAGGGATCACAATTGTTTAATATATATATATAAAAAGTTTTAAATTGTCACTCCTGCTTATAAGTATCTCCAAATAATCCGTGCTTGAATTTGCAGCTAATGCCTCCCGCTACTATTTACAGCATACTTCAAAGATATTGCATAAAAGAAGTGATGTGAATACAAAATTTCCATAATCATAACATTTTTCACCACTCAGCTATGTGCAATTATATTAGTACCAACATGGACTCATAACATTTTAGACCAACATAAAGAATTAAAACAATCATCTTAACTCTTAAGTAACCTATGAAAATACCTGGACTCGCAATATTATATTTTCCAAAGATTGTCACATAAGTGAAGGAATACCTGATATCCATTCCATTCTGCATTTTCAAGAGTTGATGGGGTTGGCCGTTGGTGGATAAATAATTCGCCTGCATGGGGTTGGCGGATAGGTAACTAGCATGAACGGGGATGGCAGATAGATAACTGGCCTGAAAAAAGCAGTCTCATTTATTGCTCTTGTTGATGACCTACCTCTGCGAAGTAGTGTCACCTCCTCCCGCTGCTGTAGGATTCGGATGATGAAACTTACAGTTTTCCCCATACTTGCATGAACCAGTTCTCATTTAGAAAGAACATACTTTCTCCCCCTATTGCGCAATCAAAAAGCTTATTAGAAAATCTCTACTGAAGTGACAAGGGTAAAGCATATATGTCTATAACTATAATTATATCCGACAAAAGGATGAACTACAAACAGGCCAATATCTGTAGTTAATAATTAATAATATCTGTAGTAGTTGCAATTAACGAACAAAATTAATATGAATAATTAAAAAGCACCTTCATAACCTTATATCTGCATCCACTTTTTGATCAGATAGTAACAATATCCGTGTTGGTTGAATACGGACTGGATACTTATGAAAAATGGATTCAGTGAAAAAAAAGGAGAGAAGTTTTACTACTCTAATCGGCAAACAAATAAAGCTCAACTCTAAATTTGGGGTCGCTACAGCTTTTCCTTTGCAATGACTATACACTATACTAACAAACTCTAAATATCAAGCGAGACTGTTATATACTTGCATAGTTGCATTATAGTTCAGTATGGCCAGATGGAATCAAGCTGAGTAGTAGAACTACTAAGCTTCAATAAAAAGTTCATAAGTAGACCCAGAAAATAAGATATATATTTAATTGTAACCTTGCATTCTGTTTGTCTATAGGCTTATCATAAATTTCTCCCTTTTGCTTAAATGTATCCCTGGGAGCCTGCAAAAAGTTCACAGTTCGGTTAACAAAACATTTTTAAACTCTCTACCACCAAAATTCTTGAGTAATATATGTACTTTCTTTTATTAGAAAACAAAAATTGGTTCTTATCTTTTCTCCTTTTATATGTAAAATGGAGTCCTGCACTAGCTCATATATTTATTTTCTTGAAAAAAAAATATGTTTATGTACTACAACTACAAGGCACTGATAATAAAGTGATCACACAACAGGAAGATGCATAGCAGAAAAATATGAGTGAATGTAGTGCCTAATAGTCCCCAGTAGCAATCAGATTCCTCATATCTGATCCTCCTGCAGTTCCTTGCGGAATGTCAGGATAAACGTCGAAACTGTAAAGCGATGAGGTACTTAAACCCTGCTTATCCGTTTTCGAAAGGTCCATGGTACATAGACATGATACCAAAAACGAAAATACAAATTTTAATATATCGAAGAAATGAGAGCTCAAGTCCAGAATTATACATCTTTTATAATATCACTTGGTTGATCTAAAATGTAAGACAACATTGTGCACATTCCTTTATTCCTGAAATTACCTTTGCACATGAACAATGAGGTCCTTATATAATGTTAACTTGCGTCTTGCATTTGTTTGCTGATTCTTCGAGCTTCCTTGAGGGTCTAGCCTTCCTCTTGTAGCGACCCAAATTTGACACAAAACGAAACGTTTGGCCACAGCTAGTCTCAGCACAGGTATATGGACGGTTACCTGTATGAACTCTGATATGTTCTGTCCGAGCCCAAGCCCAAGCCCATTTAAACGTCTTTGTGCAGCCTTCCCAAGGGCATTGTAGGGGACGGGGACGGGGACGGTCCTCACGATGCACCTTCTGATTGTGTATCAGATATTTGTGCGAGGCAAACTTTTTTTCGCACCCCTTTACCGAGCAGATATTTTTGTCATGAAGCCCCAGCTCTTTTTTGGAGCCAAAGTTCATCATGCAGCCCTCCACAAGAATACTTTGCCTCTGCTTTTCTGGACCTTCTGCCAGCTGATGCCTGAATTCCAAAAGCCGATTTTGCTCTGATACTCGATGTCTTCAGTTCATCTTTTTCTACAACTTTATGTGTAACATGTTTCGGGTCCTTCTTTGGAGGCTTTAACTTTCTTGGCCTGAGTCTAGTGCTCGGTCCACCTTCAAACCTCTCTTCCATATTAGCATCAAACTTTTCAGCGCCCTGGTCATGGTTCTGTTCAGGCGGAGGAGTCTGCTTGACCTTCAGCTTATTTTTTGTAAGTCCTCTTGTACTGTATAATACATTTATCTTTGGGTGTCTTCACTGATTCTTCAACTACAGGAGACTTGCCCCTATAGGTAGTCTCACTATCAGCTATACTCTTCCTCTTCAATGTGGCATTGCTAAGCTCAGAGGCCAACTCAATAATGTGACTTTCTGATGATTTGTCGGGCATTACATAAGTTTCTTGTTGCTTAGACAAATTTTGAGATACTTTATGCTGTTCATGGTCTGTTGCCTCAGCTGATTCATTAACTCTAGGAGACTTGCCTCTTTTGGTTGGCTCAAGATAATTCATACTCTTCCTCATTAATGTTGGACTTAGGTTGGCACTTTAAGAAAGATTATTCATGGCCTAAGGTTAAGGTTCTCTTTAATCAGCTGAGACCATGAACAACTTAAAGTGCCAACCTAAGTCCAACATTAAAGAAGAAGCGCATGGATTATCCTGAGCCAACCAAAAGAGACAAGTCTCGTAAAGTTAAAGAATCAGCTGAGGCCACAGACCATGAACAACATAAAGTATCTCAAAATTCGTCTAAGCAACCAGAAACTTATGTAATGCCTAGCAAATCATCAAAAAGTCATATTACTGAGTTGTCCTCTAAGCGTAGCAATGCCACATTGAAGAGGAAGAGTATGGCTAATAGTGAGACTACCTTTAGGGGCAAGTCTCTTGTAGCTGAAGAATTTGTGAAGACACCTAAAGATAATTGTATTATACAGTACAAGAGGACTTACAAAAATAAGCTGAAGGTCAAGCAGACTCCTCCGCCTGAACAGAACCATGACCAGGGCGCTGAAAAGTTTGATGCTAATATGGAAGAGAGGTTTGAAGGTGGACCGAGCACTAGACTCAGGCCAAGAAAGTCAAAGCCTCCAAAGAAGGACCCGAAACATGTTACACATAAAGTTGTAAAAAAAGATGAACCGAAGACATCGAGTATCAAAGCATAATCGGCTTTTGGAATTCAGGCATCAGCGGGAAGAAGGTCCAAAAAAGCAGAGGCAAAGTATTCTTGTGGAGGGCTGCATGATGAACTTTGGCTCCAAAAAAGAGCTGGGGCTCCATGACAAAAATATCTGCTCAATAAAGGGGTGCGGAAAGAAGTTTGCCTCGCACAAATATCGGATCCACAATCAGAAGGTGCATCGTGAGGACTGTCCCCTACAATGCCCTTGGGAAGGCTGCACAAAGACGTTTAAACGGGCCAATATGGAAGAGAGGTTTGAAGGTGGACCGTGCACTAGACTCAGGCCAATCAATACCCTTTATAATAAGCAAAACTCCATTTCAGTGGAACATCAAAATTACCAAATACCAAAGTCGAACATCAGAAGTACCAAATACCAAAGTACTCCTATTTGCCCTCCTATTCTTTACTTCACAAATATAAATTTCTTCAACATCCTCAATTTCACCCCAATTTCTCCCTTCCTCATCATTACCCTCCTTTATTTCATAAAATCTCCTTCGTTTTCTTCCACCATACTACGTTTTTCCGTATTTCTCTATTTGATTTTCGCCTCATCTTTAACACCCTTCAAATCACGATCACTGCCTTCATTCTTAATCTCCCTCCCACCTTCATCTTCTTCCACATCACTACGCTTTTCAGTGTTTCTCTCTTTGATTTCCGTCTCATCTTTAATACCCTCCAAATCATGATCATCATCTTCATTCATAATCTCACTCCACTTACTCCCCTCTTTATCTTCATCCCCTTCCTTTGTTCCCTTCAAAGCACCTTCATTTCCTTCCACAACACTTAGATTTTTAGGGTTTGTCATCTCATCTTTAATACCCTCCAAATCACGATCACCACCTTCATTCCCAATGTCACTCCACTTAATCCCCTCCTGATCTCTATCCCATTCCTTTATTTCCTTCAAAGCACTTCATTTTCTTCCACAAGACTACGATTTTTAGGGTTTCTCTCTTCGATTGCCATTTCATCTTCAATACCCCTCAAATCACGATCATCGCCTTCATTCCCAATCTCACTCCAATTACTCCCCTCATCTTTATCCCCTTCCTTTATTTCCTTAAAAGCACCTTCATTTCCTTCCTCAACAGTACACTTTTAAAAGTTTCTCTCTTCAATTTCTGCCTCATTTCTAATACCCTTCAATTCACGATCACCTTCATTCTCAATCTCACTCCACTTACTCCCATCCTTATATTTACCCCTTCATTTGCCTACAATTACCTTCATTTCCCCCATTTCTTCATTTGCTTACTTTCATTTCCTTCCACACCGCCTAACTTTTCGCTTTTTCTCCCCTCGAATTTCCCTTCATCATTAATAAAACCTTTCCAATCACGATCACCGAATCGATTCTCATTCTCACACAACTTACTCCCAAACTCATCACCATCTCTAAATACCCCAAAACCACTTTGATCATTCTCAATTTCCTTTCTCAAAGTTCCCACCTTTATCGAAACCCCTCTCTGTTTCGATAGCAAGCACCAACTCAGAACCCTCATCTTCACCACTTAAACCCCGCTCTAGGCTTTCTGGCTTAATTTCATTTTTTACAGGGTGATTAAACTCATTTGAAAGCTCTTGATTTTCTTTAATTCTCTCCATTCTCACCAAATATTTCACATCAAAAAGACCCCACACAATTTTAGTTGAAAAAGCTCACACACTTCTGCTCTGCTCTCTCTAGAACAAAATACTTGTCTTTTGCTTTTATTGTGGGTATTTATTGTATTTGTGTGAATATAAGTAGAAGAGGAAAATCCTGACAATAAAAATTAAAATAAAAGATGCATGGATAATAAATGTACTTTCTCTTAAAAAGAATTTGTTCTTATCTTTTCTCCTTTTACTCACTATTTTCAAGATCCCCGATTTTTTTGAAGATCCCCGATTAATTTTGAAGAACTATTTTATCGATTACATTCGATTGACTTAAAATTCCCAATTTGTCGAAAAAATCTCCAATAAGTTCTCACTAATTTTGAATTGGCAGGTCAACCAATTAGTTCCGATTATCGATTTCAGCAACCATGCTTTTTACAATAAAAAATAAAAAATCTACACGTAAATATGTGACTATGGTGCAAGACACTGATAATAAATTGATCACACAACAGGGAAATGCATAGCAGAAAAAAATGAGTGAATGTAGTAGTGCCTATATCTGATCCTCCTGCAGTTCCTTGCGGAATGTCAGGGTGAATGTCTTAAAACCTGCTTAACCTGTACAGAAACAGTCCATGGTATATAGACATGATAACAAAATAAAGTAAAATACATATTTATGATATATCAAGATATGAGATCTAAACTCCAGAATTATACATAAATTTCGACCATCTAATGTAAGACAACATTGTGCACATTCCAATGTGGTTGCTAACTCTGTTTCTGAAATTAAAAAGGCTAAATCAACTGTAATATGAAAGACATTCCGAGGACATGTTAAACTAGAAACTACACCTACCTCTTGCACATGAGCAACGAGGTTCTTAGATAATGTTAACTTTCTTCATTTCTATGTTTCTTCTTGCCTCTCGGTGCTCATTCTTCGAGCTACCCTGAGTGTCTAGTCTTCCTCTTGTGGCGACTGAAATCTGACACAAAACGAAATGTTTTTCCACAGCCAGTCTCAGCACAGGTATATGGACGGACACCTGTATGAACTCTGATATGTTCCTTCCGAGCCCAAGCCCATTTAAACATCCGGGTGCAGCTTTCCCAAGTGCATTTTAGGGGATGGTCCTCATGATGCACTTTCTGACGGTGCATCAGACACTTGTGCGAGGCCAACTTCTTTTCACACCCCTTCACTGAGCAGATAATTTTTCTTAGGGAGCCCCAGCTCTTTTTTGGAGCCAAAATTTCATCAGGCAGCCCTCAATGTCACAAGAATGCTCTACCTGTGATTTTTTGGACCTTTTTCCGGCCGAAGCCTGGATCCCAGAAGCTGTTTTTGTTCTGCTACTGGATGTTTGCTTCATCAATGCACTTTTTGCTTCAGGTTTCTCCCTGACAAGTCTCGGGACCTTTGGAACCTGCTTTTTAGTTCTTGGCCTGAGTCTAGTGCTCAGCCCACCTTCCAACTTATCTTCAATATTAACATCTAGCTTCTCAGTGCCCTGGTCATGGTTTTGTTCAGGCAGAGGAGTCTCCTCCTGGATAGGCTTTACCTTGAGCTTATTTTTGAAAGTCCTCTTGTATTGTATAATACGTTTATCTTTGCTTCTTTTGGTCGGCTCAGGATCATCCATAGTCTTCTTCTTTAATGTTGGACTTAGGTGGGCACTGTAAGAAAGATTGGCCCCCAGCTTTGCAGCCCAGTCAACATTCCCATGAATGGACCCCTCACTATGTAAAGCTGATTTGATTCTCTCCTTGTCTTCTTCAGTGGCTGTCCTGAAGGAAATATCACTCAGAATTCGATCAGCTCCCAGTTCATCAGCCATTAGTTTTGTTTCAGCCAGAAACTTGGGATAATCTGCAAAATATGCATAGCTAAATGTTATAAAAGGACTGGTAGGGGAGATGGCATAACCGCATAAGTGTTTGTGCTATTAAGTAGGTTAATTTTAATAACTTGGTTGCAGTATGCACCAAATTGTAAAGGAGTATGCATTTCACAAGTAATTACTTTGAATCACATAATTAAGTACTAACAATTACAACTAATAATGTACCTGGATGACAAAGGAGTAACGTATGCATTCCCCCAAGAGCATCCAGTTTCTGCTTAAGTGATTTAAGTGAGTCAGAAGCATCCTCATAGGTCAAAGCTATAAGAGCAAGTGAAGATGTATCCTTTGGAGGTCTACTACAGGATTCTTCCATCCGCCCAGAATTCAATTAAGACAGATTAGATTGATTGCTAAAGTTTAAATCTCTAAACTAGTGTCTACCATTCATTACCTAAGCCGAAATCCAGCACAACATTGTTAGCATATCCTGGGGAACGAGACCACCAATTACAAGAAGCAACGTCAGAAACAACACCACTACCTCTGATATTGCTACAATCAGCTGACAAGAGATTATGCTTTCCCACTTCAGTAGGTTTTATGATGGCAGCACAAGCAAAACATAAAACCCCAAAGCTAAGCATGAAAAAATTCGTGCCTAAGCCAACCGCTCTGGGCATTCACCCCACCCCGCTCGACCCCGATCCGATTCGTGGAATTTTTTCGGGGTCGGAACAGGGATCGGGGAAGGTTTTATAAAAAATTCGGGGATCGGGACGGGGTCGGGGATGGGTCGGGGTTTCGTGTCTCCCCGACCCGATCCCCGACCCCGATTGTGTGTATATATAAAAATAATAATATGTTTATATTTATTATACTAATAAATAATTAAAAATAGATACCTTTCAGAATTTTTTTAAAATTAAAAAATAATCTTTATTTATTGGTCGATTATAATTGTATTATAACATAACATATTTTATAATTTTATAATTATCTTTTATATATATTATAAATCAATTTTAATATGATTTGATGTTGAAAATATGAGATATATCATTTTATTAGTATATTAAGAGTTAGTAATTTGTATTTTTATTAAAAGTATTTTATGAAATCATTATTTTTTTAAAAATGAAATTCTCCGAATCCCCGCGGGGATCCCCGTTCCCCGTTCGGGGCGGACATCGGGGAGGAAAAGAATCCCCGTTCGGGTTCGAGTCGGGTCGGGGATGGGTTTGGAATTCGGGGATCGGGGGCGGGTATAGCACTCCCCGACCCCGAAATACCCCCGCGCCCATCCCTACGCTCACATTGATCAGGTCCATTTTCTTGAGTGTAAATGTTCTTGTTCTGAGAAGTCGTAGTGCACGAAGAATTAATTTTTTTGCTAAATAAGAAGGTACATGTAAATAATAGATATTCATATACGAATATTATTTGATATGAATGTATTCAAAATATGGGTTTGAATTTAAGTTTTAAGACCAATTTTGGTTTCCATTGGTTTAATTTCTTATATATATAGTCTTAAATTATCAAGTATCTTTATATTTATTATATATAATCATTTAAAATATTATATATCAAGATTTTATATTTCAATTGAGACATATGCAAAATATATTATTATAATTAATATAGTAAACTATCAATTATCAATAACTATATTATACTAAAAAGCCCAGCCCAATTTTCTATATCCACAAACTCGCCCAAATTTTTTTATCATATCCATAAGTTGAGCCCAATTCACAAACCTACGCTATAAATAGATTCCCCAAATTTCATAGTTATATTCATACACCAAAACCCTTTTCTCAAACAAGTCGCCGCCACACGCCTCTATCGATCATCCATCTTAACCAGTTTTGTCGTTCAAAACTTTAAGCATCGATCTCATCTTCTAAATATCACTACTCTGATCTTTTCATGATTTATTAGTGTTTGCCCAATATGATAAATGTTTTAGTGAATTGTCGGTTCTTCTCGTCATTCTTAGCATCCTCCTTTTGTTGGTAGAATCATTGGTAAGTTTTCTTATTTTTTTTAATCAACTTCAGAAATACATACCATGTCTATTGGTTTGGATTATGTTTACCAATTTTAATTTATATGATTTTACTCTAGGAAAGCTCTAGTTCAATATTAGAATTCTTGTTTGTATTTAGATATTGATTTGTTATGAATATACATAAAGACTAATTGATTATCTTGTGTTCGCATAAAGTTTCATTTTATTTGCCATGATTGTCAAAATATAAAATATCAAAATTAGCCATTATCTTTATCTTTATCCATCTAATAATTTTTGTAGAATGTAACACCCGTATGTTTGTGTTGTTTAGTAAACAATGAAGAATATGCTCCAAAAAGATCAAGATCATAGGGCAGAGACTCGGATGTCTTTTAATCTTCAAGGCCTTTGGAGACAGCCTCGAGGGCCTCTTGTCCATTACTAACTGGAGAGTTCGAAGGATGCCCCGAGTGCAGAAAGAGCCGCATTAGCTATTTTTTGTAGCACTTCGCCATCCCCCACTACCAACACTTTCTTCCCAGCTAAAGGCTTATCGACTTCTTTAATCTCTGATTTTGGAAGTGTAAGAGAACTGGTTGAAGAAGGTGATGTGATTAGGCCACCCGATCCGATTAGGCTACCCTCGGATGTATAATTTGGTGGATAGGTCTCTGACATTTCTGTAGGCCTTTCTCCTCCATACTCAGGTAGAAGCTTTAGTACCTGATACAATCGTGATCCATCGAGGGGCTTGAAAAGAATGAATCAGTGCATGTACGAAGATAAGTACAAGATAGAAATTTTCCCGACTTCATTGTGGATTCTACTAGTGGCTTACGGTATTGCTTCAAAAAATGTAAACTATTTTGCGGTATCCAAATAAACAATGTTTGCTAATTTTATACACGACACGGTGATATTAGAAGGATTTCTTGTTTGCATTTTTTAATACATAAGACGTATATGATCATGATTTGTGTCATATTTGAATTTATCTTTTATTTACATTGTACGACAGAATAGCATTCCACATAAATAAAATAATATTTACATAATAATGAGTAAAATGAATATATCTATAAACATATAAATGCTGAAGGCAAAAACGAGTTTCTTACATTTGATGCCCATTTTAGACCCATAAATTACAATGTTTAACCACTCCCACTTACCTATTACTTAAATCACCTGATGGCCGATTTAACAGGATACTAACACCACCCATCTCTGTCTTCAATTCAAATATCTTTCACATTTGCTTTTCATTCTAAAAAGTGCTTTCCCACCAAAACACCTCCCCCCCCCCTTCTTGTGAATCCCTTTTGATATGGAACATCCTTCTAGAACAAACCGCTCAACTACATAACCTATATCAACAAATTATTTTTTTTTTCATATATAATTACAATCAGGAGACACAACAATCTTTCACCATCCATGTTGATCATATCCTAAAAATCAAATGTGAGATTTTCATCGTCATTAGCTTCATCTTCTGATTCGAAATCATCTTCATCAAGTTCTCGAACATTCCTTCTAGTTACTTCACCAATCTCCTCATTTGTGATGTTAGAATCCTGGGAAAGCTCTTCTTCATCATCACCCCCTTCAACTATCCATCCTTGAGCCATGCTAGCATCATTAGCTATTAATACATCACATTTTTCTTTCATTTTCTTTTTCTTGTCGAAAAGTTTTGAATTAAATTGCACATATACTAGATGGCTCATTCTTGCAGCATCTAATCTATTCCTCTTTTTGGTATGAATCTGTAAAAATAATATAAGAGAGAAATAAATTAATCCTTGTAAGTTATAATTATAAGATACTAATATAATAAATTAGTTCCATTAAATCATTTAACCAACTAACTCCCTCAAATGTACTCCAATTTCTTTCACATCCCGAAGAACTTGAAGTTGTATCATTTGCAAACTTGGAGTTTCATCAGCACCGTAATTTGACCACCATCCAACTAAAATAGGAGAATTGAAAGCATTAGTGAAAGATCAGATAAGATAGATATTCAGATTTAGAAACAAATAAATATTTACTTACCAAGATCAAAAGTATCATCATTGGTCATTCTAACCATTTTGGCTAATTTTTTCCAAACATTCCCTCCATTCCTTTATATATATTTCAGCAACTCAATAATAGAAACCAGGTGCTGGACATGAAAATTATCCGAAAAGAATGCTTCAATACATGTTAAAATAGCTGTCATACATGCCGGATCTTTCTGTGCCTCGTCATCTCGATAGTAGTAATAAGGATTTAACAAGTAGCCGGCTAAGTGTAAAGGACTATCAAGTCGGTCCTTGGCCCTCGAGTCTATAATTTGGCTAAGTGCATCTTTAATATTTTGTTGTCTTGTCTTCCTCAATGATGCATCCGGATCTATTGCGCGTGCGAACTGATCCATAGGTCCAAGTGGTCGCACGGGTTTAGAACCTGCATTGTCGATTTCAACAACATCATCACTATCTTTACTTATTGCAACTTCCTCAATTCATTCTTTCTTATCTTGTCTTCTTTTTTTTATCCCTCCAAAGCTTGTAAGCATTTAGTTTTATCCAACGGAGTAGACTTCAGACATGGCTTCACATTACCTCTAAGACCGGATATATGTTGCTTCAAATGATAAATTCCTCCACTAAATGATTTGTGACACAACTTGCATTTGATTTTATCATAATTATTTGGTATTGTTAATTCACCATAATCCCATCCAACATCATCAGATTTTCGTTTAACGGCCTCAACCTCTAATGAACCCACTGTTTCTGAATTCGAAGAGGCTAAAGAACCCGTCGTTTCCATTCCTCCAATAACGGCATATTCATATTCAAAGATTCCCAGTGGCATATTCAAGCATCTTAAATCTTGATTCTTAAATAGTAATACACTAGTATATATATAGTATATACTCTATACTGCTATACAAGTATACATACATATGATTAGAATATAAGAACAAATGCCATATAATCAAAGGTAAACATGAATCATTGAGCTTTGAACATTTCATTTGATAGTAGATGGAGATTACGAACCTGATGAAGAATCGATTTGCAAAAACCCTAGCTTTCAGTCGATGCTCCTTGCTCTTCTCAGTTCTATAATGTTTTTGCCTTTTGGGGAATTAGCTGCTCTATGTGTTTTTTACTTTTTTTTTTCAATGTTTTAGTGCGGCGCTTAATCGGTCAAAGCCCACTTAATCGGGTTTTGACCCGCTTAATCCAATAAAACGCATAATGACCCGATTTAGCACTAATCAGTACGTTTTTCCCCCGCTTCCGCTTTATAATGTGCGTTTCATAACACTCATGGTAAGTTGAATCGCTTGATTGATGCTCATTTTGAATTTTATTTTGTTTCTCAGTAATTGCTTATATATGCCTTAAATGCTTTAATCATGTTTCATGCTGATTTATGACTTTTATTATACCATTTTTGGGCGGTCATGATTGATGTCGTATATTTTTGGCCTAGTTAATTTACAGTAATTTGTTGCCTTTTTGTTGGCTTGTTTATTATATTGAATCTCTTTCTTAAATTTTAGATATTATTTTGAAGATGTTTTATATTTTAATTCTTATATTATATTCTTATTATTTATTTGGGTTGTTATATATCTAGCCAAAGGGTTTCCCTTTGGTTAGATATTTTTTTTCTGTTTTCTTTTTTATTTATCTTTTTTCTTATAAATTATTTTGGATTTATCTTATTTTGAGAATTTATACTGATTTTAATAATTAAATTTATTATTTTCTTGTTAATAATGGATTGCATTTGTTTCAGGTCTTACAAGTTGGGATGTTTTCTTTTCGGACATGAAGTTTTATTGTCTAAACTTTCGGAGATATTTTCATGTCTTTCGATTAGATAATAAGTTTTTTGAATGAATGAAACTCCTAGGTGTATCTGGTTAGGGGCAAGTGATTTTCTGTCAAAAAAAAATATATTATCAAGAGCTTACTACACTTTACATCTTATTCGTTTTCGCCAAAAACGCTTAAGTAGTCATACCTATATTTTGGCAATTGACCTTTTTAATTTTATATTCACTTCAATTTGCACCCGTGAGACCATTTTCCGTCAAACTTGATTCCGTTAACGTTAAATAAAAATTAGTTTTTCTAATATTATAATAAAAAGTGAGAAAATTAAATAAATTAATGATAATGCTTTTAAAATTACAATGTAAATAACAAATATTTAAAGATTCATAACCCTTGATAAAATAATATTTTATTTTTTTACTTGCTGCTCATCTAATAATAGAATAAAATTTTGTATTTATTCTTATTCTTTTATATATTTATAATTTTAATAAAGTATATTTGTTAATTTTTATTTATAAATTATAGAGTTAGCTTATTAGCATAATTAAATTTATTAGTTTTATGATATTATTGTAGTGTCAAAATTCACTTTAAATATATAAACTATTAAATTAGAATATAATCGATTTTAACAGAAAAACATTTTTGGGGTGCAACCTGAAGTCAATTGGAAGTTAGGAAGGTGAACTGCCAAGAATATAAGTATAAGTACTTAAGTGCTTTTGGCAAAGGGTACAAAATGCAGTAACCTCTGTTATCAGTAAGGAAAAGTTTGGGGGGAAATGTTCCAGAGTATATGCAAATTATTAGAGTATATTACATGAGAAATATGATTTGCAAAGAATGTTTGAGGGTATAATATGTGTATGACTACTCAAGAATATCAATTAAGAAATTATTTTGTTTTGAGTAAGAATAGAGAAGCAAAATTTGTCATGTAACAAAATTTCAAGCATATTGCATAAATATGTGTAGATGATTAGAGCATGGTGAAATTCAAATGAACATTTAAACATGCTTAAGTATGATATTTTCACCATAATGATAATTAGTTATAAATGTATTAAACAAATACGATAATTTACTTTTGTGTTTTTTAGTAAAATGACAATGTTCTTTCAGTCATTTTCAAAATGAATAGTTTATAAAAGTCATTATCAGCAAGTTTGAAAAAAATTATATGTTTGAAATTTAAAAAGAGTTTTATTTGATATGGATACATATAATACGGATACAAATAAAACTCTTTTTAAGTTACAAACTTACTAACTTATTATATTTATTTTATTTTTCATATGTGTTAATTCTTAGTTATATAAAGTATTAATGTTGAAATTGATCTGAAAAATATTATCAATTTCAAACTAACGTATAAATAAATTGTGCATTCAATAAATTTATAACTAGGATTCAATATCATGTATTTAACATTGGTTATCATTTTGTTGAATAAATATATATAGAGACATTTAAACTATTCTTCTGGAATTCGCAAAAATCCAACTAGGTATGGAAACTTAAAATTTTTGTTATATCATACATTTATCTTAATTCCATCACCGCTAAATTAGGTTATGTACTCTTTTAACACAATTTAACTGATATTCAACAAAATATGTTAATAATATTGAACCCAAGTTAAATATGTGTTGAATGCATAACTTATTTAAGAGTTTTCTAGTGAAAAGATGATGTTTTTCAATTATTATCAACATAAATATTTTATATAACTAATAATTAACACGTAGGAAAAATAAAAGAAGTTTGTATGACTTGTGAATATTAACATGTTTAAGCTTTTGGGAATGTTCGCTTTTAAACTCTGTTCACAAGAGTCTTTTATTACTAGTACTTTCTTATGCTACTTTATCTGAACTTAAAAAAAGAACCCCAATAACTCAAGGAATCTCCATAGGTAAGGCTTGGCCAGAGATATTAACTCTGTTAGCTTTTGGAAATGTATACTTTTGACAAACAATATATGTGGCTTAAGGATATAAGGCTTTGTATGGAGGAAAATACAATGTGTTAAGCCTTGTAGTTTAATAAGTTGTTATTCATAGATTGATACTAACTGCAGCTACAATTAACAATTATGTGCTACTTGTTGTATTACATACATTGATACAAACTGCATTTCATTGATACTAATTGCCGCTATATTAATTTCTGCAAATCAATCAACAACATAGCCATTAAAACACCTATCACTATTCAGTACGTCCATCCATACTTAGCATTTGTTGCCTTAAGAGCTTTGGTCTTCTTTTTCTTTGCTGCAAGCCTATCTTCAAGCATGGACACTTTTTCTTCAAGTAAAGCAATTTTTTCTTCTACATAAATCCTTCGGTTGTTTAGTTGGGTTAGAACATCACCTTGCCTTCTTTCAATCTCAGCATCGAATCATTCAAAGTAATCGCATCTACTATCTTGTATTCAATAAATTCTTTTCATTTTATAAAACCAAGCAAAAAATACATCACGAATTCACTGCTTGCAATTAATTAGCCAAGCTTACCTGAGATTGGCAACATGTATGAAACCTTCATCCGGGATTTTTCAAAAATCAAGAGGTGTACATCTTTGCCTTTTTTCGGCAATCACAAATATTAATCACAAATATAATTGCTATTTGAAACTTGAGACGATCTTTCGGAACTCACTAACATGAGACTTTCGAATATAAAATTGTTTAGAGACTATGTATGGAAACAATTATAGTAACAATGAAAACACACAAGATTTGGATGTTCAAAATCAAGAACCCTAAACCTCTCAAATCTGTATGTATATACTCTGTTTGTAAATATAACCGTTAGTTTGAAAGGACTCCACGTAAGCGCTAGCTAATATGTTTGAGTCATGTCATCAGGGTGGACCATTAGATTTATAGTTGATTGTGACGGACTATGCATTTTAAATAAATAAATGACAACAATGAGTCACTTTTACAATCAGTGACCAACTTGAGTCATCGGAGTGCAATGAATCACCTACTTGATATTTAACCTATAAAATAGTGACTATAACAACTGACAAATGTACAGAAATTTCCGTCAAGAAAAAAAGCACAGGAAACTTTGTTGACATACTTTACACTTACCGAAGCACAGGAAACTTTGTTGACATACTTTACACTTACCGTAAAGGACTTCTTATCATGTGAAGCTATAAACTGTACACATATATCATAACTTATAGCCAAGCAAAGGTTTAATTATACCAATCATATATTCTAAAAGTTACTAAGAGAGGAACCAACGAGATCAATACAATATCCATTTCCCATTACATTGATTCACATTACCTTAATTCACCTGTAGGAGAATAACACCGAAAATCTTTCAGAAATAGCCCCAAACATCATGGAAACTAAGATGAGATGCCCAAAATAACAGATTTGGAAGAAATGACCCCAAATATCACTTAGTAACACCGGATAATCCGGCATTTTGATTTCAGAAGAAAACGGTGGATCGTGTTGCGTTTTATGCTGAAAAACCTTAGAAAACACAACACAATCTAGCGTTTTAGGCGTAAGACGCTACATAGAATAGCGTTTAGGGGTACAAAACGCTAGATCGTGTAGCGTTAAAAAGAAAAAGAGGATAGACGCTAGACAATCTAGTGTTTTGAATTGGAAAATGTTAGGTCGGGGACATCTTCTACAAAATTGAGATTTGGGGTCATCTTCTAACAAATTGTGAAAGTCAGGACCATCACCCAAAATCTTTCAACATTCTTACAGAATATAACAGTTCAGGGAAATATTAACAGGATATAAGCGACCCCATTTCTAATTTACAAAAAAGTAGGATTGTGATGTGTTACCCTTTATTTAGGCAAAAAACTCATACTCGTGATTCTACATCTTTACGAGGATTATATCCTCTTCTAACAGAATACCTAAAAAATGGTCCCCTGGAAAAAATAATAAGCTGCTCGTTAAAGAAGCCTGAAACAAGGACCAGAGGGGATATCGGTATAAAAATCATTAAATCAGTAGTCACTAATCAAAGTTCATACTTATTCATAGCTTACGAGAATAATCAGTTCAAACTTTCAAACTTTCTAAGCACTCCAATAATCAGTTCTTTTTCATGTCATTGGTCAGCCAGTGATTCATTTTCCCATATAGGACATTCTTCAAACTTGGTACATACAGCCATCTGCCATTGCCACTGCCACTGCTCAGAAATTTTTGCCAAGTATTTCTCCCGATTCGCCTTTCTCGGAACATGTATGATTGATAAGACATGACTATAATCTAGTCAAAGATTTTATCCACACCTCATTGTTGGTCACATCAGTAAATTACATAAAAACTCTTGACTAAGGATAATCTTTAATAAACTGATATCAAGCTTGATAGGAAAGCACTCCAGATCGAAGATCCCAAGAAAGAAAAGCCAAAGAAAGGTAAGCTTAATCTGTAAGAATCGTAAACATATATTAACTTGCTTCACTTGGGTGTTTGGGCACGAAAAACTGTATTGGAAGATATAAAACTATTTATGCGCCCCCCTCCCCCCAGGTAAATGCCTTAAACCCCATTTCATTCTGAGTAATTATCAATTCTCTGTAAAGTAATAATTACCACATAGATTACAGCAGAAGTAAGGCAATTTGGCAGTTAAAATATCACTATATATTTTAGCTGTGGTCAGGCAATGACCCTACAATTGTATGCATAGATATCCTAATGTAAGATCCTAAAAAACACTAATCCTGATTTTTAACCACGGCCTAATATTCATCTCCCAAAAGCATGTCCAATGGTATAAGCTAGTAAACCATTAATTCTAAATTTTGGTAATGATATAAGTAACTAATTATTAGTTATACTAGCTAGTATAACAAATAATTAATCCTTTATATCCATGCTCCGTATCACTGTGCAACCATGCACAGGCCAGCAGACATGACACAACCACTAAAAGGAAACCTAAATGCCACATTTCATTTGGGACCCAGAGGACAAATAGAACACCACATTCAGGTCAAATAATGGCTAAATAAGGTACTTGCATGCTAAAGTGGCATACTTAACTGAAACACGTGAACAATCGAAAAATGCACTAGGACACAACCAAAGAGAAAAGGCAGCAGTATCTGCAATCAATGCTCAAGCAAGCAAGTACTCAAGGAAAATGTATATCTTAACAATCTGAGATGTACCTCCCAGCAGTGTTGTCCGACTCTCCCTTGCTTCTGGTTCAAAGTTACTTCCCTTGATAGTGTAAACTAAGATGAGAAGAAAAAGGGAACAAATATATTACCACTATTATACAATAACCGACCATATGCACCAGTTAATGAAAACAAAGGTTCGGTTGCTCTTCTTATAGCTATTATAGAATGGACATACACGAATAGACAGAAGAAATTGCAAAGGCATGCAAATGAAAGAACCTATACAATTTTCACTGATTTCAATTTTGGGTTTATCCTTCCTAATTTAATCAGCTGTAAATTATTTTTAGAAATGCTAACATATATATATGATACCTGTCACATTAAAAGTGAATGCTCCATATAAATTTATCACCACACAGCAACTAAATTTCCAATCCACCCAACTATGACAAAATTATGATTAGACATAAAGACCATCTGCAAGATCCATAAAAAAAAATATCAAAACTAAAGAATCTTACACTAATTTCTCTGACATATTTTTAGGTGAGAGAAGTGGCGGGACTCATATCACCAGACCTTCTTGATCGATATTCAAAAGGCCACGTTTCTCAAAGAAGTATACATATATAGAGTTTTATGTCTAAAGCGAATATCACTAATTCCTCCACCTCCACCTCTGCCACCAACTTCTCCTGACCTCAGCCACCGCCACCTCTACCTCCGTGCGCCATCTCAACCCCACCTCCACCGCCAACCCCACCTCCGCCCCCACCTCCGCCAACAACGACAGATCTGGAGGTTTTCGCCAATTTCTGAAGGCTTTCACCAATTTTTGCAACAGAAATCACTAATTTTTAAAGTGAATATCACTAAATTGTTCTGGTTTTTAGTTTTTTAAGGTTAGTTTGTATTTGATCACTAGCCTATATATATATTAAAGTAAGTACCCAATAAAGAAGATAGAAAATTAAATATCTAACCTGTAATAATAAATAATACACAGCAAACTGTGGATCCACATCTGCCCAATTTCTCTTCTTCCTCCGTGGAAGATCAGCATGAACAGCAAGAACATGTTGGTAAGCTGCCATCCCTGAAACACATATATAGAGATATAATTCGTTGAACCATCTAAAGATTATCTAAGATCCTTATGGGTAAAAGAGAAGAATATAATTAATTATCATAATTCACTCTAACCATCAGAATTATAAAGATTCCAAGACTTGAGCAACAATATCAGCATAGATATTTCCTTTAACTTCTTCAGATGCCAGTTATTTAACGGTTGCAGAGGTACAAACTGGCTCACTTCTAAGTTGAACAAGATGTTCTGTTTCTGAGGATTCTGGTGAGCTAGTTTTGGGGTCTTCACTATTGGAATCTGCTAATAAGAACTTGGACGTATTTTCCACGTCAACGGCACTTAAAGTTTCTCCTGCTCCTTTTTTGATATTTGAGCAGAAAACTATTACAGTGGTAAAGTTCTCCAAAGGCAGGATGTGAATATGGATCTTCAGGACGATAACGAAACTCTAAGTTGTTTAGTTGTAAACTACGTGCCTGAAGGGTAACCAGGGTGGTGAACTGCAAATAGCTTAGTACTAGGTGAAACTCCTAAGATGGATCCATCCTCTGTAACTCCCATAGCTGCTATTTTTCCACATTATCACAATGTCAGCATAGGGAAAAACAATTTTGAAATAAACAACACAATGACTATGATCAGAAGTGGCATCTAACTGTTGGTAATACATGTTTCCAGGTCTACGTTTCAATTCTACTCGTCCTGCGAACAGCATACACTCCTAGCACGAATATAATACTCATATATGAACACGTTTAGTGATGTCTAGATTTGCTAAAACATGTAGATCTAGATGTACACTGAGATTCTGCAAACACAAAAGTAACAGTTTGCTATAAAGAAAATAAAGACTAAACATTTAAATCAGTTTCAGAAGCCATTTATTAATAAACCAGAGCATAATTCTTATAATCAAAATAGGCATCTGTTAGTTGTTAAAACATGTTAGTTGAGATATACATTTAAATTCTATAAGTATCAGGAAAGGCACCCCATCCCTGCCTTCATCATTCCATTCCCAACCCCCAACACTTAAACAACACTTTACTATGAAGTACTCTTTCTGGAGCCTTGACTTTGATAGTTTACATTGATATTGTTTAACCTTTTTTTTTTTCCTGAATAAAAAAATTTAAGAGATATATTTTTATTCGGAAAAGAAAAAACAAAAAAAAAAACTATCTTCCACTATTGAGTCAAGGCTCATGACAAAAAAGGTGAACGCCTTATAAAATAGACCAAAGGGAGTAAAAAGTGGAGCCAGTAAGTAGTAACTCATACCTCAGTTCCTCAAAACATCAATTCGGCAAGGGCCTTTATGAAAAAAGACTTAATAACCAACCCCACAGCTACAAGTTACCAAAAAAATAAATTATATATTACCATAAATAGTCGAATCAGCATTTATTACTTGTAAAAACTAAAAAGTACAAGTATTCATGTTATTCATAAATCAAATGCAAAAGATTGTCCTCCCTAGTCACCGGTAAATAGTTCACACTGGTTAAAATGTTTGAATTGCCTGCCAAATTCAGATATCACAATACAAATTAATATATGCCAGTCAGAATAGAAAATTTGTGTAGCAAGTCCAATAAAAAGCATTGAGAAATTATATTGTAGACATGAGATATTATCAATAGATGAAACTATTTACCCAACAGCAAGCAATACATGGCATCAACAACAACAATAAACGCGTGATGTTTACTAAAAGCCATCCTCTTGCAATTGCATGTGAATTCTCTGCAAATACTCGTGGAGCCCCAGGCTTTTTCTACTTGAAGTGTATCAATACAAAAAACACTCATACATCATACTATGAATTTTTTAGGCATCCACAGATAGAAGTCATGGCTATATTTATCCAATCACATCAATACTTATGCACACATTCCAGCACAACAAGATATATGAATATAATCGGTAAAGAGTGATGTACCTTGTAGAGGCGATTGCTCGTGTAGGAGAGGATGTCAGAGACACATTGTAAAATTGTATTTTTATTTTGATTAAATTATTACATTGGGAAACTTGTTCTTGTTTGTCAACAGAGCATCCAGCGAAAATGACACCCACTCACTCAAGAATGAAAGTACTAGCAACAAATATGCAAAAAAAATGAAGGAATGGTATTACACCGATATTGCTTAATCAATGTAAACATTTCAATCTTACAGAACAGTGTCATACAGACTTGAAATTTGCATTTAAGCTAATTGTTCCATAATAGCTTTGAAAAATGTGCGTGGTAGAAATGCTAAAACTTCTATTTCTCAGAATGTGTAAGACAATAACTATTTGGAGAAATAAACATTAGTTCTAAATTGAGCTTCAACTATTCTGTTCAGACATATTTGATGTCTCTGTTATTCTGGTGGAGGCTTCTTAGCTTTCTCAGCATCAAGCCTCCTCAGCGTAGTAGAACTTAACTTGTCTCCACCAAATTTATCAGAAATTAGATCTACAACTTCAACCTGTGAAGATCTCATGATTAAGTCTATTGTGTACAAACTAATAAAATTATTAATTGTTTGAAAGCAATGTTTTTCTATAATTTTTTATATATGATAAATTTCTATGTTCATATAAGAATTAAGATCTTGTACCTTCAATTCTAAAAGGTTCTTCTCAGCTCTTTTTTTATTAACTGATAACCCACCAGGTAATGTCTCTTTGCTGTAGGAAAAACAATTCAAAACACAAGATTTACAACCAGTCAAAAAGTTTAAAATCTAGGTGCAGGATTTCGATAATTATAATGGCAAAAGAAATTCTGATGGTCTACCATGAAGGTACAAAACAAGGGTAAAATAGGGTGCAGTTTAATTATGAATCTAAGAACCTGATCACGATTAAGTTAACAACTAACAAACCAACACATTTACTACGTCAAAAATGTATTGACATGAAATGTGTTCTAGACCATTTAATAAAGATGACTTCAAATTTAACATATAAAAGTGTGAATTTTTGGCAATGAGCATACCTAACAACAATTGCATCCAAATTCTTGTCAACAATTGAAGGTCCATATGGATCTGTTATAGGCTCAACTTGAACTACAAGCTCCGGCTTGATGGACTGTAACTCAAAGAATAACAGGAGTAAAGTACAAATTGAGCAATGTGAAAATATGTAACATAATATTTCATAGGACTTTGTACCTTAATAAAATCTTTAATGGTTTGCATACGTTTGCCAATAGGCTCAATTAGATCAGAATACTGCAAAATAGGATACAAACATCATCACTTTTAGTTTAAAGTACAAGAAGAACCCCACTTTGGAATACCTGCATGTCCTTCCTTTTGACCGCAAATTAATAAGGAATCCACTCAAATAATGTCTACTAGCCAGATTCAATTTCATATAGATAAGAGCTGGGAAATGAATATAATTCAATTTTAAAATATTACTCCTTCATACTAATACATTATAGATATCAAAATTTAACAATGTGAACATTCCCCTAACGGCCTATTTAAGAACATGGATTTCATTTGAAATTCTGGTTTTAATCAAATGACATTCAGATAAATAAAAGAATAGTGACATAGATTTTATTTGAAATCCAAGAAGCTCAAATACTAGTATAGAGTTGAGAATTTGAAATGACAACTCAAATCATATTATCTAAAATTCATCATTTGAAATGAAATACATGTACCCAAATACAATCTAACACGAAATGGTCACCCCATTACTAATAACATCGAGACTTGATAAACTGGCAATGTTGTTTCTAGATATATACAATAATAATTTTATTTAACTATTAGATTGTTCAACCTTACAAAATCTGTTGAGTATAATAATATTATTAATAAAATTAAAAAAAAAGGTTTGGATATAAAAGAGACCTGCTTTTTGGTCAACATAGGGCCATCACAAACTCCAACAACAATGCGATCCCTTGCCAGCTGGGCTGCAGACTGCGAACACCCAAAAATCATTTTATAGCTAAAGTAGAAACCCAAATGTTTGATGTATCAAATACATATATGTATATGTACAAGGACATGTTCTATATCATAACAATGACCTTGAGGAAGAGGCGGTGACCGTCGTGTAAGCGATCAAAGGTGCCACCAAGAACAACAGCTCCATATGAATTTGCAGGATAAACAACACCACTTAATGTTTTGGTGCTTGTATCCACATCGGTTTTCGCCATCACCAAAATTCTTTTCAAGAGAGAGTAGCTCAGTATTAGGCGTCTGGCGTGCGTGCAAGATTGATCCAATTCAGCAAGATGCAAAATTTAAAGTGTGACTTGTATATTTTAGGCAACTTTTTCAAAATAAGTGCATGCAAAAGGCCCCATATAAGACCATTGTTTATTGTGTCAATGAACCCTCATTTTTTATTAGCTACTGATTGCAATATAGTCATCTGGTTGAGTTGTTCTAATTTCTGTAACTCCCATAGCTGCTGTTTTTCCACATGATGACAGTGTGGGCATAGGGAAAATAAATCAAAAATAAAGAACACAATGCCTATCATCAGAAGTGGCAAAAAATCTAACACATGTCCCCAGATGTACATTTCAATTCTACTCGCCGTCCTGCGAACAGCATACACTCCCAGAAGAAGCCCATTGCTCATATATGAACATGTTGTGGTGTCTACATTTTGGATGTACATAACACTTAACAGCTTGTTATGACAAAAATAAAGCTTAACATTTGTATCAAATTCAAAAGGCATTCAGTAATAACAAGCAACACGAGCATAATTGCGATAATCAAAATAGGTATCTGATAGTTGCTATAACATGTAAGTCCAGATATACATATCAATTCTTCAAGTATTGGCAGCAGCCAGCCATCCCCGCCTTGTACACCCCATTCCCACCCCCAACAAACAAACACGAGTTTAGTCTCAAGTAAAAAGGGTGAAATTAAAACAACATACATATTACAGGATGTGCCTATATATTAGCTGTTGTTCCATCATATTAATCACTAATTCGTGGATCATAATAATACTAAAATAGGTGAAACCCTAACCAAATACCAGAACAATAATCAAGCAGTTGATACTACAGTAGCATAAACCTAACAGTGACCACGTATAACCCAGGCAAAGATATCAACACATACCGGTGTATACTAATTACCCAGCCTTCTCACTCTTCTGAATTTTGATTTCACGCAGCTCTATAAAGAAGGAGAGATAAGTAAAGTAGGTAAGCAAGCAAAACCAGTAGTAGTGTTTTGTTTTCCTCGCCACTTTTTATTCATGTTTCTTGGATAACGCTGAGAAACAAATATAGGATGCTCAGTCTCAGTCGGTTCAATCGGTCTTGTTTAATGAGTCCGTGTCAGCGTCAGCACTATATCCGCGGACAAAAGATAACTGAATGATTTGGTCATAACTCTTCCCAAGTCCCAACTCCCAACCAGCTTTGTCAAAGGTTAATGTTTCTTTTCAACATCATGTTTACTTTTAAATTACTCCCTCTGCCTCGCATTTCTTTACAATTTTTCACACTCGTCGACATACATTTTAAGACGCATATAAAACATAATTCTATAACTTATTTTTAATTTTTTTCTGTTCTGTATAAAAATTTAAACATCAAATTTTATTCAAAAGAAAAAAAAGTTAAAAAAAAACTTATCAAACTACGTTTTACGAGAGCATTAGAATGCATGCCGAGCTTCCGTCCCAATTTAAACAAATGAGGGGGACGGAGGGAGTACTTTTTATTGAAATAAAAAATAATGCTAGATTATGACAAAAAAAAAATGCTAGATATCACAAAAAAATATATAAAAGAATGATGTGTTAAATTTTTATTCGTCAGATTCTACTAATTTCTTTTGACTAATATGCCTTATAGGGGTACAATTTGAGTGGTTATTGATACGATTCAGAGTCGAACCAGGACACAGATCAACATAAAATAAAATCTTAAACACTTCTATTAATTAAAAAATATGAAATTAAATATATAACATCTTTTTTGGTAGTTATTTCGATGCCCTTAACATTACTCAATAAAAAATGTGACAAATTCATGCAGAATAATTTATTTGACTCGTAAAATAGCCAACCTTATGGAAAATATACTTTTATTTCTTAATATAAGAAAATTGATATATTCATTTTTTTTAATAGGATATATTAAGAACTAAATGTGTAATTAGTTTTAACATAAACTCAATTATTAATTGAGATATAAATTTGTTTTTGTTAAATTACTTTTTTGCGCATTTAAACAAGTAGAGAGACATTTACAAAATTGTAAGTTCGTTATAAAAAATTGTTATTCCATCATTAATTATATATTAAAATTTATATTTATTGATAATATTTATATATAATTCTAGTCCAAAATATTATACATTAGAATTCAAAAATATTGGTGAAATCGAAGCTATTGAAATTTTGTGAGACCCCGTATTTGGTTTAAGTGAATGAATTCATAAAGAATGAAAAGAATAAGCAATTCTTATGAAGTTTATTTCATCCTCTCGGTTCCATTTCTTATACTCTATACTAGATGATAACGCCAATCTCCGATCCCGGTCCTTCCTCCGCCGTGACTGGTGGTTCCGTGGTGTAGCTGCTGGATGGGGGCCTACAAAACAACGCCGGCGGGGGGTTTTGCCCCAAAGCGCCTCCGGCGTGAGAGTAAGCGTAGGTTTCGGAAGGATAAAGATTAGAGAAAGTGCTATCTATGTGTGGTGGTGAAGGTGTTTGGTTGGTGGTTGCTGGTGGCTGGTGGCTGAGGGTGTTTGAATATATGCTGAGTGTAAGTGTGTGTGAGAATGAGTGTAGAGTGAAGTTGAGTTAACCCTTAAACCCTTGATCCTTGGTCTATTTATAGGCCAAGGATTAGGGTTCAAGGGTGCGTACCTGGATCCTGGTCCTACACGTGTAGGGGTTTGATCCCCTACACGTGTCCAGGTGTCGGCGTAGAAGTAGCATTTTGGAATGTTCCCTGGCTTGTCTCTATCGCCAGTAGTTGACCGTTACGTTTGTCTTTATCGTGTCAGTCTGTGCCTTGTGCAGCAAGTGTCGGCTGGTACATGCATGGATCCCGGTCGGGGGTACGTTTTAGGATATGCCCGGGTTCAATGTCATACCCGGGTGGTGTATCCTGGAGGGATCGAGGGGTCGACTGTGTTGTTGGTGGCTACCCGGGTGTGTCTTGATCGGGTTATACCCTATCAGGATCCGGGTTTGTCCTGACCGGGTTATTCCCTATCATTTGCCCCCCACTCCCTTATATAGATTTTCTATGTGAGGGAGTAGAGTAGAATGTTTTGCTTTTGCTTCCTCGATTGAGTGGACCCGGGTGTGGTCGGTGTTTATGCTTGCCCCCCGGCCTGGACGGACCCGGGCTAGAGCGGAGTCTTTGCTGACGTCCTCCTGTTCGGGTAGACCCGGGTAGGGTTAGAGATTTTGTTGTTGCTCCCCCCTGCCCGGGCAGATCCGGGTAAGAGTAAAGTTTGCTGACGGATCTGGGCTTGATGGGTCTTGTTGTCCTCTGTATTTCTTCGTTGGCGGATCCGGGTAGGGGGAGACGCCCGGGTCGGTTGAGGGATGGCGGAACGTTTGAAATATGTGGAATTCGAAGAGTCTTGTGTCTGGGAAGTTGAACTGGTGCGCCTTTTGAGGGAGTTTAATAATTACAGCTGTAATTTTTGATTTTCCTCGAATGGAAGGCCGCCACGTGGTCATAGCCTGGGGCTATAAGAAGGACACCACCCCCATACCTTCACTTTTTACTCTTGTTTCCTTTATTTCCTCTTAAGAACTGTTTGGGTTGTGTTGTTGCTCGTCGTCTATCGCCGGAGTTCAACATCGTCGTCGCTTCTTCATCTTCCTTTCGTTCTCGGCGTTAAGTAAGTTTCGACCGCTTTCCTTTATTTTCCGTGTTTTGAAGCTTTCTCATTAGTCCTTGCATGTGATATTTTCGAAGTTTTTGCTTCTCGTGTCAATGTGTGAGGACCGCTGTTTTTTGAATCGTATAATTTGTGTTTTGGTAATGTATGTGACTGATGTGAGTTTATAGGCTTTTTCCTGTGATTTGTTGTGGTTTGGTATTTGTACTCAGTTGGTTTTTGGGATTTGGAAATCTGGGTTTTTTGGATGAATTTGGTTTGAATGTTCCTTGGTGTATATGTATGTATATGTGTATATATTAGGGGGCTTTGTGTTTGATCTTCAGTTTTGATTTGAAATAATTTAGAAACTGTTTGTGGCTTTAGGAATTCTCGGGGTTTTGAACGGAACCCGGGTAGGGTATCTGTGCCCGGGTTGGGTAGGTTAGGATAGCTGTTTTGGGGTGTTTGTAGCTCGTGTATATATGGTAGATGATGCTGACCCGGGTACGTTGTTTGACTCCGGGTTCGGGTTGTTTCTTAATGCTTGTAAATTTCTTCTCGGTGATGTAGTTACGAGTTCAAGACCCGGGTAACCTCTTCTCCGTATACTTTGAAAGAGGAGGGGGACCCGGGTAGATGTCTTCGAACTCCGGAATTCTTTGACTTGTTGCTTTTCACATAGACTTAGGAGCGGATCCGGACCTGTATAAAATTGGTAATAAAATTGGTTGAATGTTGAATTGACCCGGGTTCTCATTTTCCTTTAGGTTTATGGTCCGGATCCATAAGAGGGCCAGGCGAGATATTGTAGCTTTTTCTGGGGTGCCCGGGCAATATTCAAGTGATAGTGAGACCGACGAGCGCCAATCACTAGCAGACCGTGCTCGTGAAAGGATGGCTGAGAGGGAGGTAGCTTCATCCGGGGTTGTCTCTGAGTTCCAGAAGGTATCCAAGACCGAGGGGAAGCAGGTGATCATGACCCCGGAAGGCATGTGGATGGGTACGAAGTCTTACTTCATCACCAAGGCCCCTCTAGCGGATGAGAGGGAGTTTTATCGGGGAATTGCGTCTTTTTATAAATTTAAGCACCCCAACGGTCCTCTAGGCCCTTATGATAAGAAGAAATTCGACGAGGAGTTTCGTACATATGCTGTTGCCCGGGCTCCGTATCCTGTTAGGAGTTCTTTTAGGGAATTGCCTTGGAAGGTTCAGGATCGATTGATCCGGGTCTCATTTCAGCTTCCGGATACGGTCGAATGGCGGTGGCCGGAGCCCGAAGAGAGGATCTATCACCGGCCGGCTGACGGGTTTGTTCCAGTGTGGATGGAACACTTGAGATCCGGGTGGAATCCTAGGTGGCATTTGTTTTTTCGCCATCTCTGCAAGTATGAATATAAATGCTCCCCGATGCAGATCACTCCTAACGCGATCAAGTGGATGACGTGGTTTCTTTGCGCTTGTAACAAAATGGGGTATCAGCCGACCCTCAAGTTGTTCCATATGCTTTTCCAATTTAAGAAATCCGGGGAAAAGCCGTTGTATGAGCTCCGGTTCCGGTCCAAGGAATGCGGTTTGGGACCCGGGTTCCTGAAACCGGTAATGCATCAGACTTCTTTGAAGAATTGGAATCGCGAAATCTTGATGCTGAAGGGTCTTGATATTCATTATATGCCGTATCTGGTAACTGATGATAAGTTAGTGAAGACGAACTTCGGGGCTCCGGGTGCTTTTGGGGAATTCCGAGACCAGCTGATGGAATTTTGTGGGTGTCTCGGGCAGCAACTGACCCGGGATACTTTTATGCAATATGATAAACTGCATGAATGGGGATGTAAGTTCCCTTTGCTTTTTGTTGTGTAGGGTAACCCGGATCTTCTGTTCGCCTTCTTATATTGTTTCGTTTCTGTTGTACTGTGCACTTAGGAGATTTTTGTTTTAAGTGAAACAGGTGGATCCGGGTGATATCTACCCGGGTGAATCTGTTAACTAATCTGTTGTTTCGCTATTTTTCCTTCTTTTCTTCGTGCCTGTGCGTTTTGGTTACTTTCTGGTCTATGCTCGTTTATGTGACCCGGGTGTTCATTTGTCTTTGTAGGTCTGCCGTATTTTGATAAGGCCGCCTGGAAGAAGATGGCCAACGACTCTTTTGCTGTAGCTTTAAGGAATTTGGGGGGAACCCATACAATTCCAAAACCTGCTTCTAAATCCAAGTCTGGATCGGGAAAAAATGATGAATCCGGGTCCTCCCGGCAGGAAGCAACTGGTGGGGAGTCCAGTGTTGCTGCAGAGAAGGTCGCTCTCGGGGTGGCCGTGGAGGTCGAAGAGTCTGGCAGCCCGGACCTGGTTACCCGGGGGACAAAGAGGAAACAGCCCTCGGGGAGGAAGGCTCCTGCGAAGGTTCCCAAGGCCAAGGCTGGCCGGGGTAAGGAGATAATGGAGGAGTCCGCGTCTGACACTGATGAGAGTGAGGACCCGGAGAGGGAGGATACCCGGGTTGTCCTTGGTGCCGGCAAGTACTCGGCCAGGGAGATAATCAAGATGATGTCTGGTATCCCGACTGATGAGGACTGGGTGAAGATGGATGACACCGGGTTGGTGAATGTTTTCCGGGAGATCGGGAGTCTTTGGGGGCAGGTATATGTGATTTGGCTTTCCTTCTCTTTTTATGTTGGTGCTCTGTTTACATTATTAACTTTATGGGTCCGGGTTTGCAGCTTGGGGCTCGGCTGGCCGGGTTTAACACCATGGCTTTTGATGTTATCAAGTCGGAAAGGGATACTGCTGATGCGTGCGGGGAGAGGACCCGGAAAGCTGAGTCAAGCTTGGCTCAGGAGAGGTCGGCGAAGGAGAAGTTGGAATCTGAGATGGATAAGCGGGTGAAGGAGATCGAGACCCGGATGCAGGCCGAGTGGAAGAAGAAAGTAGATGATGCTGAGGCTCGGGCTGCTGATGCCGAAAAGAAGGCGTCCGGGTTCGAGGAGGAAGTGGGCACCCTGAAGAAGATCCTAGAAGAGAGGAAGGAGGCCGGGGTGGTCATCGCTGAATTCCAGGAGTCGACGGCCTATGCTGATGCCCTTAACCATGCTGCGGCAGCGGAGGTGGTCCGGTGTTGGCATGTAGCCGAGCGACATATTAAATCTGACCCGGAAGCTACTCTTCAGAGCTTCATCGAACTGTATCTCGCTGCGAAAGATAACATCAAAGCTGGGAAGGGCGAACCTGAGCCTTACGAAGGCCCAACTCCTAGTTTCATCGCTCGTGCCAACCCGGACATCTCCACTACTTCGGATGTGCCTGTTGATCCGGACTCTAATGTCAACCGTCTCCCGGCGAACGATCCTCCCCTCAATTAGTCCTTGTCTTCCTTGATTCTGTTTGTGTTATTTGAAACAATCTTTTGTAATTCCGAATTTGTCTTGCTGGATTTGAGTATTTGCCCGAGGTCTTTGTAGACCCGGGATTATGGATGTTTGTTTTGATGCTCTTTATCAAATATTGTCTCGCCATTTTTACTCATGTGTGCTTTTGCCTTGTGGATGCTTTTATCTGTTTTACATGATTGCTAGGATATGTTTGCACTTAGAAAATTTCTCTAAGTAAATAAGAATAGATGGATCCGGGTAACATCTACCCGGGTTGGCTGCTTTAACATGTTTGCACTTAGAAATTTTTCTAAGTAAATAAGAATAGATGGACCCGGGTAACTTCTACCCGGGTTGGCTGCTTTAACATGTTTGCACTTAGAAATTTTTCTAAGTAAATAAGAATAGATGGACCCGGGTAACATCTACCCGGGTTGGCTGCTTTAACATGTTTGCACTTAGAAATTTTTCTAAGTAAATAAGAATAGATGGACCCGGGTAACATCTACCCGGGTTGGCTGCTTTAACATGTTTGCACTTAGAAATTTCTCTAAGCCAAAAATAAGGATGGATGGACCTGGGCGATGTTTTACCCGGGTTGATTGCTTTATACATGTTTGTACTTAAAAATTTTTCTAAGTAAATAAAATGGATGGACCCGGGCAATTCTTACCCGGGTTGATTGCTTTATTTGTGTTTGCACTTAGAAAATTTTTCTAAGTAAATAAAATGGATGGACCCGGGCAATTCTTACCCGGGTTGATTGCTTTATTTGTGTTTGCACTTAGAAAATTTTTCTAAGTAAATAAAATGGATGGACCCGGGCAATTCTTACCCGGGTTGATTGCTTTATTTGTGTTTGCACTTAGAAAATTTCTCTAAGTAAATAAAATGGATGGACCCGGGCAATTCTTACCCGGGTTGATTGCTTTATTTGTGTTTGCACTTAGAAAATTTTTCTAAGTAAATAAAATGGATGGACCCGGGCACTGCTTACCCGGGTGGATTGCTTTGTATATGTTAGTAGTTAGGAATTTTTTTTGAAGCAAATAAAATGGATGGGCCCGGGCAACGCTTACCCGGGTTAATTGTTTTGTACATGTTTGTACTTATAAAATTTTTCCTAAGCAAATGAGATGGATGGACCCGGGCAAACCTTACCCGGGTTGTTTGCTTTGTATGTTTTTGGTTGCCTTAGAAATTTTCTAAGTAAAATAACAGGTGAAATTCATTAGTAGCAAAAGACTTCATTGACTTCATTGATATTCAGAAGATTATACAGCTTCGATAACGATCAAAAATACATGATTGCTTTTTAGGGATATATTGCTGTCTTCTAGGATCCTTCCTTCTCGTCAATTTTACTGATAGAACTTCCTCAACCTAAGACCATGCCAGGTGTTGGATACTTCTGACCCGTCCATATGCTCCAATTTGTAGGTGCCCGGCCTTAGGACTTCTTTGACTTTGTAAGGGCCTTCCCACTTAGGCATTAGCTTGCCGGTGTTGGTTGGATCAGAGGCTTCGGTGTCTCGTAGGACCAGGTCTCCTGTTTGAAAATTCCTAACCCGGGATTTTTTGCTGAAGTGATCCCGGGTCTTCTCTTTGTACTTTTCCATCCTTGCGATTGCCTGGTCTCGGACCTCATCCACCAAGTCCAGGTTGACCCGGAGTCCTTCTTCATTCGCAATTTCATCAAAGTTGATTGCTGTGTGGGAAGGTGACCCGACTTCGATTGGGAGCATTGCCTCCGTTCCATAGGCCAATTTGAAGGGAGTTTCTCCGGTGCTTGTCCGAGGACTAGTGCGGTATGACCAGAGGACATGAGGTAGTTCTTCCGGCCATTTGCTCTTGCTTTCTTCAAGTCTTTTCTCAATTCCTCTCAGGAGGATCCGGTTGGTGACTTCTACCTGGCCATTTCCTTGAGGATAGGCGACTGAAGACTTCTTGTGCTTGATGCCTCTTTCGGCCAGGTAGCTTTCAAAGTCCGACCCTATGAACTGGGGTCCATTATCTGAGACCAGGACTCTCGGTAGCCCGAATCTCATCAGAATGTTGTCCATGAACCGGATGACATCTTGTTGATTGATTGTCCGCATTGCCTTGGCTTCAACCCACTTGGTCATATAATCAATGGAGACAAGCAAGTATCTGAGGTCTCCTTTAGCCCGGGGGAAGGGTCCCATGATGTCTATCCCCCATACAGCAAAGGGGATTGGAGATAAGACCGAAGAGGGTAGGACAGGGCTTACCCGGGGCACGTTGCTGAATAGCTGGCAATTTTTGCACTTCTTAACAAACTCGACGGAGTCTTGATGAATTGTTGGCCAGTAGTAGCCTTGCCGGATGATTTTATGTGCCAGGCCTTTTGCTGACATGTGATCTCCACAGATCCCTTCGTGAACTTCCCTTAAACAATATTCGGCTTCCTCCGGACCTATGCATTTCAGGATTGGGGATGAGTAGGTCCGGCGGAAAAGCGTTCCTCCTTCGACAAAAAATTTGGCCGCTTTAGCCTTCAACCGTTGCGCTTTCCCCTTGTCTTCGGGTAATTCGCCTTTCTCTATGTAGTTTATCAGGGGAGTCATCCAGGTAGGGTCGTTGTTGATTTCAAAGATTTCTTCCTGCTCTATTGTTGGCTTGTGCAACTCTTCGAAATAGACTGAACTGTCCAGGTCCGCCGAATTTTGGACCAACCTGGAGAGGTTGTCTGCTTCAGCATTTTCTTCTCTGTTGACTTGTAAGACTTTGCACCCGGGGATCAGGGTAAGGTAGCTTTTCACCAAGGCTTGATACTTGGTTAAGATCGGGTCTTTGGCAAGGTATTCTCCATTGGTCTGCCTGACCACGATCTGGGAATCACTGTAGATGGTGAGATTTTGGATAGACAGGGTCCGGACTAATTTCAACCCTGCTAGGAGAGCTTCGTATTCCGCTTGGTTGTTGGTTGCTGCGAAACCGAAGGAGATTGCTGTTTTGATTGTGAACCCATCCGGGCTTTTCAGGATTAGCCCGGCTCCTGACCTTTCGGTTGTTGAGGAGCCGTCAACATGGAGTATCCAAGACCCCGGGTTTGACTCTACCGGGGCTTCTGGTTCAGTTTCCATGGGAGTTGATTGGTTTTCTGGGAAGTTGCATTCCACCACGAAGTCTGCCAGGACCTGGGCTTTGACCGCTGTCCGGGGTAGGAAGGTTAGGCTGAACTGGCTAAGTTCGATTGCCCAGTTGACTAGTCTCCCGGAGATGTCTGGCTTGTGAATGATTTTCCTTAGGGGCTGGTCTGTGACAATCCTGATCTCTCTTCCTTGAAAGTAGTGTCTGAGTTTCCTGGATGCGGTGATCAGTGCAAACGCAAATTTTTCTAAGTTGGGGTATCTGGTCTCCGCATCTTTGAGGACCTGGCTGACATAGTAGACGGGCTTCTGCTGCCCGGCTTCTTCCCTGATCAAGGCTGCCCCGACGGCAAAGGGACCGGCAGACAGATATAGGTAGAGAGGTTCTCCAGGTAAGGCTTTTGTCAGGATTGGGGGTTTGGACAGGTATGCTTTGATTTCATCAAGGGCTCTTTGGCAATCCGGGCTCCATTCTACCAATTTCTGGTTTTTTGCCCCTTTTAACAACTCAAAGAATGGTAGACATCTTTCGGCGAGTTTGGAGACAAACCTTCGGAGTGCCGCTAAGGACCCTGCTAGCTTTTGGACCTCCCTCTGAGTCCGGGGTGGTTGCATCTCTTGCACAGCTTTGATCTTCTCCGGGTTGGCCTCGATACCCCGGTTGCTTACCATAAAACCCAAAAACTTTCCAGCCTCTACTCCAAAGGTGCACTTGTCCGGGTTGAGCTTTAGCTTAGTCCTTCTCATGTTCTCAAAACATTCTTTTAGATCAGAAATGTGACCCGGGACCGAAGTGGATTTGGAGATGATGTCGTCGACGTAGCATTCCAAATTTCTTCCAAGTTGATCTTTGAAAATTTCATTCATGGCTTTTTGGTATGTGGACCCGGCGTTCCTTAACCCGAAAGGCATTAGTTTGTAGGCATAGACGGCTCGATGGGTTATGAATGCTGTTTTGGCTATGTCTGCTGGGTTCATCTTAACCTGATTGTACCCGGAGAAGGCGTCCATAAAGCTTAACATCAGGTGTCCTGACGTGGCATCAATGAGCTGATCGATGCTCGGTAGAGGATAAGGGTCCTTGGGGCATGCTGCATTCAGATCCGTGTAGTCGACACACATCCTCCACTTGCCGTTTGCTTTCTTTACCATGACTACGTTAGCTAGCCACTCCGGGTATTTGATCTCACAGATGATATCTGCCTTCATTAACTTGCCAACTTCCTCATCTATTGCCTTCTGCCTTTCTGGTGTGAAATTTCTTCGTTTTTGTTTGACTGGTTTCTTCTTGGGGTCCACATCCAGGCTGTGCATTGCTAGTGACTCGTCCAACCCGGGCATGTCGTCCGGGCTCCAGGCAAAAACATCTGCATAGCTCCGAAGTAGTTGGATGAGTTCTTCTTTAAAGACGGTATCCAAGCCTTTTCCAATTTTGATTTTCCTTGTCGGGTTGTCTTTTTCGATCAGGACCGATTCGGTCTCGACCGCAGCTTCGACCTTGGTTAGTTCTTGTGCCGAGATCATTTGCTGGATCCGGGCGTCAGTGTTCTTTTCCACAAAATGTTGAGCTGAGCTCATGGTTGCTTTCTGGTTGCTTTGTCCGGGACCAGGATTGGTGGCTCCCGGGTTGGTGTTACCCGGGTCAAGTTCGATCACCTGGATTTCTCCTTTGGGATTTGTTTTCGGGTAAGGTCGGTGTTTTTTGTTGCTCTTCTGTTTTTGAAAAACGGTTGCCTTTCTCTTGTTGTCCAGGTGTGTTTCTGCCATGACCAAAGCTTGGCTATAACATACCCCGGCTGTCGCCGAGTCTCCTTTGACTTCTCCTACCCCGAACGGGGTGGGGAATTTGAACTTCAGGTGTGGAATGGATGTGATAGCTTCGATCTTGTTCAGACCTGGGCGGCCGATGATCACGTTGTAAGGTGAGGGTGTATCTGTGACATAGAATTTGATGGTATGAGTGACTTGGTTCGGAAGGGTTCCGAATCGGACCGGGAGATAGAGTGTGCCAAGGACCGGGACAATGCTATTCCCGAACCCATATAGAGGATCCTCCCTGTAGTCGTTCATCCGGATACTCCCGAGCTCCATTCGATCCATGGTGTGCTTGAACAAGATGTTGGCCGAGGAGCCGTTGTCCACCAGGATCCTCCTTACTTCATTTTCGGCCATGTCAAGGGTCACTACCAGGGCTTGATTGTGACCCCGGGTGACTCCTTCAAAGTCCTTGTTGCTGAAGGAAATTACTTGTTCGGGGAAGGTTTGGATGGACATTACTTCTTGACAGGAGCCCGGGCTAGGGGGAGGTGAACAGGATCCTCCCAGCACTACGTTGACAATGTTTTTCTGTTTCCCGGATCCCCCTGTTTTGTCGGCTGTATTCCGGGCTATATATTGCCCCATGTTTCCTTTACTGATTTGCTCTTCAATGAAGTACTTGAGGGATATGCAATTTTCAGTTTTATGACCATGGGTACCATGGTAGTCACAGTGTCTGTTGGTAGGTCTGCTTTCAGGAGGAGTTTGCATGGGTTTTGGTGGGTAGTAGAAGGGTTTGTCCCGGACCTCTTTGAGTATGTCCTCCCGGGGTCTGTTTAGAGGAGTCCATTCGGGCTCTGGTTTTGGTTCCCTGGCTGCTTTGTTTGGACCGGGGTCACTTCTGGACCCGGATCCCTATTGGCTGGTCCTCTTGGAACCTGATTGCTGGATGAAGTTTGTCTGTCTGTCTGGTTTGAATTTCTTGTCCTGGTGATATTCTTTCCGGGGTCTATCCTCTACCTGTTTTCCTTTCGAGCTACCCTGTCGGGTCATTCTCATGGCTTGGAGTACATCAGTTTCCTTGATGAATTTGGCAGCCATGGCGTAGGCAGCTGCCAGGCTCTGGGGTTCCTTGTTGATCAGCTCGACCACGTATCTCTCGTTTTGTTCCGGGTCCAGGTTCCTTCGGAATATGCTGAGAGCCTCACGCTCATCCAGGTTGGAAATTTTGTTGATTGCTTCCTGGAAACGTTTCATGTAGTCTGAGAGTGCCTCATTGTCATATTGGCGAACCGTTTCCAGGTGACACATATGGAGTTCATGTGTCTTGTTTGCTCGAAACCTTCTGAGGAAGGCTTCCCTGAAATCTTTCCAGGACCCGATGCTCCGGGAGGGGATCCGGCTGAACCATCTCTGGGCCCCTCCCTTGAAGGTGGACGCGAAGAAGCGACATTTGGTTAGATCATTGTACCAGTAAATTTGGGCTATCTGTTCAAAGTAGTGCAGGTGTTCCTCCGGGTCCCCCAGTCCATTGAAAGATTCAAAGTTGTAGTGTTTCATACCCTTTTGTCGGGGGATGGATTCCAAGGAGTGGCTGAAGGGAGTCAGGGTTCCCCCAATTTCAAGCCCGGCATCATTTCCGATTTTCCGGTTGAGTTCGTTGATCATGTCTCTGAGGTTGGTTTGCCCCGGTCTCTCATCCTCTTCATCCGAGATGAGTTCGGGTGTCGTTTCCTTCCGGTAGCGCTTGGACCGGGATCCTTTTGTCAACTTTTCCTCCTCGAGTTGGATCCGGAGGGCGATTTTTTGCTCAAGTTTTTCTTCTTCCTCTTTTCGGATCTGTTCTTTCCTTTCAGCTAAGATTTTTAACCGGGTTTCCTCACTATCCTTCTGTTTCTTTTTCTTTGCTTTGTCCCCGATCCGGTCGAAGACGGAACCCCGGGATTGACGGCTGTTCCCGGAGTCCTCAGACTCATCGATGTCCTCGAGTCTGCGGTTGCTTTCCCGGCGATCCTGGTATTGTCGGATGGCTTCGGCCAAATCCTCTTTGGTAAGTTGGGACAGGTGGAGGGTGGTGATCGGGACATCGGTGTACCTGTATTGGTTCATCTCGATAGTGACCCGGGCATCATTGGGGTTGATTGCTTGGTTCTCGTCTGGGTTCACATGGGTGAAAAGGGGTCCCGAGGCATGATCCTGGTTCGGGTTATCCTGGTCTGTCTGAGGGTTATCCGGGTTCTGGGGAAGACCCAGGTGGGAGCGTGTCCTTTTTGTCATGGTCCCAAGAACTTACACAGGGTGTATGGTTGCTGTTTCGGTGGTAGTGCTCACAAGTAGTATAGATAATGACAGGATGACAAAAGTAGTGTGCACAAGTAGTCAACTTACTATTTTCAGAGATACCACAAATAGTTAAGTGACAAAATGTGTGCAGGTGTGAGACAAAAAGATTTTATGTGCTACAGACAAGATTAGGGTTTTGCTCAGACAGGGTTTGCTAACATGCTCTACTACAGACAAATTTAGGGTTTTGTTCAGGTGAGGTTTTCTATCATGCACATATCAAGAAAAGCCATGGCTGAAGGTTCTGAGAAGCTGGGTGTTTGGTGAGAGCTTACTGGTGTTATTTGGACCCCCGTTTCGGGGGTTTGTTGCAGGAGATGAGTCCAGTGGCACCGTGACCACAGGACAGAGGACACCTTCCCCTCCTTCTAGCGCCAAATGATAACGCCAATCTCCGATCCCGGTCCTTCCTCCGCCGTGACTGGTGGTTCCGTGGTGTAGCTGCTGGATGGGGGCCTACAAAACAACGCCGGCGGGGGGTTTTGCCCCAAAGCGCCTCCGGCGTGAGAGTAAGCGTAGGTTTCGGAAGGATAAAGATTAGAGAAAGTGCTATCTATGTGTGGTGGTGAAGGTGTTTGGTTGGTGGTTGCTGGTGGCTGGTGGCTGAGGGTGTTTGAATATATGCTGAGTGTAAGTGTGTGTGAGAATGAGTGTAGAGTGAAGTTGAGTTAACCCTTAAACCCTTGATCCTTGGTCTATTTATAGGCCAAGGATTAGGGTTCAAGGGTGCGTACCTGGATCCTGGTCCTACACGTGTAGGGGTTTGATCCCCTACACGTGTCCAGGTGTCGGCGTAGAAGTAGCATTTTGGAATGTTCCCTGGCTTGTCTCTATCGCCAGTAGTTGACCGTTACGTTTGTCTTTATCGTGTCAGTCTGTGCCTTGTGCAGCAAGTGTCGGCTGGTACATGCATGGATCCCGGTCGGGGGTACGTTTTAGGATATGCCCGGGTTCAATGTCATACCCGGGTGGTGTATCCTGGAGGGATCGAGGGGTCGACTGTGTTGTTGGTGGCTACCCGGGTGTGTCTTGATCGGGTTATACCCTATCAGGATCCGGGTTTGTCCTGACCGGGTTATTCCCTATCACTAGAGATCGCAATTCGCAACTCCAATTTGGATAAAAAAATATCTATTCTCCCGTAAGAATGGAAAAGAGGTTGGTCGAAATGGCTTCTGCAAAAACCAAACTTGAACTTAATTTTATATTGTGTCCTCGAATCCGAAAAAATTCGAACTATGTAAATCCAAACCTGAAGCCGTCGGATTTTATTCGGGTTGAGATTAATCCGAAACCCCAAAAAATTGATTGTTTGGGCCTTTTCCTCTGACCACTTCTCAACTATAATTCTCCATAAAATAGGGTTAGTGTTGAGTTTTCGATGAATACCTGTGATTAATAAGACACGATGATCTTTTCTTAAATTGTAATATTATTATAACAAAGATTACAACAATTTTATCCTCGGGTATGTTAAGTGTAGTCTTTGTATAGCAGTTTAGACGAAGCTTTGCAGTCCATAGCCATAGTTTTCAACTGCTTCAACTTTAGGTTGAGTTTCATGTTTATATAGTGAAAAATTGCACTCTGTTGTCCTTTGTGGACGGCAGATTATGACTTCTTTAATAATTTAGCTAGGCCACAAAATGCCGTCCAACGTAAAATGCAATCTTAAGTGTCTGACATGAATAACATAACTCATCAAAACCTTTGATGCATTGGACAAGTTTTGTTTTCCAACAAAGATAACACAGAGGAACTTCGAAAGCAAAAGTATGAGTTCACCAGAAAGATCAGCAAAGAAGCAAGCTCATGTAGTTTGCATTCCTTCGCCAAGCCAAGGCCACATAAAACCATTGCTAAAGCTAGCAAAACTGCTTCACTACAACGGCATATGTATTACATTTGTTAATACAGAGTTTAATCACAAACGCTTCCTCAAATCTGGAGGACTTTATTCTCTTGACGGCTTACCTGGATTCAGATTTGAATCCATTCCCGATGGCATTCCTCTATCTGATCCTGACTCTACTCAGGACCCCGCATCACTGGTCCATGCTATCGTGAATAACTTGTTACCTCCATTCCAAGACCTTCTCACAAAACTCAGCACTCAAACCCCTCCGGTCACTTCCATCCTCTCTGATGGTTTTATGCCTTTTACAGCTGATGCTGCGCAATCTATTGGAATTCCTATTGTTTTGGTCTGGACATTTGCTGCCTGCGCATTTATGGCGTTTTACCATTTCAAAAGTTTCCTTGAGAAAGGCCTTGTACCATTGAAAGGTATTGTCATCCATTTTTATATCTGATTTTTGTTCATAATTTTACAGAATTGCAAAAGCAAATATATCACTATTGGTGTGATTATGGATTGCAGATGAAAGTTGTCTGACAGATGGGTATTTGGATACGACTATAGACTGGATACCAGGAATGAGAAATATTCGTTTAGGAGACCTCCCAAGCCATGTCCGAATCACTGATCCCAATGATGTAATATTCAAATACATAATGGATTCGACTGAGGGAGCAAGAAATGCTAAAGGAGTTGTACTATATACTTTTGACGATCTGGAACAAGAAGTTGTGAGTGCTATCTCATCCGCGCTTCCTCATATATACACAATAGGCCCTCAACAGTTGCTCCTTAATCAAATAGCACCAGATCATGAAGAGAAACTTAAGGGCATTAGAGATAGTCTTTGGAAAGAGGACGAAAAATGTCTGCAATGGCTGGAATCTAAGGAAGCTAATTCCGTGGTCTATGTAAACTTTGGAAGCACAACAATCATGGCTCCAGAGAAGCTGGTGGAGTTTGGTTGGGGGCTTGCTAACAGCAATCACCGCTTCTTATGGATAATTAGGCCTGATCTGATTGTTGGAGACTCGGAAACTACTTTGGGGCTTGAATTTATGGAGGCCATTAAGGATAGAGGCTTCATTTCAAGATGGTGTCCACAAGAGAAAGTCCTCAATCACGTATCAGTGGGAGGTTTCTTGACACATGGAGGGTGGAACTCGGTCACAGAGAGTTTATCAGCTGGTGTGCCTATGCTCTGTTGGCCATTTTTTGCAGACCAATTAATAAACTGTAAATACATTTGTACGGAATGGGAGTGTGGGATGGAGATTAGTAATGATGTGAAGAGAGATCATGTGGAGAAGCTTGTGCGAACGTTGATGGATGGTGTGGAGGGTAAGAGAATGAAGAAGAAGGCTATGGAGTGGAAGATCATGGCGGAGAAGGCCTGCAGTCCTGCTGGCTCGTCGTCTCAGAATTTGGATAAACTGGTTCATCTTCTGAAAAATTAGAACATCAAATTCCACCTGGCCTCGCGAATAAGCATCTATTTAGATTTACTGCACAGATCGTCATGTCTGTTGTTTGGAAGGTTCTGGATAGTGTTTGATATACCTATATCATGGTTGCAAGTTCAGCGAGCATGACTTGCTCCAAGGGCCGAAAGCAAGCCAAATGCTACTAATGTTGTGTTGTCCTCTCATTTGCGACTTATAAGAGTACATGATAAAGTGGTGGCCGTAGTTTTCCAAAATTTTACAAGATCGTGGCTGCACTTTAAAAATTACATAATGATGGTCGGAGTTTACTTCGGCTTTTTAATAAGGTTGTGGCCGTGAACTTCCGTTAACTCCAAAAAATAAAAAAATAAATGACAAAATGGTGAAAATCCAATCAATGTTTTGTAAAATTTGGAAAACTAGAGCCACCACTTTGTCGTATACTCTTTTATTTTTTAGAGTTAACGGAGAAATTGATAAAGGTTCACGGCCGCCACCTTATTAAAAGGCGGAAGTAAACTCCGGCCACCATTTTTAAAGTCTAACCACCATTTTGTAATATTTAGAAAATTATGATCCCTATTTTGCCATTTACTCTGGTTTCCTATTTTGTCATTTACTCTAGTTTGTACTCTAGTTTACTCTTCTTGGCTCCGTCCAATATTTTAATAATTGCTAATGCAAATGCAAATGTTCCGTTTAGCTAATTTTGCATCTGCTGCAGTGCTGCTTCAACAGTCAAGGTGTTGCAGGCTTGTTTTGGGCCCCAGCCCGGGGACTTAGGTTATCGAAAATATTATTTTTAATTTAGAAAGATAAGAGGGGCGGACTTGGAGATGAGGAAAATATTATTTTTAATTGTACAAAGATAAGGTGGCTCTAAAAGTCCAACTATGATCACAGACTAAAATAATATTCACGGGTTGTTCCAAATCTGATTATCCATTTCTTGATCATCGGTCCACTGCTACAGTAAGTCTGTAAATTTAGAGAGTAACACTTTACATGTATAAATCTCACACGAACACACATGTTTATTATTGTCTCACCTTTTTTGGGTACTTTTGATTTCTTGTTTGTTTTCCTGTTTCAGTATGTTCTTTAAGTAGGAAATCACAATAGTCTTCTTGAGTTCTTGTCAGCTTAACTGTTTGTACGAATCTGAAACAAAAAATCCTGAATCGTTTAGATATTTTAATAATTGCTTGCCATTAGTTAAATTTGACTCAGAACACCTCAACTAGTCAACTTCGGTTTATTGTACTTGTTTCTGTAGTCTGAATCAACTTCATCTTTCTTAAAAACGATGGAATCTCCGGCAAGATCAGCAGAGAAGCAGGTTCATGTGGTTTGTGTAGCTTCCCCAACTCAAAGCCACATCAAGGCAATGCTGAAGATGGCAAAGCTCCTTTACAGCAAAGGCATTTTTATCACATTTGTTAATACAGAGTTCAACCACAGACGCTTCCTTAAACAAGGACTACTTGACTCTCTGGATGGTCTCCCTGGTTTCAGATTCGAAACAATCCCTGATGGCCTCCCGCCTTCAGACCCCGACGCCACCCAAGATATTGCTGCAATTTGCCAGTCCATCATAGAAAATAGGATGTTGCTTCCGTTGCAGAACCTCCTTGCAAAACTTAATGCAGGAGGGCATAAGGTCACTTCTATCCTCTCGGATGGGTTCATGCCGTTCACAGCTGATGCAGCACGTTCCATAGGGGTACCTATTGTTTTGCTTTGGACAATTTCTGCTTGTGCCTTTATGGGATTTTATCAGTTCCGTAATCTGGTTGAAAAAGGTCTTATCCCATTGAAAGGTAAGGTTTCTTTTCATTTATTTGTAGCAAAGAGTAAAGACACACTAGTAGTAAACCATATTTGTGAATTAGTTTATCTTTATCATTTGTTGGTGAAAGTGGTATGATCTGTGTGAACAAGATTAGAGGTTAGTTGGAGGAGAATTACAAAACGCTGCAGTGTAAGGTGATCATATTAGGCTTTGTGAAAAACTTAGAAGAAAAGACTGTAGATTCTTTTGTAAATTGTAAGAAAATCATCTATTGATTCTATCAAGTGAAGGAGCAAAGATTATGAACAAATATGGATCTCACCTTGTTCTTTGCACAGGACAGACGATAGCTACCTAACGAATGGATGTTTGGACACAGTCATTGATTGGATTCCAGGAATGCCAAATATTTGCTTAAGGGATCTCCCCAGCTATGTCCGAAGCACGGATCCTAATGATACTATCCTCAACTACATAATAAAAGCTACTGAGAGAGCAAGTAATAGCACAGGAAATGTATTTCATACTTTCGACGACTTGGAACCAGAACTTTTGAGTGTCATCTCATCTATGTTTCCTAATGTATTCACAATAGGCCCTCAGCAGTTGCTCCTCAACCAAATACCATTTGAAAAGGCTGAGCAACTTAATGCCCTCGGATACAGTCTATGGGAAGAGGAACAAACATGTCTGCAATGGCTAGACTCTAAGGAACCCGATTCTGTTATCTACGTAAACTTTGGAAGCATAGCAGTTATGTCTCGGGAACAATTGGTGGAGTTTGGCCGGGGGCTTTCGAATAGCAACCACCACTTCTTATGGATAATAAGGCCTGATCTGATTGTTGGTGAGTCCGAAACTACTCTGGGGCTTGAATTTATGGAAACCATTAAGGACAGAGGTTTCATTGCAAGCTGGTGCCCGCAAGAGGAAGTCGTCAACCATGTGTCAGTGGGAGGGTTTCTGACACACGGAGGGTGGAACTCGATCCTCGAGAGCTTATCCTCTGGCGTGCCAATGCTCTGTGTGCCATTTTTTGGAGATCAACCAACAAATTGTAGGTACATTTGTACTAAATGGGAGTGTGCAATGGAGATCCATAGCAATGCAAACAGAGATGAGGTGGAAAAGCTTGTTAGACTATTGATGAATGTACAGCAGGGTAAGAAGATGAAAAGGAAGGCTATGGAGTGGAAGAAAATGGCAGAAAAGGCATGTGGTCCTCAAGGATCATCATCGCTTAATTTAGACAAACTGGTTTTTCTTTTGACAAACTAGAACTATACAATTTCATCTAAGGTTGGTGTTGATTTTTCTTACAAACAAGTATCTGTTTTAATATTTTTCGGATGAACCAAGTCATCGGTCTTGATTTTAATCTTGATAAAATGTTGTATTCGTTAAGTACCTATATTGTAGTCGACTAGTGGGACCCAACCTATAGTGTAGTTGGACCCAGAGGCGGATCTAGAGATGAAATCTAGGGGGAGTATCGAGCAAATTTTCGAAAAACATCTATATATTTTCAAATTTTGGGGCACTTCTATAATTTTTTAAAATTTATACTGGTGAAAAAATATTAAAAAAAAATTTAGGGGGACACGTGTCTCCCGTGCCTCTTCCTAGATCCGCCCCTGGTTGGACCCAACCTTTATGACCTATGGTCCTATCTCATCTCATCATTGGGATTTTCTAAACAGTCTTCTTCTACTGATCCGTGGACGAGAAATCGTAACTCGTCGGGGTCGTTAGAAACTTACTATACTTTCTTTCTTTTTTATTATTAAAACAACCAAAAATTCATGCAACGCATAAAGAAAGCTAGGCTAGGCTGTCAGCTTATTAAAACGTGCAAAGCTTTCTAAAGAGAGGCCAAAATAATACAAATAAACAATCAAGAACCGGTAAACAAGAAAAATTCTAATACATGGCAACAGGAAATATAGGAACGACGGTTCAGGGCCGAGCCAAAACCATAACTAATTCTAGAATTTAGGGCTGTGAGGCCCTAAAGTCGAGAAACCAGTTTAATAAAATAATTTAACGATTGTTAATATTTTAGGGTTCACCATTAGGTTTTAATATAATTAATTTATACTTAAAAAAGAAAACGCTACATAATGTAGCGTTACGGGTGTTAAACGCTACACGAAGTAACGTGTTGGTATTTGAAAATTTGTGCCAACGTTACATTAACCTCCATTTTAGCTTCCAACGGAACATTAACTTATGTTTTGTTTCTGGACAAAAAAAAAACTAAAGACTCGAAACGCTACACGATTTAACGTGACTAAATGATATTCAGGATTATGTTTCGGTGTTTTGTGATTTTAAGAGCATTATTTCCTCAAATAATTTCATTTAAGGCCAACAACCCTCAGCACAAGTAGCTCATAGTGTTAAATCCAGTATCTTCACAACTTGTTTCACTAGATTCAGTCCCAGGGCTAAAACAGTAAACTATATTTCTCGTTGTCTGGATGCTAAAACTTCACATGCAAGGTCTCGTCAGACTGTAATTTTCTTTCATTATTTAATTGCCGAGAGCTAAGCTCATCTTGACAGAAAACAGAGAGGATGGAATCAGCAGCAAGATCAGCAGCAAAGCAGGTTCATGTGGTGTGCATACCTTCCCCAATCCAAAGCCATATCAAGGGAATGCTGAAGATGGCAAAGCTCCTTTACAGCTGATAAGGTACCACGCTACAGTGACCGCCAACAGTACCCGCCCCCGCTACAGGACTTGGAGATCCCCAAAGTCAGACCTCATCATTACCAAGTACAAGGCAAACAGGATAATAAGCACGCGCAAATCCCAAAAGGACAGGAAAAAGGACAGTAGTTGCACCAAAACAGCCACCCATGCTGGGGAGTGGCTATAGACCCATTCCCGCCACTGTAGCAACAGTGGCGGCCAAGGGCCTATATAAAGCACTCCCCAGCCAAAGTGGAAGGTAAGTGCAAATTTCTCCCAAAACTCTCTCAAAAAAGCATCTCGCACCCTACATTTAGAGTGAAAACTCTCTGATTTCCCTTACTTGTCAAGCACATCCAAATCACTGATTATCACGCCGGAGGCGCCTCACGGGATGTCACCCCCCGTGTAGCGTTGTTTTGCAGGTTAGGTCCTGCCTGAAGCTTCCCGGAACAGTGCACTGGAACCCTAGACGAGATTTGGAGTTATCATTTGGCGCGCCAGGAAGGGGTCTTCTCCCTAAGAGAAACCTAACCGCATCCCTAGAAGTTGGGTGAATTTATGCAAACTCGATCCGGACTCATAGTAAGTCAGACCAGCAACATGGCGAACCCTCGCCCAAACATGCAAAACACCAACCTGCTAAACCCCGACCCTACTAACCCTAATGCTCAAGTAGTCGGCGACGACGTGCTCCTACAAGACCTATCACCGTCCGGAAACTCCGTCCCAAACGCGGGACAAAACACCAACGCAGTACCCCCCCCGCTCGTTCAAGGGGGGCCCATTGACCTGACAAAGTTCACACAGCAACAAATCGACATAATGCTAAAAGTGGCATCTGCCTTCCCACAACCTAGGGGAGAAGCACGTGGAAACCATGAACCCCAAGACGAGGAAGAGCGAAGTGAAGCTCATAGCCAACCTCACCCACAGAAGTCCACAGCGTCGCACCTTGGACCGTCACAAAACACGAACCACAAAAACCACGGTGGCCAACAACACCGCCCCTCAACCTGGAAGGAAAATAGGAGAATCCGGGATCTGAAAAAAGAGCTCGAAGCCAAGCAAGCAGAGTACGAAAAGGCCCGCGCCCGACTCGAAGGCCGTCATACCGAGACCCCTGAGGTCCGCAACGACACAGGAAGCGTTAATCCCTCCAACGCGGACATGCTCAATACGCTCATGGCCCTGAAGAAGCGCCTCGAAGATGGCACCAGTGGTGAAGCCGGAGAATCCCCTTTTACAAAGAGGCTCGAGGACGAACCAAAGCAAAGGCACATCAAGCATCTCAACCTGAACCCCTTTGACGGGATGGGAGATCCCGAGGAACACCTCAGCTACTTCAACCAACTGGCCCTGCACTACGAGTACCGCGACCTCACCAAATGCCGTTTCTTCGCCGCCACCCTGAGGGGAAGCGCGCAGCGATGGTTCAGTCGCGTCCCGGCCAGGAGCATAGACACTTGGGCCGACTTTAAAAGGGCATTCCTGAATAAATTCAGGGCAAACCAACCTCAGGAGGTGCACACTTCCTACTTACAAACCATCGGGCAAAGAGAAGGGGAATCCCTGCAGAGCTACATCAACCGCTTCAAGGAAGCGGTCAATAAGATCATCTGTGTAAACGAGATAGAGGCTCTCGTCCATTTGAAGAGAGGACTTGACCCGTATGAATGCGAAAAATATGTCGTCAAACTAATGGAAGTCCAGCCTACGACATTAGCCAAGGCGTATGACCTGGCGTCCCAAGCCGTCACGGAAGCGGAATCTCTGGCCGTGTTAAAACGGGCACGAGCACCTCCCGCTAGCAATCAGAAACACTACCCCCGTGAACGACACGCCCCGTACCAAAAACCCGTGGAGCAAATGCAGGTTCAAACTACACACGGACCTCCTGCCAACAAAAACAACAACATATCTGTAAAGGATCGTCTGGGACCCGCGGTGGGTTCCCGCCCCGAGAAACGCCCTGAGCCTAATTGGACTAAGTTCAGCCTCACCCGATCTGCCCTATTAAGAGACATTAAGAACAAGCCATTTTACCAAGCGCCGCCAGCCATGTGGACAAACCCGGAGGACCGGAACAAAGAGCGCCACTGCGAATATCACGAAACACATGGGCACTCTACGGATAGCTGCCTCGCACTCAAACACTTCCTGGAACGACAAGCTAAAGCGGGAAACCTAAACCAATACCTCCCACGTGATCTGCCACCACCACCACCACAGGACCATCGAGACGGTCGAAATGTGGTCAATCCCGTCTTCGGCGGCACCGTCACGCCCCCTGCCCCAGGCGGGCCTTCAGTGTATGCCATCGCACAGGGAGAGGTGCACAGCCCCATATACTTCACACATGCAGACTACGAGGGCATCAACCCGGATCACAACGAAGCCCTAGTCGTATCCCTCGACATAGCAGAAAATGAGGTAAAAAGAATATTGGTGGATAATGGCTCCTCTGCGGACATCTGCTTCCAGCACACCTGGGATCGGCTGCGCCTGAACAACGCGGTTCCCGAGCCCTGCCTGGAAGAGACACCTTTGTACGGTTTCGGACACAACGCCGTGCCTATAGCGGGCGTAGCCCATCTGCCAGTCACCTTCGGCTCACCCCCCCACCAAATCACCAAGACAATCAAATTTTACATCATCAACGCAGTTTCCTCGTACAACATGATCCTGGGGAGACCAACCCTAAATGCGCTCAGAGCGATCCCATCGACCTCACACCTCAAAATGAAGTTCCCAACTCCCACAGGAATAGGCGAAATCAAGGGGGATTCTGAAACCTCGAAACGATGCTATGGGATAGCCCTAGTCCTGGCGGCCACCGAGCCCGGAAACATCAAGCGGGAAAACGCCGACAAACGAAAGCAGGAGAAGCGAAAGAAACGCGCAGAAAACCTCCAAAGAAAGAACAAGCGGCACCGAGAGGTACAAGTCATAGAAACCCATGATCCCACGCACGAAGAGCCCCCGCGCATGGACGCCGAGCTCAAGAAATGCTTGTTACGGGATGAGCAACCCGTGGCAAAACCCGCCGTGGCAACAGAGCAAATTCAACTCTCTCCCACCGACCCTACGCGGAAAATCAGTATCGGGGCAGGTTTGGAATCGGTGTTCAAAAAGGAACTCACAAACTTGCTACGCGAATACGCGGACGTCTTTGCATGGAGCCCAAAAGACATGCCCGGCCTCGATGAATCCGTGGCCATGCACAAACTGAGTGTCGACCCCAAGAAGGCGCCAAAAAAGCAGAAGCGGCGCAACTTCGCGCCTGACCGCCAAAAAGCAATCGACGCGGAAATAGATAAACTGTTAGACGCAGATTTGATCTGCGAGGTCTCATACCCGGATTGGGTGGCAAACGTTGTGCTCGTAAAGAAAGCTAACGGGAAGTGGCGCATGTGCGTCGATTACACAGACCTTAACGCGGCATGCCCTAAGGACCCGTACCCGTTACCAAGCATAGACCAACTCATTGACGCGACGGCCGGGCACCTCATGCTCAGCTTCATGGATGCCTTCTCAGGGTACAACCAGATTAAAATGGCACCGGAAGACTGCGAGAAAACTGCCTTCATCACTCATAGGGGGGTATATTGCTATAAGGTCATGCCTTTCGGCCTCATCAACGCGGGCGCCACCTACCAACGCATGATGAATAAGATCTTCGCACCACAATTAGGACGCAACATGGAAGTCTACGTCGATGACATGATTGTCAAATCTATGCTCCAAGAGACGCACTTGACCGACCTGCGAGAATGCTTCGCAAACCTCAGAAAACACAACATGAAACTTAACCCCGACAAATGCACTTTCGCCCTGGGAGCGGGAAAATTCTTGGGTTTCCTGGTGAGCCAACGCGGGATCGAGGCTAACCCGGAGAAAATCCAAGCCGTCATTGACATGCAACCTCCAAAAACCATCAAGGACGTTCAACGCCTCACTGGGCGCCTCGCAGCATTGCGACGGTTCATATCCAAGCTCGCGGAACGATGCCTCCCTTTCTTCGACACCCTCAAAGGAGCACTCAAAACCAAAAAGCTCACATGGACAGAGGAATGCCAAAAGGCCTTTGAGGACCTCAAGACATACCTGGCGTCCGCGCCACTCTTGACGACCGCGTCCCCTAGCGAACCATTGTCATTATATCTGGCAGTTTCTGACAAAACGGTGGGAGCAGTGCTTATTAAGGAAGCGGACACGGTACAAAGACCAGTTTACTATGTCAGCCAAACACTAAAGGACGCAGAAACCCGCTACCCCAATACCGAGAAAACAGCCCTAGCCCTTGTCATGGCAAGCAGGAAGCTTCGTCACTATTTCCAAGGGCGAGAGATACGAGTCATCACGAATCAACCCTTGCGCAAAATCCTCCACAAGCCTGAGCTGTCAGGGCGACTTATTAACTGGGCAATCGAGCTCAGCCAATTCCACCTCACTTATATCCCGAGAACCGCGATCAAAGCACAGGCCTTGGCAGACTTCGTCGTGGAGTGTAACTTTGCTAAACCAGACGAGGAGGCACCGGACAACCAAAAACCCCTACCAGTAGCGGAAGGGTGGAAGCTCTACGTGGACGGCTCCGCCACCAACACCAGATGCGGAGCCGGGGCAATACTCATTAGCCCGGATGGTTTTTGTATAAAACAAGCCCTTCAGCTCAACTTCAAGGCCACCAACAACCAGGCGGAATATGAGGCCCTGCTTTCGGGCTTAGACCTCGCCCTAACTCTACAACTGCAAAGTCTTACCATATACAGCGACTCCCAGCTGGTAGTTCGCCAAACAACAGGTGACTACGCGGTCAAGGATTCAACTCTAGCTCAATACCAACAACAAGTGCAGACCCGCTTGTCCACACTCAAAAGCTACCAGCTCCACCAAATAGACCGGGAAGACAACTCATTGGCTGACAGCCTATCCAAACTCCTAGAGGGAGAATACACGACCTCGGATGGTCCCGTCTACTTCCTATCTCTCCCGCATCCCTCAACAGAGGTCAAGGAACAGCTCAGCATTACGCTCAACGAGGACAACTGGATGACCCCCCTCATCGCTTACCTCCGGAACGGAACTCTGCCAACCGAGCATAGCAAAGCCCGGCAGATCAAGGCAAACGCAGCCAAATTCTTCCTACAAGACGATGTTCTCTACCGTCGCAACTTCGACTCCCCCATTCTCAAATGCGTCGATGACGATGAAGCAACATACTGCATGCGGGAAGTTCACGAGGGCATATGCGGGGATCACATGGCGGGCAAGGCCCTTACACATAAAATCTTGCGCCAAGGATATTACTGGCCAACCATGGCAAAAGACTGCAAAGCCTTTGTCAGAGCGTGCCACCAATGCCAGCTCTTCAGCAACGTCCCGCGCGCAGCCCCTGCAGTCCCAGTTTCAATACTCTCCCCTATCCCGTTCGCTGTGTGGGGAATTGACATTATGGGGCCTTTCCCCAAGGCCCGCGGGGAACTCCAGTTTGTTATGGTGGCCATCGATTATATGACCAAATGGGCAGAAGCCAAGGCACTCAGGACCATCACCCAAGAAGACGCAATCCGGTTTGTCCGCAACCAGATAATCACCCGGTTCGGTATCCCCACGACTCTCATCTCTGACAACGGGACACAGTTCGTAGGAAAGAAATTCACCACCTTCCTCTCTGATCACGGGATCAAGCACAAAAAAGCATCAGTATGCCACCCGCAAAGCAACGGACAAGTCGAGGTCACAAATCGCATCATCCTTCGCGGGCTAGAAAAAAGCCTCACGGAATCCAAGAAAAAATGGCCGGAACACCTACCCCAAGTCCTATGGTCCTACCGCACCACGCAGAAAACAAGCACAGGGGAAACACCATTTAAACTAGCATTCGGGGCAGAAGCACTGGCACCAGTGGAAATAGGATCACCGTCCTTCCGCATGCAAAATTTCAACATCAACGACACCATGGAGGGAATGCGGACTAACTTGGAGTTACTGGACGAGGTCCGAGCAGACGCAGTCCAGAAAATGGAGCTTTACAAAGAAAAGACAAGGGACTTCTTCGGAAAGCGGGTCCGAATGCGGGCATTCCAGGTGGGAGACTTAGTCAACAGAGCAACCGAGGCATCAGACCCGCGCCACACGGGCAAACTAATGCCTAAGTGGGAAGGTCCATACAAAATAGCACAAATCATCCGTCCCGGCTCTTACAAGCTATCCCACTTGGATGGCACGGAGGTCAACAACACTTGGCATGCAGAAAAACTCAAGAAATATTATCAGTAGCAGACATGGCCTAATGATTCATAGCATGTAAACGGGCATCCTTTTGGACTTATATATATTATTAACGATGTTTTCCGTTAAATGGCATCCTGATGATTCATCCAACAAGAAGCACATAAAAAGCACAGTATATAAAGCACATCTCAACAAAAGCACATAAAAGCACATTTACGCACAAGACAAAAGGACAACTCATAATATATAATCCATAGTTTACAAAGATCAGCTAACGACCGCCGCGGGAACAACGCTACCCGGGTCATGCCACATCAACATGTACCAAGCATATTACAAACACACGCATACGGAAAACACAAACAACCATGGACCCCCGAAAACATACAACGGGGGTACTTAGGAAATACAACAACTAGCATGGCGGTAACGACATCTAAAACGCCTCATCCTCCTCGCTCGAGTCACTCGCGGAAAGCTCATTGTGAATAAGCTGCAACTGCGCCCAAATCGCACCACGACGTTTCACCTGGCGGGCACGAACACGCTCCATCTTCTTGTGATAAGATTCATGTAGGTCTTTGTTCTTCTGCATCAACTCCTCAAGGGCACCTCGGGCACGGGTGCTAAGCGGCTCGTCAATCCACACTTCATAGTAACAATCACCCGCAACACAAGCCTCCATACGCCGCCCAGCATTCCGGCCACTCCAGATGGTCTTCATCACCACAGGACGATCACAGTAACAGCGAGAGCCTGCAAGATTGGACATGGTTGACACAATTTTTGCAGCACACAAGGATGAAACAACAAAGGTGTGAAGGAGCATAATACCTCCGTTTCAGGCGCAGGCTATTTATACTACTCCCCCGCACGTGCCTGGCAGCCACCTGTCACAAAGCAAGCATATAACCTAAGGGGAAGGACGACCACCACCATCCCTCCCCTAGACCAAATCCACACGCAACAACAAAAATATAGCAAAGCATGGCCGCGTATCCGCAACCATGCCCTGACAACGGCAAGGCTCCAACCTGTAAACTCGAGCAAGCAACACAAAGCACATGCATATACACGCAACTAAAAAGCAAAACAAAAGCATATTACACGCACAGCCCAAATCCACACACAAGTCAACCGCCATTATACGGCAAATTACAATCCCAAAAGAATAAGTTCAAATAGTCTAACCAGCCAAGTTCAAATGTAACTTCAAAAGCAACAGTTTAGAGACAAAGGAGTTAAATGGTGGGGGTCTCGGTCGAGTCATCAACAAGTTCTTCATCTCCTTCCGGGGTGGCAGCTTCGGTTCCGGGTTGCTTCTCTGCATCAGCCATGACCGTGTCCGGATTCTCCCTTTCCTCAGCTGCGGAGCGGGAAACCTCTGTTTCCTCAGCAGCGGGATTCTCATCCACGGTCTCCAAAGCTTTTGGACTCTTTGTCCCAGCGCTACCTCCAGAGCTGCCACTCGCGCTCTCAAGCTCCTTCACCCGGTCAGCAAGCTTCTTGTTCTTCTTCTTCCTCTTGTGCGCCTTAGACTTTGCTTTCTTCAAGGAAGACGCCAGATCCGCTACCCGCTTCTCCAAAGCGTCAACACCGGAAGAAGAACCACCCGCGCCCGCCACTAAGCTCAAATACTCTGCACTTTCTTTCACAGAAGAGACTCCCTCCTCAAAAGCTTTGGCCAAGGCAGCCCGATATTCAACACTTGCCTGATATTTCCGGATGGCCATCTCCTCAGTGGGTCGCGACGCAACCATAGCTTCAGCTTCCTCGGCACGCTTACGCAGCTCGGTGAAAGTCCGCTCCGAGGCCGCCTCCTTCCCCTCCCAAAACAGCCTTTGGGTCTCCAACTCCTTGTCCACAAGACCCCTTCGATCCGAAAGCACCTGCCAGTCCGCTTTGAGAGTCTCCATCTCTTGGGCAAGTTCTTTCTTCTGATCCTCGACTGCATGGAAGTTCTCCACCAAGGTCTTCTTTTGACCTTCAAGGTCAGCGACCTGCTTCCGCAGTGCAATGTTGTCCTGGCGGAACATCTCTCCCCGGGTGCTTAACGCCAAGTCATACCCTCGAGCCTGCGACAACCATCAGAAAACATATCACAACTCGCATACACAAAAAATTACAGCGCTAAGTGCAAAAGCAACTACACGACACATACCTTCCTGTGATGGAGCTCGGAACGACGCACCAGCTTTTTCCATCCCAACCCATCCAACTTCTCAAAATCATCTTCAGTAAGGCCAACCTGTCCTGGTGGCCCGGCCCCGAACAAATTCCCTCGCCCTACACGGCGGGCATCCACAGGTCCCAATTCATCCTCGGTCCCGGATGCGTCCCCAGCACTAACACCTGCTATCAAATCCACATTGCCACGGCGCTTCACACGGCGCCCAATCTGGGCACTCAAGGTCAACTTCCGACCACTGCCAGCACTGCGAACCCGTTTCCTTCGTCTGGGAACCTCGGGGGTCTGTCCCTCTGTTGTCGGGTTCTCCAGCATCAATACAGTTGGCGTCCCGCCAGCCTCAACACTTTCTTTTTCTTCAACTACACGGGACGACCCCGCCTCCACAGCTTTCCCGCCAGCCTGTGTGCTGACCTCGGTTTCACCCTCACCGCCCAGACCATCGTCAAACTCGCCCGCGGTGGTATGACCGCCACCTTCTCTCTCTTCGCTGTCCGCAATCTCATGGATCTCCGGGCTCTTTTCAACAACCTCCTCATCATCCTCCGCATCCCCAAACACATCCTGGTTTTCCACCTCCTCACTTGGAACATTTTCTTCCTGCTCAGTCACGGGTTCCGGTTCATCCCTCAAGAGCAGCACGCGGCCTCGGGACGCCGTCCCCGAACTAGAGGCACCAATGGCCGTTCCCGCAGGTTGCACCACCGCCCCCCGTGTCGCCCTAGCAGCCGCGCGTCCCGCTCGGCTTTGCGCCGGCGTGCGTCGCCTTGCCTGCGACCGCCCTTCACCTTCAACCCGGGCAGCACCCCTATACCTGGGGGGATTTCGGTTTAGCAGGCCCGTGAGCAATTTTATCTCCTCTTCATCAGTCATGCCCTCCAAGGGCGGCAACTCCGTCAATCGCGGGTCCAGGACTGCAAGTTCAAGCAACATATCACAACACTATGAAGCCAAAAACCCCCCAAACACAAAGCAAATTCCCCCCACATTTAGTAGAGTCAAAAACTTACGCAAGTATAGTTGCAGCCTCCCGTTCTCAAAGAATGCACTCTTGGTCCAGGTGCTCCCCAACGCCTTTGTAATACCAACCAGTATCTCCACGTCAACCGCGGACAATTGATCCCGCGGCGCGCGATAACTCTTCTCTACTTTCCGAGCCATGTTAGGCATCCACGCCAATTCGCCGCCCGCCACCACCAGAAACTCATATTGCCAGTCCGTCATGCTATTTGGAAAATCAAAAGGCATATAATCCACAAGCTCTCTGCCAATCACGCTGCTCTTATTGGCAAAAGGCAACTCCACAAACGGCTTGGCCGTGCTAGTCTTGATGTTAAACAAATGGAAAAAAGCCTTCAGGGTAGGCTGCTTCGCTAGCGCAGTACAGCTCGCTATAAACCAGTTAATAGCCCGGATCGCGTTGGGCGTGATCTGCGAGATAGAGCACTTCAAATGCACGCAGACAAGGTCCCACATAAAACGATGCATCGGGAACCTCAAGCCCGCCTTCAGCTGTTCGAGGGTCACACATATGGACCCGCCAGCACCACGATGATGCAACCTCTCCTCTTCCCGGGCAGGCCTCCAGCTATAGTCACTCCCAAACCTAAAAAGCTTCGACATATACGGCCCATACTCCGCCACATTGAACGTGCTCCTCCTCTGAAGATGATCACAGTCTGCCAGTTCTTGCTCCACTTTGGCATTATTTATCTCCACTGGGCGTATCTTGAAGGTCCGATAGAAACTACTCTGATCCTCAAAGAACCTGTAATGCAGGTCCTTCGGCGGGAGCGGAATAGTAAACCGCGGAAAATCCCGCCATCGACCAGACAAGCTAATCAGCGGCTTTGCCTCCCGCGTCACGGGATCAAAACAATCTTCCCCAGGCATGGCAGCCATTTCTTCTTCAGTACCCGGATGAATAGCTTCCAGACGCACCTCTTCAGCCACAGCAGTCATCAATTACCTGCAAGATGGCCACACAGAGAACAGCCCGTTACATACATCGTCTCAATCCCGTCAACAACGGCGGCATACAGACAGACAGAAACACATTTCACAAACAATCCCTTTTTGTTACCCGCAACCCCCATACAAACATATTATCAAACACCTACAGTACAAACACGTGCAACCGCCGCATATTACAAACCTTAAAACTTCGACCTAACCCTAATGGTGCACAACCCGAGACGACAATCCCGAGGTCGGTACATCGCCCTCATACCGCAAACGCCACCGTAAAGACGGCAGCCACGGCAACAAAAGCTTCACTACTACCACCACAAATCAAAGACGAAAACACACGCATTCAGACGATTGACATAACTAAAGGGCAAGACCTAACACACAGATCTACTCACACTACGGCGCGAACACAAGATTACGACACTCAGAAACGCCGGCGAAGCAACCAAACACATAAAGCACAGTAAAAGCAGCAGCAACACGATGAAAACCAAAAAACAAAACAGAGTACACAGACATCAACAAGATACGATTCAGCCCCAACATTAAAAGAAAAGACAAGCATAAACTCGAAGGATCGCCGGCGATGCTTACTTGTTAACGGAAATGACAAAGAGAACGGGTGCACTTTACTCCGCCGGACGACCTCTCGCAACTTACAGGTGAAAAAGCGGAGCACTTCGGAAAAACTAAAGCTTCAGACAAATATACTCAAAACTGGGTTTTAAGACATACATATATACTCCCACAATTACCAAGAGATGCATTAACTGCATGGCCACGTGCACACACACGATTGGCTCAGAAACTGCACCATCACACCCACCCCTCCTCAAAAGCCGCATAAACCGTACTTCATCCCCAAAAAACCCCCAACTTTGAAAACCGGTGTCTCTTCGATTACCCATGTACACAACTACATATACGCCACTCTACTTATCAAATCTCACCCACAACATTCTCGCATTCAATTTTATTCCCCATTTATTACCCACTTTATTACCAGTCATAAATTGGTCGAAGACAAAAAACATAAATACAAGCAAGCCAAAAGCCAGCGGGAAAGCAAAATACTTCACATATATATATTAAGATTCTTTTTTAATACAAGCCAAAGCGGACTCAGTCCGCGACAAGGAAGCCCTACTCTACAGCTGAGCCTCCAAGTCCGCAATGCGGGCTTGGACATCCGCTAGCCTCTCTTGCAACTCGTCCCTTTCTTCCCGGGCCGCAGCCAGCCTCTCCGCCACCGTAGCCTCCGGCGCGGGTTCCGGACGGTCAATGGGTACATACCACCGCCCATTGATCTGCACCGCCGCTCGTCCGCGTCCCGGGACCAGCATCCTCTCATACACCTCCTCAAGGAGGTCGTCGTAGGGAAGGCCGTCCTCCAGCATATCGGCCAACCTCCTAGCAAACGGATCGGTCGGCAAATCATTGAACAAGGTCAGAAGTTCAACCCTCCTCATCCAACGCATCTGCGTCCTATAGCTCCCACTGGACACATCACTCCCGTTGCTAACAGACGCTGAAGAGTTGTCAGACATTTTTCACGATACTTCCACAAGAAAAAGAACGATTTAACGATTACAAGAGAGAAAAGAAGATAAAACGCACAGATGAAGTGCACAAATGAACTTCTCCAGCCCTTATATAGCCACAACCACAGCCCCGTAATAAAAGCAGATGGAGTTCCCGAAGCGTTCAAACTTCCCACAGGCGTTCCCTAGGTCAACTACAACTCAAACGCACCTGGAAAACCAGCGGTCAACAGTCTCCTCAGTGAATGTCTGTGCAGTGCGTTTAATGCACGCGGACACCCACACCCCTAACGGTCACCCGAGTCAACTACCCGCGACCAGCAACACTGCCACTCCTAGTACCACCCCGCCAGCTAACTTCCCTCATTATTGGCCGCGTCCAATACTTGGGGGGCACATTTTCATTTTTATTCAAATTTACAATCTTCCCTCATTATTGGCCGCGTCCAATACTTGGGGGGCACATTTTCATTTTACTTCAAATTTTTAACTTCCCTCATTATTGGCCGCGTCCAATACTTGGGGGGCACATTTTCATTTTTATTCAAATTTACAATCTTCCCTCATTATTGGCCGCGTCCAATACTTGAGGGGCACATTTTCATTTTTATTCAAATTTTTATCTTCCCTCATTATTGGCCGCGTCCAATACTTGGGGGGCACATTTTCATTTTACTTCAAATTTTTATCTTCCCTCATTATTGGCCGCGTCCAATACTTGGGGGGCACATTTTCATTTTACTTCAAATTTTTATCTTCCCTCATTATTGGCCGCGTCCAATACTTGGGGGGCACATTTTCATTTTTATTCAAATTTTTAATCTTCCCTCATTATTGGCCGCGTCCAATACTTGGGGGGCACATCTTCATTTTACTTCAAATTTTTTAATCTTCCCTCATTATTGGCCGCGTCCAATACTTGGGGGGCACATCTTCATTTTACTTCAAATTTTTTAATCTTCCCTCATTATTGGCCGCGTCCAATACTTGGGGGGCACATTTTCATTTTTACTCAACAAATTTTATCTTCCCTCATTATTGGCCGCGTCCAATACTTGGGGGGCACATTTTCATTTTTACTCAAAACATTTTATCTTCCCTCATAATTGGCCGCACCCAATATTTGGGGGCTACCAAACTCACTTTTACTACGTGTTTTGTTCGCATTAAAACCTTATCGCAGGAGCTAACACAACAAAGACAAGACAAGGCGATATGCGAATCTAATCAACAGTTTTGCATTAAGACAGGAATAAATATACAATCGGACGCGGGCTAATCCCGCGTCGAAACTGCCTAAGGAAGTTGAGCCCTCAACTCCGCAATCCGCTCATCTACAGCCTCCAGCCTGGTAAGCAGGCCGTCCCTCTCCACCTCAGCGTCCCGCAAACGCTCCCGCACCGTGACACCAGGAGGAACCGGCGGGTTGTCAATCGGCACCATCAACCGCCCGTCCACCTCCTCCGCGTCCCGGGCGCGACCCGGTAGCAGAAGCTCATGGTAAACAATCTCCAGAGCAGACTCATAGGACTGCTCCTCGTCCTCCAAAGCCTCTGCGATTCTCACCGTGATAAGCTCGGCCGGCAACCGGCGAATCCGGTTGATCAGGTCCTGACGCCGGCGCCACTCGCTCGACCGGCCATAGTACAGGTTAGAACTAGCTGCAGAGCTGTCGGAAGACATATCACCTGCACAAAACAAACCAAGGCAAGACGACCGGTTAAAAGTTCCGATCAGATAGCAAAGCAAGAAAACAGATGATCACTACGCCGACAGGCCTAGACTCGAACACTCACCAATATTGCAGAGACAAGCTTTTACAAAGATACGCGATGAACTGAGCACTTTTCGCCAAGATAAAACTCCCTTTATATAGACAGCACTCCAGCCCTTTGAACTTCAGCCGTTACTTCCCTAGGCAGTTGAAGCGCCAAAAAATACACATCCATCACCCCCGTCAAAAGCCTCATACATGTATCTGTGCCAGTAATTAATTGGCACAAATATCCGCACAACATACCATCAGTCAAATTAACCTGGCATGCAGATACGACATCAACCACTCACAGCACGCCACGTGGAAAAACCGTACATTCCCCATACGGAACGACAAGACCAGGCGGCAAAAGGCTTCACACCTTTTGAAAATTTTGAAATCCATGGCCCAGCAAACACAACCCGGGTAAATCACGCCAATAACCCGCCACCTCAGCCCAGCCACTAACAACAAACACGCTAGCCCGCATACAACCCGGAAGTGCACCTTTGCGGGAAGGATTTTACTTACTCCCCCCACCCGCTAAAGCAGATGGAAGGAGTAGGGGGGCAATGATAAGGTACCACGCTACAGTGACCGCCAACAGTACCCGCCCCCGCTACAGGACTTGGAGATCCCCAAAGTCAGACCTCATCATTACCAAGTACAAGGCAAACAGGATAATAAGCACGCGCAAATCCCAAAAGGACAGGAAAAAGGACAGTAGTTGCACCAAAACAGCCACCCATGCTGGGGAGTGGCTATAGACCCATTCCCGCCACTGTAGCAACAGTGGCGGCCAAGGGCCTATATAAAGCACTCCCCAGCCAAAGTGGAAGGTAAGTGCAAATTTCTCCCAAAACTCTCTCAAAAAAGCATCTCGCACCCTACATTTAGAGTGAAAACTCTCTGATTTCCCTTACTTGTCAAGCACATCCAAATCACTGATTATCACGCCGGAGGCGCCTCACGGGATGTCACCCCCCGTGTAGCGTTGTTTTGCAGGTTAGGTCCTGCCTGAAGCTTCCCGGAACAGTGCACTGGAACCCTAGACGAGATTTGGAGTTATCAACAGCAAAGGCATTTTCATTACATTTGTTAATACAGAGTTCAACCACAGACGCTTCCTTAAACTAGGACTACTTGAATCTCTGGATGGTCTCTCCGGTTTCAGATTCGAAGCAATCCCTGATGGCCTACCTCCGTCAGATCCTGATGCAACCCAAGACATACCTGCACTAAGCCATTCCATCATAGAAAATAAGATGCTGCTTCCGTTTCAGAACCTCCTCGCAAAACTCAATGCAGGAATCCATCCGGTCACTTCCATTCTCTCGGATGGGTTCATGCCCTTCGCAGCTGATGCTGCACAGTCATTAGGAGTACCCGTGGTTTTTCTCTGGACCGTTTCTGCTGGTGCATTTATGGGATTTTGTCAGTCTCGCAATCTTCTTGAAAAAGGTCTAATACCTTTGAAAGGTTCGATTTTTCTTCATTTATTTGTTTAGTGTTATGTATCTTTGACATACTGGCAGTAGGCCTTGTTAGTTTAAGGCGTTGGCCCTCATTATCACTATATTAACGCTACATCGTCTAGCGTTTTGGATATTCATCAAATACCAACAAAACGCTAGATGATATAGCCTGTTCTTCCCAAATTGAAAACGCTAGATTATCAGGCATTTACTGATATTTGGGGCCATTTTTTTCCAACTTTGTTATTCTGGCATTCCTTCTGAATTTTATGAGATCTGGCCATCTGGGGTCATTTTTCGTTAGTTTATCGCTTGTGAATTAAAGATTAGAGTTTTCTATTGGAGGAACGATGTAGTATAAGGTGATCATACTAGAAATTGTGAAAAACTAGAAGGTAAAATCAACTTTTAGTTCTAAAAATTGAAGGAACTAAGATTATACATAAATATTTTTAAAAACAATATAATTTTTATATGATTCTCACCATGTTTTCTGTCCAGGACAGATGATAGCTGCCTTACAAATGGATATTTGGACACAATCATTGATTGGATTCCAGGAATGCCAAATATATGCTTAAGGGATCTCCCCGGCTATGTCCGGACCACGGATCCAGACGATTTAATCCTCAACTACATAATAAAAGCTACTGACAGAGCTCGTAATGTTACAGGGAATGTATTTCACACTTTTGACGATTTGGAACCAGAACTTGTGAATGCCATCTCTACTATGTTTCCTAATGTATGCACAATAGGTCCTCAACAGTTGCTCCTCGACCAAGAACCGTTTGAAAAGGTTGAGCAACTTAAGGCCATTGGATATAGTCTATGGGAGGAGGAACAAACATGTCTTCAGTGGCTAGACTCTAAAGAAGCCAACTCTGTTATTTACGTAAACTTTGGAAGTATAACTGTCATGTCTCCAGAACAATTGGCGGAATTTGGCTGGGGGCTTTCTAATAGCAACCACCACTTCTTATGGATAATCCGGCCTGATATGATTGTGGGTGATTCCAAAACAACTCTGGGACTCGAGTTTATGGAAACCATCAAGGGGAGAGGCTTCATTGCAAAGTGGTGCCCTCAAGACGAAGTCATCCGCCACCCTTCTGTGGGTGGGTATTTGACACATGGAGGGTGGAACTCGATACTGGAGAGCTTATCAGCTGGTGTGCCAATGCTGTGTTGGCCACATTTTGGGGATCAGATATCGAATTGTAGGTACGTTTGTGACGAATGGGAGTGTGGAATGGAGATTCGTAATGATGCAAACAGAGATGATGTGGAGAAGCTTGTTAGGCTGTTAATGGATGGAATTGAGGGTAATAAGATGAAGAGCAAGGCTATGGAGTGGAAGAAACTGGCGGAAAAGGCATGTGGTCCTGATGGCTCATCATCGGCTAATTTAGACAAACTGGTTCTTCTTCTGACAAACTAGAACTTCACAGTTTCATCTGTTTTCCCTCCCATTTCCCCTCCATTTGCCATAAATATTGTTTATCAAGTTGAGGAAGCACTTGTATTTAGTTAACGCAACTTTCAGGGGCGTGGCTTGATGCCTGCATGTTAAGTGATTACTTCCTGTATCCAGTGTGCTTGATTATCCAATAGCAATATCAATAACAGAGAGTTTGTGAAATGTGGTTTGTGAGCTGGTTTTGTTTAACAGTGTGAACCAGATTCATCAAATCTATGAACTGTACGCAAGGAAATTTTTGGGACACCGACTTATACTCACTCCGTCCCGTGATTGTTTACGTTGCACATATTTCAAACCTTTTATAAAGTATAGTTTTATAAATTTTTTTTAAAATTTTCTTTTATTAATAAAAGTTTAAATATCAAAATTTTATTCAGAGAAAAAAAATTAAAAAATATATTATGAAATTATACTTTAAATAAATGTGAAAAAACATGTCAAAAAATAACGTAAAAAAATGAGAGAAATAGGAAATATGAAATATCATGGCTTAGCTAAAGCCCAAAAAGCTGTCTATATACAAACGTGAGCAAATATGCCTCTCTTATTTCCGGGCTACTTTAGGCATCTCTATCTAGGTTCCAAAAATGGTGGAGACAGTGTACTTAATGGTGACATACTGACATGTATTTGTCCCCAACTACCACTTGTCTGTCCATTTTCTAATAATTGACTTTTTTCTATAAATTCTTATCATGATATATATTTTTGTAATTATCCATAGTTTTTTATGTTGGAGAAACCTTTATATTCAAAAAAAGTGATTTTCACGAATTTCATATATATAAATTTATATTGATTAGATTATAACTTAATGTAATATTTTCAAAATTTTGTTCCAACATGTATAAAAACATTTGGGAAATTACTCAAAATGCTACATTTTTAAAAGTATTTGTAAAATACTATCATTTTGAAATTGATTTACCAAATTACTATATTTAAATTTTATTTCAAAAATATTGTTGACAATTTTTGCCATGAAATCAACTCTTGATTTAATTTTTGAGAAAAGTTGATTTATGGGTTTATTTCCTTTCCCAACAAAACATAAACTATTGAGCGGAGAAAATGAGAAACAGACTCATGTTGATACAAATTGTACAATCATCTCTCGAGACACACACACATGCAGAATTATGGCATGGATAATGCTTGCTTCTAACCCTCCGCATAAAATTCCACGTATGCACTTTATGGGTCCCACTCCAATTTGACACAATGTGTGAATCATTAACGTACCTAAACATCTAGACAGTCTCCGGGACCGGGAGCACAGGAGAGTTAACAGTACGGGATGGACAGTGTATAGAGCTGAACAAAGGAGAAAGAGAGGTGAGTTTGTTGAGAATCGATGGGAAATAAAAGAATAAAAGAGTTCTGGAGCTTACAAAGGAGAAAAGAGAGGTGTGTTTTTTGAGAATCGATGGGAGATAAAAAAGTTCTAAGATTTAAGAAATGAAAAACTTGTGCTGAAAATAGGGCTGGCGTAGGAAATTAGGGATTTTGTCAAAGTATGATCTAGGATTTCGAAGAAATGAGATAAAAAGAATTTGGCAGGGGAGAGAGGATGTGGGTTCGATGCGGTTTCTAGATAAAACTGCACCCAGAACCGCATATCATCAGTTTTAAAAATCAAAAACCTCGTTGCAATCTCATCGTCAGTTTCAATTTCGATTCGGAAATCTCGAATTCGGTTTCTATCGGTTCGATTTCGATTAAAATCGCACAAAATATAAAAAAAATTACACTTATTTTTTAAAATCTAATCATCAATGTCCAAGTATCAAAAAGTATTTCCAACAATTTTAATTTTGTCTACAAATAATAAAGCCCTGTAAAATCAATACACACACCGTAATAAAGATCAAATCTTTCTTAGTTCTGACACTTGTTTTTGTTTATCCGCATTCTGTACCGAGAGCATCAATTTTAAGGTGGTAATCTGCCACTACATAATGCTCAACAGAACACCTTTTTATAATAACAGAAGACCAAACAACTTACCAAACTAACAGATTAAAACTACTCCCTCCGTCCCATTTTAACTGTTTTTGACTTTTTTACACGTATTTTAAGATGTTAAAAAAATCACATCTAAACTTAATAATTCTTTATAAAATTTATATCAAATAAAAGTTTAGAACCTAAACTTTTATGTGATATAAGAATTGAATTATGTAGATATTATTTTTTTACATCTCAATATACGTGCTAGAAAGTCAAACGTCAGTTAAAATGGGACAGAGGGAGTAGTAGGTAGATTAGAATGACATACATGTAATTTCTGATTTTTATAATTTCTAATTTTATAAAAATTATCAGTAATATATATAAATAATATTTATTTTAAAAATCGGACCGATTCGGATTTTTTCGGATCGGTTCCTAGCTATAACCGAAACCGAACAATCGGTCCCGGTTTCAATTTTTAAGTTTTCAGTTCGATTTTATACGGTTCAGTTTTAAACGGTTTTCAGCGGTTTCGGTTTCAAATTTATTCGGTTTTTTGTTCACCCCTAGTTCAAGGAATTAAGAAATGAAGAATTTGTGAGGTGGAATTGCTGAAAATTGGGGATTTTGTCCGGTCCAATCTATGATTTTGAAGAAGGGGCTTTAGTAATGACTTGATATGCGCAAGTCGGACATTTTGGATATATGTTTATATTGTATGTGATCAAATATTATTTACATATTAAAATTTTAAAATTATATTCATTTTTAAAGTTGTATTTCTGATTGATTTTGATTGTAAATATGGTTGAGACAACTAAAATTATAAGTAGTTCTTAAAGTTATATTTGTGATTGATTTTGGTTAAACAGTTGCAAAAGATTGCATATCGTATTTTTGAAAATATTTTAAAAGTTGATATTTTTGCATTGTTTTTTTAATTGTGATTGATCAGTTGCAACGCAAACCATATTTCTGAATATATTTTTTTCTAAAAGTGTTTTTGAAAATAATTTTTGTAAATTGGATATTTTTGAAAAAAAGACAAAAAATAATAATTTGAGGTTTCATTGGGTGTTGGCCCTATCCATCATTAATACCTTAAATATCATGATCCAAAAAAATAACCCCAAATATCATTTATTAACTCTACACCGTTAGGATGAGCTTAAAATAATAAAACAATACATGATCTAGCATTTTCTTACCAAATTAAAAACACTAGAATATCAGACATTAATAATTGGTATTTGGGACCATTTATTCCAACTATGTTATTCCGGGCATTACTCCCTGGTTTTGTGAGATCTAGAGAGCCATTTTTCAATTTCATCTAGGGCTGTAATTCAAGCCGAGCCGATCGAGTTTCGAGCCGAGCCTAATAACTAAGTTTAATCGACTCAAGCTGAGCCGACTCGTTTAACTAATCGAGCCTAAATCTCTGCCCGAACTCGACTCGTTTAATTTCACGAATCGAGTCGAGCCGGTCCCAAATTCGGCTGGTTTAACGAGTCGAGCCGAGCCCAATTAAACGAGTTCGAGCCGGGCGAGCTCGCGAGTAGCCCGACTCGAATTACAGCTCTTCACTTTCATCAGCCTTTAAACGGACACATTCAACAACCCCAGCCAGTAGAGAATAATTTTCGCAATACATATCTTCACTATACTGGAAGAAAAGTCGGTTGCGAATACCAGAAAAGAGAAAAGTGCTAGTTGAAGGTACAAAAAATTGGAAATTGCATAACATTATCCCCCCTCATTGAAATTAAATATGTAAAGTATATCTATACAATATGTGTAAAGCTATCAAAATTCCGAAATAACTTTGTCTTAGCAGTTCTGTAGACTTTTCTCTTCCAAGCTTTGAATGATGTCCATGCATTTCTTCAATATCGACTTGGCCTCTTGATTTTTTTCTATTTCATACTGATGGTGAAGCTCACCCTTAAACCCAATTTCTATCCTCTGAAATGTTGGAAGTGATTCAAGCAACAAGGTAATTTCTAGGAGACACTCTGAGGCTGTGACATGTACCTAATTACAAAGGAATGAGAATGTGTCAAGTGGTGATTACAATCAAATCAAGGCCTAATTTCTTACTACTCAAATACCAAACCAGATTTCAGGCAAGATATAGTATAAATTAAGAAAGAGAAGCGACCACAAAAATAGAAGCCAAAAGTTCAAACTAAGCAACCATATACAGCCGAGTAAATGACAAGTACCATGCAAAAATAATGTAAAACAGAATAAAGTAGACAAGGTTTACTTGTAACAAATTTTGAGGAGGCTGACATACCTGTCCAATCTTAACAGTCGAGATGCAGTCAACCACCTTGGGAGAAATTGATAGAAATAGCTGGAGAGAAGACAAAACTTGCAGACTTGTAAGATGTAACATATTGATATTAAACACAGAACTAGGCAATTCGATAGTTACCTCGTGAACTAGAGCTGCAATCCTAACATGTTGCGAAATTTCAACTGTATCGCTACGGAGTCTGGAGCATAATTCTTTTATAGTTGAAAAGACCGACATTTTAACTGCCCAAAACAGAACATACAGTTAGAAAACAAGATGATGATGATATTCTGGAAAAACAAAAGTATGAAAATTACCTGTCCAAACAACACTTGGAGCCAGTGAGATTGAAAGCACATGAAGCAAGTTCTGACACTGTTCAATAATGTCAGTTACACGAGCCACACAGATGCAAGAATTAATGCAGTCCATAACTTTATCATGTGGGACAACATCTTTCTTTTCATCTATTTCTGCAATGTAGATGGATTAATAAGATTAATTGTTATTTTCGTTACATTTTAGTATATTTTTTCGGAACATGCAGGTTCATGGATATATTATCAATTAATCTCATAATATCATATTAAAATTTGTCCAGAAAGCAAATCATAACATATATTTGGTTCCATCACATGACTTGATAGCTACATCCAGAGTTTTAAATCAACATTTGCTTACGAAAAGAAGCTTAAGCTCAAAATATACATATATTACAAAGTTGCCCTCTTATTTTTGGGTTCATGCCATGATTTTGTTCTGCTTCAGAATTTTCCATGATTGATTCTCTCTTGGTGCTTCGATAATTGTTTAATATAAGAAGCTTCAGACACACTTGTCAAACGTTACTCTATTGCCAATGAGAGCGAGCACAAAAAAAAAAAAAAAAAAAATTCACAGCCGCAGTCTCACAATTTGATATAGTTTAATAGTCAAACGAGTCTTTTGGTATGTGTTATGCCTTGTAAAAAATCATCATGTATTCATTATCAAAGCACTAGAAAGAATAAATCAGTCAGTCGATGCTATAACCATCTATCTAATCCGTAGTATTTACCTTCTTTGACAATGTTATTGCTAGAAGGTACTTGGCTTGAGTAGACAATTGTTGAATCGCACATCTCAAATAACATTGGAAAGACAATATTGAAGAAGTCTGGATTACTGAATGCCTTGATAATCTGAATAGGAAAGTAACAGAAACTGAAATGTCAAATAACTATATCTAGATCAGAACCTGCTTAAGCCCCAAAATTTTTTATAGGGATGCTCAATGAAGCGAACCATACTAGAAACACCAAAACAGAAAGAAATAATTAAAAGGAGGAATATAATACTTCTTTTTGAAAGGAGAAATATAATCCTTATAGTACTACAATCATAACTACAGAACATTTAGAAGATACATACATGGAATAATCTGATACAACTTGAGAACATATTGCTCATATACGGGAAACACACATTTTGAACATAAAGAAGCTACATCTCAGAAAAGTATAAACTGGTGTTCCTCAAAAACATTAAGATGACAGCCAGAAGTATTATGATAGAACAGCACTTGAAAGGGTGGCATGTTAAGACTGCTAAAAACCTATGGACTCATGTTACGCAGATGATTAATAACATGAAATGAGTTACATTACAGGTACCAGGTTCTCATATTTACTTATTACTAAGAATGAAAACTTTCCTTATTGCTATAGGAGAGTGTGATGCCAAACTGCACTGTACTTAATTTATACATATTGTTAACTTGAAGGATGAGGTTTCATCCATTCGAATCTCTTTTATCTATCAAGAGGATCGTATCTTCCCTATAAAAGGAACTGTGAATGGCGGTCATAAAAAGTATCATTGGAAGCCCTCTTCAGGACTGAAGGCAGAAATGCAGTTGCATTTAGTTACCAAAGTTGAAAAGGATACATTACAAGTACGCACTTCAAAAGCAGAATTAATATTTACCTGCTTTAGACAGCAAAAAGCTGTCTCCCTATATTTCTTGTCTTTCTTTTTACATGCAGAAGATACCAAGCTTAAAATTTCATTTGATGTTGCAGGATCCGAATTGACGATTGCTATATGGCAGGATTCACAAAGAGCTGACAAAGCACATAATAAAGCTTCCTTTCCCTGTCAAGTTAACTGATATTCTTGAGAAACTGAAGCAACATTAGAAAGAAGATACTTACTAGACACAAATTTTGAATTTATTTCCTTGCTCAATTGACAAAGTAGGCTGCCCAACCAACTTAACTGGAGGATAGTTATAATTGTTGGGAAATTAAGCATAAAAAATGTAAGATACATGTATACAGGGGGGGGGCCTCAGACAATGACGATAACAGGTATATAACTACAAGGGCTTATTGTTTTCAAATATCACCAGTTTCTTTGTTTCATGGCATCAACGAAAGTGGCTTGACACTATAATGTTCATTTTGAAAGCTTCGTTACTAAAACGTGACGATTGTTACTAATTTATACAACTGCTGTTGACGCCTTAAATGAGAAAGCTGCAGAGTAACTGACATGGAAGTAGGCACCAGGATGGAACTCAGGTATTCCGATAAAATCGATATAAGTTTTGCAGGAAGAACAGAAACTCCTGGTCATAAGACATAAATCTAGAAAACATGATCCAAGAGAAAATGGGTTGGTCTTTAAATTATTTTAAACGACTTTTGTCAACCAACATACTAGATACACTTGACCAAAATCTGATGTTCGCTATTGTCTAGGAAGTGAAAACAATATAAAACTTACAAGACAAGATTTGATACTTGTTTCGGAGGCAAATCATGGTCACACAAATTCACTTTAACACTTCAGTTTGCATATAAATCTTCAGATATTTAAGCTTAACAAACAATGCTTGCATTTGTGTGTGTGTGTTCTGCGCTCGCATTACAATCAAAAGAAAATAGTTGACCTCCCATAAACGACCAGGAATTTCCTTCATAAGAGATGCAAGCAAAACATGGTGGTGTGGTGATACTGTATCACCTAAGACTTCACAAAGCTTACTAATTGCCAGGCTGGCCTGAAAAAGAAAAGAAAATATCAATAAACATGATAGTAAGTAAAAAAAGGACTTATTTATGTGAAAGTGAGAGTTAATTAAGATACCTTTTTCTTACTTGCCCATGATGATGATGTAACTCCTTCGTCCACAAGAGTAACGATTTCGTTTAGATACAACTGAAGAGTAACTCGTTCACTACTCATATTTTCCTCCCACAATTCCTCATATAGAGTAGAAACATTCTTGTCATCCTCGAATCTGTAGATGTATAAATTATATAACACAATCTCGAAATCACAAGAATCAGATGATACTGAAGAAATACATAATTATTTTACTGGCAAGAACATTAACATTTTACAAATATAATGCCACTTCTGGCCAGGGATCTACGAAAAGAGGCTTCAGTAAATATCAGGCCTGCAAGAACCTCACATGTCAACGAGCTTATATAGTTCAATATTTATTTAATGAAGTTTAGATGTATAAATAAACTAAAGAAAAATAAAGAGTAGAAATACAATGGATACAAGAATGAAAAAGGTAGGAAGAAGAAAACAAAAACAAAAAGAAGAAGAAGAAGAAAAAGAGGAAGAGAAGGAAGAGGAAGAGGAGGAGGAAGACGAGGAGGAGGAAGAAGGAGAAGGAGAAGGAGAAGGAGAAGGAGAAGGAGAAGAGGAAGGAGAAGAGGAAGGAGAAGAGGAAGCAGGAACAAAAAGATTTTTTACTCTAACACGTCTCAGAAAAGGTCTAGCCTAAATAAATTTTCCCACGTAAAACTGTAGGGCTAAACCAGATGAGGAATGGAGAACACGACACCTAGATGCCTGAACCCCTTCTTCCAGCATCACAATGGCATACATGTCGACTCCATAACAATAACGAGTGCAATTTTTATCAAGTGGAGAACAAGGAACCATATTGTGAAATTTAACAGAAATTCAATCTAGTGAGCTATAATTGCCGGATAATAGCACACACATAATTATCAAATCAATGCATTGAGACAGCATAACAGTCAGCTCTCCTGCCAAAACAGTGTATAACTGAGATACAGTTCTACCGAAAAGCATGGTACAAATTACTAACCTTGATATAAATATAACTGGAACAATTATAGTCTGATATCCGCTCAATACATCACTGGCTGTTGATGAGTAGCTTTTCAATAGAAGCGCACATGAACTTTGAGAATTCTTGTCACCAGTATGCAAAGCTACCGTATCTTCAACCAACTTATGGGCCTGGGAGGGAGTTGAATATTTTAAAATGGTTGCACAAGCATTTGCATAGGCACGTTTGGATGTAGCACTTTTCTCCTCCTTGACAGCTGTAAATAAGAGCTTCAACAGCATGCTTGTGTATGGCTTAATATCGCTACCAACTTTTTGCACTAATAAGCTTATAAAGTTTGCCACGCCAACCCTGCACCAAAAAATAGTGTGATAATAGATCAGTGAGACCCCTCTCATTTTCTTTTATTATCAAAAGAGCTATTTTAATATGTGTGTGTGTGTGTAAATATACACACACACACACACACATATTAAAATAGCTCTTTTGATAACCATATACACCACTATTTTCTATGTTGTTAATCACTAATTTTACACAGTGTATTCATCAGTTTATATTTTTAATATAATTGAGAAAATTTACTTATGATTGACATTGGTGGTCGATTATTGATGATCAATTATAGTTGTAGAATGTCTATGATGTTAGCAAAAGATGGGATGAGGTGTGTGGTGATGGTAGATAGTCATTAGTAGTGACAAGTTATGATGACAAACGGTGATAGTCAAATCATGGTTGTAAGTGAAGGCGGCAGTAGTGGAAGGGGTTGATAATGATGCCGGGAGTTTCATCAATGTAGTATGATTGAAGATGATGATGATATACGTTGTATATATGTGTATTTATATATCTATGTTTGTCAGATTTTGCATATATAAATTAGTGATTTCTGATATACAAATGAGTGATTTTTGTATTTAAGAACAGTGATGAAAAACTGGCCAGGGACGAGTTTCTAGTTTCTAGGCTAATTTAGTTTCTAGTGGAGTAAGCCCCTATATATATATATATATATATATATATATATATATATATATATATATATATATATATATATATATATATATATATATATCATGGAAAAATATACATTAGACAAGTGAGGCTAAATATCATGGTTGTTACGTCGCTCGACTAGTCGCGACTAGTCGACGACTAGTCGAGCAGTCGGTGGAGGACGGTCGACTGGCCTCCTCGACTGGCTGTTTGTAAGTATTTCGCTCGACTGGTTCATGACTGGTCGACTGGGTCGACTTGTCGACCCGACTGGTCGACCCAGTCGCCCGACTGGTTCCAGATTTGCAAAAAAACCAGCCCAAGGTATTAAAAAAAGCCCAGATTCTGCAATTCTTCGTTTTTCTATGTCTAGATTGTATATTCTGTTTCTCTGCCTACTGTTTTCTGCTGGCCATGTATGTATTCTGCATCTCTGTCTTAGTTTACTTTGCTTCCTATAATCCTATTTGTGCTGTCAATTGTGTGTAGAAGTGTAGAATATGTAGATATATATAAAATTACTAATTTTATACTTTGTCGACTAGTGTCGACTAGTCTACGACTAGTCACGACTCGACTTGCCGGACACTCCGGTCGACTCGACTCGACTTACCGACGTAACAACCATGACGTGTATGGATATAGTATATAATTCAATTAAGCCATCTTCTAATACCTAAAGGTTTTGGGAGAGTTGGTTACTCAACATGGCATCAGAGCACGGTTTAGCAGGGATCTCGGCTTTGAGTCCTACTTCCAATTGGTTAGTTATAACTGTTTGTTTCCTTGGGTTAAAATGTGTTATGCTCAAAGATAATTACAAAAAATGACTGTTCCAAGGACAGGTAGACAATACAAAATTTGTATCATAACAAAGGATGACAGCAAAATAACATTTATGATACCAACACACCAATTTGATGATGTGGATATATGTTCGAGTCCCAGGATTAGATCAGTTAAAACATCCAGATTTCTTGGTGGCCCGAAGTGCTAAACAATTTGTGATATCAACACACCATTTTGATGATTTGGAAATACATTTGAGTCGTGGGACTTTAAAACAACCAGATTTCTTGGTGACCAGGGATAACACGTATGAAGGTTCCTCGAGAAACACTTCAAATTAAAATTGTAGTTGCTAGTTTGTGTTTCGTAATGATAAAGATATATGATGCAAAAAAAACATGAACAGAAATTGCACTGTATTTTATTATAGTGTCAGCAAGACTTAAGCTAAGAAATGTTGATTCAAGGACCAAGCTCACTCTGATAAGCTACATATTCTCTATGTTACTTGTAGACATTTTTCATATATACCTTGTATTTAGCCCAACTCCAGAGCGCACCAACTGAATGAGACGAGGTACTAGCTGTTCTAGTGCTTGGGAATTTGCAACATCTATGCACAGATCTAGAGTTTCCCACATTGGAGAACCTTTGGCAATCGAAATACGTAAATTCTCAAGTTTTTCGGTTTGTATTCCAACATTCGCTGCGTGCATCTGAGACAACAAAACTGTGCATTATTACACACTATAAAACAAAATAGAATTGAATGATGATACACTGTTCAGCGAATAAATAAAGATAGCATTGACCATGGACATGATCTCATAATAAGAGTGTTCTCCTTCTCCCATATATGCCTTTATGGCTTTATATATTTATGCCACAAGTGTGTGTGTGTGAGAGAGAGAGAGAGAGAGACCTCAACATAATTGAGCCCCTGGTCTTCAAGGCTGGACAAACCTTCCAGCATGCAACAAACTAAATCTGATAGATGTGGAAGTATCGCAGTACCTGCACCCTGGAAGAATAGATTTATCGTTTTTAAACATCATCTGCCTGAACAACAACCCTCCAAAGAAAAATGGTGTATATAATAAATCAAGTTCATATCGCATTGTTGATTTCATACTAATTTTGTAGGTAGATGAAGAAGCATTAAGGCATCTTCTATTTGTAGATTAATACTCAACTACCCGTCCCCATAATATGAAACAGTGAAAAAAAAAATGAATGTTATTTCCAGGTCTGCGCATCGTCAATCTTGAATGGCGTTTTTTCATTATTAATACTAAAATTAAGCGCTTAGATTTAGGAAAATAAACATAAGCAAGACAACTCATCAATTTGTAATCAAGTTTCAGTGGGTCTTTTACTGTTGAGTTTTTTTTTATATGTGCTGGTCCATCCCGTTTAGATTAAATACATAATGTCAAGCTTGTTAAACAGAATGTACAAATTTGTATGTTGCCCCAAACATAGATGATATGCTTATAACAATATGTGTGTGTGTGTGTGTGTGTGTGTACATATATATATATATATATAAACATCAGTAAAGATTACATGCTAGAAATAACAGATTCCCGATTTCCAAAGCTGATTTTGAACTAAAACATCATAAAAGAAGGAAAAAAATAAACTACACAGCAGAGAAGAACTGAGAATACCTCCGCAAATAACTGACTCATGATGTGCACAGTGCATTTTAGAATCCAAGGGCAAAAAATAATTAGACATGAACTACCATAAAAAACACAAAGCATATAGATGACAGGCAGACTGGAACAGCATAGTAAGGGACTCCGACTGTCCAAGTACATCAAAATTATATAACTAAGTAGCCTCACTCTACGGATAATGGCATTATTTGTGATGGAATGTTTGCCTGAGCCCACGTGATATAAATATTGTTTGACCATTATATCAATATACATAAAACAAGAACGACAAGGGGGTCTGGAGATTAAAAAAGTGGCAACACGAAGGTGGCTTTTAATCATTTTAAAGAAATACAGACCAGCGGTTTACTAGTTTCACACAAAAACAAAAAAAGATCAACTAGGTTTAGTCAGCTTTCTCAATTCATCATGGCACCCAGAAATTTTTTCATCATGCAGCTAAGATTAATATTTTGTGAAGTACAAGCAACATATCTATCACAAAAGTAGTATAATATATAGTAGTAAGATCTTCAAGCATGTTCACCTTTGCAAGTTTTGTAACAATGGAAATAGACGATTTGCGAATGCTGTCCACTTTGCTCATTATGCCGTCGGTTAGCAACAAAGGCAGAACAATATTCATAGTTTGTCTTGCATCAGAAACATCAGTGAGAGAGACATCACAGAGTCTAATTGTCAATGAAGTTAATGTACGACATAGTCTGTCACCAGAATTCCGAACAGTCTCCTTTATGTCATCCATGGCACGGAAAGCAGCAGTCCATATTCTCTTCAGATACTTTCCTACCTATATGACATACATGAAGCACATAAATATGCAACATAAAAGATTATGATGTCAGTGCGCCAGAAAATTTAACCATTTTAAAGTAATGATATAAAATCAATATTTTCAAAGTTCAATTAGCACGCGTATCAATCAAACCCCTTAAACTATTGGCAACAAGGGAACGGCTGTACCCCGAAACACGCATTACATATATCACCAAAACTGGTCAGTCCCAGCCTGCAGGTCTAGGACCAGCTTACTTTTATGACACATGTTAGCAGTACCTTATTTTTATCATACCTCATTAAGTACATCTTAGCAGAACAACATCTAATATCTTACTTTTTTCATTATTCATACATGTTTAATTGCCAAAACCTTACTTATCCTTTAATGTTAATTTTTAGATATAAAATTGGTCACAAGACCGGCATGGTAAATTGTTTTTCATGTTTTGTCTCACATGTGTACTTAAAATAATTTAAATTACAAAATTTAATGTTTTTAATCCTTAATATGATATAATAGATATCTATCAAAGTTTATCATAATTATGTAACAAATATTTTATGAAATCTGAATCACAGCAAGAACCGACTTACATAATAGTGATAAGAATCATCCTAGACATCATAGTAAATGTGTAACGCCACATTCCCACATCGAGAAGAGTGGAGACACTACATCAGTTTATAAGCATATGTATTATTACCAATTGCACCAACAAATCATGATAATTTGGGGGCCTGTGGATTAACCAATTTGTTGCATTTGGGCTAGTGTATTTCGGCCTACTTACGGATTCGGAATTTGGGACTTGACCCGATTTTCGAAAAAGACTCGATTGTCACATATGGTATCAGAGCCAACTCTCGAAATCTTGATTAGTCAATTTGCCAGAGGTGGGAACACGAAGCCAGACGGTATTTTCCCACAATGGCCGGATCCGTTTTGGCATGACGAGGATACCATGAGTGGGGGAGTTTGTAACACCCCAGTCCCACATCGAGATGTCATGAATTTAAGTGGGGAGTTTGTGTCGAGAAGAGTGGAAACAATTCTATTATAAACATAAGTACTACTACCCATGAGTGGTGGACTTGTAGATCACCCAAGTTGTTGCAGTGTGCTTTGGCTTATTTATAGATTCAGAATTCGAGACTTGACCCGATATTCAAAAAAGACTCAGGATTTGACCTAAATTCTCACGAAATAACCACTTTTTTTAACTCAGTGCTATAAAAAATATATATTATTCACGCCTTTTATATTATATCATGGCTCTCTTTTTTGCAGACCATTCATGCATCTTGTATGCGCCATGTGGTGCAACTATTGGAGCAAGAAGTAGCCAAATATGGCATGAAAGAAAAAAATATAAAAATTCTTTATAATGTGTTGGCAATGTTTAACACCCCCAAAGGGTGTGCCTCTACTAGAGATGCTCTAATGCGGTTTAAATAAAGAGAAAGGCGTGCATTGCATCTAATATACTCTTATAGTCATTACCTTCCAATTACAATTAAATAACTTTTTGACCGACAAAATAAGGCTAATGATCTTCTAGATAATGATTTAACTAGGCTATATTATCAATTCAAGATATGGAAACCCTGCAGTATAAAGAAAAACCCACCTGATCGTATTTACGCCCTTGAACTATATCTGCAAGAGCAAGACAAGAAGCCTCGCGCGAGCGCCAAAGCCTGGAACCACATTGACTTAAGAGATCTTCAATTATGAAGTCCAAGTGTTCGTCGATAGTTTTCTTTGAGTCCGCAACAAGTGATTTCCAAATGTGTGTCATTGCATCCTAAGGCATTTTACAATCAAAAAATCATTAAAAAAGAATACCGAGGAAGGTAATATATGGCAACAAACTGAATAGAACTCCAATTGATGTACGTCTACTATAAAGTATGCAGAGGAAGAAAATAAATAAACTGAAAAAGGTGCATGATAATTGCACACTAAAAATCAAAGGTTGTTCAATCACCTCAGCAATATGACGGTAAAGGAACGTCACAACAATGAACAATCTATTGATGCAACAATTATCGTGGCATATGCATAGCGCCCACACTGTTTACATGATATTACTAAATATTTATAGAATATTGAAAACTAGCTAGCATAAACATATTGCATAAACATATTATTCTAATATAGATTTAAAGTAACTCATAAATCATAAGTTATATCTAATGATAAGGAATCCATTAGTCCTAAAACAATATAATAAAATTTTTAAATGTAATCATCCAACACCAAATCATATCAAATATCATTTTGGCCTCCCTTTTCGTTACTTAACAGGCTAAATAAGGGTTTTTATGTGTGTAACCCAAACATATCAGGTCGGGTCAAAAGGGACCACCTTTCATATGTGGGGTGACTGGCATCCGTGGTAGGAACCTTAGCAGCGGACAATAAGGTGACTTGGATGTCTTACACTCAGAACAACATCGAGAAAGCCATAGGGGTTCTCGCAATAAATGCCATAACCATGTATAAATCAGCTTGACTAAATGATAATTATTAAACCAACACTCAACAACTCCATTTAAATTCTGGAAATTAGAAATAAAATACATACCTGCACATTTTTATCAGGATCGTATTGGTATCGCAGAAGTCTTGGTATCAATAATCGTAAATGGGGTTGTAGAGCATCTCCTGCAAGCTTCGCGATTTTTGAAAACCCAAAAGCAGCACCTCTCTTGGAATTTAAGGAAGCTTGATAGTTAGCCAAATCCATGAACTTATAAATTAAATCTGGTTGCCCCATCTCATTAGCAAGACTGCAAAGCTCTTTATAAGTGCTAAGTTTTCCTCCACTAGGACTACCGCCGATGGCACCCTCTTGAAACACTTCTGAGTCCTCAACAAGCTACATTAGAAGGGAAAAAAAGAAAAGAATGAAATTATCAAATAAAAAAATGACATGGATGACTGACGGAAAGGAACAATGTGAGTTTTTATATATCCTAACCTTTACAGCTCTTTTTCTCTTTCCCGATCCAGTCAAGGTGCCTACCAGTGCATTTACTAAATTCTTCTGCATTGAAGCATCACCAAGTTCATAGACAATACTTAGACCCTGGGAAGCGAGCTCCTGTGTAAGTTCGTTCTGTTCTCCTATTAGGTGTGAGAAAGCTTCCTGCAATTAAAAATACAATGACTCAAATAGTCCACAAACCCTAAATCACAATATTCAAATTATTTGTCTAAAAACACATCGCATATATTATGAGAAACATACAAAGTCCATCATTTACTCAAAAGAGGATCCTAGAAAGAGTAATTACTATCTACTGAGATATATGCATATAGACATCATTAATAAACCAACCATGTGAAATAAAACTAAAATCTGTTTATCCATTATTTAAAGACATTGAACTAAATTGTCGAAGGACAACAAATAACGCAGTATATTAATTTATTAACCGATGACAAAATTCTACACAACCACTTGATTGAATCTGAAAGCATAATATAAACAAGAAAAAAATCATTCGAACATTTACATAATATATTTGAGATAAATATAAACAATTGCACATAATAATTCAGGGCTAATGTCCAAATGAAGGACAACAACAAAAAGTAAAACAACAATAGTGTTATTGGGTTATTGAATGTAAAACAAGCACAACCTAAGAGGATTTCAACCTCAGGATTTAATGGGTTGCAATCTCATATAGAGAAGAAGCCAGATAAACAAGTGCGAAAAAACAATATCAATGGCACGGGAGTATAAACAAGAAATGCTATATTAATAGACTAAATCGCACAGCACTCAGGTTTATATAATAATACTACCAAATAACAAAAAAAAAAAAGGAAGTCCACAATTTAACAGTAAATAATTGAAATCCACAATATTACGTTGGCATATGAGAACATGCGTTCAAAGAATAGCACTTGTATAACACAAATCATGCATAATAGGCACCGATGTGTTTAACTAAGAAATTAGGCACAGCAGAGCTTATCGCAAGCTTGTTATGATGCCTAGTTGACTTAGTTGATTGTGAACTGACTCAAAGACTATCGATCAGATTCCATTGTCGTACCTTCGTAAACAAGTCAGATGCCTTAAATTAACTCTGTAGCATGTAATGAAGAGCGTACTTAGAGAACTTCAGATCAAGAGGGAGTGTTCGAAATTGATTCAAAGTTTATTGAAAAACTTAAATTTATTATAGATAAACAAAAATATGAATATGGACTATCTATTAGTTTGTTAAGATAATGTATTTGCTTCTATTTTAGTGGATGTAGTTTATCACTTGGTAGAATAGAGTTTCTTTCTTTTAGTTAAGTCAATTTTATGATGATTGTTCTTGCTATTTTGTTTAGCAGGTGGACATTTATTAGTTAGGTACAGGCATGCCTTGATGACCATGTCCATTTTCTTATTTATGCAATTGACCTCACCCAAAAAGAAAATGAAGGCCGAACCAACTGAGATTATATTTAATCAAATACTAACCCCAGGTAGAAAATCTACGTATCAATACATTAATAAGCCCCTCTAAATTACAAAAAATATTTAATAACATATGCTTATAATATTTCTCCTCCAAGTTCACTTTCGTTCTCCATCATACACCCTCAGAAGACACGTAATCAATTAATTTTCAGTCTGAAATACATAATCTAACTGGATGAGTATCAAATATTTCAGAATGACGTGATCTCTAAATATGAAACTACTATCAGATTTATCCAAGACTACTAATATAATTTATTATATTATTTGGTTAAAGAAACACAATTCATAAGCATTTCTATTGTAAACACACACGCGCACACACACACATCACATATATATATTACCAACACGAATAATAACATAGAAATTTTTGAAGAAATTTTGGAGGCACTGCTGCAATGTGTCTAGCTAATTCTGACAAGTCTACTAATCGTACATGCACTTAAATACCGAATACCAAATGATACTACATTAAAAAATTCGTATATGTTCTATATATCATTTTAGCAAACTTACAAGTAGATTGAGCCCTAAACAATCCCATTTTAATTATAAAGATTATGCCGTTAGTAGCATACACCCAACAAGTGACTAAATATATTACTCATCTTCCAAAGAAACATTCTGAAATGTTGACTACAAACCTGAATATCTGGAAGCAATTTCTGAATTGCTGGATGCCGCCCACAATATATTGTTAATGATAGTAACCAAACAGTTCCGGCACACCTCTCCTCTTTTTTGTTACTATATAGTAAATTATCAAACAGCTTTCTAGTAATCAAGTCTCTGACACTAACATCACAGTCTCCATGGGGATCAAACTCTATGCAGCTAGATCTAGATAGGCTAGATGACACATCTCCCATTAGGAAGTTTGAGCTCATGGAAAGTGAATTGTAGTTTGTCTTAAGAATTATATCAACAGTCACCGGAACTCCGCCCCACAAAAATGATAGAGCTTCTCCAGCAGCAAACAAAATATCCTCAACCTGCCCACAAAAAGGAAAGCTTGTTACTTATTCCTATTAAAAAAAATTATAAACAATCAGGACAACGACTATAGAGTCCATTCTCATACTAAGTAGCATGGTGACACACCTTCGACCGGCAGAGACTGAAAATTAAATCAAGAGCTGCAGTTAAATGTGGCAAAGAAGATTCCTTGACACACATATGCCCTAAAGCTAGAACAGCTTTTTGAGTCGCTTTGGCATCATCACCAGAAATTAGCTTGCTCAATTTATCTTTCAAAACGGTCAAAATGGGAGCTGCAAAAAGAAGACTAAATTATCCCACCTCTTTCAAAGATGTATGAATGTACATAAGGTGGTAGTTATTACCTGAGCTTGAGTCACTATGTAACTGAGGCAATTGCACACCAAGTCCAATGTGACCTATTGCTTGCATCGCAATAGAAGCCAGTGTAGATGTCTCACTATTAACAATATCAACTAAGCATTTCAGTGTCCTTTGAAGAAGGGACTCTGAGATCTGTAGAAAATTAACATACGACAGGACAAGTACCTCCATATTAGGAAATTAGAGCAGCACCAACATTGTAATTAAAGTAACATAGAGTATCAAGAACATCATTTACCTGTTTTATTGACTTTTTAAGACTCGCAGAAACCACAAAGAACTCGATATGAAAAAAAATTACTCATCAAGCATCATGTATAAACAAAGATTTTTTTTTTTTTTTTGACAGATCTAGCTATGAAATACATTGATTAGGTTTAATAATCTGATTCCACTACAGACAAGAGTAAACAATTATCAAGACTTGACAAATGTAAAAGATAATACTTACAGTAGGTGACCTGGACATACAGTTTGCAGTAACATATCCTAAGGCACATAACACTCCATGCTGGAATTCAAACCTAACGGATATGAAAAATAAACTCTTAGATGAGAAATCCATGAACTAGAAATCAAATACAACGAAACACGGAGCTGGTAAATTCGAGTGCAATAGAATCAGAGTAGATTTCGAACACAGACCTCAACTTGGATCCACCAAGGGATGAAATTAATTCGGTAATAAGATCAGACAACGCAGATATAGGAAGAGCACATGAACTTATTCCAAGCAAGCGTGCTACAGATTCGCGCGTGTCAAAGTCCACATGCCCTAGCAATTGCTTTAGCCAAACTATTCTTCGAGCATATCGAGAAGCTACCATCTGTAATTGGAAAAGACTTATTGTAAAACTAAATATAGAGCACTCTGGTTGATAAAATAGAAATAATTGTAAACAACCTCTGGAACATGAGCTCCAACATCAATCAGTGCTTTGGATGCAATAGCATGCAACTCAGCAGAACCTTCATATGCCATAGCATGTTCTAACAGCAAAAACATATTCTCCAGCGGAATACTATCATTAGGCATTTTACCTGATGCATTACTCTCATCCAATCCAGCCTTAAAGCACTTTAGCAAGAATTGGATCATAGCTACATATGATTTTGATGGGAAAAGAAGTGTCGAGCCTCTCATTTCAGTGGATTCTAACAGAGCTGGCTGCTGCTTAACTATATAATCTAGCATATTACCCACCTTTGGGTACTTTAGATTAGGATTCTCACTAATAGTCCTCTGTTGATCTTTACCAAGAATTAAACCCTCTAGGGCCATTTCCCTGAGGATAAGAGTTCTATAAAAGTTATATCCATAATAGAATACTACAAAAAGAGACAAAACATGGGTAATTGAATTACTATAGTCTATATTTTCCCAAAAAAAAGTTAGAATAAATCCAATGACCCTTATATTAGGTGTTATGTAAGCCTTAAATTCTTGCTCCAGATACTAGATAAACTAAATTGAGGTTAAGGCACAACAATGAAGAAAGTAATGATGGTGGTGGACACAAGTCTAAGCCAAGCCTAATCCTATTACTATAATTATAACATCGGTTGTGAAGAACATTCTCTTGTGCCCATTCACACTTTATGTTCACAGTTTATAAAATTATAACACATGAAGGCCTCACAAATTTGTTCTCTCCTGTACTCCCTCTGTCCGGGTGGGTTGTTTACATTTGGGACAGAGGGCTCGACACGCATTTTAAAACTCTTGTAAAGTATAGTTTCATAAATTTTTCTACATTTTTTTCTCTTCAGAATAAAAAAATTGATATTTAAATTTTTATTCGAAAAGGGAAATTTTAAAAATTATTTATAAAGCCATACTTTATATACACCTTAAAATGAGTGCCAAGCAGTGAAAAAAAAAACTATACAAAAGTGAGAGGGACAGAGGGAGTATCAAATTCTACTAGAACACAAATTACAAAGAAGTTAAATAATGTAATACTTCTGTCAATGCTATTTTGATATAATAAATTCAGTACATGTGTTTCAGGCTACTCATAAATCATCTTGATGCAAAGTTGTTGATACCAATATACATTCAACAACTATCCCTGTTACTATCATACTAAAACAACAGGTGTATAAGAATACAATTTGGGCAATGACTGCAGGGGAGCATTGCATTTCCTGAATTCCATTCTCAGTATAAGCATTACCTAGTTCTATCTTAACTTCCTTTTTACTAGCTCATTACCTTGTTCAATCATAATTATCTGAATAGTCATTTCATGAATTAAAATTATAAATTTTACCGTATTATAAATGTCAGAGAATTGGAGACATACTTATTTTCCACTCTTCCTACTCATTTCCAGATCCCTCTACTCTCCCATAATGGACAATACTGAGGTTTGTAGTTTACAAGTTCCTTTTAAACCAAAAACATATAGCTAGTCTGTTCATTATCATCCCTGGATTCCCTTGATTCTCCATGTTTGGATGTTAAGGCACCAGTTTCATCACGAAGTTTCCTGGCTCTCTTAGAAATAGATAATGATTAAAAATTACAACCCTTAGCTCTTCAGGTAACAACTTCTATAAAAGCCCTATCGCATGTCCATAACTTAACAAGCAACGAGATGGAACTGAAAATAAAACACCAAGTACCTACTGGTGATTCACAACATGCATATTATTATTTTTGACAGGAATATAGCACAATAAAAATTAAAAACACAGTTGCAAATAAGTGTAACAAAGTTTACCAAAAACAGTAAGTTTGCAGCTACCTTATATCCATTTTCATATCGGCAGCTCCAAGCATACATATATATCGGCTGGGGCAGTGTTCCAAGTCAAACAGTGAGGTCGCCCATCTCACAGCACAAAAACGTACCTCGCTTTGTTCCTAGTAACCAAATCAATGAAGATTGTCACAACATAAACGCAATGTCTATAGAAAATTAATTTAGGATAGGGACTCTTGCTGAAGAATATAGCTTAACAAATATTGAGAAGCCTAAGGGTACACTACCACTTGAGAACTTTTTAGCAGAAGCAACTCCAAGTTCTCCAGCACTTTTCTGTCTGCACCCTGATATAAGCATAATAACAAATGAGTAACAAAGAAAACAATATAGAATAATATGGAGAGACACAAAAATATTATCACCTTGTATGCAACAGCAAGAGAACTGGTAGCTTCTTGGATGGTAAGGCGGAGAAATTGTGTCTCAGATTTCAGAGCATCAAAAAGACGCAAGGCCATATCAATCTTATCTCTGATGAAGTGGGCAATTAACAGATATAAGAGCCGTAGTTATCATTCTATAAAGGCTCATTCATTTTAGCCATAAAATATTCGCATTTGCACATATAAACCCACAAAGTCTGAAAATAAACATCATGCCCTTTGTCCAATGCACATGCTGGGCCCCCTTTTCTACTTATATTCCGAAATACCCCCTACGACTCTATATTATATGTAACGTTCTCACAAGCGTATTTACAATCCCTCGATTTTAAACTGCGGCCTCAAATTTTTTTAAATTTTTCCGGCCAAACCTACTAACCAAAAATTATATCTCTAGCCATTAATAAGTCGTATATTGTCTATTGTATCCTCTGAAACAATTGATCTAATTCTGATAAACCTATATTACTAGAAACCCTAATTTTAAATTGAGGGCTCACGAGTTTTGTCAATTGAATCAATATAATGGTTTAAATTGATGATTCAATTAATAAATTAATAAAATGATAAATATGTACAAATATAAGCAAAACCACAGAAAAGTACAAAGAAATCTTAATTTTGCATCCATACATTTATACATATATGATATAAACACAGTCACGCACATACACACACATGTATATCAATATGGAGTCGGGAACAAATCAGAACTTAGAACACTGTGTTCAAGAAATAACTCATATTTATTCATTTGGATGCAGTACACAAGGGAAACAAAATGTTATTTTTGTAAACTAATGGAAAATGGTGTTCTACTGCACAACACAATATTTTTAGTAGATAACATAAAAAATTCTATTAACGAAGTTGATTTTCTGAATAACAAATCTCTTCATTTTTCTTATATAAATGTTTAAAAATAATAATTGGGCAAAAGATAGATTTAATTATAAAATGCAAAATTATGTTCAGCGAGAGAACATATATTAGTTGTAAGGTTCCAAGTATAGTTTGGTTCTAAGTGGAACCTGACACTATGTATATGGATATACATAATTACATACATATTTATATATATATAGTCACACTCCATGGAGAACCATCTTATATAGAGTCTAGAAGAGCACATACACGCACAAAATACATGTATCAATCTCATTATTCATCAAATATATAATTAGTCACTTAAAAAATAAAGTTCCGTCATTTTCCTCCAAAAAATCGTTGAAAATTAATCATAATATAGAAATTGGTTCTATAGTAGAACCATATTCGTCCAAAGTGGTTCTACAGTAGATCCAAATTTAAAAATCAAAACTTTTGCTTAAGATATATATATTAAACTGTTTGTGCATGTTTTGTTTGGTTAACATTCTACATTAGAATCAAATTTTATGCATAAATATCATTAATTTTATAATTAATTATGAGATTTTAAAATAGAATCAAATGATTCTCTACGGGACTCTATATAAGATGGTTCTCTATGGAACAATGGCATATATACACACACACACACACACACACACACATATATATATATAAGGTATCTACTCGAATGAAAGCCGATTAAATAAAAACCAATGCAATGGGAAGGAACCAATGCAATGGGAAGGGCTGTGGGCCTAGCGGGGCTCTTGGGCCCGTCTAGAACCGTCTGAGACCTGGGAGCCTTGGTGAGGCTCTAGTGGGGCCATAGTTGATTGAGTGGGGTCGGAGTGAGCCCTAAGTGGGTGATGTCATATTAGGGGTGGAAGATGTCATAGTCATATAGAAGGTGTTTATCTCGGTTTCTATTTAGTTTTTATTTAAATGGTCTCTACTGATCATTTTACATACACACACACACACACCTCACAATCACACACACGGGCAATTGGTCTTACCCGTCGATTATTGGCAAAAACCTATCAGCGTTTTTCTTCCGCCAAAAGGCAAAAACCCTATAATGATGAATAAAACCGATATTCACATGAAAAGTTTAGGATTAATGCCTTCCAGCAGAAAGAATCTGCTGGTAAGTGGGTGCATCAATCACTTGTCTGGACCCGAACCCGGACACTATATAAAATATGAGCATGTCACATGTTCATCCGTTTTGTGTGTCGACGTGATCTGTTAGATGTTTTTGTTTGAGTTGCAAGTTTTTGTTTTGTGACACACGGTATCGAAACTGGCAATATCCTGAGCTGAGACCATATTGTTTAGAGTTATTTGTGGTAAAATAAGGAAAAGATTGTATATTTGACAAACATTGAGGGCAGGACTATACGGACTTTTACTTTGAGGCTTTTTGTATAAAAACATGGATATTGTTAAAGCTAGAATACCAATAACCTGACAAAAATGATCAAGATTAATACCTGAAAAGGTTAGGCATGCGCTGGGCAAGTAATCCAATAGCTTGAAATGCAAAAGTCTTTGTCTCCCTAGCAATAGTATCTGAAAAGGGATATAATACAGTTCATTGCACCATATTGTAGTAATTAACATAACGTATGTAAACATTAAAATATAACCAACTTCAGAATGAGTAAATGCAATACAAAAACCTGATTCTGATGCCGAATAGCCATCAAGGGATTTTATAATTCCATTCAAAATAACAGGACCCATGAGCTTCAGCTGAGCTTCTCTTGCCTGTTTGTATCAATATATTACATAAGGAATAAATAAAGGTAAAAGATATAAAAGTCACCACTGCTAAATAAATCTACACTACATAAAAACATTAAAACTATCACGAGGAACTCCAAAAAGAGTTACCAAGAAAAAGTCTCAATAACGAATGGGAAAGTACAATTATTTGTTAGAGAGAAGATGAAAAGACGCTGAATTGACAAATGAAGAAGGTTAATGTATGGAAAACAAGATAGACGCTGAATTGACAAACTAATAAAGTCAATAGCCAACAAAAGGGATTAAAAACTATATCATACGTATGGCTAAACACATACATGAAGACTGAGTGGAGCTACATGTATGTTTTGTTGGCTAATTATATGTATGAGTATCCATATGTGTCAAAGTTCTTGACTAAGGAGCTGAAAATTTCTAAAACAGAATCCGTGGTCACAGTCTTGAAGCACCAAATACACAACGATGAAGTATAAGATTCCTGTCAGCACATAATCTACCTTTTTAAGTTTGAAAACTATCCAGTCAAGCTCAGAATAAACTGGAATAGCAAATTTCCAATTTATCGGTTATTTTTTCTAACGTTAAATTTATAGAAATAGAACATTTCTACTCAAACGAAATCTATATTTTGAGGAGAGTAAATAGATGTATGCTAGTGGATTTCCATCTGCATGTAGATATAAACTGTACGAAGTTGTCTTTTAAGAAGGAAATTACTTAATACTCCCTCTGTCCCTCCCATTTATTTACAGTTTTTTCACACTGCTCGACATGCATTTTAAGACGCATATAAAACATAGTTCTATACCTTATTTTTAAAATTTTTCTTTTTTGTATACAAATTTAAACATCAAATTTTTATTCAGAAGAAAAAAAAGTTCAAAATAATTTATCGAACTACGTTTGATGAGAGCATTAGAATGCGTGTCGAGCCCCCGTCCCCCAATGTAAACAAATGAGGGGGACGGAGGGAGTAACTAAGTTGTAATGTTTTAATATCTATATATACACTGTTGCAATCTTCAACAATTCACAATGTTTAACATATATTGTTAATATTGCAGAATGCATCCAATAACTTATGACTTCTACTTATTGGGCACATATATTGTACCACTTCAGAGTTTTTTTTCTCCACCTACTATTTAATTTTTTTAATGTCCTGCATCATTTAATTTTGTGGGACAGGAAGAGATAATCTTAGATAGTATAGAAACCCTATTGTACAAGAAGCCAAAACCAATGGTTAGTGATTATGAATATATAAGGTAGGTTAAAGCATGAAACTAAGCTTCTGCAGACAGTTGACAAAAACTGAGAGACAATTTCACACTTAGGCCGGCCTACTTAAAGCTATAAGAGCATCTCCAACGGCGTTGGCTATAATCGTTGGCTAAATTGGACCTGTAAGACATTATGTAAAATTTGCTGAACCTGTAAGACATTTTGCTACAATGGTACTGGCTATATTGGTTGGCTATAATTTAAAAATAGTATGTTATTGATATTTTAAATTGTTAAAATAGAATATATCAGTTCAATATGGTAATAAATGATGTACAATCTTCCTACAGATTTTCTTACAGACCTGTAGAGGTTCGACAAATTTAGCCATCCACAAGAGGTTGGCTAAATTTATAGACAACAGCTCATCATGGTTGGAGTTGAGTTTTTGGAGCTGTTGGCTAAATCTTTTTATTTTAAGTATGCCAACTCATCTTTTAGCCAAGGGTTTTAGATGGTTGGAGATGCTCTAAGCAAACAAAAATGCTCATTGCCAAAAGATAACTTAAAAAAGGTTTCAGAATATTCTAGAAATCATAACTGCCATAACTTTTAAAATCAATACTACTTTTGATTGGAATAGGGCCTTTAAGTGTACTCAACCAGTAGCCCAATATGCTACACAACAGGAATTCGGTGTTAATGACGCTACTAGGGAGATATTTCATGATATTTGTAATTCAATCTTCAGTGTAAAAGATGCACCGTCGAGGATGCTACGTGAAAGATGTAATTGCTCAATATCAACATTTCAAATTTCAAAGCTGACCCGTGAGGGCATGTGCGAATTGTTGAGGTAAAGGACTACAGCAAGTGGTATTACAACTACCATGCTATTTATAGCTAAAAGGTGCATGAAAATATCTCATATCATACTTTCTCATCATAAGAAAATATTTCATGCAAAGACTGCATTATTTTTTGTGTGATAAGCTTGGCAATAATAACATTACATACTAGCCTTTTTCAAGAAACAGTATGTACTTTAATTTAATCCAACATTTTACTCTCCCTTGGAACTTCCAATTATAACAAATGCATGTGTGTACTGCTTACATGTTTAAAAACCCACACTGTGAATTCCATCCCCAATTGCTTTAACCTTGAGGATGTATCATTTCCTGTCACATTGCATCAAGAAGTGATCAAAATATATTTCATGAGGGCGCACTAAAACTGTAAGAAATTAATTCAAGTCGATATCCAGAAACGTGATTATTGAGAAGGATGATCGTGGCTTAAAGGGAGATGATGTATTAGTTGCAATGTGTAAAAACGAAGAATGCAAATGTTCTTACAGTTAAAGGTCGCCAAACAAAACAGCTTAGCATGCATATTTCCTTAAATAAAACATAACTAATAAAAAGTTCACCTCAGAAATGAACTTTACCAAGTGAGATTGTGGTTATCCACATTAGATAAAAAATGCGGAAATGCCTATATATTTCAGTATGATTCAATTTAGAAGTGAACTCTTTATATTTGCCACTTCCACAGATGCTAAGTGAATGTTAGATCATTCTGAAGAACAAAACTACATGATGTTTACCTGCTTCATATGGCTTCAGTTGCTTGCTTCAAATTTTTCCTAATACTGGAGGATTCTTCCAAAAAAAGAATTGCATGCTAATAGTTTCTCCTACGACCTACATGCGTTATTTTATTTATTCTGTTCCATAGTTATCATATTTCCAGATAGATAATAAGGGTCTGCTTTATTTCTTTATATTAAGTCTTCCTGATTTAATTGCTTCAAGGTTTAGATGTTAAAAACACTTTTAATGTAAATTTATTATATGTAAGTTGAATGTAATTTTTGTTATGGATTCCACACTCTACAAGGCCCAGTACCTAGGTCCACCCTTGTTGACGTGTGTGCACGCATGCACATGCACATGTTTATACCTGCAAGCAATCATTTGTATTCTTCTAGACTTCCTAGAACTTATCTTGTAAAAAATCCGCCAAATGAGCACATTAACCTGATCACTAGCCATATAAATAAAAGATTAAAAGAGAAGTACTATCTACCGTATATACAGCCAAAAATGCACTGTAGAGTTGCTGGGAAACTGTTTGCAGCGGTGATTGATCTGCAGAAGACAGAGGACATCAACTTTGCTCTCAAAGCAAGACTTCCGGGAGTTACTTTATTATCCAGGGAAATTTGTTGAGCCCCAGCAGTCCCTGCCAATAGACAGGCAGCTTCATTAGGGGGTCTCATAAAAAAGGATGGAAACATAATAATTGACTGAATGTTAGCAAGTAAGATCATGGTCAACAGAGTATAGCAACAGCCCATGGTTTCAAAGACAGCACTATTTGGTCTCAATAATGACAATAGCAAGTGATCACTAATACGAAAGATATGTCAAAACAAACGAAAGGTCAATCAACTAACACATGTTGTTTAGTACAGAATACTGCCAACTACTTTCACATTTTACCACCTGCATATTCACCCAAACTCGAAAGACCCTCAAATGGAAGAGGGTAGGAGAGACAACATATATATATATATATATATACACACATATACAGATCACTGTATGCACATACAGGACCATGTCATACACAAGTATTCACTAGAAAGACTGCTATGTTTGTGTTCGCAGCAGCCTATAAACTAATGTCACAAATTACCTATACCAGAAGCACATCGTAAGAATATGTGTTCACATACCTAAATAAAAAGACTGACTTTGTGCAAGTAAACAACTATTGTTCTCAAACAAAAAATATAATATTAGCAAGTAACTACATGAGGTACAAAGTTGTGACACAAGGACAAATCACTCTTATTAGGGTCAATATGCACAGAAAGAGTTAGATTAAATTTCAAAGGTAAACCTGTAGAAGTGAGTAGAACCTTCGGTGAGCACATTAACCATTTGGATAATTTTTACAGCACTTTCCTTCTTAACATTAGTGGACCCACATACTATCCGTGTAACTTCATCTATGCATAAAACAATTGTAACATTTCATATATGCCAATTGCATAACATCTAGCTACAAGATCTCTTAACTGCAATTATTTGTAGCAATTTATTAAAAGTAGGAGCTGAAAACTGCAACTTAAATAAACAAAAGCTACTCTTTCCATCACTCCCAAATTTACGACACTAACTCCACTACCTTGGCATAATGAAACAAAAACAATATCCGATTAGAAAGAATACAAGAATTCTAATAACATTTAAAAGGATGGTATGGTAGATGACATGAAGTTCTAAATCGGCATACCATTAAATAATAAATATAGCCTGTTTATCAGACTTTGATCCTCTAAATTCACCCCAGCTGCCTTCTTCTTTAACAGCTCCTCTCCTCTCTTAATAACAGGTTCATGCCTTGAGGGAAAAAATGAAGTTTTGATCATGCTATAGCTGATGCATGTAACCAAATATAAGAAACAAGAAACTCATTTTCGAGGATACCGGTCAACACATGCAACAAGAAAAAGAGGATAAACAATCTCTGGAGCCAAATCCATAGCCTCAACAACATTCAAGATACCTAACTGCAACATTAGAAGCAAAGTAACATAGGTAAAATAAGTACAGTAATCACATGCCCACTTAACAAAAAGAATTGCCTATTACACTTACTAAAAAGTAAATTTAGAGATGAAATCCCATACATCATTTACCTTTCTTTTTGAAAGTATATCACTAGTCAACAATTGTTTTCCAGAAACACGGTTGCTTTGGGACACGGAAAGCCCAGCTGGGCAACCTCCTCTACAAATATAGATTGAGCTCTTTCCTTAATATTACAAATGGCTTTAATAAATTATATACAAACAAGGGTATAGCTGAATCCTGACCCTTGAGATGGTGGTTGATAAAGTATTGTATGGAGGCAAAATTCAAGAAATATTTCACTATCCTGAGAACCCATTATCGATCTGTACTTGGCAGCAACTTCATCCCTAAGATTAGTGCAGTGACAGTCACCAATTACCTGTAAAAAGATATTACTTATTCAGCGAGGAGCCGGCAGGAAAAAGAAATTGCTGTCATGAATTCCTTTATTCACCACTTTCACTTGTAAACGCTAAACACTACTAGCAGCAGGTAACCCGTGCAAAGATGGGATGAGCCACTTTTTAAATATATGTAGAATTACTATTAGATTAATAACACAAATAAAAAAATTTCTTATGAATTTAATTGTAAATTTTTAAATAAGTTACTAGCATTTTGATTGCACTCAAAATATTACGAATTTAATAATAGTAGACTGGATTTTGGAATGATGAACTTATAAGTGGCTGAATTATCTAATAGAGGTAACAATAAACTTTTTGTTTGAAGTTACAAGATTATTAGAAAAAATGCAACAAATTTTTTCTTTAATTTTAGTGAGAGTTAGTTTTTGGGGTTTTATATTCTTTTAGAGATCATTTATATTTTCATTATTTATGAGATAAATTTAAATTTCATCAAACTAAAAACAGATCTTAGAGAATTGTTAATAGCTACAAATATGAACTACATATTGGGGTCGTTGAATTATTAATAGCTACAAATATGAACTACATATTGAGGGTCGTTTGGTCCATCATATTTATGTATCAGTAACAAAACGAAAACAGGGGAAAGAAAAATTACTGTTGGCCTAGAATGGAAACATTTAAAACATACCTTGGCAGATATTCTCAATATTATCTCTTGGTGTTGAGTAGGGAGTTTTGATATGTTAGCAACAAGAAGAGGTACCATATCTTCCTTTACCTAGATCAAAAGTATAAAGAACCAGTATCAACTCTTAATATGTTCTAATAAAATGCAGCCATCCATATGCACATCGTACAAACTATCAGAAACAAGTTCAGAGATTATGAAACTAACCTCTATTTGTACACGTTCAAAAGCCATCTCAATATACACAATGCAAAAATTTTTAACCATGGGGGTAGCATTTGGTTCTATGTACAGATTCCATAATTCTGACAATGGCAAACCAATATCCAGCTGGTGTTTCACTCTCTTGTTGACATGACTCAGAATCTCAATAACCTAACACCACAAACATAATTATGTTAGTGCATTCTGGAGGCACTATCCAGACGTGTCTCCAACTTGTAGAAGATGAAAAGAGAAAAGACTATCATATTTAACATCTGCAAGTGGAACAATCTTATGAACCCAGATTTATAAATCACCATGTACACCCTTCGTAATTTTATTAAGAACACTATATAGCAGCATGTTGATCAAAGTTAAACTCCACAATTATACTTCAGCCCAAAAGCTCCAGAAAAATTAACTTGCATCAATAATATATATCTGCTGCAGGACAGAAAATAAATGAAATAATAGTAACAATATTAGGAGATTGAACCACACAACACTGAAATTTTTAATTTATTACTTTTAAAACTTATTACTTTTAATTAATTTTTCTATTCAAAAATTTGATGCATTTTTCTATTCAGATAACAAAACTTCAAAAAAAAAAAAAATTATTAACTATTGGGGCGGTCAAAGCACCTAAAAATAATATCTGCCAAAAGTCAAAAACATCACATAGTGAAAAACATAGGGAATAGAACACAAGAACCATCTAACACTGAAATTTATCCGAGAAAGTTTTACACAACTTTAATAACGGCTCAGGTGGAAAAACCTAAAATATGACTTGCCCCCAATAGACTCGATTCACCAATCTTAGGGCCATTTAGTTATCTTGAAAATTTACTTTCACTTATACATGATAAGGATGATAAGTGACATACAAGTGATATGAAATTTTTTACTTCAAAAGTATTTTTTGCTTGGGTAATCTTACTAATAAAAACAGTGAAGTATTTGATAAAGGGTCCTGTTCTCTGACAACCGTGTGTCAGGGAGGGGTTATCTAACACACTATACGGGGCCGTTGGATCTATATTAAGGGATCAAATTCAATCTTATTTTTTAATGGATCCGCTATTAATATCCGCGGACCGGCAAAGTTTATTATCAGCGGAAAAACGAACTCCTGTTCCGCGGATATTTATAGCGGATATCACTTGTAACTTACAATAATTTTCTAATTAACATAAAAAAAAAAGACTTTATTTAATTAGAATAAACATTTTGGTTAACTATATGGATTTAAAAATAAAAATATAAAATAAAATTTCTGAAATAGAAAGTACCGATAATAAAGACAATAAAATACTACCACATTACTTAATAACCTAGCTTATAGCTTAGAGGCATAACTAATATTGGGGCTTGTGTTAAAATTAGGAATTTTCCGTGTTAGGCTTTTATTATTTGAATGTGTGTTTTAGTGTTTGTTACTCAACCTCGACTGAAAGTGTCCTCCATGGGCCCGCAAGGGTTGGCTCAGTTGGTTAAAGAGAAGATTTGTATCCTCTTGGTCACAGGTTCGAATCCCTTTTCGAATCCCAAAGGGAGGAGAATTTGTTATTATGCCTCCTGGACCGAGCATGTCGCTTAAGTGTGGTTTACCTTGGTTCACGTGGTTTGCAGGCTATTGCGTGAGCTCGTGGGTTTACCCAGTGCGCACCCAAAGGGTAGCGGTTGCGGTTCCTACGTTAAAAAAAATGTCCACCATGGATACGTGTCGTACTCTGCAACATTTCATTTTCTTAACATGTTTTGGATCTAGAATAAGTGTCCACGTGTCATGCCCATGTTTAAATGTCTGAGTGTTGGAGACACATACTCTACGGAAGATAAAGAGAGTTCGCATAACGGTTGTTTTAGTGAATGTGAAAACCATCATAGTTAAGAACAACAAATAACATTTTTTGAATGAGCATGGAGATATGTGAGATAAGTCTCTTAACTTACAACCTTCATTTCTTTCAAAAAATTGGAATCTATAGTCGCTTGTTTCCTACTTATACCAAATCCAAATTGAACCTCATCCTTAATTTTTTGTAAAGCATACACAACTTCTGATGTCTTCTTGAATATTTTACTCATGTTGTGGCAACCAATTCTCCTCTACACCGAATATACCTAAGCTAGATAACAACATATATATAGGAAAATGCTAAATTGAAAACCACTTAAATAGAAGCTAAATAAAAATCAAGAGAACCCCTTCTAAATGGCATCACATGCCCCTTATATGACATCACCCTTCTGAGGCCACCACCAGCCCCACTCAATCCACCGCGAACCTACTAGAGACTAACCAAGGCTCCCATTAAGTCTAAGACAGGTCCAGACTCAAGAGCCTCCACTAGGCGACTAGGCCCCATCCCAATTTTACTAGGCCCTGCCCCACCCCACTAGGCCCATCAAGGCCTACCTTTGGGTCCATCCCGGACCCCACAACCCTAACCATTGCATTGGTTTCTGTTTGATTCCTATTTAACCGACCCTTGATATATATTCACATCGCCTTCATTACCCATCAATATAGCTAATCTGAAATTGATGAGAGACATTGGATAGTAAAGAATTTTACAAGACCCTGGATTAAAATTTCCACCCAAATTTAAATTAGAACAATACAATTTCTATCTTCAGTAGATAATATATAATTGCAAAACCAATCAAAGAACTGATCCATTCCTAAAAAACGTAGTAATAATGATTGCTAAACACTACTACAGTTAGAGAGAGAGGGAGGGGGAGGGGGAGAGAGAGAGAGAGAGAGAGAGAGAGAGAGAGAGAGAGAGAGAGAGAGAGAGAGAGAGAGAGAGAGACCTTGTTTCTGACAGGAGTAGAATTGGAAGAGAGAGAAGAGATAGAAAGGGGAAGAAGCTTAGAGAGTAAGTTCTGAAGATTGGAGTCTTCACAGAGAGCTAAACGAGTAAGCATTCGATCCAGCATCTCTTCTTTCTCCATTTCCGATTTCTCCGACGCCGACGATGATCCCGCCATTTCTCCTATATTTTCTTCTACCTTCGCTTTTCGATTTCGTTATTTCTTTTTGGCCAAGACAAATAAAAAGAGGTCGACTATTGTAATTTCAGAAACAGAAAGAGCTTTAGGTTTATATATACATGTCGGTGACGTCATTGCTGTTTTAGACTACAATTTTATTTTTTTTTATTTATTACTCTAAAAATTAGCGCACGCCAAAAGAGAACCCTGCTATTTTTCGCTGTGGTGTTTTGCTTATGAATATGTGTTATTTTACACCTAACCTTCAAAAAATAAATCGATATAAATAAGCAATTTTGTAGTTAACCTAATTATCATATGATGGTCATGTTTAGAGCATCTCAAGTCGTAACAGCTTCCTTAAATATGTAATAAAATATATTTCTTTTAAAATATTCCTACATTTTATTAAATGAGAACTCCAACAACATTTCATATTTACATTTTATTATTATTATTATTATTATATATTCAAAATATCCTATAATTCAAAATCCACCCATTTCTACAAACTTCATATCGATATAGGCATATAACTTTATCATTCTATCTTGTCCAATTCTACTTTCAAACGGCTATAATTTTATTGTGCTGCATATACACTAACCGAAAAAAAATTAAAATCTATAGAGAAACCTGAGACCTGCGATTATGAAAAGTGGGCAACGACTGGTGCGGGATAGATAATAGAATCTGAAAGTCCCATGGTTGATCATGTGGTTTGAAGTGACACAAAAAATATGAAGCAAATTTTTGAAAAGATTGTCGGAGTTCCAAAAGTTCAATTGTGAAATAAGAGCCGTGAGAAATGAGATGGAAAATAGGTGAGAAAAAAGAGAGAAAGTGTGACAAAAAGAGGGAAGTGAATATTTTATTATTTAAATTATTATAAAGAATGGTTCCACAATTCTTAAAAATGAGGAATGAAATGGGCATCCTAATTTTTTAAGGCATTATTAGGATTCCGTTGGAGTTTTTGTCATGTTTCTTATTAAAATAGCTCAGCACACCATATAAGTAAACTATAAACTGCTGGAGAAGCTCTTATGTGCAAGTATCCAGTCCCTTAGGCATCTTGGGGTTGTCAAAATAATTGTCAAGTTGGCCAAATCATCACATATATTAATATTTAATTTTCAGTCAAATTTTTTATCAACTTGGCAACATTCTACTCCAATAATTAACAACCTTTGAAAATTGCCTATATGGGTCCCAGAATTAAATTATAAATGAACTATGAACTAAAAAAAGTATTATCGATATATATTTTTACCATTATACATGTATTTTACCTATTTTGGGAAGTTGCCAAGTTTTGACAACCTCCCAGCAACCATATCACTTTAATAGATTGGCAATCAAGGTTACCAAGCTACCCTGTTAAAAATGCTCTTATAAGTAATCGGAGAACGATTAGAAAATTTTAACAAAAGTCTATTTAACTAGGATTGGTAATATTGTCTAACATATTGAATATTTTATTTTATTTTTGAGTAAATGAGTATAACTTTATGGTCTACTCTTTGGGTAGGGAGTAACATCCTTAGCCTTGCACATAAAATGAGAAGTATTGTCCCTACCACAATGATACACATCACGGTCATGGAACCAAGGCCGACCTCATCCATAATATGTGTGTAACATTCATGGGAACAACATCACACCAAATAGAATCTTTATAATGACCAGAAAATATAAACTAAACAGCATTGAGTTACCGATATGGTATTTTTGTTGATCCATGCGACATGATATGGTTCTACACCTCAATTCAAGCTCATCCAGAATTGTGTTTTTCGAAGGATATGTTGTCCTTGACTCCACAAGAAATGATCTATCTCTTTACATATTCCATTTATGATGGAATCAAGTTCATTCTAGATCGTCAAAATAATTTACTTATCCTCTAAATCATGTTACCACATGATTGTCATTAAAATATAAGTCTCTCATGATTTATCACTGCCTAATCGCTTATTTGACAACTTTTTGATCCTAGGAAACTAAGGGGCCATTTGGATGAGTTTAAAATAAGTGCTTCTGGCTTAAAATAAAAAAATGTAGTAAAAGTTAGAAGCAAGTTAAGACTTATAAGTGATTAAAGTGTTTGGGAAATAAGTAGAAATCCTGAAACAAAAGCTAACAATCCTAACTTTTTATAAGTGCTTCTTAACTTTTTACACAAACGATACGAATTAAGTGCTTCTAACTTATAAACCAAAAGCTGGGCTTTTAAGCCATACACAAACACCCACTAAATAGGTCTCGTTCCTTTAATATATCTATCATCAAGTCTCAAAGTATATTATATATCTTCATTAATTATTTTTTCATAAATGATTAATATCAGGTAAACCAGTCTAAAATCGCATTCCTAGAATTTAGAAAACATAGTTACTCTCTTAGTTAGCTTTTGTAACCAACTTCTTTGCAAACTCTGAAATTATTTATTGTGAAGATGGAAAAAGTGACCATAACAATCACAACTAAGTTAAATCATATATATGTAACATTATTCACAAGTGAACATGCATAAACTCATCTCAAATTCGTTTCAGTTCAGCTTAATTAGATTGAGGCATAATTTTATATTAAAAATTATATTTTATGTAGGTCTTTATCTCCAAAAGTGAATATGCATGAAACTCACCTCAAATTAATTAGATTGATGCATAATTATTAATATTAAAAACTATATTTTATATAAGTCAAATAAAAACATAAAAGCTCAATTCTTCTTCCACAATTGTTCTTCGCTTGTTTATTATCAAACCGATTTTCAACATCAATTTTTGTCTTATAAAAAACTCGAATCGGCTTGGTTCATTAAATAAAAGTCGAAATCGGCTTGTATGGGTTCTGTTCCTATGCACAGTCCTACATGACAGTTCTGTTGCTTATTATTCCTGTGAAGTGCTCAGCTGAGAGATCAAAAGAACAGTATACAAACAAATAACTCAAATGTTTCTACTAAAGATGTTCAAATTATCACTCAAAGTGCATATTAAGGTTTGCACCATAGAAAGATACAATCATACATTTCTATCGTTTTTCATACAATCTATTACAGCATTAAAGTTGTTACGTGTACTCAGTAATTAATCATAGAGTGACAGAGACACGGAAACTTATTTTCGGCCAACCAAATTACAACAAAGAAAAGTAACATCTCCAAATATATAGAACAGAAAGCTCTGGTTTGCTTTATTGATGAAGTTGTCAACTTGCTTTTCAAATGTCCTGCATTGCCACATCCAAAAAGAAAATGCAAGGTCACATAAAAATTTAGCTTCGGTCTCAATTCTTCTAATTAATTTCCACATGCAGTGTAGCCGTAAGACAACACAGAAACCCTGAGAACAAATGTTTGGTGCTTAAATGTTTTTTTGCGAAGCAATATAGATAGAGAAATGCTAAACATTTGTGGTACAATATGCCCTCGTCCTCAGAAATAATTGTATAACCATGACATGCCTATTCAGGGATTGTTATTTCCACTAGTCTTGCTGCGTTGTCCTAATCTTGCCGATTCCCTACATATTTAGAATATGCCAAGATCCGATAGTTGTAGAATATAAAGAAAGCGGGTCGACTTTATAGGTACATAAGGTGTGCTACTTGTTAGTAGTATAGCATCACTTTGCTTTTGTTTGTTTGCATGCTTTTGTGTGGAATAAACAAGATAAAATATAGGAACAAGTAAAGGGAGTAAGTCTCTAGACCTTGGTCATCAGGACAATTGCAGCAGTTTTTGTATATCTTCCTGCGAGCAGGAAACAATATACATAATTAAAAACCATGTACGCTCTATAGGAACTACATACTACATATCTTGAATAGGATGTACAACCTCAATTTTGAGAGGAGATGTTGAAGGGGCGTATCGCCCCATCACCTTTCCTTCTTTGTTTACCAAGAACTTCGTGAAGTTCCATTTTATGGCATCTATAAGCAAGCCCCCCTTCTCGGCCTTTAAAAATTTGTATAGAGGCGCTGCATTATTTCCATTCACCTCTACCTATATCATCTTCTGAGCATGAGAAATTTGCAGTACATTTGATTGAATGTAATGTAAACACATTGTGGGAAACATACCAAAGAACTAAATTTTAGAACGAGATAAATGTTGGAAAACAGCAAGATATTTACTTGTTTCTAGAATCATAAAATTATAAGCTTCTATATCGTATAGGTTACATAATTAATTTTGGTTGGTAGTTGCAAGAATTTTCTCTGTATAGAGCTTCTTCTTGTATTATTTATCGAACACACCAAGAATCCCACACTAGCAAGTGGCATATTTTCAAGTATCATCCCAATAGCTTTAGTTTTTATTCTATTCCTAGGCATTGCCCAGTTATTTAAGATCCACGCCTTAAAAAGAAAAGTGAGCTAATACTATGTGCTGACCGAATATTCAAAAACCCAAAACTACAGTTAGGGAGTAAAAGCTATTTCTTTTATATATTGTTTAGTTGAGATGAGATTGACTACACAATCGCTCTCCACACACATAAATGAATCATTCTCAATAAACCCTATTGGTCACTGTGTTGGCATCAAGACATATTGTAATCATGTTTCTAAGCAACACTACTCAGATTTGTAAGTATATCTATAAAATGGCCTATGTTTACAGTTTCAGAATCTGCAAAAAGGTCTTCACTATTCCTAGCATAATATTACTGTAAGTCTTACCTTGTCAAATATAGGGAACTCGGCTTTGAAATTAGTGCATACAGTGTCCTGAATTTCCTCGTTAGTTCCAGGCTCTTGCCAGCCAAATTGATTGCAAGGAAATGCCAAAATTTCCAAACCTGCCAATGAAGAGACCCTCAGAATACAGGAGATCATAAACTGAAACTTTTCTAGTGAAATTACATTACGAATAAGCCAAATTCCTGACCTTGATCTTTATACTTCTCGTACAATATATTCAACTCTTTGTAGTTAGATTGAGTGAAACCACTGTCGACGACAAAGAGGATAATTAGCAGTTGAAAACATCTATACTTTAGCAAGTTGCATAAGCATTGTTATTTCGCAATTGGTTACAATATCAAGGTTACAGTGATGGATATAAACTTGCATCTTAACTCTTAAGGTCCGAGTAAAAGCTTAAGACATTGAAGTACTAGTAACATGTTTCCACTGTTCCACAGTGTATATCAACAGTGAACACAATTAACATAACCTTAGGAAAAAGATCGATTACTGTTAAACAGCAGCAGGTAATTGTCCACACCAACCTGTAACCCTACCCAATTTTTTTAAGAAAGGAATAGAAAGGGACTTAAAACTAAACTAAAAGTTATCATTATTTTACACATGGAATAGGTGTACATATAATAATCAAGGTGAGAGGTAACCATCAGGCCCCAGCCCACCAGTACTGAATTTTGAATATCGTTAAAAAAAACTATTCACATCTTAATATACAGAGATACACAGAAATAGGAGAATAAGAGAGACTATAGTTCAGTAACTGATAGAAATGATAAGATGCGACATTAGTAAGCAGATCAAGTGAGTTGATTACCATTTGGAAGCAACATTTACAACTAGAAGAACTTTCCCTTTGTAATTGCTAAGAGCTACATCATTTCCTTGAATATCCTGCAGCTCATTTCAGTTTATTCAGATGAAAAAGAGGAAAAGAAACAGGGAATTGCTGAAAAACTGGTAAACAATAAAGAGTTTTCTACAACATAAGAAAGTCAAATAGTTCTAATCGATTCACAACAGATATGAGGATGTTAATCTATACAAAGATAGGAAGAGTAAGAGAAGACAACAACACATCTAGGGTTCAAAAAGTATAGCAATTGCTCTGCAGTTGCTGAGTTTCACGAAAAATGAAGAAAGCAATGCATCATCAAACTTATCCGAATGCGTATGTCTATGTATTGCATTGGAATCAAACAGAAAAAAAAATCACGAAAACTGCTTCCAGCTGATCAGACATGACACATATAAACACTATACATAAATGAAAGGGTCCTCGTCCCTGACAGTCGTATATGTCAGGATCGTTTAACCGGCCTATAATTTAATTTTCTGGTGTTTGGATGAACGCCTGTAATTTTCTGGCCGTCGGATAAATTCATCCAACGGTCAGAAAATGACAGGCCGGTTAAACGGTCCTTGATTCGATGACCAGGACCCTGGCACTAAACTAAATAACAATGGTGAACAGAAAGGCACACAAATTAATCAACTTAAAACGAGAACTTAGTGAGCTAAGTGTATCAAAATGCATAAGCAAAATTGAAAAAAGCTGAGCAAACAGTAAAAGAAAAGCGTAAAAAAGATATTTACCTTGACAGTAAAATTATAGATTGATTTAGGGGTGTCTGACTCACCATCCATTCTTGTAGCAGAGAAGGAAAGAGATGGAAATGTGTATGGTAGAAAATAGACAAACAAGAAGGCGAGAAGAAGAACAAAGAGAGATGGCCAGTGACTCATTAATTTCAACAACGGCATACTCTAAATATTATACTCCACCCAGCTAGCCGGCCATTGAAGACCCTTTTCATGTTGAGTTTATTTTGCAATTTTTTATTCACTCATTAAAAATTCTAACAACTTTCTTTAAATGAAGACTAGCCGCCGCCACCAAAATCAAAATCATTCAGTTCTTACGATCATCGTTACTCCAAATAAAATAAAATTTTCTTATACAATATTTTGCCGTATTTTATGAATAAACGATATTATTTTGTAATAATTAGTAGTACAGTAGTACTCCCTCGTTCTATTCATTTGTATACAGTTTTTTTATTGTATACATTTCAAAATTGTAAACTTTTATAATATGAGCATGAGTATTTGCATTTGCTTATTAATAATTATCACATTGTTTTCGATTTTAATGTATTGTCAACATAAAATTAGATATATAAAATATTCTAAACCTTAACCCAGGTCAGTCAAGCCTTTAAAACAAATATGGGACAGATCACAGAAGTGCTACTTGTCTTTTATATATATAACCAAACATGTGAAATAAGATTTGTAAAAAAAATAGGTGAGATAATATTTTAGTATCATCCCACCTAATTATATATATATTATGTGTTAATATATAGACAAAAAAAATGGGTAAAACCTGAATGAAATGTGAATAGAGCGGTGAGAAGGGATGGGCATTAATCTCAACCCGTCCGATCCCGACCCGATCCTCGCATTCGGGAATTTTTTCCGGTACAGGTCGAGGAACGGGGACGATATTGAAAAAATATCGGGGATCGGATCGGGTGCGGTTTTTCACATTTTCCCGGCCCGATCCCCGATTTCCGACCCGATTCCCCCGATTGTTGGCCCGATTTTTATATATTACATACATATATATATATATATATATATATATATATTATAATTATTTAATATATATATTATAATTATTTATTAATGTGTTTATATAGCTCTTTAGGTGCAACTTCGGTCATGGATTTTCAAATCACCTGTTTATTTATTATATATATTTATTATTATATATTTAATATAATTAAATTTATTGAAATAAGTTTTAATATTTAATTCTATTAATATAAGTCTTAAAATTAAAAAGTTCATAATCAAATTATTGAAGATCTGTTTAAATAAAAATAATGAGGTATTAATAAGACATATTAAAAACTAATCTTAATTATGAATTTAAGTATTTAATTAGAAATTTTGGTTTAAATAAAAAATCCCCGAATCATCGCGGGTATCCCCGAATCCCGATCGGGCCGGGGATGGGGATCGAAAAATAATACCCGATGGGGATCGGGCCGGGGATAGGGATTGGGTTTGGATTCGGGGATCGGGGCCGGTTATAGCGATCCCCGGCCCGAAGTGACCCGATTGTCATCCCTCGCGAGACCAATTTGTATTTAATAATAAATTAGAAATAATAGGGATAAATAGTGGATGTAATAATGTTTTGTATTATTATGGAAGAGAAATAGTGAAATAAAGTGACGAAGTAATAGTGTTTTATATTATCAAAAATTATTATTTTTAGATGTAGAGAAATGGAGGAACATCTCAAAATAAAAATCGTATATAAATTTAATGTAACATTGGAAATAACATTTTCCAACAACAATTATTTGTAAGCAATTAAGGGGCGAAGATTTGTTTTCCTATAGATTTCTAACTAAAAATCAGAAGTACTAAAAATAACTACTTTTGTGTCCTTATCATTTTTTTAATACTTTTTTTCAACTACTTAACACGTATTTATAAAATAATTTTTATTTTATATAAAAATTTAATATTAAGAATTAAGTGAACGGAGATAGTAATTGTAATCTGTGCAAATCACTATCCCGCACGTCACTCCACCTAAAAAGCCTTCCCTTTTTAGTCGGAAGCATATAATCCATAACAAACTCTAAATTAAAAGATCTCGAAGAAGTACAGGAGTGTAGGACACTCATAATAGGGGTTTCGCCGTCTTGTTTGCAGAAAACCAGAGGATGGGTTCGGGTAATGAATTAGAGTGTTTTTTACTAACTAATTTGAGATATCCAATATTAATGCATGTCGTTGTTTGATATATACCGATTAGGGTTTGTATCAATTCGTGTGGGTAGTTGTTTTGTGTTCGTGTGGTTAGTTCTTTTGTGTCCTGAATATAGATTATCGGAATAATCAATGTTATGCAAGTGTGGTATTTATTGTATGGGTTTTGGTCCCTGAGAACTGATTGTCGGGGCTTTATCTAACACACAACTCCATTACCATCAGATTGTATCCGCTATTTAGCGGATACCTAAGTTTTAATCTGGACCCTTGAAATATAGATCTGACGCCCTGAAAGTGTGTTAGATAACCTGGTTGTCAGGGATCAGGACCCTTATTGTATATGTGATTATTTGCTTGGTAATTTTGGACATACAGAATGTAATTTTTTAGTTGTTTGTAATTTGTGACCTATAATTCTTGCTGATATACTTACTTAAACTAGAGAAGTGTGATTTTTTGTACTGCATTGAGTTGTGGATGAATTCGTTCGGTGTGAATTTTACGGAGGAAAATGTAAAACAAGATGTATTGTGTTGCATAAAATATTGATTGGACTGAACTATAATAAGTTATTCTATGGAACTTGTTGTTGATAATTTATTGATTGTGCATACGTTAGTATGGACGATAGTGTTCCATGCTGTGTCCGCAATATACACGATATTAGGTCTGAGATGATTCTAATATGGGAAAAGTAAGGAACGGTCTCAGATGACTCTAGTGTGGGAAAAGCAAGGAACGTACTCAGATGTTATGCACTTCTCCTTCTGAATTGTGTTGCTGTTGTTTATTCCATGTGTATTAGGCTTTAAAAAGAGTGGTATAGCTAAGCACAGCACGCTGAAAAGGGTCGATCATGAGATTGAACGACACTTTGCGGAGGAGGTACGTTTACAAATATGTGCATACAGTTTTTAACTTTATTTTTTCTACAAGAAATTGATAAAGTAGGATATAATAGTGTCAAAATCAAAAAGTGGAGAACTAGCTATATATTTTGTCATGTTCAATTGGTGGTGGCTGCCACCAATACAAATATTTTGTTCTTTACAAAGAAACATTGTTTAGTAATTTAATGTTTGAATTCTCTAATTAACCCTCATAACTCGCGAATGAACCAATAAGTAGTTGATTGTAAATTCATCTTTGTGCTAACAAAAACAAAAAGAATGCTTTAGAAGGGCTGCTAATAATAAATGTATTAATTGTAACGGCATTTTGTATTGCAGGCTTACATGGAAGGTTTTAAGAAGAACTTGGAGAAACTAGATAGCATTTATAGAAAGTGCTTGGCAAATTATATCGAAGCTTTTGCCCTCTATCCAGACAATGAAAAGTTACAAGACTTAAAACTTGAATATGCATATTTCTTCAAGATTTTTGAAGAATCAAGTCCAAGTACTAGGAGTCTCTACTCTGCTCATTGTTCGGGAAGCAACTCTAGATCATGCACCGAGGAAGATAACGAAAACAAAGAAAAGGGAACATAAAGAAACTGCAGCTAATGACGTGGGTGGGGAACGAGAAAAGGGAAAAAGTTCTTGAAAAATGTGACGAAATATATGCAAGGAAAAACACCGCTTAATTGATTATGCAGCATGACTTTAATGTTTGTTTTATTTTGTTAAGGATATGTGTTAAGAATCAAAAGTTTAATCTTGGCAGGATAGCTTGTAAGGGAATTCCTATGATGAAGATTTATTAACGATCTATGTTTTGTTCTTCCTACATGAATTAATTCCCCTTTTGGATGCCAACATGTTATGCAATGTATGTATCTTGAATAGCATATGTGATGTATGTTTAAATGACAAACAAGTGCATGACATTAAAAATTAACATATGTCCTGCATATTTAAATGACATGAAAAACAAGCGCATGTCATTAAAAATTAGCACATGTCCTGCATATATTTAAATGACAAACAAGCGACATTAAAAATTTGCTTATGCCCTGCGTAATTAGAGCAACTCATGCATATTAAAATGACTTGTGTCATGCATAAATTAGGGCACGTCATGTGCAAGACAAAATAGTTAAAGTGCATAACAAAAGTGGTCAACCAAGAGGGCAAAATAATCAGATATAACTGTTTTCCTATAATTATGCACCACACATAAACGATGTTAACACCGTTAGTTTTAACAGATTAGAAAATAAAATTGTCAATATTGTGTTTTTATATTTTTATTTGTTTTAAAAAAACTGACCATTAGATACACATATAATGGATGGTAAGGATTTTGGATTTCAAGACTCTAAAAAAAGTGTACAGTCCATGGAACTTGGCTCCTCGATTTTAATCATAATCATTATGTAATAAGAATCCATTTGTCTCAGGTGGAAGAAGCATTCTTCAGTTAAGAAAGTTATATGTAAATTTGTACTCTTCTGTATTCAAATATTTGTATATGATTATTTGCACAAGAATGCAAAATTTACTTCTAGAAATATTGTTCCCGCTCGATATCTTATTTTTAGGCGCTTGCGGTGAATCGGCTTAAAGCAATGGCGGTTTTTGAACCTGAGGGTCGGCCTAAATGCTTGCTTATGTACTCCCCTGCAGACAAGAGCTTTCCCAGATCAACATTAGTTTTTATGCCCAGTCCATGAAGCATGTAGACAACATCCTCTGTTGCAACATTTCCAGAAGCACCCTTTGCATATGGACACCCTCCTAGACCCGCAGTAGAGGAATCCACGACATTGATTCCCATCTGTCACAAGGAAATAATTCCTCCAGTCAATAAAATTACATTGATGTTGTTGAGAAGTTACTTTTTTCCCTCACCAGTGCTTATCAGCGCTGAGAAATCTATGTAAAAATAAAGGCACTGAAAAAAAAGATTCCCTTTTCTGATTTTTTTCGATTGACTATCAGTAGTTTTAAGAATGCTCCTTTACTTTGGCAGAACTACAGCTTTTGTTCCAAATGATAATAGTGGCATTTAACTACAAACAATTGGCCACACAAGTGACCTGCCATCCTACAAAGCAGGGTCTCTATCCCAAAAAATTATATATGGCCAGACACTTAATATAACAACTGCAGAAGTAATTCAACAAAAGAATAATCCTGAATAGTTATTATAGAAATTTTGTTCTGCAAGTATAAAGTTCAAGGGGTAGCTTACTTGGAGGGACATTAATATGTTAGGAAGGGCCTGTCCATAAGTATCGTGAAAATGGACAGCAAGATTCTCAACAGGAACGAAAGCCATTACAGCTTCGAGCATTGGAAGAACAGTACCTGTAATATTGAAATGAGGCAAAGTGAATAACGAAGTAAGTGCAATTAAAAGTTTCTGTTCGCAAATTAGATTAGAATGCTCAGTATATAAACCCTCCAATAACCGGCTGGGGAACTGCAATGAAATTATAATTATATTTTCGACATCTATACATATTTTTCTTTCCTTTCCGCACTTTGCATTTCAGGAGTTCAAGATGGAGCTCAATCTTTCTACTTACAAGTGGATGTTCATTCCTCCTGCCATCCATATTCACCAATTTTATCATTAAAAATAAAATTTCATTTTTTCCCTCTCGCCTGCTCCATTATTCTCTCCAACATTTTACTATTTGATAATTTTTATTTCATTCCCAGCTCCATCAATTCCACCCCGGAAAATGAGTTCAAGTCTTTATTCAGTAAATAGCTAATGTCATGCCAATTGTCACACCACAATACTATAGTTAAAGACCAAAGAAATCTAAGAGTAAACATTAAAAGCATAATGTAATTCATAAGGTTCTTATCATTACCAGGGGTACCAACTCCTATTGTATCAGCTAGCGAGATTTCGTAGCAACCCATTTCATAAAGTTCTTTAGCTACATATGCAACTTTTGATGGTGGGATTGCACCTTCATCTGGGCAGCCAACAACACATGATATATACCTGAACATTCAAGAAAGAATATTTACAGATAAACAGAACTGATAATTAAATTAAATTAATGGGGGTCGAGGGACTTGAATCTGAGACCCCTCCTAAACCGAGCTCTAAAACCATGTTAAGTAAGGAGTCCATCTACAATCTTAACTTGTTAGACGAAGGCCCCAACAGGATCTTGTAGTATTTAACAAGTTTAAAGAAAGTTTTGCCTGACAGTGACAGATTTCCTTTTTTGCCCACCACGAGTACTCTGTCAGAAACTCGCCGCACGAACATGGGTGCAGGATTGTGATACACTATTCTAGGATGGTTTACGGGGAAAGAAATTGACCAGATAATGCGCAAGCTGCAGGTCCTTGTTTTTGTTTTGGGGCATGTTCTTGAGAGTTATTGGTAATATATTGGAGTTGTCCTCCTATGTGTCTATATACCAGGTTCTTGTCTCTTTTATATATTGTAAAAGGCTGCCATTCCCATCCACCAGAGAAAAGATATAATTTAGTCGACTCTTAGGTTTCCAGTTTACTGTAAAATACTTACCTAGACACTTTTATACATCATTTTGTGCATATACCCTCTTGAATGAATTATTGCTGTTTTATTGCTTCTCTTCAGATAGAAAAGTTATTATGAATGTGGATCAGCAATTCAGCATATGCAAGCAATAATATGGTGTTAATAGTGCAAGCTTAATCAGAAGGAATAGGAGATAACTGTGTGCAGCGAAGTTAAGTACTAGTAAAACAGCTATATAAACCAAACAAATATCTGCCAAGTGTTCCACGGACAAAATTTACTCATGTTATAAGTTATAACACATAACACAAAAATAAAATGTAATGTAGATGACATTTAATTTCTGTACTTGATCTTGAAACATTGAGATCAGCAACGTGAGCAACTAATTTATGTCTTTTTAGAAATACCATAACAGAATAAAGGAAGCATTCACCAAATTAACTACTACTGTAATAAGGAGCAAGTTCCAAGTTAAAGAGACCTCCAACTTATAATTTAGGATCTAACAACCTGATACGGGACACCATTTATCCGTTTCAATTTCTATAATTAATAAGAAAGTACAAGCTAATTGTGCATTAAAGACCTTTTAAGTCATAGCATGAACAGGAAAAAAATTTGGCCCTAATACATTATAGAACACCTTTGCTAATAGATCAAAAAAAGCGACAATGAGAAAGAGTTACTTATGTTTAGAAGTAAAAATAGCACATACCCACGAATAGGTACTGAAAGTTTTCTGGCAGCTTCTGCAACAACACGATAACGTGCAAGACTTTCTGCAATACTACAATTAATATTCAACTTGGAAAAGGCTTCTGAGGCAGATGCGAAGATAGCTACTTCCCTTGCACCAGCAGCAACAGCCGCTTCAAAGCCCTACAGTATAAAAAAAACATTAGGATTAATTGAACAGTGTGTCAGATACTTTTCTGAAAAGAAGCAGGACTTACCTTCAAATTGGGTGTCAAAACAGGCAGTTTAACCGCTTCCAAATTTTTAACTGCTTTCATTACATCTTTTGCATCTGCTAGCTGTTACAAAGAGTGAAGAAAGGAAAGTACCACGAGCAGTTACATTTTACGTTTAATGAGAATAGATGCAAAGACAATGAAACGACACAAAATATAATTTACTGCATACAGTCCAGGAAAAGAGATAATAACATCAATAAGAGTCGAAGCTCAACTTACCATAAAAAATTCCAGTATTTATTGCATAATAGTTCACTTAGCCCGGCCGAATCAGGATCCTATAGGTGCCACTATTATACTCTCTTAGTGACCAATTCTCCCAAAACCTCAAGGTGTTGGGAGGAGGGCTTATCAGGATCATATTATATTCTAACATACTCTTTATTTATAGAGCATACAAACCCAACACCATAATTAACTCTAAAAATAGGTATCAGAGCAATTGCCCAAGAAAAGGAGATTGATCTTGCAAGACTTTTAGAAAGATATAAAAAATATATGAAGGGAACTTTAATTGATATGTTGATAAAACACTAAACAGAAGTAGACCGAAAGGCATATCTCACCTGAGGTACCCATTTTGGTGAGACAAAACTTGTAGCCTCAATAACAGATAGACCAGTGGAAACTAGCCTGCGAATTAGTTCAACTTTTACAGCTGTAGGGACGACAATCTTTTCATTTTGTAAACCATCTCTTGGACCGACTTCCACTATCTTCACATAGTCTGGTAAACCTTTGCACACCTGAAGCATCCCACCAATTATCAAATGACCACATCTAATAACATGTACACCGACATAATACACAATCACACTAATAAACACTTTTTCTGTTGCACAAGCATATATAGTAGGAGAGAAAATAAAATTTGGTTGAATACTTAAAACACCTAGATAAAGCAAACAGAGTTATGACCTTATGTACAATGTCCTTGATGTCTCTACCATTGTTGCCATATGAGTCGTACTGATGATTTGGCAAATATAGCGAATCACATTCAATTCGGTATCTTCCATTACTGTGGTCTAAACATGAACTCCTACAAGAGATGTCATTCTGTGTCCGGCTCCAAGTGAAAGACTCTCTCCTGTACTCTTCAAAGTCTTCACTGAAATATATAGAACACTCTCAGAGTTTTTAAATTTCAAAAGGGCCATCAAAAGGAATTGCATATTGACTGGATAACTTGAGAAAATAAAACTAAAGAAAGTTTTGGGACAAAGACCAGAGCACTAGAATTTATGGTCAGTATTCCTTTGATCAGCAAAAGTTTAGTTGAAGAAATAAAACATAAGCAGCTGACTAATAAAGAAATCATCTTGGGAGCGTCAAAAAATACATATTTGACATTTCTTGTCCGCTTTCTTAATATTTCATTCTATCTACAAAAGAATGTCTATTTGCAACAACTCTTTAAGACTTCATGTAAATTTAAAAAGGTAATTCTAAACTTTTAGCACAGAGAAATCCATTAACCAATAGGATGACTAAACGGTGATGTCCTTGACATAATCAATAATTAATATTTAATTAAGTAATCATAGATTTCTATTTGAACAAGCAAGAGGCATACAAATGTGCAGGATACAAGAAAACATGCATTCATTTTTCTTCAAAATATATGTTTAAATATTATATAATGGTACATGCTAAATAGATAGCAATTTTATGCTTATAGGACACATGAAAGTAGAAAAACTATTGGTTTTTGTCACCTTCCTTAAATAGTTAAGCAGTGACGGAAAAGTATTGTGATGACCACCACATGAGTGGATTCACCATAGCAATAGCAAACAAACTACGATAAAGAAACAATTTACCCACCCTAGGCTGAAATTGTAATTGCAACCACCTAAAGACCCTGTTTGCTTGCAGCCTTCAACACTATGTCATCATTAAGGATGTAAATTTTCAAAGCTCTTGAAAATGTTCAATTGAATCGCACTCAGTAACCAACAGCACTTCGCAACATATTTTTAATAATTAATTCATGACATTCTTACTAACACTAACAATACAATCTCTTTTTCTTTCTTCTCTATGTTTCAAGAAAGCATTCAAAGACTTCAGGGCAATTGGTCAGCGGAAAGAAATGACACTTTTTCATTACTATCTATGGACGTAAGCAACAAAATATAACAGCTTTGGCAAGACATTTTACCTGCAGCTATTGGATGAGCCGGAACTCCTTCCTTCAATCCAGCACTCCCCCATTCCACCATCAACTCCTCTAGGACTGCAAGAAGTAGATCTGAAACTATTAAGTCGCTCAATAGTGCTCAGGCTTGGTAACTTCTCCAAACCAAGGGGCTGCTCCAAACTTGACATTGTACAAGCGACTGCAATGGAAGGAACTGCAACAAAAGCACAACATGATGTCTATACTCAGATGTCTTCCCCTAGAACTATGGATTAAACAAACATGATGATACCAAACAGGGTAATAACAAAAATTTCAACAGAGGGAGACTTTCAAGGGATCCAAAGTTTCTAAATTGAGCATTTATAACGTTCGTATAAACTCATTACAACAATCTCAACCATTTGACAGCAGCCACAAGCAATGCAACATACTGTGACTCTGTGAGAGACTGACAGGACAACTATGCTGAATATAGTATTTCCATGGAAAAAAGGAAAATTTGACATTTCCATTGGTAACATTCATTAAAATCGCGATAAGCCAAAGAACATTTTACCTTCAAGAGCAAGAAACTACTAGTATTACACATTCAATCAATTACCTAAAATCAAAATCCTAGGAGTCCATTAAAATGCTCAAAAACCTCTAAAACAACAAACATAACAACAATCATCTACCCTGTACAACACAAATTATCCTTGTTCTGCAATATTAAAAACCCACGTTAAATTACTAACACATGAATCATTCTCATCAACACAAAAGGACTCAAAATTTCTTTCATCAAATCTTCCACAAAATTTGAGCACCCAACAGCAGAAAAGTCAAACAAGTTCAGAATTCTCCTTGTACAATGATTGATAAAAACAAGGTCAGAATTGAGACATAAGAGATGAGAAATGAACCTGGGATTGAGCTTGCTGAAAATATCAAGAAGAGATTGTAAAGGGTTAGGTGGGGTAAGAAACGGGCAACAAGTTTGACAAAAACCAAGAAGAGTTGTACAACATATATATATAATATAAGTGAGATACTCACATTGTGATACATAGACAACAAGTCTGAGGGGGCGGTCTGAACTACTAGAAACTCTTGGTTGGTAGTCAGTAAAAGAGTCTTTGCCAATTTTGTGGTGTACAATCATTTCGTATGGGTCGCATTTTATTAATAAAATAGTATTAATGAATATATTTATTGATCTGACAGATGGCAGGTAGTTTTCGGTTGGAAGTTGTCAATTTCCCGTTTCATATACTCCCTCCGTCCACCTGAGTAGTATACATTGGAGGACGGGGACGCGGCACGGACTTTAATGCTCCTGAAAAGTGTAGTTGTGCAATCTATTTTTAAAATTTTTCTTTTCTGAATTAAAGTCTGAATGTTATATTTTTATACAGAAAAAGAAAATCTCAAAAATAAGTTACGGAACTATATTTTATAAGAGCATTTAAATGCGTGTCGAGCAGTTAAAAAGAAACGTATAGAATTAAATGGGACAGAGGGAGTACACAATTTTCTATTTTAGCTAAAGCCAAGGCATTACATCGGTGATGATAAATATATGTGGTAATTTCTCAGAAGAAAATGTTAAAGAGTGTGATAGCTAATTTCTCTACAACAATGTTTATAAGTACAGACATGTGATTATTGCTAAGATATAGTAATTTATTATATGATACTCCTTCCGTTTCAATTTACATGTCCACTTTCAAAAAAAAATTTGTTTCAAATTACTTGTCCACTTCAACTTTCAATGCAAAATCATATTTCCAAAGTCAATTCTACTCCACATATCTCTTATTTATATTTCCTAGATCAATCTCACCCCACATATTTTCATTATTTAATGCAATTAATTTGTGAACAACCACTTTTCTTAAATTGTGTGTGTTTTTTTAAGTGGACATCTAATTTATAACAGAGGAAGTATTATGTTAACATATTACGGGGCCGTGAAATTAAAATAAGTGCTTATTGCTTAAAGTAAAAAAGTGAAGTAGAAGTTAGAAGCAAGTCTTAACTTATAAGTGATAAAAGTGTTTGGAAAAAAACTAAAAGCCGTGAGACAAAAGCTAGTAATCGTGGCTTTTTTTTAAGTACTTCTTGACTTTTTACACAAACAGTACAAATAAGTGCTTCTAACTTATAATTCAGAAGCCGGGCTTATAAGCCCGTGCCAAACACCCACTACGATAGCTAATATGATGCCTAACTACGAGATGAAAATGTAAAATAAATTATAAACAATTTGTCAAAAATACTTGAACAAATAACATTTTTGGGTCATTCTTTAATGTCCATAATATATTGAAACTAGGGAAAAAAACGCGCTTCGCGCGAGTGAGGAAAATATTAAATATAAAAAAGTTAAAAAAAATTGTATGAGCTATAAATTCTAAGCCCTTTTCTTTATCCTCGTACACAGATTGATAAGTGTTAGAGATTTCAAATTTCTCTCTGTCCAAACCTTTCTAGGCCTAGGTGTGTTCTATGCCTTTTTCTACCTTGTACTTGGACTATTTTGATGATCTGGACAACTGATGCATAAGCTGCCGATTCAAATGATGCTTGTCTTGCGTCTATGTCTCTGTACTTTTTTCTTCCTTTCATAGAATCAGAGAAGCTTTCACCCTTTTTTTTCCCAAGTAAAATTGAGGAATTCTCTTTTAGATTCGATCCTGCTTCAAAATTCTACACATTCACGACATGGATGTGATTAGCACGCATACCTCAAAAATTTGCACCTCTATGATTGCAAATGTAAGCCCCTGTAATTGTTTATTTGAAATAATATTGCTTGCTTACCTCTATTGTCATGGAGGATTCCTCGACAACTTGTAGATTAATGCCCTGTCCTAAAACCTGGTGCTCCTCAGCCACATTACACCAATATACAGTTATACACATTACACTTGCAAGATGCAACCGAGAGCTTGGAATTCTCAATCTCGTACCTGAGTTGAACATGCGCTCGAAAAAATAGAACCCATTGTTAACTAATTTAGTGGAGGTGAGGAAGTCTACCTCTATTCCAAGCAGGAAATGTAAGTAAAGGAACCTACATCTATTCCTTCCCAAAATGTGATGTGAACATTGCGCGCATCTCTTGAAGCTTTGGAAACTCTCCGCAATATCTTGTAGAAGCATACATCAAGCTTGATACCGCCTCCCACAACTCCTCTGAACATCCACTGTAAAATAGAAATCATATCATCTTCAGAATCAAATGCATCATATAACACAAATGAATAAGTGTATAAAATATTAACTTTTCTTTGCCTACAAGATCGAGCCTCTCTACATGTTTAACCTTCTACTATAACAAACACATCCACCAAACTCCGCTCCTTGATATCGAATTAAAAACCATTGCAAGACATTCTCGCAAACATGCAGAAGGCCATTGGTGTAGAACTCAGCAGAACTACCACGAGCCTCACGCAGGATGAATTTATCTAGATCATTAACAGAGCTTGATCATAATGTGCCTATCTAGATTCTGAGAACTATATGAATGCACATCTAAAAAAACATTAGGAAAAAATAAGAACCAGCTTATTTAGCCACAGAAACCTGTTTATGAATATATGTTATAGTATACTTTATGCAACTAATTCATAGTCAAAATGTGAAGATTAGAATATATAACACTCAGAAAATATAGAACCAGATAATCCTGAACCTGTGAGATTCAAAACCAATATACGAATAACATTTTCTGAACATACCAATCCATTCCAAGAACACAAATCATTACTTGTTGACCAGTTCTTTAGAACTCCTTCAGGATTAACAACATCTGATTTAATTATCAGAAGGTAGAACGAATTAGTAGTCAAATCACCAGCAAGAGTGACCACAAAAATGGCACCAAGTAAGTGAGCATCAAATAACACATTTGATTCCTGCCTTTCAAAGATTTCAAGTTAACAGATATGATAGAAAGAGTCTCACAGTGACATGATCATGAAAAAAATATGATCAAGCGCGACAGACCTAGGATGACATGAAGATTGCAGAGATATAACTTTATTTAAGAGCTAATCCACATTGAACAAAGATCGGTTTACTGAACTTTAAAGAGCAGCAAGGTTATATAAGTTTGTATGTGGGGCTCCTAATCATCTTGTCAAGAAAATTTAACATTAATTATCTGCCTATGCGTGCAATTAACTGCATGATTAACTAAATATAAAACCTTTTACCCTCGACTTTGATTCTCGATATTTCTAGCTTCCTAAAGAGGTGGCTGACATTTTTTTATCATTGTAAAGACAAAACTATGGAGCATGTTCCTATAGCTTTTCAAATGGAAAATGTATGAAGGTAAGGTGTTGTGATGGCCATGCAGAAAATAAGCAAAAAGCTACTGGTACTGCCCTGATACAAAAATTAAATTGCCAACGGCGTACTATATAGTCTATATATGTAAGCAAAGATCTAAAAACTAACCTGCATAATCGTGAGGACGAAAGTGTAAAACAAATTCCTATCATTTTTTTCTTCCAAATGCGAGGCCGAAACTGAGTAGAAGCAGAACCTGGTTGAAAATAAATAATTTGTCAGCTTATTATCCAAAGGCAAAAAAGTCCTAAATAGAAAACTACGAATTTAAGCACAACTAAGCAATTATCCTCACTAATTTGTAATAAAAAGAGCAGTAGACACAAAAATTGAGCAGGAAATACATACTGAGAAATCCATGGACAGTGACTTCTTGAATTATTTTTTTGACCTCCTCTTGCTTCTCCAAACTACAAATTAATCAAAAATATAAAGCAAAAAAGCCAAAAAGTTAACCTTTTTCAGAAACTCGACCAAATTACAAGCATCCAGAAGCTTTGCTATGCTCCTCCCCATAATCAACTTGTCTGCCTTTCAAATAATAGAACAACCAACGTGCCCTGAAACCTAAATCCCCTTTCATAATTTCAAAGACTATACAAAAACAGACATGTACACAAAGCTATGTAAAAACCAAGAAACAATCAAGCCCGTACTAAAGTTATTAGCTCATCAGACGTACCTAAACACCCAACTCAAAAAACTGATAACAGGAAAAATCCATACAAATATCAAGCTATTTCGCAGCAGTACACTGATGCCCAATTGGACGCCAAGAGCAACTGGAGGCTAATGAGCAAATGCATAGGAAATAACATAATCCTGGAGAAATGAAGGCCCAGCCACAACGAATTAAGTCAGGGAATTGCAGAACACAAGAAGTGTGGCATGATTGTGAGAACCATGAGAGTGCTTGAAAACAAACGCAACGCCATTAAATAAAGGCTGAGAAACAAAAAGAGAGAAAAAAATTAAAAAAAATTACCCGAGATTATCAGTATATCCAAATCAATGTGGCGAGATCAATGTAGCGACCCAATATACAATCATCTCCTCTCTCTCTGTCTCGGACGCTTTGCTGTAGGTCTGCGATTGCATTTGCCTGAAGAACCCGAAGTTAGAAGCCTAATAGTTATGTAACTGAAGCAGTAATTTGAATAATGAATAGTGAGACCTTTCGATTTCTGCAGCGGAAATCTCAAAATTAACAAACAGGAGTACTGAGATTGTTGAGATTGTAGAAATTGAGAGAAATAAGACGAGAGATCATGAGAATTGAAGAAAAAGAAAAAAAAGAGAGGTGAGAGGCTCCACGTCATCCGTGTGGAGCAGTAATTTGAATAATGAGTAGTGAGACCTTTCGATTTCTGCAGCGGAAATCTCAAAATTAACAAACAGGAGTACTGAGATTGTTGAGATTGTAGAAATTGAGAGAAAATAGACGAAAGATCATGAGAATTGAGGAAAAAGAAAAAAAGAGAGGTGAGAGGCTCCACGTCATCCGTGTGGAGATCCTCCTTTATATATATATAAGATAAGATTCATATCTTAAACTCGCGAGATACGAGTTTTTCATATCCATGAGATGTGAGTTTCATGTATGACCGTGGGAAATCAAAATTTTTCTTTTTATTTCATTTATATTTATATCATTATATATATTTTTAATATCAACTAAATCAATAGCTTAAAG